>NC_134280.1:68696435-69405102 GCF_949628215.1 Phalacrocorax aristotelis
GCCGCGCGCCTGAAGGACCCGCCAAAACCGAATCGAGGGCGCCGCTGCTGGGAAGCGCCTCCTCCACCCGGCTAAGGCCGAGCGGGTTCAGGCGTTCTCCGCGGGCACTCCGGAGCGGCGAGGACCCCGCGCCGCTCGCTCCCGCGCCGCCCTTGCCTTACGCGCTGGCGTGCGCGGCCCCGCTCTCTCCCCGCGTAGCGCGGTGCGGCGGTCGCAAGAGCGGTGGGGCCGGAGGCGGCTGAGGCGGCCATTCCTAGAGCGAGAGCGCGGCGCACTGAGTTTCCACCCCCCGCCCCCGTTATTCCCCCGGGTGACTCACGCGCAGGGTGAGGCGGGTGGCGAGACCCTCCGGACACCGGCGCGGGGGGAGGTGGGGAACGACCGTTGGCTCCGGTGGAGCGGCGCGAGGCAGACCGGTCACGTGGACGGCCCGCCGCGCGCGCCCGCCTCGAGTCCATTCGTTGAGTTGGGCGCGCGCCGGCAGGTGCGGCTGGGCGGGCGCGCGCGCGCGGCCTGGGCGTGGGGAAGCGGCCGCATGCGCGCGCGCCCGCCCGCCCTCCCGCGTGTCCGGCGGCCCGCTCCCCCGTAACGCGCCCTCGCTCTCTCCTGTCTGTCTCTCTCTCTCTCACACAGAGATGCCCTCGGCTACCAACAGCACTATGGCGAGCAACAGCGGGAAGGCGGGCCCGGGCGGCGAGGCTGCCCCGGCAGCGGCGGCCGCCCCGCAAGCATCGGGCGGCAGCATCACCTCGGTGCAAACCGAGGCCATGAAGCAGATCCTGGGAGTGATCGACAAAAAACTGCGCAACCTGGAGAAGAAAAAGGTGCTCTCCTGTGTGTCCATCCCCTCCCCCCCCCCCCCGGCCGCGGGCTGAGCGCCCAACCCCGCTCCCCTGCCCCCAGGGTCGCCCGCGGTCGCCCCCCGCCCCTCACCCCGGCAGGGCCCCGCTTTCTGGCGAGCCTGGCTCCGGCCGAAGGGAGGTTGAGCCGCCCCATTCTATTTCCCTTCCTCTGCCTTGTGCCGGCCAGGCGGCGGCCGGTCCTCCTGAGCCGTGCCCTGCTGCTCCCTGGCCGAGGGAACCCGCGGCCTGCGCGGGTTGTTCCCGCCGTCGCCCCCAGGGGCCGCCCGCTGGAAGGTTCCAGAAGGGCGAGCGCCTCTTTCCCGGCCTTTCCCCCTTACCCTTTCGGGGGTCCCCCGGCCCCCTTCTGCCGGCCGCCCCCTCCCGCCGCCCCGTATCGCCCCCCGGAGCCAGCCGGCCTCGTGTGCCCCCCCCGCGTGTGGCAGCGGAGGGGTCGCGGCCGCCGCCCCCCTCCAGCCCCGCCGCGGACACCCCCCTCGCTGCCGGCCAGACCCCCGCGGCGGCGCGGCTCCCTTCCCCCTCCCTTCCGCCTTTTGTTTCCCTCGGCGGGGCCTTGCCCAGCCTTCCCGCTGGGAACGGCCGCCCGTTTCCCTCCTTTCCCCGCCACCACCTCGTCCCTTCTTGCCCCCGGCTGCCGCCGCGGGAGCGCTCCCCCCTTCCCCGCCCCGGAGAGGCGAGCTGCGGGCAGAGACTGCGGCGTGGCGGGCTCCCCTCAGAGCCCGGGCACATGGAAGCCGGAGCTAACATGGCGGCGGCGGAGGCAGCCCCAGCCTCTCCCACGGAACTGCATTGTGCTGCTCGGCTGCACAAAGCCGGGGGCCGCCGGCCACCCCACCCAGGGATTTTTCATCTCTCGTTTTTCATCGCTCACCCCTTTGGGAGTCTTAGGTCAGCTGGAAGCGGCCTTTAAGGAGTTATTTTTAGAAATAGCAGCTACTAAATCCATGGTCCTTGAATGGTCGGGTTGTGACAGAAGAGAAAAAAGGGTGTCGTGGTTACTTATGGTTTGTGGCACCCACTCGGTGCTCAGTGTTGCTAGATTAAATGAGCTTCAGAGGGCTTTGCAACCTGCAGAGCGTGAGGCATCCATCAGAAAAATACTGACCTACGTGTGGCCTAAAGACTTGCTTCAAAACACTACATTACCAAGCTAAAATTAGGGAATACTAAAAAATAATTTTATGTCTGTATTGAAGCTAAAATCTGGTTTTGCTCTTAAAAGTAAATAAGCACAATTACTCTCCTATTAATTTCTAACCAGCACTTAAGATCGTAGTATAGTAGTCTATATTTGTGGAAGGTGAAAGTACTAGCAGTAAATTAGTCTGTACAGGTGAGTTGCAAATGAAACAAGCTGTGCTTTGCCTGTAAATACGTGCAAAGTGTGGTTTCCCACTTAAAATGGGTGTTGAATTTTCCTGTTTTTCAAAAACAAAGCAACAAAAAGGAGCAAACTGGGAGCTTTTAGATAGGTTTTAGAATCAGCGGATCTTTTTTTGATCCTTGTCCGAATGCTCTTGTGTACAGATAGGACAAGATATCTGTCTTAAATCTGTAATTAATACATATGAATGTGGGTGCACATAAGAACACTGGTCCTCGAGAAAGAACGCAGATCTTTCTGTACGCCTCCAGTGGTTTCAACAAAATAGAATGGTTTGAAACAGTTGTTGTAACGTACAGAGAAATCCTCTAAAAATATTTTTCTGTGATGTTCCAAATGAGTATTTTAAAAACTAAAATTAGGTGAACATTCTGCTGATCTAGTCTGCAGTTTGAAGTAATAAAGAGGAGAAGCCCACTCTTAGTGGTGTGTGGGTCAGTTTTCCTTTTTAGTAGCATTTTCATTTACCTTTAAAACTAAGTAATTTACACCTAATTTACACTTGGCTTAGCCATTCCATTCTATGTGAATGGACTTTTGGTCAACTTTCATAGTATCTTAAATGAGGCTGTATGGGAGGCTATTATTCCAGCTGAAGAGAGTGAAAATCGGTGATACTGGTCTCTTGAGGACCTTAGTGTTTTGGTTTTGGGGGGTTTTTTGTGTCTCTGTGGCTGCTGTTGCAACTTTTTATAACTATGATGTCATAGCATGTGAATACAGGGGACGAAGTCTCTTTTTTTCTGGAAACGGCTTCTGTTGAAAGATCTGCCGCTAAAATTACTTAGAGCAGCTCTTTTTGGGGTACTAGGTGCTAGGCAGTGTGGAGTTAAAGAAAAGGCTTTTCTTGAAAAAAGGAAAGCTAGGTGTGCTCTCACACCGATTGAATTAAAGTTCAAAGATCTCTGTAAGTCTTAACAGGCTGAAGAAGTTCTGAAACTTACTGAAGTAGGACTCTCATATAAACAGTATATAACTTGAGATATTGTTCTTGGTGTGTTAGAGCACAGTTACTGATTTGTGGGCTTGAGCCTCTCCCTTGGTGGGGAATCAACAGCTCTGTAGTAAATCAGCATTCTTTAATGAAGAGAACATTGTGTGCTTAGGGTCCTGACAGCAAAGCTTATTGTACACACAGGCATCAGTATTTTTGTTACTTTTGAAGTTTACTTAAGTACACAAATTAATTGATTTTTCTTTATTTTGAGTCTTTCAATTAGATTTTTTTTTTAACCATCCAGAAAGTATGGAGACATGAGTGAGTGAAAAATAGGTAAATCTCACTGAAAACTTCTACTTAGTTGACCATTTAATCCTTTCTTTGTCAGCAGCTGATAACGAAGGCCAGTAGAGATGATTCTGAGAGCTTTGTATGTGAGAACGAATATGAAATATACTTGACTTAGACACATGCTTTTGAAGGATGAAAAATAACTGCTCTGTAAGAGGTACCGTCTTAGCTTTTAAATGGTATGTGCAGCTTTTGGTTGAGGAAAGGTCACTCTTCATGAAGAATAGGAATGTTGAAGTAAATTGTTTACTGTCACATTTCCTTCTAAACTCTGAGGATAAAATGTGACCATGAAAATACAGTACACAATTTCAAATCATAGTATTTCTAACTTAGTTGTGTACTATTTTGACTGTTTCTGTATAAACGCGAAATACTAGATTATTCATTGTGCTTCAGTTTTGTCTTCCTAAAAGTGACCTCATTATTTGAAAGAATGAGTATTGCTTGTGTTAACAGGGACTGGGATAAACTGAACTGCTGTTCATAAATGTATGGGAAACCATGGCCTGAAAACATCTGTTCTCTCTTTATATTTGGAAATGATAGGAATGCTATCCTGTTTCCTTCCTCTGTTCTTAGATGACTGGATATTTGTGTGTGCATGGGAGGGGGTAATCGAAGGGGCATTTTCTCTACAAGACACGAAGCTTTAGTGTATGCTGACAAGCTTAATGTACTTACTTACTTAATGTAAAAGTTTCATGAACTGTACGTTTTTGTTAGAGGTTAGAATCCTACTAGCTCTCCCACTTCCCTAGGAGAAAATACTTCAGTAAGACCTGATTTTTATTATTCTCCCTGCCTTTCCTGCTTTTTGTTTCCTAGAGGGAAAAACCTTGCAAAATTAAGCTGAGATCAAGCTTGTGTCTTGATACAATGACAAGTGAAAGAAACAAAGTTACTTTTGCTTTCAGCTTGTGTAATATAGCATAAGCTGTGTAAAAGTGGTTTCCAAAACCAAATGATCTGTAAGAGGGACAAAACCTCATTTGCGAACACATGGTTTAAGGTATCGGCAGGCGATCACAAAGATTATTATTCTTGGGCAACTGTAAATATGAAGTAACTATGTTAGCTTAAACTACTTGACATGACATGAGCTTGGTGTATACAGTTAAAAAAATGGCATGTTTTAACTGTAGCTGCTACCTTAAGATGCAGTTGCTTTATCAGCCTGTCTCTGGGTTTCCAAATAAGCATCATCCTGACTGGGTTGAAAAATGAGTCCTTTAAAGATGCCTCTGTCAATATTGCACAAGAATTTTCACTGGAACAGTAGATGGGTATTTCAAGTTGATCTGACTTGGTTCAATAAAATGTTGGATTTCCCAGAGGAAACAGTTACGAACCTATAGTAAAAGCCGAGATTGGTCGTCTTTTCTTGTAGGTGCAGCTAACGATAGCAGGGAAGCGCTACGCTTCAAGTTGCCCATCAGTAGCAGCACTCTTAAGTGCTTTTGCACCGTTATTTGGGCCACTTGGATGTTCAAGGCTTGTGAGTGTCTCTCCAGAAGCTCTCATTGCAAAGCTTGGTTTCAAATTTGGAGATTAAATGTGATTCTGAAACAAAAAAAAAGTAAAATTTGTTCAAAACTGTATACTGGAAGCCTGAATCTTTCTTTGAAACCTCTTTTGATAGCGATTTTGGATAACCAAGCTTCTCTTAAAACCCAAGTAGGTTTGTCTGAAATTATTTGGTGGTTGGTACTTTCTGGTTTCAGCTTGCTCTGTTTTAACTGTATGCAGCCACCAGAACTTCTAGGAGTTTCACTTTGTGGCTTAACTTAGTTCAGGTTTTACCGCAGAAGCGGTTTCTTTCTCTCTGTAGTCAAATTCTTTGAGTTTAAAGGGTTTACATTTTGAAGATTGTATGTATCTATCAGTTCTGCATTTCTTTGGGAAGGAGTGGGTCCTGCCCCTAGCCTTTCTCGTGTCTCTGACGTATTTGGTTGGATAAGGCTCCTGACTCAGCTGTCAGTGTGGCCATGGGCTGTCCTTGGTGGTGTGTGTGGAAGGGTCAAGGACATGTGGTGAGCAGAATACCCCTTTTGTGGTCAGTGTCCTCTGGGGTAAGCTGGTCATCAGACTGCAGTCTCAGAATTGGTTTGTCACTTGCTTAAAAACCAATACCAATATCTTTTTCGAAATTGTCAAAATTGACAGACTTTTGGGGAAAAACTGACAAGAATGTTTACAACTGTTATTCCAAAAATTAATTCTGTTTAAACAGAAGACCTGTCGGTATTTTGTGTTCTGGAGTATTGATGTTAATGTTTCATTACATCTTGGTTATAACTCAGAACTGAAACAGCTTCCTGGGACTTCTGTTGGGGGTGTGGGGGTGTGTGTGTGTGTGTATAATAAGAAGCGTACCCAGATAGTGAACATGAGGACTGTGGGGTTTTTTGAGAGGTTTTGAACTTCCGTGTTTCATTCCTGATACAGTTTGTGTCTTACCTTTTTGATCTTTTTCTGCCTATTTTCCTAAGGAAATAGGAAGACTGGATTTTTTAGTCATTTCCAGGCAGTGTTTGCTGACCAGCAAAACTGATGAATGAGTGGGGAGGTGATGGTGGAGGGCAAATAAATGACAATGTACAAATGTAAAACAAGTTAATAAACTTCTGTTGCATAGCTTGGCTCTTCTTTTGCTTCAGTGGGAAATGTATAAAGCAGCTATTTTAAATTTTGGCTTATCTTAATTGCTTAATGCTGTTAAAAAATACATTCAGTTTTTTAGATATCTCAGAAAACAGACTTAGAGTAGTTCCCTCCATCCTTTCTTTGCTTACAGTGAAATGTGCGTTACAAAATGTTTACTTCAGCTGGTTGAAGAGGTTACCTTCTCCCCTTCCACCTTGCAGCTTGTCATATACACTTCTGCTGCTCTAAGTGGTATAAACCATACCATTGGAACTATCTGGTTAAATATAGCACCACCCTCCTGCTCCTGGCCCCCTTTTTTAAGGGTTATTTTTAATCAGATCATTCCAGTGATCCAGTTTATAGCATAGCACTGTAAATCACTGTAACAGCACAGCTGAGTGGTCATGCATTTTTAAAACCAGTATTATTTTTTAAGCTAATGTCACGTAACTGGTGTTTTTTGTATACTTTAGGATGATATTTTTGAGGCAATTCAGAGAAGGTAATGAGAACTTCAGTGTGGGAAAGGTATCTGTTACCATAATGAAGTAACTCAATCTTGGCTTCCTGTTAAAATAAAATCCAGGGCATACTTCAGCAATGAACACCACCACCTTCCCCCTGTGCCCCCGGTAGCCTGTATGTAGTGCTTTTCTCCTAGGGAGCTCCAGAATACTTTGGGTATCTTAGTGGCAAGAAAGCTTGGTATCTGCAGAACTGGGGTCTGCTGACTCATGAGCTGTTTAAGAGACAATTTATGTGCTCGCTTTGCCGCTTGATTTTTTTTTTTCTTCCTACTGGTTTAGCTTTTAAACTTAAAGATGTATATCCATGGTGAGTGAGGCTCAAGTGGTGTAAGGCGGGGTAAAATTAACAAAATCTTTACTTCTTGCAGACACTGCAGTAGGTTGCTAAGCAGGAATTTTACTGCAGTTATTTTACAGCACTAATGCTGCTCTTAGGTTGCTGTTAGTTGACAGTACAGATTAAAAAGAAAGCATTTTGCTTCCTTAATATTTTTGTGTAATGCAGCATTTGGATTTCACAGTTCAGGATGATTTTTATGTTTTGGGATGAAAGAAAAAAGCTTACTTGGCATTTGAAATCTTGGTGATAACATGTAACTAAATACACATTTGCTTGTCCTCTGCCTTGCAGCTGAAAGGGCTTTCCTTGTTTTGCTTTTACCTCTCTGATATGGGTGTTTTTAAGGCGGAAAAGTGAAGAGAAGTAACTTCTAATGGTTAGAAACAGACATATTACCCGTTGTTTTTTAGTTGAAACATTGCTGAATGGAAATGAACAAAGCATTCACATAACACCTTAAGAATATTTGACCACTGAAGAAAAACTTATGGACTCTTTGAATATGTTCTTGCAATATGCTTAATCTGGAGATGCCAACCGTGCTGAAGTAAGGCTGCATGGAAAAATGAGGCAGAAACGATTGCAGGTAGTTAGGGTATTTTTGTCTCTTCCCTCCCATATGCCCTTAGCCACCAAAATGGATTATGTGAGTGTTTGCAGCATAATTCTGCACTGTATGTTTTCTTCAACAAAGTTGATCTAAGTAGTGTTCTCCTAGAATTTGATGTTCTGTCCTGTTTGTTTTACTGTTGTTGTTTATGGGTTTGTGTTGGGAACTGCATCACAGAAATTAGGGGTTCTTTAATCCATTTTTGTAGACACTGTTTAAACTGGCTTTGGCTCATATTTAAACTGGCTCAGTCGTTTTACTGTGCAGCCTCACAAACAATTGCATCAGTGCGACCAAGGGCATTGTGAATCTGCAGCACGGGAGTAAGTGGCTCGAGCAAGCAGGAACTTTTAAAAATTTCTTTGCAAAGCCAGTTTGTTGTAGGATTTAAGCTACCTTAAGCAGCAGAGGTGTCGGTCAACCTGGCTGGCTTTTCACTGGGGCATTGTAATGTTTGAGCTCTTTACCCTCCATTTTGACTCCACAGCTCAGCTACAATCTCTTAAATCATAAAAACTACTTTTGTAATTGTCCAACCATGTCATTGTCTATTCTGAAAGTAGTATGTATAGGAGTAAAATGACTTTGCTTCCTGTTATGGTAGATTTCTAATATGCCAAAAGCTTTTCAGGGCTATTTCTTCTGATAGATTACCAACTGTGGCTGCTGCATTTGACAGCTATTACTCTGCTAGCGTCTGTCCCCAGCATGAAATTCCCAGTGATATATTTTTGGAGCTCAGGAAGTTTTTCTTTGATTTTGCCTAGGGCATTACTGGGTCTGATGCATTGGAAGATGTAGTATTTCAGTGTTAAATCTAACCTATAGGATTTCCAAAGAAATAAACTGTTGGCACTAGGTGACGTCAAAAGGACCAAGTCTCATAAGGGTGGCTCTGTGTTTCAGTAAGTGATGCTAGGCATCCAGTACTGTGTAAGAAGAACTTTCTCGTTAGAATGTTTCATGTTTGATGTTTCCAGAGGGCTGGAGGTTGAGCATAGAAGTTGAATTAGCTAGAAAAACTTGAGTGAACTATTTTAACTGAAATGGCCTGCAGCAAAATTAGTGAAAAAACGGAAGACCACTACCACCAAAAAAACTGTCACTCTGGCAAGTATAAATTCTGAAACAGTGGTTGCATCAGGGTTTTAATAATTTTACATTCAAAATGAAGTGTTTCTGTTGGCTTTCCTTCTCATGTTGTTGCTATTCTAGATTGGGAAGATAATTGTTAAGGATTCATTTTAATGGCTTTCTTTTAATAAGACCAAGACAAGTGCCATAAGTACAAGCATATATGATAACACAGAAATGGTGAAAACTTAGAGCTTAATAATGATGTTATTCTTACAGACATTGCTTCCTTTCTAAGAAACTTTCTACTTAACCTTTAGGTTTTTTGTCATTTCCAGCATATATAAGTTTTACCTGCTAATGTCAGTGTTTTCCATGGTTTTGTATTTAGGCAGATTAGAGAACTGATCCTGCTGAAAAATAACCTAATGATTCCTTTTTCAGTTTCTTCCCATGAAAAAGAAATCTTAATGCTCTTGAACAAAAATATTTTAGAGCTATTAATATGAATTGTGTTGGTGGGCATTCTCGCACAAAGGATTAGAAACTGTTTTACATTCTGTAAAACTACCTTAACTGATGCAAGTACAAAGAATTACCACTCTAAATCTTATTAGCATTGACAGTGGGTTTTTTTGCAGTCATGTTTCTGGTACTGTAGTGATACAGTGGTAATAAGCTCTGATGCAGAACTGAGTTGAGCTCTTCTTTGGACTGAAGGAAATGCGCATTGAGAGTGCTCTCCCCATTAGGAGGAACGTGTGTTTCCTCAGAAATTAAGACTAGTTGTGAAGATGTATTGTGATAGCCAAAGAACATCAAAATATTTATCTCTCGGGAAGTATTTACATTTTTTTAACCCAGAAGATAAAGTTTTCTTTGGTACTATTTCTGCGTAACAGTGGCATACTTGTGTAATGTGTTAATGATCTGTGTTTACTGCAGTGTTACAGCACCTAATTTTGTTAGCACAAGCAGAAAAAAGCAGTAACCTGATTTTGGCTCCTCATGACAGCATTTTTCTTTCTTTTCAGAGCAAACTTGATGATTACCAGGAACGAATGAACAAGGGAGAACGCCTGAATCAAGATCAACTGGTAAAAAGAAAAAAAAAAATTACTAACCAGATCTCTGTTAAATTGTTTTGTGATCTTGGGGGGGAAAGGAAGAGATGAATTTCACTTCCCCTTTCCCCTTATTAAAAGATAGATTCTTCTGAGTTCTGACTTGGCCTCAGTTTTTTATTGGCTGGACCATCTCCATTTTTCTGTTCATCAGAAACTGAAAGGATAGGTAGAGGAACGTGTTGTAATGCTTTGCACTTTTGAGGTTAGGTTGTAAAGAAGCTGTGGTGAAAATTGGTATACGTTATAACCTAGGACTGTTGAAAGAGCTAAACGACACCTTTGAGGTTCTCTGGACATCATCCTTTTCTTTGCATAAAACGTGCCCAGGGACAACTTAAGGAGCTTAGCCACTTGGTAGCTTGTAAATATTGTGCGGTCTAGTTAGAGTTGTAGCTTAAACCAAGTTCTGAAGGGCTCTGAAAATAAGCAATGTCCATGTGTATATCGCAGCTGTGACTAGCTAAGTCTCTAAATAAGCTAAGCTCTGGATAAGCTAGCCTTACTGGATGTATGCTGCTTCTCCTTGTTTGGGCTGGTTCTTGAAGTAGGTTGATGTAGAGCTTGACTCAACAGCAGTTTTCCAGTTGTAATAAATAGCAAGTATCAAATTAAATGCAGTTGTAGATGCAAACAGGCATATTGATACTTAGAGATTACCAGGTGCTCAGTAATCAACAATATTTTGTTGATTATTTTTAACATTGAGAAGAGGGAAGGAAAAAAATAAAATTAACTCTGCAACTCTTGCAGCTGTTAACAACTAAAAGGCTTAGCTGCTTCCCTTGGTCCATGTGATCTTCTCATCTGTCTAGGCTTCACTTTGGTTCTGTGCCAACTGAAAACTGAAATATCATTGATCTGCATATTTTTAGTTTTTTAATGGAGTATTGTGAAAATAAACCATGAGAAGTTTTCTGTTTGAGCAGGGAAGATAACTGAAATTTCAGATCAAGGAGGGAAGCTCATGAATTAAGTTTTATGAAGACCACAGCCTGGCTACCACACTTCATAAAGATAAAATCTATTTTGGCTGGATAAATACAGAAAGCATTTGTTACTTTTACTTACGTCTTCTGCTTCTACAAATTGGCTAAGAATGATGAATTTTGTAAATCACCTAATGTGTATGTGTAAGATGTAAAATATGTGTAAATGAGTAAGTTTCTTAGTTAGCTATATTACAAATGGAAATCATTAAGAAAAAAAAATTTTAAAAACACTGTTCATGTTCCTTCCTTTTCAAAGAAAGTAGGACCATACCTTTTTGGCTCAGTTGTTCTTACGAAGAGCATACCCATTATTAATTTTGTCACAGCAGGAGTGTAAATGTCTCGGCCATTTTTTTTTTCCCCGAGTTGACTCTCTGTAATTTCTCAGTACTGCCAAGTGGGTTAAGGAGTTCGGTTTGCTTTGGTGTAAAACAGAATATTAGATTTAAGAAAATAGCAAATAATACAGATTTCTGGAGAAGGGAACATTATGCTATGTATAACGTTTCTGTCAAACTGGCTAAAGCATATATATGCACATACTTTAGCATATTTATCTAGGAACCAGAGGCCCTAAAGACATACACAAGTCTTTTCAATATTTTGGCCAGTGAAAATCAAAATATGGCTTAATGTTGTTGCAGGCATTCAGGGATGTCAGGGCAGTCCCATTCAGAGAACCCGTGTCTCACTGAGGAACTAAAAATGTGAGGATTTTTTTACTGGAAGTATGTCTTTTGTTCTATTTGTGATGGTTTACTTTTGTGTTTTCTTTTTTTTTTTAGGATGCAGTGTCAAAATACCAGGAAGTGACAAATAATCTGGAATTTGCTAAAGAACTGCAGAGGAGTTTTATGGCTCTGAGCCAAGACGTAAGTAAAGAGCAAGTGGTGCAATGTTGGGCTGTTAGCTGCAATACCGGACACTTAGGCTTTCAACTCTCTTTCACTAATACTAGATGCAGAAGTCGCCTCTATTTGCAGAGATGAAATGCTCAGCACTTCTTGTATGTTTGGCTGGGTTTTTTTTACTCTGTGTACTAGTTGGTGTCAGGTTTTCTGAAGGCTATTCCTAAAAGATCTTTCTGATTGACCACATAAATGTATGAGAACAAAAATAATGTCATTTTCTGACGAAATGTAGCTGTTGAAATTTGTGATTGCAAAAGGCGCCTGTCATGCAACATTATAGACAGTCACTTACTGCCAAGAGTAACATTTTCCTAAAAGAACACAGATGTTGCAGGCCTGCTTCTCTCTGGCAAGTGGCTGAGGGTTTTAATTTCCCTGTATTACCGTAGGATGTTAAATCTCAGCAACGGAAAACATTGCGCTTCCTTCTTCAAGATTCTTGCAGTCTTGTTAATTAAAAACAGCCTGAAACTGCAGTGTGGGACAAGATTAATACTATTTTCATAAAGGATAAGT
This sequence comes from Phalacrocorax aristotelis, assembly GCF_949628215.1. Classification (NCBI taxonomy): domain Eukaryota; kingdom Metazoa; phylum Chordata; class Aves; order Suliformes; family Phalacrocoracidae; genus Phalacrocorax; species Phalacrocorax aristotelis. The sequence goes on from NC_134280.1 coordinate 68,708,714, forward strand.
TAACTGCATAATAGTAAAACCAGGTAATCTTTTGGGCTGGTGTTTTATCAAGGGTGTTAAATAACAGTGTAATCAAGAATAAGTTCTAAAGCTAATAGACAACTCTAGTTGTATGAACGGCTTTTCTTTATTTCTCTTGTGCCAAGAGCTGCAAACAAAAAGACACACTTCAGACCTCTGGTATCGTTGCAAGGAAGAATTAATTCTGGGGCCAGCTGAAAGTGTAACCCATTCTACAGGACTGGAAGATTCTAAATGCAATAAGAGAGTTAGCATAAATGAGTTACGGAAAGAGCAGCAGCATTGGTAGAATTCATTGCGTAGTCGATGTTAAGTGCAGCAGACTGGTCTAACAAGCGTATTTAGTTTGTGAACAGACTATGTGATAATTTGAAGGGCATCAGCATCCTCGCACTGTAAACTGCTTTCTATGTTTGGTGTGGTTTTAAATTTATAGGCCTCTAAGCCAAGCCTTTTCTTTGCTTTTCTTGCATCAGGGTTCCATGTATGTTTATGGAATGTTGGTAATGAAGAACTTCCTTCTTCTGACAAGTTTGTCCTGAAATATTTCCCTGGTCAGCTGACCGCTAAAAGAAGCAAGGGAATCCAGGAGTAGTAAATTGGTGCTCTGCTTTCACATTCAGTTGCAGTTTTTCCTGATTGGAGTTAGTTCTCTTAGAGTTGATTTTAGGATAAGTCTTTGATTTTAAAAAAGAAACATAGATGCTTCAGAAGGAGAAATTCACTGCCATAAGTTAGATTTTTTTTTTTGTAGAAGATAAAAGCTTTTTATAGTTACAAAGTGAGCAAGCTGAATTTTGGGTGCTGGATGGTTGGATTAAGGATAGGAATGGAAGAAACATGCTCTGAGTTCAGACCAGTGATGGATTTAGACCATAATATGACAGCAGTTGTTGAAGGTATGATGTAGAGCACAGGGCTGATTATTATCTGTCATTCATTCCCTTACGGCATCTGTGGTCTTTAGGCTGAGAATGTTGGAGAATAGATGCGTTCCTGTTGCTTTTAGTATCTGTCTGTGGACCTCATGTCCAAGAATTTGTTCAAATCCTTTTTGAACTTGCTGATACTTTCTATCTCCCCAGCTTTTGGTGGCACAACATTCCATGAGTTACCTCCCATGGTGTGTACAAAAGAGTATTTCTGTTTATCTGTTTTAAGCTGATCTCCTAGGAGTTTCAACGAATGCCTCCTACTATCATGGGGCATGGTGAATAACTGCTTTGTTCACGTTATCTGCTGGCCTGTGTGGCCTTTATGAAAAATCTGGATCACCCTTACTCCCCAAATTGAAGAACCTGAGTCTTAGGCTCTGCTCATAAGGCAACTGCTCTGTCCCCTTAATCATTTGAGTTTGCTTTCTCAGTACCTTTTTCTAATGGCTGTAAGTCCTCCTTGAGTTATGGAAGCCAGAAGTTGTAAATAGCCACAATGTTTATCTAAAAGATAGTTCATTTTGTACATTTTTGCCACTTTCATCTAGATCAGAATAACTTAGTGTTTACAGGATGTTTCATAATGGATAATAGTAAGTTGGGCTTGTTTGAAATAACATTAATGTCTGAAGCTTTAGATGTAACTGCAGAAGTACAGACTTCAGGTAAGAATATGATAAAGATCTGATATGATTCAAGGTTTTTGGCATTGATTTTGAAGTTTGTCCTAATTTGCAGGGTTTTGACTCTGCTTAAAAAATATTCCTCAAATTTCTCAGGTTATTTTGCTGTAATATTTATTGTAATATTGTAAAATCAGTTCAGCACCAACATCCATCTCTACTTACCAATAAAAGACATTGCAAATCTAATTTTTCCCCTATGTTCACTACAGAATCTAGGTTTAAGCTATTTTAAATCTCTTTTTCTTTTGAAACAGATCCAGAAAACAATAAAAAAGACAGCTCGCAGGGAGCAACTGATGCGAGAAGAAGCTGAGCAGAAGCGTTTAAAGACTGTACTAGAGCTACAGTTTATTTTGGACAAGTTGGGTGATGATGAAGTGCGCAATGACTTGAAACAAGGGTCAAACGGAGTACCGGTACTGACAGAGGAGGAACTGACAATGCTGGATGAGTTTTACAAGCTAGTTTACCCCGAACGAGACATGAATGTGAGGTAGGCTTACAGTGAAGTACTTTTTCTTTATGATTGTCAGTCAGTTAATGACACATTTGTGCTGTAGTAATTTGAACACTTGGTAAGAAATGAACTCTTGTTTTTTTAAGGTTGAATGAGCAGTATGAGCAAGCATCTGTTCACCTGTGGGACCTACTGGAAGGGAAGGAAAAAACAGTTTGTGGAACAACCTGTAAGTGTATTCTCTGCATTAAGAGAGAGCACACTGAATTGGTGCTTGAACTAAAATACAGTGTCTGATATAAGAGAACTTTGGCCGCTAATTATCTTACTGAGTTTTTAGAGTAGCTGGTTTTTTTTTTTTTTTCAGACCTTAGCTGGACTGTAACAGAATCACTTACTGAAGTGTGAACTTAGTGTGTGGTGTATTTTTTTTTTTACTGATGCAGCATTACTCGGTATTTAAGCTTAGTTCATTCCTGCTATTTCAGCAGTATTCTGCTGCTGGCGGTGCTTAGTAGCAATTCTTTTTTTTTCTGGAAATGTGTCTGTGAGCTTTGTCAATAGCATGAGCTAATATAGAAACTGGCATAGCCTTATTTAGTGTGATGTTCTGCTCCCCCTTGTCTCCTGCAAAAAGCATTCTAGTTTTGCCCTGTTTTGACTGATTTACTCTGTAAATCAGGGTGTGATCCTTTGTATGGACTGCTTCATTGCAGAAATGTACATTTTCACAAATGTGTAGCTTCTAACATCAGACCTTAAGAAAATGGCCCTGCTAGGCAGGCAGTTGGCTGTTCCTTGTACCATGGAGAATTTTTGAAGTCTGTTTATTGAAAATCAGTAGGAAAGTTTTAGGGAAGAGTATCCTTCTTTTCAGGTAAAATGGCTAACAATTTTCCCCCTTCTAAAAAAAATTTTCAATTACCCTTATTTTATTAGAGTAATATTGAGCTGTTGAAAGTGTTTTGTGTTATGTTCATAGAAAGTGGAATGATAGTGTTGCAGTTACCTAACCTGCTTTATTGAGGAGTGATACACAGGAGATTGTAAGATATTATGGCCTTAATGGTAATAATATTTTCCTTGTTTGTGGCAGAATAGGAAATTTCAAATTGTTTATATTGTTGAAATGAAATTTTGTGAGGAGATACCAGCCTAGTATTTTGTTTAATTAATATTTGTTCTGCAGAAATCAAATCTGAAATGTTAGATTGTGGTTGTGACGTTAGGTCTTTGAGAGAGCCCAAAGATATGTAACAATTTTTTAAGAGGTAGAGGAGGGGAAGGTGGGGGGATAGTTTTCAGGAGAGAGCTGATGTACACTCATTGGAGACGTAGTCATTCTCTTAACTGGATGAAGTCGTGCTGGGTATTGTATCTGGATCTCAGGATCAGCCTTTAGCGATGTCATTGGCAGCTGTTGCTGGTTTGCTTTGTCTTATAATGGGGTGAATGATCATTTATTTCGGTGGTCTTCTCTGTATGTATTGATTCATACAGTGATTGTCACTTGCCAGATGTGCATTGTGAATCTTCCATTTTGAGCCTGTTTTGGTTTTAGTTGGCCGAGACAGTCAGTAATGCTGCCTTGCCAATGTGGCTGATCTATTTTGGGTTAAGACACCACAGCATTCAGCTGAGGCACTGAGTGCAAGCTTGTGCTTGTTTCACTTACAAAGGCTGTTCTGAGCCACTTCCCCTCAGGGGAAGAACCTTCATGAAGGTGGTACCTGTGGAAATTTGTACTGACAGTTGTTTTGTAAGAAATTGACTTACAGTAAGGTGTTCTTAATTAGGAAATGACAAATAAATTGGTCATGGTTGAAACTTCAGTGACTTCTAAAACTGAAAACTAAGCAACCAAGATTTTTGAAACAGCAGGAATAAAAGTATGGTAATTAAACTCAAACTTTACCTCGCTTTGGAGTGTTTCACCAATCTTCTGAAGGGCATTAAATACTCTTAAGATTCTTCTTGGCCCTCAGATTTTTTCTGAATGCAACTTGAAGTATTTAATATGATGTAGTAAGACAGAAGTAATTCTGTAACAGTAGTGTCTGTGGGGTAGCTTGGGGCAGCAACATCTTCCCAGCAAGAGGGTAATAAAATTTATGTGGGATCTTTGGGAAAGAAGGAAAGCATGATTAGGACTGAGTTACTGTTAATCTTCAAATTCTTCCATTTCCCTAGACAAAGCGCTAAAGGAGATCGTTGAACGTATTCTTCAAACTAGTTACTTTGATAGCACCCATAACCATCAGAATGGATTATGTGAGGAAGAAGAGGCAACACCTGCACCTGCAGTAGAAGACACTGTAGCAGAAGCTGGTAAGAATATGAAGATCCCTTGTGACTAGCGTATTCATTTGTGCTGTCTTGTCTCTTTGGATTCATCAGAATGATTAGATTGCAAATGTAGTTTTAAGCACAGAAAGCATCTGTCTCAGAACTCTTCAGGTGTACTGCTGTTTTGAATAGAAATGTCATGTCTTGATGATCAGGTATACATCTAGCCAGGCAACATATACGGGGCATCAGCCGTTCATTTAGCCCTGCTCTGAGCCATAAGAAAAGAAGAACAGAGCTGTGTTCCAGAAGAGTTGTGCAAGGCTGATTCTTGCCAGTTTCTTCGGAGGGACCGTAATCCTTTCTCATGATCACATCGTAAATGTCTTGGGTCACGTGCAAGGAAAGGCTTACTGTTCTAACTGTGGAGTGTCACTTAGTAGTACTTGTTTTTGAACACATTGTTCAGCATTTGTCTGTCCAATATGTCACTTGCTGAAAAAAGAACCCAGGCTAAAAATGAAGTTATTTAGGAGCAGGTTTATCCAAACAAATTGTTGCTGACATCTCTTTCCTGTTTTATTCTCCTGTAGAACTTCTTACTATGATTTATAAACAAAATTTTGTTTGTCTGTAGTGTTAAGAGGGTCAAAGATCAAAGTTCTGGTTGCCTGAAGCTTTTTGATTTTTCAGTGGTTCCCACCAGTTAAATCTTCTGTTAGAAGGGAAGAGTTCTTGAAGTATGCTGCATACTTAGGAAACTTGAGAGTATGGTACCAAACTTGAAAAAAGTTCATGACCATTTTTCTCTTTTTGAATATGTTGTGGAGAAAATGGAAATTTGGGGTAACTGAACATAACTCTTCATAGCAAGAATTTAATGTGATTTTTTTCTTTTTAATTCAAAACTCTGAGAATCTGTGTTATTGTTTAATTCTCTGTTGATGTCCTGTTGTGTCTCAGAATGAAGAAAATAAAAATGAGTTCCCTCTTTATCTTACCTTGCAACAGTGGGTTTGTTTCTGAACCCAGCAGGTACTGAACTGTGCAAGTCAGCAATGTTGAGGATCTAATTTCAGATCTAATCAAAATCCCATCCCCTTGAAGATGTCTGACAAGACGCCTTCCTTAATGCATAGCAAGCTTATAATATTAGGTATTAATGTCACTCAGGAATAAATGTGTGTCCCTTCATTCTTACTACACAGAAGTACAGCTAGGTGTAAGTCTGTAACACTTATTTGAAATAGTTTTGATAAATGACTGCAAAAATGCATTATACTTCAAAATTCCACTTGGCACGGGGGTGGTGTGTGTCATCTAACTTTGTATCTCCTAGGTCTAACATGGGTTTTGGTTTAGGTATCTTTTTTCACATAAATGGTATGTTTTTCTTGCAGAACCTGATCCAGCGGAAGAATTCACTGAACCAACCGAAGTCGAATCAACTGAGGTATTATTCACTGGAAAGATTGTCATTTTGTATAGCTTTAATGCCACTTACTTTTACTTTCATACCCTTTCTTATTTTTATTTTAGTATGTAAACAGACAATTCATGGCAGAGGCTCAGTTCAGCAGTAGTGAGAAGGAACAGGTAGATGAGTGGACAGTTGAAACGGTTGAGGTAAGATCTTGTGTACTGCAGGTAAAATTGCAATCCCTGTTTCTGCTGACTCACAATTCATGATAGGTTTTAGTATTGCTCCCCTTCTCCCCTGATATATATAAAAATATATATTTAAGTAGGCTTGGACTCACTCCTCATTCTTCAACTACCTATTTAGCTCAGGAGTACCTCAAGTAAAAACTACATGGTTTGGCTAAGTTTGTGGAGAACTTGCTTTTGTTTGTTAGCGGCTTGTTTGGGAAAATGGGACTTAAAAGATTTAGGCTTAAAAAGGCTTAAAAGATTTTTTTGAAGACTTTTTTTTTAAGAGAGCTTTGCTGGAAATGTAGTACTTAAGTTCATCTACACAGCTGCTGACGGCATGGCATAGTTGTGCGCCTCATTGAGCGAGCAGTTCCATGGAAAGGGAGCTGAAAACTAATATCTCAACTAATATCTACTCTGGATAGTGTATGCACATAATTTGCTGTTAAAATTTGCTTGTATGTACAGCTCTGCTTTCAGCAACTATAGTTCTTCAAGTGTTTAACTTGTTACTACTTTGCAGTTGAGTGGTTGTTCACTTGTGATGTTGTGGTACGTTGCTATTGGGATCCATTCTCTGTTGAGTAATTCAGGCTCGAGACTTAACTATGTGGTCAAGTCCATTTTATTATACTGGAATTTGTGTTCTTCACACCCTGGAAAGGACAAGTCACATGGAGTCGTTCACATGTTTGGTATGTTGGAACTTGGGTTGTATCCCTCTGTTAGGAACAGCAGCATCTTTCACATGCTGGAGACTTAATTTTTGATTCAACTTAGCGTTCTGCAGCAGAAAATTACAGATGGTCAATTTTTTGGACTCTCTTCCTTGGTGTCTTCAGGCTTTTTTAAGTGTAGGAGTGGAGTAAATGTTCATCATTTCTTCAAGTAGTGAAAAAGAGAGCAGCCATTTTGATCTGATTATCTAATCTGCCTGGTTTTACATTCAGACTGGCTGAGATTTCATATCATATGGTGTTGAAGACCACCAAGAGATTTAATAATACTTAGGTTGGGTATGAGGCTTCTTGAACTAACTAGACAACTTTGCCATGTATCTGAATGATTTTGGTAGTATCCTGTGATAGTATTCCATTCCCTTACTTAAAAACCCCTAAAATATCATTGCTGTTGAATGTGATTAAAGAAATCTCTTAAAAAGGCAAAGAAACCCTCCAAAACCACACATGAAAAACATGTTTTATTGGGGTATTCTTACAAGACACAGTATTTTAAAGTTAATGCTTGATTGGCTTCAGTCTATCTTGAATTACACCCAAATTACATCTGTGTTTCTAGCAAGTGTCCAGAGTAGCTTAGAGATTCATTTCTCTGTAGTTCTTAATGTAAGTAGTGTGGATGAAGACAGGAGGGTATAGGAAATGTCTTTGTGATTGAAGCCTGTTGTGCTTCCCTCTGCTCTTAAACCATAGGACTGTGTAGTGCACAGTTGAAAACTCAGCTGCTTCCTTGTGGGAATAATAATATGCAGTAATTTTACTAGTATGGTAAAATAATCCAGGTTGTGGTTTTGTATCAGACAGACTTCAGAAACTCCTAGCTTTTCAAGACATCTTCACTAGTCAGCTAAACCTGGATTTTGTCAGCTTTGTATTCACAGAACAATACAAAGAATGTACAATTCAGTTCTCCTTTCTGTCCCAATTTCTTGGACTGTGTACAAATGACCAATTTAGTAACATTGAAGACTGCTTCTTCATAATTAAGAACTTTATTTTCTCAGATTTAACACAACGAGGGGAAATTGAGAATAGCTGTCTTTGAAATGACTCTTGCTCTTCTTGCTGGCTCCAAAATCCCATTCCTCATGAGAATGGAACTGAATTGTCCTTAGCGAAGATGATACGCATTTTGTAGAACCTTTGTGCTCTTCAGCTCAAGGTAGCTGTGACGTTAGTATCTTAAGAGCTGTGAATGATAGCTGTGAATGGAAGGTGATAGTATACGCAGAAGACTTCCGTCATTGTTTATGAAGAGGAAGGCTATCACAAATTCGTCTCTTTCAACAACCCTCTACCATGTAGATGTGATAAATTCAATATTTCTGTGGTATATGTTTATAGTTTGAGAAGTGACGGTGTCTCACAATGACATTTCTGTATGGGCCTTCCCTAAGCTTCAAACTGAAGAACTGGCTTGTGAATTCTCAAAGTGTTTTTGCATTTGGTTATATGATGTTTTCATTTTGGTGAAGAGGTCCTGTATTGGTAATAGTGGGGGTTGTTGGTGGTGGGGTTTTTTGTTTGATTGATTTTAACTTTTTTAATCGCTTCCTTTGTAATAAGCACCTGAATCTGCTTGTATACAAAGCTCTCTGTGCCTTAGATTATGGAACTTGAGTTGGATGGATGCTTGTACATTTTGCGTAGATTGGAAACTCTGTTCTCTGACTGTCAGAATACAAGTTCTCTCTGGTTGGTTTGTGGTCTTATTAAACTTCTGTTTTCACCTCTCCTTTGCCCCCTGGCCTTCTCTACCCTATAATTCTCTGATTGTGTCTGGGCAGCTCTGCCTACTGAGAAGGTCAAGGTGCAAGGTGTCGGGAGGCAGGGTGTCAGAGGGTGAGCGGCTATTTGAGTCAAATACTGTTCTGGAGGGAGGTTCGGCTCTCCTAAAAGAAAAGTTTCACCTTGCTGCTGTGCCCGCAGGATGAATGGAGATGTATGGTTGAGTAATAATCTGATCTTTTTTGAGTAATAATCTGCTTTTTTGACTAATGATTCTTATGTTTTAGTAGACTCGGTACCTTTTTCATGCAGCAGACTGTTAGAAAGCTGTTACCTTCAGAACTACAGCCTGTCCGTTGGCAACTTCATATGCAAAACTTGATATTTTTTTAGTTGGTTCATTGTACTATGATTCTAATAGGTCAAAGTGCCTGGTGTAGTGATAATAAGACTTAAGGCAATAGACCCTGAAGAGTTCCTTTTGACATTAAAAAAGAGGTTTGAAAAAGACAATGTAAAATCTTAAACACCATCTGAGGTTAGTACTGTACTACTTGTGGAAAGGGGAAACATTTGATAAAATTTTGTCCCTGTTCTGTGGTCTTGATTCCATCAACTTCTTTTCTCTTAAAGATACTGCACTTGTTATGAATGACTTGGACTTTGTAAGTTGAGTGGTAGTACTGAAATAATTAAGAACATTTTTGAAAATAATTATGTAGGAGATGAGTAGCTGCTGGTTTTACCTCTCAAGTTTCACCTAGTCATCTGGCTTGCTTTTTTCTTTACTTTCATTTTAAAGCTTTATAATGTGAGAGAGGTCTATATATGTGCTCTAAATAACATTTTTTAAAAAATTTTTTCCACTTACAGGGCTTAATTCTTAATTTGGAAACAGTCCGTAATTTGAAGTTTGGGGACTGTGTAATGCAGCAGAGCAGTTGTGCTTGTTTTCCAGTGTGGACAGTCTTGGGGTATACTTCCATGGGAATTGTCATGTTGCTTCCCTTTGGATGGCTAATAGTGGCGATCTGGATCTGAGGGAATCTTGAAGAGAAATGTGGGTTGTGGTTGTTTTTTAGTTTTACTTAGAGTTGTTTTTAATGTGGCTTGTTTTTTTTTCTAACTTCCTATTACAGATGGACAGGGGTTTGGTCAAGGAAAGTGTCCTTGAAGTTTGTGAGGCAATTGCACCTGCAGAATGTCACATAGAAATAATGTTTGTGAATCTGAGCAAGGGGTAGGCATGCAAGAAGATGCTGTAGGTTTCTTTGAGAAGCGTAAACAAAATTTACAGGCTTTGACGGTGGATGGAGGGAGCTGAAGTTTAAAGTTCAGACCTGTGATTATAGAACCGGTCTAAAAAAATAGGACTGCTTTGTCACTTGTCATGACTGCTGTACAAAAAATCTGTCTTCTGCAGTTCTAACAAGAAACCAGCTATTCTACATAAATATTTTGAACTTTCAGGTGCACGTGTGGTGCTTTATATCCTCTGCAGCTGTAAGTTGAAGGCTTACCTGTTTGTGTGGAAGGTTCTTAATAATGAAAAGCTCATGGGAGTAGAGAAGCAATAGACAAGTTATTGACAATTATCTTCTTAAAGGACAGTTGTTGACTTGAATGCAAATTGCAAATGGGACTTCTGAGTTATGAGAGTTGCCTGAAGAGCAAAACTGGTTAGGAATGCAGAAGTGCTACTTTGTGCAGCTCAGCTGTCCTTGTAACTATCTTGTTTTCAAGCTATTTGATGATGGTTTTTCTTAGACGGTCACGCTCAGCTTTTGTGGTTGCTCTGCTGTCTTTGATAAGGTGGTATTTGAAAGCATGTTGCTGTTTGTCATACCTTTGTTTATGTGCGCCATAGTGGAATACGTCTAGTAAATCTGAGCTTTCTTGCCCGCTGTAAGTTGTGCTTCTGCTTCTGGTGTCTCTTCACGGTGCTGTCTTGCAATCTTGCCATCACTTAATGCTGCCTGCTGGTCTCAGAGACCATAAATCAGCGAGCTAGGACACCACTTGAGAATTTGGGTCTAGACGTGGCTATGAACATTTAAAATTTCTCAAGTCTTAAAGGCCAAAAAATTCTGCCTCTACTTATATTTACCAAAGAGGTATGAGAATTGTTCCATGTGAGCATATTTTTGAAACTTAGTTTTCCCTGACTTTCTTCAAATTTCCAAATGTTGATAAATTGCTGTCTCAAATCCTGCTCTAAAAACAATCCCTGTAATACTGCACACATTTTTTGTTAGCACTGTTCTTAATGGGCAACAGAGTAGGTGGAAAGCAAATAGAGCACGGTCTCCAAACTCTTATCCTGTGAAGTGCTCAGATCAGTAGCTGGCCGCCAGTATTGGCCTTGACTGTAGGAGGATGTGGTATTTTTCTTCATGAACACTAGTAATTACGACCATAGAGAATTGAAATGTACAGCTATTGCCTAAGAGCTATGGAGTCGCTTCTGTGCAGTGTTATCTTAAGCTGAAATCTCACTTGGTTGCTTGTTTCTCGTTAGGTTGTAAATTCGCTGCAGCAACAGACACAAGCTACATCTCCTCCAGTTCCTGAACCTCACACGCTCACTACTGTGGCTCAAGCAGATCCTCTTGTTAGAAGACAGCGAGTACAGGACCTCATGGCACAGATGCAGGGTCCATATAACTTCATGCAGGTATGATGAACCCACCATGGTACTGTGAGGGTAGAAAAAAGGAACAAAACAGCATTTTCTGGCTGTTAGTCATGATTTAGAGAGTCTGATGTAGTTAATTTGAAAAACACAGTGGTTTTGCAAACTGCATAGTGCTGTATGGCAAGATCTCATCCAAAGCCCACAAACGTGTATTGCTGTCAAAGTACAATTGGGATGTTATTTAGCTTTTCAGTCCTTGTTTGTACTAAATCTACAGAGAACACAGAAAGCTGTGCATCATGGGGTGTCAGTGTATTCTGCGTAAGCAAGACTAGCTCTAAAATATCCCTTCTATAAGCTAGTTCTAAATTTCATGTTATGAAAAACTTCTACACACATGAAGAGAATACTCTTCCAGTTGCTTCTTGAAGGCTCTCCTTTAGCCTCTAAAGTTAGAACAACTAGAAGTGCATTGGGAGATAATGGAGTACGTCAGAAAAAGCCTCTCCTCCTCCTCCACAAAGGAGAGAGTAAGACACCTTGGTAACAAAAGAGGTGTGCACTTCTTATATTCCTTTTCTTCTTTCTTCCTACAAAGCGCTAATTTAGGACAAAGAATAGATCAACGCCTATTCTGGCTGGCTATTAAAATCTCCCTCCAGTAATCTTTCTGTGAGATAAGCTCTAATTTGTATACGTAAAGTGAATTTTTATTGTGGTAAATAGATTTTGGAATCTTTGGTATCTTAATTGATTTAAAATGGGTGGTAAAACCAGCAATAAAGTACAGTAAATTGGATTTGATTTTATTATTTTAAATTTTTTCCCCCAGGACTCTATGCTGGAGTTTGAGAACCAAACACTTGATCCTGCAATTGTATCTGCACAGCCCATGAATCCAGCACAGAACTTGGACATGCCACAAATGGTTTGCCCTCCAGGTTTGTAATGGTAAATCCTAAACATAAATATTGGGAAAGCCTGCAAATCATCTACTAGAAATGCTTCGGTTACTGCTACATAGCGAAGGGGTCATCAAAAGTAATAATACAGTACTGTTAAAGTGTGTTTTTTCTCAGAAATGTGGTGGTAGTTTTGAAGCATGCTATTGGCAGACTTCCAATTCTCACTAGCTTCTAGATTTTGCTTGGAAGTGTGAAACATTTTAAGCTTTTTTTAAAATGGATAAACTGTAGTTTTGCTTAGCCTTTTGGAAATTGTTGGATTATTTTGGGCAACTGGAAAAAAACATATTTTGCATGGAGATGGTAATTGGTGTTTTGAGTAGAGCTTTGCCATGCCAAAGGCGTAATCATCTTTATGATGGTGAGCTCTCAGATAACTGAATTGGATAAGATGGTAATGCTGTTCTGTGAAAAGTTTGATTGTACTGTGTAATAAATGACATTATTTTACTTCAGTTCATGCCGAGTCAAGACTTGCCCAGCCTAATCAAGTTCCTGTGCAACCAGAAGCTACACAGGTAACATGTTTAGTAAATTACATTTTGGATTTTAAATTTATTTTAGTCTTGATTTATGTCATAATAGGATTTTAATTCCTAGCTGAGAAACTCAAAGAAAACCAACTTCCCAAAATGAAAACCTAAGCTTTATCTCCGTTATCTATTTCAGCATTGTCACTTACAAGCATTACTAGGTACAGTTTTTATGCTGTGCAGACATTGCATATTTCCTGTAATGGGGTCTTTATCAGGCTTTACCCCGTTTGGAAAACTGTAAGGTTCAAGGTTCAAGTATGAGTTTATTGAGGAAACTGTATTTAGAGTTGAGAGACCTCTTAACCTGAGGGGCATGAGCACGGGAGCAGTTGCAGTTTGCACTGCTCGTTCTAATGGCCCGATGTGGACTTTGCAGCAGGTGCTGGTTCTTTTAATCTGTGCAGCTCACCTTGGTCTTCAAATTTGGTGTGTGGGCGTGATTTTCATTTCACAAACTGACTTCCACGTGCCTGTGTGTTAGGCCGCCGTTGCTTGAAATCTGTATCCCATGTGATGGTGAATTTTAAGTGCTGTTTTCATTGTTGAGAGGAAGGAGTTTGTTTGGAATGCTGCTCTGTGTAGTCCTGCTCTGATAAAGCAGTTTAACTTGATGTTTCTCCGTGCATTCTGTTCAAGAGGGACTAGTGATTTGACATGTCAGTCTTCGCCTAGTGGTGTTCTCTTTCACGTTAAGCCATGTGTAATATTATTTTTAATTTCAATAGAAGCTACTTGTCTTTTGTTTGCTTATTTGTGACAGAAATGCCAAAACTGAAATAACTTGGTTAAAGGGCAGTCTGTGTCTGTTCAAGTGGGTGTCAAACCACAAGTAGATGAAATAGATTAACTATATAGTTTGTGGTGGTGTTTTTGACTTGCTCTGTTAAGGATGAGTCCCAGTTGCTTGTTTGAATAATATTTTAATACTGGCATTGTAGAGCAGTCAGAACAAGTCTGAATGCTGTAGGTGTTTGAAAACAAAAAGAAAAACCTGGATAGATTGTGTGTATCAGAGTGACGGAAGTACAAATTGCGTGCTTCATGTTGTCCAGGTTGGGTCCCCAGGTTTTGTCACTCATTTGTATAGAAAGAGGAATGTGTGGGGTTTTCTGTTTCCTGTGTACGTACCTGCTGTAGTGCTAGTGAGTACTCTCAGCAGTTCTGTTGTTTTGCAGGCATTCAATAACTTTTTTGTTAGAGAGCGCTCTCTGCAGTAGCTTTTATTTTACTGTTAAATGATGTTTGTGACTTACTCCAATGAATTTTTTTCTTATTTTCCTTACCTCAACCAGTGCTGCTAATGATTCCCTTGGGGATCTTGCAAGCAGTAGCTAAACTCACCTCTTCCGTTCTTAATGTTCAGCAAAGTGATGTGAACACACCCATCGGTCGTTATCAGTTGCCTCTTGAAGTCCCTAATGGCCTTAAATGCAAAGTCCTCTGCTTTGTTGGCCAGAGTTTTCACTGTGCATTGTGGAGGGGAGCAAAGGCTGTAAAATGAGCAAATTGAGTCCCCTGGAAATGAGTATTTCTATATGAGCTTGGAGTTCTCTCATTTAAACTTCTTTATATTTCTCTCTGTCTTTTCCCACCTTCGTTGTAATGGTAGTTGGGGTTGTGTAAGGAAATGAGGAGGAGGATGTTCAGTAAAAGCAAATACATGTCCAGCTGATTCAGAAAGACCCACAGAATACAACGTGGCGGGGGCTGGGTGGTGTGGCTTGTTAGCGTTTATGTCAAGATGAGGTGGTTAAACCTCTACTTGTTAAAAAGTTCTTAATTTTTAATGGTGGTAAAGATTTGCCAGAATACGTACTTGTACTAGAGAGTACTATTCATTCCAGAGTTCTCTGATACTTTTTATAAAACTGTGTGTGAGCATCAGCTGACTTTTGGGGGCTTTGGGGTTTATTTTGTCAGGTTCCCTTGGTTTCTTCTACAAGTGAGGGTTATACAGCCTCCCAACCCATGTATCAGCCTTCTCACACAACAGAGCAACGGCCACAGAAAGAATCAATTGACCAGATTCAGGCAAGTCAGATTTCACAGGGGTGGGAAGGACTCTGCTTGCAGGTGCGACCAATGTTAGTCTATGTTTCTTTGTAAAGTTCTGTAATTTTTAGTTACCTATTGATAGGGCTGCTTCAGTTCCATTGAATTTCAGAATTCTGAGCCTGTCTGTGACCAGTAAGTCCTTCATAGTAGGACTTTTAACTTAATAGATTGTCTGTTTAGTTAGAAGTAACATGCCAGCATCAGCATGTGAGCGTCAAGTGTTGTTGGTTTAGGAAATGTGATTTATTTTTTTACATTGGGTAGCAGCTAGCCCTGAAACCTGTTCATTTCCCCCTGTAGTTCCTTCTAGTTGTGGTTCAAGTTAATGAGGGAGAAGACTGCTAGGTTTTTCCTCTCCTGTTACGGTTTGTGAACGAGGCTGTTCAGCTGTAGTAGAAAATACTCATTTGTTGAGGCGAACCTGAGGTGTTGTCACTTCTTTTTCTTTTTTTTTTTGAAAGTGAAGTTTAAAAGTTAAATTTTTGTATTATTCAAAAGCTGCTAAAATGTTGTTTGTTTTTAATTATTAGGCTTCAATGTCACTGAATGCAGACCAGACGCCATCATCATCATCGCTTCCCACTGCATCCCAGCCGCAGGTGTTCCAGGCTGGATCTAGCAAACCTTTGCATAGCAGCGGAATCAATGTTAATGCAGCTCCATTCCAATCCATGCAAACAGTAAGTAATAAATTAATGTTGAATCCCTTTGTTTTGGTAGTCATTCCTTGTTTCGTTACACAAGCACTGGAATCGGTCATGTAATTATATAAAATAGTTTTGGTTATTCGCATTCCTGATTTGCATACTTCTTTACATGATGCAATGAGGAATTGTAAAAAAAGAATTGGACCAGAGAGCTGTTTTTCTAACATAGGTATTCAACATGAATGCACCTGTTCCTCCTGTTAATGAGCCAGAAACCCTTAAGCAACAAAATCAGTACCAGGCCAGTTACAACCAGAGCTTCTCCAATCAGCCTCACCAAGTAGAACAATCAGATCTTCAGCAAGAACAACTCCAGACAGGTAAACTTATTTTAGCAAAAACTAGTCTTGCGAAGCTTCCCCTGAACAATACCTGGTTTTTATTACTCTGTCTCAGTTTGAATATCCAGCAGGGTATGAAATTCAGTATGTATATTTCCAGCTGTTACAAGAATTTTGCCACTTGATTCAGTTTTCTGTGGGTTTAAAAAACATGAACAGGATTAAGGACTATTCTAAAGATGAAAGCTGTATAGTGGAGTACTTGCTCTGCTGCTGTTAAGGTTGGTTGATCCTTAAATTCGCATTGAAATACCCCAGGTGGTACTATTTGAGATGACATTTTGAAAAGGAAATAGTAAGCTAGAATTGAGAGCAAATATGGACTGCTTCTCTTATGTAAGGTTTATAAAGATCTGGAACCTTTTGGTTCTAGGTGGCTTGAATACAGCAGGCAAAATCCTTTCAAAGTTAGTAACTTCAAAAAATAAATGGTAAAATAAAGTCTATGTACAAAGCTATTCTTCTCCCAGCACTTCTCACTTTCCACTGAGATAAAATTTGCAGATGCAAAGAGGGCTTTTGAGTGAAGGACACAGGACACAGGTGACAAGGCTGAAGTGTTAACAGCTACTGGAGGTGGAGTAAGGAAAAAGAGCCTGATCCTTTTTCTCGATAACTGATGATCTTGAATTTGGTCTTCCTAGCAAGCTGGGATACTGGGGCGGGTGGGTGAGAAGAGGGAGAATGAAGTTTTCATTTTGTCTATGTTTTTTGAGCTGTATATAGCATGAGGCAGAAAGACAATCTGGGGAGTGCTGGTGTTTAGGGTGGGTCGTGCAATATTAAACACTTAATATTTAATGGCAAAGCAAATCTAGCTGTTGATACACAGAAAATGCAGTGGCCTTAGAACAAAACCTGCACACTGATTAAAAGCTCAAAATCATGACCGCTTTGTGCATTCCATGAGAACTGATGGGAAGTTGAGGAGGAGGGAAGATCTGTGCAAAAGTTCCGTAGTGCTCTGTGGCTGAGTGAAGTAGACACAAAGTTTGTGCTCCCTGGTGGGTGATGCAGAAATCTTCCTTTCCTGCTGTTGCGGTTCAGCCCCAGTTGGCAACTAAACACCACGCAGCTGCTTGCTCAGAAGTGCAAAAGCAAAAAAAATAAAAAACAAACAAACAAACCCCCCCCCAAAAAAAACCCAAAAAACAACCCACAACAAAACACACACACACCCCCCCCCCCCACCCCCTGCAAACTTGTGGGTTCAGGTAAGAACGGTTTAATAATTAAAATGAAATAATAATTATGATAATAATAACAATAATGATATAATGAAAAGGAAACCAAAACCACAAACGATAAACTGTTCACCACCCACGGACAGATACTGTCGGTCCCTGAGCCACGATTGCTGCCTGCCTCCCGCAGCCATCTCCTCCCAATTAACACACTGGGCATGACGTTACATGATATGGAATATCCCTTTGGCCAGTTTGGATCCGCTCTCTTGGCTGTGCCCCCTCCCCTCCTGGCTTCTTGTGCACCCGGCAGAGCCTGGGAAGCTGGAAAAGTCCTTGACTAGTACAAGCACCGCCCAGCAACAGCTAAAACATTGGTGTGTTATCAGCATTATTCTCACACTAAGTCCAAAGCACAGCACTCTGCCAGCTGCAGTGAAGAAAATTAACTCTATCCCAGCTAAAACCATGACCGTACCCCACCCCTTATTCCATACCATTTACATCATGCTCAAGTCCTGTGCCACCTAATATGACTTAAATAACCCCAACACTCCTTCTCATCCTTTAATAGACCATACAGATTCCATTTATCATTCCCCACTCTATGGACCACCCCTGTAAAATGTCTGGGGAGTGTCCATTGAGTTCATTTAGTCCATGACTTTGGGTTCCATCTATTGTACGATTCTTTCAGGGCTGGAGAGATGGTGTGTGTGGTGTTTGATTGTTGTGTGCTGAAGTCAGTCCTTGTTCCATCACTGCTGCACTTTCCTTGGTTCAATGAAAGTTCATTTTTTTTATTAATTTGGGAGATTCCCACCATGATACCATTGATATGGCATATAGCAACCATAGTAGTGATGACATACAACAGTACATAGCAATTAACAGCATACCATTGAGTTCATTGGCTGTTTTCACCGAAAACCAAATCCCCTTGAGGCACACACCGGACTCCTCCATCCTCCTGCATCACCCACCAAGTGCACCCAGGTCCTTGAGCAAAAGCCATCCCATGAATGGGTTTGCCTTTTTGCCTGAGGCAGGAATAACCCAGACTGTCTTCCCCAGCATATTTTTTACGTGCGCTACATGGACTTTATCCCCTTCCACAGTACATAAGGGTTCTGATTGGGCAGGAGCAGCACTATGCCAGCTACAGTGGAAAAAGTTAACTCTATCCCAGGTAAAACCATGATACCTGCTTACAAGAGGGGCTTTACCACTTAAATATTTTCTGTGAGATCGTGCTTAAGCATTTGGTATCAGGCTAAATTTTACAGCTATTTTGCTCTTAGATACAGAACCTGTAGCCCTTGGATTGCTGTTGTAATCCACTTCATTTCTGACAATTCCTTTGAAGACGATGCAGCATACCTTACTTCAAAGATGCAGATAGTCTCAAGCTATCCATCCTGCTCTTGCCTTTTGATTTACGTATCCTGTATGTGTAAGAAAGGATCCCCCAGCCTGTAGAGCCAAATGGCAGGTCTGTTAAAATGTTCCCGTCAGTCTCACCTTAGTTAGCACAGCTACTGCAAGCAGAGAGAATTTAGTTAGTGAGAGCAAAGATTTCCTAGTGGCTTTCTGCCAGTTCAGAGAGGAGGAGGTTACAGAAGGGGTTAGCTTACTCACATAGTTTTTTCCAGAGTGCGTATTGCTGATTTTTAAAGGATTTGAAATAGCACGGGAAAATTGTACCTGCATTAGGAATACTCATTGCTGAGCTTAGACTAGATACTTCTTGACACTGACTTAAATCAACTCTACTGTTTCTGGGTTGCTCTAATATTGTGGGATATCTGACTAGTAAACTTAAATCTGCAGATTACTTTTCTTTGAATGTGTGAGTACTTACTGAGTTGTTCAATGGTATTTTAAATCGTTGAATGTTGAGTTTGAAGAGAGTATATGTGGGAACCTAAACACAGACTTTTATACTTTGTTTTTTTCTCCCCACTTCCAATATAGTGGTTGGTACTTACCATGGTTCCCCGGACCAGACTCACCAAGTGGCGGGTAACCACCAGCAACCTCCCCAGCAGAATACTGGATTTCCACGTAACAGTCAGCCTTATTACAACAGTCGAGGAGTGTCTCGTGGTGGATCGCGTGGGGCTCGTGGCTTAATGAACGGTTACAGGGGACCGGCAAATGGATTTAGAGGTAAACAGCTTTATTAAACTCTCTCATTTGACTTTTACTTACTTCTTTCTAGAAAACTGTCAAGATACCAAGTGTTAAACTTACCTACTGTTGTTTTTGTACTGTACTGGTATCTCTGCAAGATATTTGAACTTGCAGTAAAAATTCTGTCTGCTTTAGCTAACTTAACTGAAATTTTAGGTGTTTGGTTAGGCTTCCTACTAGAAAGTAAACAAAGCAGCATTTTTTCCTTTTCTGTGCTGAAGGCTTAGTGTTAGTTGTATTAGGCATCTACTGCAGGTATAAGCAAACAGGGAAACACCCAACAGAATTTCACAACCATCAAGTGAGGAATTCAGATGCCAATTGGTATTTCAAAAATGCTTTTCTATTTCTAGTTAAGGTAGCAGCAGTGTATTTTAGAGTTCCATGTTTCATCATATTGAGAATAAGCTGGATAATATAGAAATAAAATAATAAAGTCCCAAAGTCCTTACTCTGAGAGAATTAATGGGAGTGAAGGAATGATACTATAGTTCTGGATAAATAACAGAACGTTGATTCCTGGAGATTGTTTTACATGGCTGTCAATGCTATGAAGATGTGTATGTTAGAGTTGGGGAGAGAGATGGTTTCTGTGTCAGGTGTTGCGGGATTAGACTAGTGGGTACAGTGCTGTGTTCTTTTCTCTTCCCCTCATTTGGATTGGAGGGTAGAGGAGAAACTGTATAATAAAAATAAAACTGATGTAGTAGGGAATGCAGTGGTCACTTCTTGTCTGCTTAAAATTGATCTGGATCCCAAGTGTTAGACCCTGGGACTGGAGCCATCCTTCGACACAGTTCCCAGCACTCAGGAGAGTCTTGGCTCAGGAGCAGCCTCTTGCTTGAGTTGGCTGTTGTGTCCTGTGGGTCACAGCTGTTACATTTAGATCCTACTATTATGTTCAGCTATGTTATGTAAATCAAACCTCAAATTACTGGAGAAATGCATTGATTTGCTATCTCCTCCCAGTTCTTACTAGGTCTTCATTCTTGTAATATTAGCCCTGATGTTGCAGATGTTTGCTTCGTTTGCAGGTAAACAGTATTTACTAAAGGGGTATTTTTCCTCAGGTTTAGGTAAAATGCCGTTACTGCTTTTCTTCTTATGATAGCATAAAGTAATAGGCTGTCATTTCCAAGTGAAAGATTTGTCCCCTGTTCCTTAGGAGGATATGATGGCTACCGTCCGTCCTTTTCCAACACTCCAAACAGTGGTTACACGCAGCCCCAGTTTAATGCTCCTCGGGATTATTCAAACTACCAGCGGGTAAGCTACTGTTTTGTTGTGACAGTCTAGAAGTAGAAGGAGAAAGTGCCTGTCAATGAAAGCACTCAAACAAATCTAATAGTGAAAACTTCTCTGAGGAGATTTTTAATTGCCAATGATGACAAAAGTTTCAGGAACTAACCAGATATTTAGAAAGAGCAGAATATTAAAGGGCTGGTTGTAATTGGGAAACGTGTTGTCTTTGGCCGATTGATCTCTAAAGGAATTAGTCTAGTAACTAGAGCAAGGTTGAGTGAATTATAAAGAACTCTTTCTTAAATATAATTATTTTCAAAGCTTTTTCAGAAAGAAACTTAAAGAAGAACTTAAATCCATTGAAATTAAATTCAAAACTTGTTTGGGTTTGCCTGTCTTCTGCAATGCTGATCTGTTACTCTGAAATTTGCATAGAATTTAACTGTTCTGAAGGAAGTATCCTCAGTTCGCTCAAAGCATAGACTGACTGGAAATGTCTACCTCTGCATATCCCCAAATAAGTATTCATAAGCAAATGAGATGACAGATTTTGATCTGCTGCTAAAATGTTGCTTCATTTGTTGACGGGTCATTCAGCAAATTAGTCTGTTTGACCTCTGTGTAGTTTGAAAAATTAGAATGCTAAATACATCTCTCTACCTTTCTTATTTATATTGAACAACGTACACTGTAACCAGAGAGAGAATTTGTCATTGTATGTTTTAATTTACCTGCTAGGTACTAGTAAGAGTAAGAATTTATTTTCTAAGATTAACTTAAACTAATAAAATGCTATATGTTGAAGTCACAGGTGTTTGTCATTGTATATTGTTTTAAAAGCTCCTTATTTTATTGGCAATTAATAGCTCCCTGAAGCATAACAAAATGCCCAGGTTTTATGTTGTAACTTTTCTAATTTCTTTGCTTCAGGATGGATATCAACAGAATTTCAAACGTGGCTCTGGACAAAGTGGACCTCGGGGAGCTCCTAGAGGTAATTCCTGAGTAGGGAATAATTGATTTGGGCTGAATGGAAGTTTTTGGTCCAACTTCTGGATTTAAAAAGCAACCTCACTCCTTGTTCAGCAGGTCACAACTGAAGAGTAAGCTTACTTTCCTCGGACCTCATAGTTGACCCTGCTTTTGAACAAGGGGGTGGACTTGGAGGGCCTCTTGAGGACCCTTCTGACTTGAATGATATATACTGTGATCCTTTGAACTTGTGGTGGAAGTTTAGTTGGTTGTTGAATGAGGAATTCTCTGGAAAAAAGATAAAACAACAATTGCTATGGGTACTTTAAATGTAGCAGTACTATTTAGTTGGCTTTTATTAATGAAACCCTTAGGAAAGTGATCTTTTTGATGTTTTGGGTTTTTTTGTGAGATTTATCATGACTTTAAATGTGCTTACTAGCTGCATTAGTAGTTTGCAAGTAAGACTTGCTTATAAAGCAGACACTGAGCTTGAGCTGGCTGTCAGCCTTAATTTTGTGTGCTCTGTTGCACTAAAAGGTGTCCTACTGTATCTGTTGTGGAGGTCTCTTTTCATCTAAGGATACAAAACTTTCCTCTGTGCTCATCTGTTCCTTGATCCTATAGAGTCGTTGCTTTTACCTTATGGAGGTGTGGTGTCCTGCAGCTTCATATGAGCATAGGCCATGTGTTCATCTGAGAAAACAAACCAAAAAACCCCACATATATAACAGGGCTGTAGTTGAATTTCTAAATTTTATTTTCAACATTATTTCCACAGTTCTTTTATTAGTAGATTTTTGGTGATGAGACTGTCTTCTGTCTCAATACAGCCATTTCCATGAGCATCTTGAGTTCTCACCAGGGCACCTTGCCAGTGAGGACAGCTCGAGGCTGTACGTTGCACTGTCTGAAACCACAGTTCCATGTGGTCGTTGGGTTTTGAAGAGTTCCGTCCTCAACTGTCTTGGTACTGAAAGCCCTGTAGTGTGGAGCTGTGGCCTGAAGTTCAACATAGTATTGGGCTGTGGTGAAACTAGGAGTTAGGGAGCACAACTAGATAATGAAGAACAGTCTTGAGGTTTGTTGTCAGGGATATGCAAGTAAACACGAGAGGAATTCACTGTGAGCTACAATTCTGATATACTGATAGTGTGAGCTACAGGCAGTCTCTTTCTTAATGAGGGAAGAAAAGAATGGATGTTAGAATGTGATTAGTTAGCTCACAGTATTTACATTTAAAATAGATTAAACCAGTTATTCCTTACCTTACTGCAAAACTTCTAATTTTAGTCTTATGTTCATATCTTCATTGCTTGATTTTATTTTAATTTTTTTTTACTTGAAGTGATCAGTTTTGTAGTTCCAGGGAAAAAATAAGTATTAGGATAAAGCTGGAAATTGAAAAAGACAGGTTACATGCTGCTATGTTTTGATTTGAAGGAGCTTTTAGAACCATATATAAACACCTGGGAATTCTGACCCAGTTTAGATCAGGGCTTATAGGAATTTTTTCCAGAAACTTGACTTCATGTATAACTCAAGTGCCTTTTTATATGTTTTCTAGGTCGTGGAGGGCCCCCAAGACCAAACAGAGGGATGCCTCAAATGAATGCTCAGCAAGTGAATTAAACAAATTCACAGGATTACGTTAAACGCCAAAAACACACTGGCCAGTGTACTATACATGTTACCAGAAGAGTTATTATATATTTGTTCTCCCTTACAGGAAGTTTGTTGTAAAGGGACTATTTTCATTACCCATAATGACAGGACTACAGTTGCCAGCTTTATATTACCTGGATATGGAAAGGAACGAAACGACGTTTACTCTGCATGTTCTGTCCTAAGCATCATCTTGAGCCTTGCACATGAGATTCAGATTCCTCACCCTTGCTAAGAGTAAAGCAAAAAAGGCAATTTTCAGGGTGATCCAATCTCCATGGTTAACTGAAGAGGCAGGAAAAAGCAAAGACTCACTTCTGACATTTAAGTGATGTAACAAATTTGGATAAAATCTGCAAATTCGTAAAGATTTACTGTGGTGGCAGTTGACAACTTAATGTTCCCATGAAAGGATGGAAAAGGTGAAGTGTGGCTTGGTAGAGCAACTACATTTCAGCTTTTTCTTATTAAATTGAAGCACTGAACAGTTAAAGATGCGTAGTGATGCATATTTCCCTAAATAGACAAATAGGCTTATAGCCAGTTTTTGACAAAGAAGCAGCACCCTTAGCTACAGCACTCCTCGTCACCAGGGCCCTCTTTACTGTGGCTAAGGATTTAAGATCGCTTGCATAACTGCTAATGTAATGGTGTAATTTTTAAAAAAAAAAAAAAAAAAAAAAAAGAAAAGAAAAAAGCTTTGATTTGGCACTTCAGCAAAATTTTGCAACAGATGTGAGATATAATCTGGATGGCCACTGTATATTTGATGTGAAGTATTTAGATATCTCTTCGAAACACTTTTTAAGTTTCTTTGATAGCAATGACTTTTGTAAGGATTGGTACTCTCTATCATTCCTTATGACTTGCACATTGTCTGTCACTAATACTTGACCTTGCTGTATTATCACCTAAATAACTGATGCCGGTACTGATGGAAATCTCTAATGGATAATCATAACACTTTTGGTCACATGTCCGTTTGTCTTTCCTGCAGCCTTGAAGGTTTTAAGAAATCTCAAATGCCCGCTGCTGCTGCCCTTTTAATTGCTCTCTTTTGAAAAGCACCAGTATGTGTTTGAATTGATTTCCCCTTTTAAGGGAAATGACAGCCAGCAGTTACAGTTCTAATGGTATAAGTAAGACAAATAAAACATGTTTATAAAAATTGTATCCTGGAACACTGGTTTTCAACGACTGAAACAAATTTAATGTAATGGGGTGATATTTCATAAGGTTGGTTTGGTGTCTCCCCCGTGTCCCGCCCGGTAGCTTCTCTTTTTGCCTGAATAGATGCAAATCCTCCTCCTGTTTTTCTAATTTTATTTTAATAGCTGTGACTTCTTCTGGGGAACTTTTTCTTTTTATGGACTTTTCATCAAGGCAGCAATGTATAAAAGAAATGGCATAAGACTAGGAGCTGGAAAAAACCAAGTCTTATTCAAGTTTTACTGCATACTTGCGGTATGGTCTTCGGAAAAATCACTTGTGCCTACCTTTTGCGCACATGCACTCTCTCTGCAGTGGGGAGAATATATCGATAGCTGCCTCCATAGAGGTGTTGGTAGTTCTGTTGCATTCAATAGCACGTGCAAGAAGAAAAGTGCTATATATGTTAAGTATTGCTCATCAAAAAATTCCTACCCATGGAAGGGTGAAATTAAGGAACAGCTGCGTGTTGGTTAACTGATCTATAAAACCGAAGGTTATTTTCACTCAGAGGGTCATTTCTACTTTGTATCACAACTGAACTTTCAGAACTTGTCGGATATTTTGACTTCGTTGTGAAATAATCTGAAACTCCATACGAATAGGTGGTAATATCCCTTTTTCATGTTCCGTGTGAAGAGCACAAATGAGAATTGTTTTTACTGCGAGAAGCGATAAGCTTGTGAAGAAGATATTACGCACCAGACATCTTGAAATGATGCTGATGGCTAGAAGCAGCAGTTTTAGTCAAGGCTTAGAAACATTCCGTACCAGTATAAGAATATAAACTGCAGTCTGGTGAGAAGTTGCTGTTCTGTGTCTTTTTTAGGAAGCTATTACCGAGATAATAGTCCCAACTGTTTTTTAACTGGAAATAAGAAAAAGACAAACCTTTTAATGTTGAACTGATGTAGGAAAACAGTAAATTCTCTCTCTTTTTAATTATTTTATTGTTTTGTGCATCGGCTTTTTCAATGGTTGGTAGAACACGAGCTGTTCAGCTTTTTCCATTGCACACCAAATGCTTCTTAAATAGCTAATTGTAGTTTGACGGTAAACTTGCAGCATACTGAATTAGACCGTTGAATGGATCAGAACATTCCACTTAAGGGTTTTTTCTCTTTGTTTTGGGTTTTTTTTTAACTTAAATTTATTAATAAAACGTTGGGTAGTTGAGAGGCCTCTTAATTGAGATACGACTTTGTAAGCCTTTTAATGTATGCAAATGGTCTTTAGAGTAGCTGCTCTACTGTATGCTGATAGAGGGAGATGTGTTATCATAATAACAACCGTAAAACAAGTACGTAAAATGTGTTTAATCTGGGATTTTGCACTGACTCCTCTAATCTCAATACATGTGTCTAATAAACAGTATACTGAAAAATTGGCTTGAGTCCCAGTATGGCACATAGATCCACTAACTGGGTTTTCTGGCCCATTCAGGGGAGCTTTTAAGTATCTTCACTGCGTAAGAGCTCTAGATCTGAGTTACGTCCAGATCACAAGCACTCCTAGATGGGTCTTTTCAAAAAGATCATATTTTGACCAAAGACCCTTACAAGGAGTGATCACATTGAGGCGAAACGGTGGCAGTTTGGGGCTGGTTCTGTTGTGGAGCCCCTCCTGGATGCCAGAGGGTGAGCTGCGTTCATTCTAGCTGGGTGTTGCTTTAGGATAGCTCAGGCCTGACGCCTGTGGTGGGGAAGTGCGAGTGAGCATCACCAAGTGCTGCTTCTGAGCCTGGGTGTGGGCATGTTGGTTGTGCTCTTGGGTGGTTTTCCTTGATTCTTCTGTGAATCGGTCTTTTGGGGTCGTACCAGTAGCGATGACGGCCTTGTGAATGCAGCTACTATGAGTAGATAATGGTTTTTATTTTGGCGGGGGCTTCATAATCTCGTATTGCTAGGCTGCGATAATGTACAGCGGTACGTGTCCGAGAACAAACTCCTAGCCTCAGCCTCTTACTTCCTCTTGGCTCTAATATGAAGATTCTTGAGTAAATTTTTAAATCACTTGAGTTTCTGGATGTTTCTACCTAATCTTGCAGTGTCTGGGAAGCTTGGATCCTTCCTAGACATTCAGCAACTTAAATGTCAGTTCAGTATGAGCTGTTGTCTCATACCTAAGGTTAATCTTGTCCTACATTTTACTGTTGTGTTCTCCCTGTGTACAGGCTTTTTAAGAACAGTTCACCAATACGACTTCCAGATTTTGCTGTGGAGGGAGTTCTAGACTTCACTTAACCCCTATTTTCTTTCCAAGATACTCTCATTTGTGTATAGCAATCTTGAAAGCATAAACGCAATCAGAGTAGTTGGGAGACTTGTTAATAGCCCGTTAATGTATTTTGCTGGAACTTTATAACTCTGAGTACTCCGTGACTTCAAAAATGCATCTTCTCGAAATGTTCTGCTGACTTTTTTTGTTAGACAGGCAGATTCCTTGATTGGCTTACGGGTTACCTTCATACGTGTCGTTAGAGAATGGATCAAGCTTCTTTCTTTTCCCCAAATGGCACTTGAGTAACTACTTTGGAGAGAGAAAAGTTACTGAAAAGGCCTTAACAAATAATGAACAGTTATGATAAATGTTACTGAAACAGTGGTTAAACTTTGCTTAAAACCAAATAGGGTAAAACCTTTGTGGTCCAGCAGAATAAGACACAAAACCAATTGGTCAGAAAAATCTGGATCTTCCTGTTCTTTTTCTGATATTGCCTAAGCTGAGTAATTGACTCTTCTTACCTCTTCTTTGCAAGTACCGTTTATTATAAACACACATCTGAGATGCAAGCGTTTGGGCTCAGTGGACAAAACTGCTGGATTCCTCACTTGTCTCCCCTCCCAAGTCCCCTGTGGATACAAGAGGGCATGAGAGCGCTGCTCATGAGCCAGCCCTGCTAATGAGGCTGCCAGTCACGCCTTGAAAAGATCATCCCTCTCGCTTGTGCAAAACTGTTCTTGGTTCAAGTGTGTGCAAAGCATCCAGAGAGATACTTCAGGATACAGATTTCTAGCTGGAGTTGAGGTGTGCGACTATACAAAGTAGACTGTATATTTTAGTCTTTCAAATCTATGCACCTGTTTTTTACAGTATTCCGTCTGCATTGAATAGGGACGGGACTAGAAGGGTTTTTAATTGCTTGAGCTGGCACCAGCCAAGTTCTACAGGTGGGGTGGGTAGGTGTTCTTCACTGCTGATTGACATTGGTGCCTCATCCAAAGAGCAAGCGGGAAATGATCCCAAACAATAAAACTTTCAGCTTGGGAAGAAAATGATTTCCTTATTTAAATCTGGGCTTAAAAATAGTTGCGATTATTGTGTGGAACTTCACTGGAAACTCAAACATTGCCAAATTGTGTAGTTTCCTTCTAACTCTGGTTTTCTCCAAATGACAAAATCTGTTAAAATGTCTTTGTTCCATCAGCATCTGAGCGTTCGATTGGCCTCACACTGATCTCGGCTGTCTTAGAGTCGGGGGCAGAACTCAACAGAAGGAGCTTTGATGTGAACTTTGGGAAAACTCCCTTCTGTGGCATGAGATAAGCATACCTGAGAGTCATGGAGAAGGCTAATGCTTAAACTGTGATGTGTTTCTGTTTGGCCAGTTGGTTTTCCCAGAGGGAGGTAGGAAAGGTCCTTCAGACTTCCTGGTTTGCAAATACTGCTTGCTTTCACAGTCAAATGTTCTTCATCCCTGTCAGTACGTACTATTTTCCAAGAGGAAAGGCTCCATGCGCTTCTGAGAACCGCTGCACCTGGCTGCTTGGGATTTGATGGTGCACTCAAATGATCTAACATTAAAAGGAAAGAAGCCACCTATGCTCTAGTAGACTGTTAAAGAAACTTAATGTCTCTTCCTCTATGTGACAGCAGGACCCTGATCTGCATATGCTTCCACGAAAACTTGAAGCGTCTTGGATTTCTGCCTCTCATCCTACAGAAACTGGGCGTTGTGGAATTTTTGGTGTATTATGGCAGAGTCTGATGAGAAACTGATTTTCTAAATGTTTTATCTAAGGGAAGACGTGCTATTCGCTCAACCACTTTCTTAGGTTTGTTTTTTTTTAATATAATGCAACTAAAATTATTTGTGGCTCTGTAGATCTAGCCTTAATGGAGGGAAGGAACTCTTGTTTTCCAAAATCCACATCCTAAAGCCAGTTTGAGCGGTGCTTTAGAGAACTGTGTTAGGAAAACTTCAGCCTAACTTTACATTTTGTTCTGAATTAAACTTGTCGTTAGCGCTTGCTGCAGTTATTAACCCTTCAATTTCAAAAGCTAGGTTCTGTGTGTCCCCGTGCTTTTTAATGTTCATAAAATAATCGGGTGTAACTAGCTCAGTTCCAACGCTGGTGGCCGCTTTCTTCTTTCTATAAAATGTGCTCAAATACCCAAGAGTGGATCGAGAGTACACCTGAAATTTTGGTATCGAGATAAATTTTAGTAATTAGCCATTAGACTTCTATTTAAAAATGTATTTCTTTTTTTTTTTTGAAGCTATTCAATTCTAGAACAAATTTTAGTAATGCATCTACCATATAAAATAAGTCTTCACAATTACATTTTAGTTAATTGACCGGTTTAAATTTTCTGATGGCCTTAAATGTACCTGTATATTTGTCTTTGCAGTTCTTTAACTCAACGTCTAAAACAAACTGGTCCATGGCTTATGTAAACACTTGAAAAAATAAATCTATTTAAATGTTTTATGTCCTTCCCTTTTAAGCAAGTATTTCATACCTACACCTTAAGGGATTGTCTTGCTACACTTCTGTTGCGTTGGTGGTTTTGTCTCAGTAACTGGGTTTACCTGGGTTCACCTCAAAAGATACTGTCTACGGCCTTTAGGATTATTAATTCAGTAGTTTTATCATATTTTTGCTATATTTTAGAACTTAAATCTATTTTATCCCAAAATACACATGCTTTTCCTACAATGTTACCTGGTTTTAAATACTTCATTGTTCGAATGTTTTAAGTTCAAAACACTTGGCAGTATTAAAAGCTAAGAATAAATCTATCTATGCAAATAGCTTGGCTCAACTTTGGTATCAAAAGGTTAATGTTACAGATTTTAGGTTATTAGGAATAGTTTTGCCGTCAGCGTGGGAATAAATTTAGTGTTTCTGATAGCTCTTACTAGAATTTAAGCCAGTCAGATTGATAAATGGTTTTCCTCTTGCAGCTCCACAGTTGTGCAGCTTGGGAAGTGGTATAGAAAACTCCTGAACAGCTGGGGTTTTATTAAACAGCACAGCTTAAATCTTATAAGCTAACTGGTTTTATTGCAAAGCAGGGTTACTAATGTTTCTTGGGATTTGATAATTCAGTATTGGATAATAACGTGTCCTAAAGATTTGTTATTTTTCTGTATATGTGCTTTTATTTGGTGTCTGCAGTCTTGTTTCCATGGGAATACTGCGTATCCAAAAGCCTGGGTTTTTTTTCCCCTCAAGGGTACCAAAGGACACCTAGTGACACAGAGTGTAATGCTGATGTAGAACTGCAGTACGTGGAAATGGCGTATCTTTATAAAATCAGTAGGGATATGGTGTTTACTCCAACAGGGCTGGGTTTTGTGAGCAAGATTTACTTAGAACCAAGGATTTAAAAAAATAAAATCAGTGTTGCCATTGCAATTGCAGCTTGTTTTATCCCGTTTTTATGGTCAGGTACCCAAAAAGTCACCCAACTAAACAAACAGGATAGATATGAAAGTCCATAGCTCCTGTCCCTGAACAGCTCTGTGTCCCTGTGGGCTTTTGAGTACCAGCTGGTCGCAGGAACCCTGATTATTTCCACATGCTCACTTGTTTTGGTGTATGTGATTAAGGATACATAAGTAATTTAGAAAGTAGCTTCCAAAATACCTCTATTTCTCCTGCCTGGAGCATCCTTGTTATTTAAGCAATTACTTTCTATAGGTTCTTCCAGTAATACGCGCAAGCCGAGCCCTTGGCCCTGCTGGTGACGGTTTCGGGTGAGTCAGGCCCAAAACGTGGCTTCTCTCCCCCTTCTCCAAAGGACTGCGGGTGCCTGCGCAGCGATAGCACCGCTGCCCGCCAGCTCCCGCCCGCCACAGCCGCCTCCCTTTGGAGACACACCGCCATGGGCGGCTCGGGGCGGCTCCTCACGGAGCGCGGGCCCGGCAATGGCGGCCGCGCACCCCGAGGGCATAACGCAGCTAAAACGGTGAAGTAATAAAATGCACCGGCGCTGTGTGTTTCCTCAACTCCACTGCGGCTTTCCCATATGGAAAACTAGCTTAAATGAGCCTGCTTTTTAAATAAATAGAGATATAGGTATTCTCAACGTGCAGGCGAACGGCGGGGGCAGCCTCGGGGTCCTGCCGGGCTGTGCGGCGCGCGCGACCTGGGCCGCGCCGCTCCCACGTGGTGTGCCGCGAGCCGGCTGGACCGCCGCGGCCGCCTGAGGGGGCGGCCTTCCTCCTCCTCCTCCTCCTCCTCCTCCTCCTCAGCGGCGGCGGGAAAGGTGCCGGCGCCCCGCAGCCATGCAGCGCCGGAAGGTGGACAACCGCATTCGGGTGCTCATCGAGAACGGGGTGGCGGAGCGGCAGCGGAGCCTCTTCGTGGTGGTCGGCGACCGCGGCAAGGACCAGGTAAAACACCCCCCCCCCCTTTGCGGGTGGGGGGCTCGCCCCGCTTCGAGGCGGGGGGTGGGTGTCCGTGCCGGAGTCGAACCGAGCCTTTGAAGGGCGGCTGACCTGTAATCCTCCGGTTCCCCCTTCTTCCTCTGTAAAGCAAGGGTTAAACCCGCCCCGAGTGAGGCAGAGGCATGGCGTGCTACGTGTGGCCCGGGCCGGGTAACTCACCGCGGGGCAGGAACGCAGGAAGGTGTTAGACATGGTTTAGGAGACTTTGTCCTTCAGCATCTGCTGTTTGAGAAGCTCGTGAACATCAGATAAAGCAAGTGCAGGCAAATCAGGATATATTTTTACACCGAGGCAAAATATATTTAATTTTCTGGCGAGTAGGAGCTTCTTTCCTATCTCGGTTCTGTTGTAAGATGTTGTGGTTTTGCCCTCGAGCTGTGTTTTACGTACCGAGCCATCTTGCAGATGTCACCGCACCAGAACTTGGACTGGACCTACCTCGTGACGTAGTATGGAAGAAATTAACCACCAAACTTATTTCTCTTCAGGGACTCTAGACTTGTGTTTCTTGAGTGGGAAGGGAAAGAACGGCACAGCAAAACTGTAACGTTTTAGGATAAGTCAATTCTGTTAGCTCTGGTTCCTGGGGAAGTAAAATAAACTTAGCTGTAAAAAAGCCTTGGAAAATAATGAGTTGATCAGGTGGCAGTACAAGAAAGTTATCGTTTATTTACTGCCAAAGCAGACAGGTGAATTCTGGTGGGGCATATCCTGAGTCTGGTTGCGTTCAGTATTCACTGGTGAGCTGGATTGCAAAGCAGCAAGCGTGCTCACTGAATGTGCAGGCTACATAGCAGCGAGGTGGGTTGTCAAGCCTGCCAGAGGATTAAAGTTCAAGATTAAATCTTGTTAAAGTGTAGAAGAAGTCTGAAATACGTTGTGCAAAATCTATAGTAAGAGACAAATACTAGGAACTGTATTTCGCTTGGAATAATAACCTCCTGTTTGTGCAGTTGTTAGCAGTTCTGGCAAAGAATGCAAAGCAAACGGTAGGTATAATTCAGTGTCTTCAGTGCCATTCAGCCCTGGAGAAGGCACAGACACGCATGTTTCTGTAAAAAGGAACGTAAACTTCACAAAATGTCAAGGGATCCTTCTGTTTTGCACAGGGTTTGTTGGTAGAAAACACAGCTGTAAAATCAAGAATAGCAAAATAATTTGTTCTTCCGTGTTAGCTTGAGAGTACAGTTGTTCAGGAACATTTCTGTGTCTTGGCAGGTGGTTATACTTCATCACATGTTGTCTAAAGCAACTGTAAAGGCCAGGCCCTCTGTCCTATGGTGTTACAAAAAGGAGCTGGGCTTCAGCAGGTAAGATATCTCTCATGCTGCGGTCGCTGCTCTGTGTGAAGCAAAGCTCTGGAACTGGTCTGCAGAGAATGTAGGCTGTGTGATTTGGTTGTAAGGAGAAACAAGATTAGTTCTTGGAGGAGCTATAGGAAGTTTGGTCTTCCAGAACCAAAATTTGGCTTCCGTAATAGAGTTGACATCAGCACTAGGTCCTTCTGGTTTCTTTCTGTAGCTCTAATGCTTACTCTGTTTTCCTGGACCGATCTCTCCCTCACTTTTTTAATCTCAAAAGGCCAAAACTTTAATTCCTCAGCAATAGTTAGGAGTGAACGCAGATTAAGTATTAGAGTGCCTTCATTTTGAAAAAAAGCATTTAAAATTTTAATTCTGAGATTAGTGTGCGTACTTACAGCCCTCACACAAAGTCAGGAAGGAAGCGTTACCTGTAACTGCGTGATTCCAACTAAGCTGTTTCTTGCAAAAACAGCCGTTTCTGTGCGATATCCACTGCTTTGGACTGAAGGGACGTGGGAACATATTGTGAAAGCAGCAAGTGTGATCCAAGATTTTTTTCCTTGGAGGCTGTGCTCTGACTTCCAATTAGACTCACACATAGGCATGAATGCACTTTTCCCAAACCATTTTCCAAGTAAACCTCTGTATAATTTTGTTCTCCAGCCACCGGAAGAAAAGGATGAGACAACTACAGAAGAAGATTAAAAGTGGAACTTTAAACATAAAGGATGATGATCCTTTTGAGTTATTTATAGCAGCCACAAACATTCGCTACTGCTATTACAATGAAACTCATAAGATCCTTGGTAACACTTTTGGCATGTGTGTACTTCAGGTAAGGAGTTAAACTTTTGACTTAAGGGCATTATTCTAGTATCAGTCGCTTGTGGGTTAATGCAAATGTTAAGTGTGAATTAAACTTTTAAGAAATAGTGTTTCCAGATTTTCTGTTCCTTTTAGTAGGTGCTAGTTGCCCTTGAGAGCTCTAGGCAACTTTGAAGTTTTATTAATTTCCTAGGATTTTGAAGCCTTGACTCCAAACCTGCTAGCTAGAACTGTCGAAACAGTAGAAGGGGGTGGAATCGTGGTGATTCTCCTGAGAACGATGAACTCACTGAAGCAGCTTTATACAATGACCATGGTATGTTCAACGTAACGTGTCTGTTTTACGTAAGCAGGTACATCGTGGTGATGCTAAGTTCTGCTTTTGTTATGGGCTGCGGTCTTCCTTCCATCATCTTTCCTGCTCCTTCATTCATCTGTGATTGAATGTCTTATGCAGTTCTGCCAACCTCTGTGTCTTGAAACGCTCCTGGGTTACAAAGAAGAAACACTTGTCGTTCACAAATGTAACTGTGTTCTTTTGTTTCACCATAGTTTTGGAAAGTATTTATGCTGTCTGCCCGTGTAACAGAAAGTTAAGTGAAAAATAGGCCTTTTGAGTGTTTTGTGACCTGTTGCTAGGTGAGATCAGCTTCACAACTACTATATATTTCTAGATACAAACTATTTACACTGAGCATACTTAGACCTAGAGCAGGAACTGTTTCCATTAGTAATAATGCCAGTAGGTGAATTAAATGATAGATTGTTTTCTCTTAGCATCCCTGAGGTGTTTGATATGTTCTGTACCTGGCAGAGTTGACCTTTAAGTCAGGCAAGAATAAGTAAGACCCTTGTGAAAAGTATTGGCAGGAAAATACATTTTTAACAGGTATTTGGAAAGTGTGAATGTTTCACAACAAACAAAATCAGAATCCTGTCTGGGATGCGGTGTTGATGGAAGGGGAGGCTGTAATCCACAAGAGTGGAAGAGCAGTTGGATTGTCCCATGAGTAACGATCTTGTAAGTAGCACTGTTACTGCTCTTCCTTCTCCAGGTAGACTTTTTCTCTTTCTTTCAGGATGTGCACTCTCGATACAGAACAGAGGCGCACCAGGACGTGGTGGGACGGTTTAACGAGAGGTAAGCTATTACGTGTGTAAAGGATCTAGGCTGTATGCCTAAGAGAAGCATCTGGAACAACGTCATGTATTCATGTTAGGAAAGCATCCTAATAACTTTGCATTACAATAGGGCTTCTTGGCTGCTTCAGTTTTGAACAATATACTGTTCTCAGAATGAATGGTTTGTTGCTGGAGGAATTGTATACAAAATTACAAGGGATATATGCAAATAGGCCCAAATTTGTAAACTGTTCTGAGTCCCTTTCTTGAAACGCTCTGTAGAAACACGTGCTCCAGATGCACCAAAGTTCAGACACTTATTGCTCTACTGTGGAACATGAAGCTGTTTAGTGTGGTTTTAGCAGTGTCTTGTAAAGGTGTTTTCTCTGCTTTTGTGGTATAGAATAAGCAGCTGTTATTGAGAAAGTGAGCCTTAGCTCGTAAGAAAATTGCAGAAATTGTTCTTTAACATGCAGGTGGTTATATATCCTATATATATATCCTAATTTTAGGATGAATAAGCCAGTGCTGACTGCAGTTTTTTGGGGTCAGCGCTTCTCACAATGGCTGTGGATTCACATCTTATGCTTTCGTGCAGCTATCTCCCGCTTAAACGCTCTCTTGGTAGATTGTCTTTAGTTAGTGTTCTTCTTTGGAGACATCCTGGTAAGTAAATACCTGTTTTGTGTAGACAATCCTGGTTTTATGGTAAGAGGCATGCTGCCAGCTGCGTGAACTTGTCATAGCTCAGCTGTAAGTAGCTGTAGCTGTGAACACTGTGTCTGCGTTTAGAAAAGAGTTTAACTACCAAAACGCAACTGTGTTGCTAGTGTTTTTCCTAAGCTGCCTTTGCTTTGCTTGACTGCTCAGGTTCATTCTGTCTCTGGCCTCGTGCAAGAATTGCATCGTGATTGATGATCAGCTGAATATCTTGCCCATCTCCAGCCACGTTGCAAACATCACACCGGTTCCGCCACAGTCGCAGGTCAGTAAGCAATGTTAGCGCTTTTCCGTGGGAGAAATTGGTCTGAGTTGACTATGGTGTGTTAAAGATTTAAGAAAGGGAAACTTTCACCCTGATCTATATCAAGTAACAATCTTGCAGAGAGGAAGTGAAATGTTCTGCAAAAATCATACGTGGTATGGGTGAAGCACGGGAAGCTCTCTTTTCTTTCTTCCTTGGTTTTGTTTCTATCACAGCTTTTTTTGTGCTTGCCTTTATTTATTTTGCTGTGTTGATGTTTAGCCTAGTGAGGTGGAGTTAATTGCTGTGGCTGCTGTTTCAGAAGTGCATAGAGAGATTTCAGGCTGATGGATAGTGGGGATGAGACAAATAAAAAGACCTTTCGATGGTTGGAGGGTGGGAAGACACTTTGGAAATAAGTATATTACAAGCTCAGGAGACAACTGATACCTTGAAGCTGTGGTAGTTGTTTCAGTTTCTGGGTTACCCATGCCACATCTCGGGAACCATTCGCTGAATATAAGCCAGGCATATAGCTTGCTCTGTTAGAAATGTATCCTTTTATCACTTTCAGTTATAGAATAAAGTCAGATTGAACCATTTAAAAATAGAAATCTCTTAAGTTTTTGAAGGGGTTTGTGTAGCCTAAGAAATACCAACGTAGGTTCTGTCAGAGGTGGTAAAAACGTTTTAACAGAGCACTGATTGTAAAAAACAAAACAACCCCCATTTAGCATGAGAACAATATTGACAGCAGCACAAATGCTTATCTGTTGGATGGACAGGCTGATGCCTTTGGAATTTTAAGTGACAATAAGAAAAATCAGAATTCATTCCCATTTAAAATTGATTGCTTTTGCATCCAAGTTTATTGTTTGGCTTTGAAAACCTTGGTATTGGTTTGAAAACTGATCTATTGCTGCTGCAGTAGTTTCTCCCCCTACGTGGCAATATGTACACCTTGTACGACAGATATAACAAAGATCATAAAATTTTGGTACAGCCTGAAGACTGAAAAACGATTTAAATTCTTCAGAAAATTGGTCCATGGTCCCTTTTTCCTAGCGATGCCATCCTCTGGTTACCATGTACTGAAAAATTCTTTTCTTTTTAACTCCAAGCTTGGGGAAGCTGGGATACCTGTCTCTTGTGTGACCATTCTCCTGGAGATGCATTAAAATTGAAGTATTAAATACCTGTCTGTCATTTAATTTTTTCTGTTTCTAGGGAGTATATTCAACTCATGGTAATGTTTCCTTTCAGATACCTTTTGTCAGGCAGAGAAAGAGATCAGAAGACACCACAAAGGTATAATTGTGCAGAAGTGTCCTTTACTAACCCTGTTATGGTAAATCCTGTGCTTACAGGAGGATAATCTTCGGCCGCAGGACTTGGAGCTGAAAGAGCTGAAGGAGAGCTTGCAGGACACACAGCCTGTAGGAGTTTTGGTGGATGGCTGTAAAACCCTGGATCAGGTTGGTGTGGTGTTTAAGTATGAGATACTCTGTGCTTGACAGGTCACCTTAGGTACTGATGTCTCTGTGTCTCATCTCGCATGTAATCAAATCTGAGTGTGAACAGTGGTGGGTGTGGATCTAGAGAATTCCCTTGAAAAGTTGATCGGACATGGTAGCACAACAACAGTATCAGTAATTTTCTTCATGAGGTTGAGAATAAGTGGAAGGACTAGAATGGAGACAGGCAGCTGATCTGGAGAAGTCACCATTTAAAAGATGATGAGCTCTCAGGGTTTGAAATAAGCAGGAAACTTAACCTGAAGTTTCTGTTCAGTTTAGTTCTGAATAGAAGTTGGAAAGTTGTATTTTAATATGCCCCTATTCCTGCCTCCCTTACACATTTTTTACTTCAATTTGAGACTGTCTGACTAGTGCAAATGAAGGCCCTATTGCAATTGTCTTTCCTCTTTTGGTGTATCCACTGAGAAGTTGCAGTTCAGCCTGGTGGTGCCCAGAGCTGTGCACTGCTTCAGCCCTTTTATAGTAGGTCATCTCACTGCCCAGGTATGTTCACCTTCCTCCTCTGGGAGCAGTGTGCCTCTTCCCGTCTTGCCGAATACACTCTGTGGTCAGTGGCATGGAGGCAGTAATTGGCAGTTGCTGTTACTGATTGTTAATCTGTGTTTTGACCTGAATAATTTCAAGAACTCATTGGGTCAAGATTACCACTTCTTGTACATTATTGGTCTGGGTTTAATGGTCACCTCTTGTCTTTCTTTTCCTTCTTCCTGTTGTAGGAAAGAAGACATGTACTAGTGGTAAGCGTAGGTAGTGCTGAAAGTAATTTAAACACAACTGATTTTTGTTCTCTGTTTTTTTCTGATCATCAGGCAAAAGCAGTTCTAAAATTTATTGAAGCCATTTCTGAGAAGACTCTGCGGAGCACTGTGGCATTAACAGCAGCCAGGGGACGTGGTAAATCTGCTGCTTTGGGCCTGGCCATTGCTGGAGCAGTAGCTTTTGGGTGAGTGATCCCCCACAGTCTCCCAGACTTTATTTGCATCTATGAGATGGTTATTATTTTTTTTTTAAAGAGATGACAGGATCTGAATATATTTGTAATTTCCAGTCCTACAGCCCTTCTTTTTATTTTTCTTCTATCTTTTGATTACTGCATACACTAATATTCAAGTTTTTCTATTTAATAGTAATAAGGAAACTTCAGTCTTTGAAAACCAAAATAATCCCACATAAATTGACATAAGTGTCTAAAGACATCTGGTGTGTTTTGGTTATTAGGTAAAATCAACCCCTTATATAAACATTCTACTTAACATGTATATGTAAAATTTGCTAGAAAAAGAGTTAAACTCTTGTTTTGTTTTTCTGTGCAGTTACTCCAATATCTTTGTAACATCTCCAAGCCCGGATAACCTTCACACTCTTTTTGAGTTCATATTTAAAGGCTTTGATGCACTGCAGTATCAGGTAAGGACAACAGACTATTTTGCAATACTTTTACAGCGTTCCTGCTTAAGAGTGGTTTTGCATCTCATCTGTGATTTTTGTTTACATATATTAGCTACCAGCCTTTTTAGTAATGTTCTGCAAAAACAAATCATAGTAGTTATAGAATCATAGAATCATTAAGGTTGGAAAAGATGTCTATGATCATCAAGTCCAACCACCAACCCAACACCCCCAGGCCTCCTAAACCATGGCCCCAAGTGCCGCGTCTACACGGTTTTTGAACACCCCCAGGGATGGCGACTCTCCCACCTCTCTGGGCAACCTGTGCCAACGCCTGACTGCTCTTGCAGTGAAGAAGTTTTTCCTAATATCCAACCTAAACCTCCCCTGATGCAGCTTGAGGCTGTTTCCTCTCGTCCTGTCACTGGTGACTTGGGAGCAGAGACCAACCCCCCCCTCACTCCAGCCCCTCTCAGGCAGCTGCAGAGAGCGAGAAGGGCTCCCCTCAGCCCCCTCTTCTCCAGGCTAAACCCCCCCAGCCCCCTCAGCCGCCCCCCAGCACACTTGCTCTCCAGACCCTGCCCCAGCCCCGCTGCCCTTCTCTGGACACGCTCCAGCCCCTCAAGGCCCTTCTTGTCCCGAGGGGCCCAAACCTGAGCCCAGAATTCGAGGTGGGGCCTCCCCAGGGCCGAGCACAGGGGCCCCATCCCTGCCCAGCTCCTGCTGGCCACACCAGTGCTGACACAAGCCCGGGGGCTGGTGGCCTCCTTGGCCACCTGGGCACTGCTGGCTCATGCCCAGCCGGCTGTCAGCCAGCACCCCCAGGGCCTTCTCCGCCGGGCACTTCCCAGCCCCTCTGCCCCAGGCCTGGAGCGTTGCCGGGGGTTGGTGTGACCCAAGGGCAGGACCCAGCACTTGGCCTCATTAAACCTCACACAATTGACCTCGGCCCACTGATTTTTATTTTTATCCTTCTTTATTTTTAGTTTGGGTAAATCAGTTTCTTTGTGAAATAGTTTTTAACATAAGTAAATAATTTCTCAGCTCTGAGGCCTCTGAAGCTTTTATAAGAGTTTTAAACTAGAATCTGAAATAACAGTGTACTCTTAGAGAGCTTATTTTGATGGTAATGATGAACAATATTTTTCTTAGATCTTGGCTTGTTCATGCTGTTTAACAATGTTTTCTTTCAGGAACATCTGGACTATGAGATTGTTCAGTCTTTAAATCCAGAGTTTAATAAGGCTGTTGTCAGAGTGAATGTGTTCAAGGAGCACAGACAGACCATTCAGGTAACTGGCCTCTTTTGCACTCTTGCCTTTCTACGTTTTGTTCCTAACTGTTGGCTTTACCGGTGCTGTAGTTGTTTTGATTTTAAGCATGTTCATTTTACGGGATGTCCTGACTGATTTTGCTTTAAGGCAGACCGTTTTTTTTTTCTGGTGAGCGACTTTCACAAAATATCTTATTTCTTTCTGTGAATAACTTGTAGATTACAAAACTCTCTTGGTAATTGCTTGTGGGTTTCTTCTTGAAACAAAAGCAAACGAAGGTGAACGAAACAGTAAAGGAAGAACATATGTTTCTAGT
This sequence comes from Phalacrocorax aristotelis, assembly GCF_949628215.1. Taxonomy (NCBI): domain Eukaryota; kingdom Metazoa; phylum Chordata; class Aves; order Suliformes; family Phalacrocoracidae; genus Phalacrocorax; species Phalacrocorax aristotelis. Next base: position 68,748,332 of record NC_134280.1, read on the forward strand.
GATTAGATTTCCTTTATTTTAATTATGTCTGCAGATAAATTTGCATGGAAATGTGCAAAACAAGATGTGTGACCCAGTCCTTGTTAGGTTAACATGAACCCTCTCCTGACTGTTTGTTTTCATGTCTCAGTCTCTGGCTTGATGGTCATGGAGAACAGGAACAACAAACAGCTTTTCAGGGCTCCAGCTTTGCCAACTCTGACATTTCCCTGATTCCCAGACAAGCTATTGTTGACAATGATGGTGTCCTCTCATTCCTTGCAGTACATACACCCTGCTGATTCTGTGAAACTCGGTCAAGCTGAACTTGTTGTGATTGATGAAGCTGCCGCCATTCCTTTACCCCTGGTGAAAAACCTGCTCGGCCCTTATCTTGTTTTCATGGCTTCTACAATCAATGGGTAAGGCTTGGGCAGCAACTGTCTACCTGGGAAAGCAGTTGTGCAAGTGCTTGTGGGCTATTTTTTATCTACAGTACTTTTTTTATTACACACTTCTACACCAGGTTATGCTAATTCTTGATCTGTCGTGGAACTGCTCCTTAAAATAACCAAGAGTCAGTACTTAATTTGCTGCTTTCCTTTGGTTCTGCTGTGGATTCATTAGGTGTTTGACTTGCACCTCTTCTGTTCTGCTACGAGGAGCAAATACATAAGCAGGATTGTGCAGTCTGTTAGGAGAGAGGGAAGGGTGACATCTTCCTTCCAGTATGGTGAGACTAAGAAGGTGGCAGGGTAGGCTGCCCTGTCCTACCTGCTCAAAAACATCAAAAGGCAGGGATTCTCACAGGTGGTTGGGGTGCTCACAGGCCTCTGAACAGCACATAGCTCTGGGTGGCGGCCTGGTTCTGTGCTGGAGCTTCCCTGTGGCTCTGGATTGTTGTTTGGTTATTTGCTTCAGACTTTTGTCCTCTGCTTTTCAGGTATGAGGGTACTGGTCGATCGCTATCTCTGAAGCTCATTCAGCAGCTCCGCCAACAGAGTGCACAAACCCAAGTCACCATGACAGCAGAGAACAAATCCACAGCTACAGCTAAACTCGCCTCAGGTACTCCATTGTGTTCTGGACTGCGGTGTATAACCATGCTCTCCAGTGCTGCTGACTGGTGACCCCTCTGGCCATCCCATGTGGCCACTTACGTTGCAGCTGTAGTGGTGTGGGAAAATGAAGGAGCTCTCCTCTGTTTTTCCCCTCATGCTTTTCAGATGTAAAGGCTTTTAAGGAATGAAGGCTATATGAGTAATGATTTTCTGACCTCCTGGGAGCCCTTCAAAGGACACTGATCCTGTTGGATTCTTTGCTAACTGTAACTTCCAACACTAAATGTTCTTCTCTGAAATCTGTTTGCAGCTCGTACATTGCATGAAGTCTCCCTCCATGAGTCAATCAGATATGCCCCTGGTGACCCAGTTGAAAAGTGGCTAAATGATCTGCTGTGTTTGGACTGCCTCAACATCACCAGAATTATCTCTGGCTGCCCGCTGCCTGAGACTTGTGACCTGTATCCTTACTCAAATGTGCTCTGATCAGCATATATTGCTTCCAGGTGGAGGCTTTTTCAAGCTGATTAATAGTGGGTTCTCTGGCTAACGTGATAACCTCAGCACATGACCTTTTGGTGAAAGTCTCTTAAGACCACACTTCTGGAGTTGAGCTCTTACCACTGCCTCATAAGATTGGTGGTGTGTGTTACCAGGATATTACCAAACTCCAGTTTTACTGCAGAGACAATTCTAAGGAAGGGTTGAATGACAGAAAGTCCTTGTCGGAGTTATAAAAGGTTTGGCTTTAAAGGTGAAGGCTGTGAAAGCTGTGAACACTGCCCAGAGTCATTCATTCTTGTAGCCAGAGCTGTAGAGCCTAAGGGCACAAGCCAGCTTGTAGCCCAAGGCTGTACTGAAAATACTACTCTTAAATCAACAAGGAGGTTGTTTCTTTAACCACTGTGTTTAGATACTACGTAAATAGAGACACACTTTTTTGTTACCACAGAGCATCAGAAGTATTTCTGCAGAGACTGATGGCCCTCTATGTGGCTTCACACTACAAGGTAAAGCTTCTGCTACTTGTATCAACATCTCAGCTAGGAATTTTGTAGAGGGAGCAGTGCTTGTTAAGACAGTGTAATTGAATCGGCCTAATTGAAGTTTCCGAACAGCTTCGGTTGCTTCTTGTTATATACAGATCCATATTCTCCTTTCTCTGAGAAGATCTTTGCCTTCATCTTGGCCGAATATACTGGATTCAGAGATATGTGGAATATTTTTGTCTTGAGAAATTCTGGAGACTAATTTCTAGATGAGCCTACAAGCTTGTTAGAATAGTATTAGTGATGAACCTCTTTTGCAGTTCTCTTTACTGTATTCTAGTAGCCTCAAGTTAACCAAAAGAGCAGTACCGTTGTACTACTGAAAAGAGAAATAATTCATCTCAAGGTTTCAAGAGCGTGGGTGACTTGTAAATGTGAGTGGTGAAGTCTGTAAGTACTGAAGTATTGAGTACCAAAAATCTCTCACTTACAAAAAATGATTTAAGGTTTGGTGGATTAAGAGATAAGTAGCTATATAAAAAGTAGAAAGTTCAGTTCCACGCATATTAGAGCAAGAGGTTTCACTTGAGAAAAACAGATTCTGTCTGGTAGTAGAACAGCCATGAACTGGCCTGTGAACTTCTTCATCCATCATTATTGTACTAGTTCCAAGTTTCTTAATAGCCCTAAACTCTGAAAATGGAGGAGTGTTCAGTAGTCAGCTACTAACATTACACAAGACTTTGAAGCTTTTCTCATGGAATAGTTCTTCACCTTGCTGATATGCCTTTACCCTCCAGAACTCGCCCAATGACCTCCAGATGCTATCTGATGCACCTGCCCACCATCTTTTTTGCCTTTTGCCACCTGTTCCACCTACCCAGAATTCGTTACCAGAAGTACTTGCAGTTGTTCAGGTAAGAGAGCAGCATGTATCTAGGAGGTGAACTGTTCAGTAATGAAGCAGCACCTGCTGTGAGACCATATACTAATAGTGTACTATGGCAGCAGCGTACTCTCTAGGAGTAGATGGTAGCTTAGGGCTGTGTTTTTGTGTGTCTTACAATGGTGTATTAAGGCCGATTTTCCCCCCTCCCCTTCCTTTCGTTAACACTAATTGCTGCATAAGTATATTGTGATGCTGATCCTTTCACATATACCTCCCCGTCTCCACAATGTGTTTGTGCTGAGAAGCCTTCTGAGGAGCTGAACTACTGCTTCAAGGGATGACTTTGTCCTCCTATTTCAACTTCCTGCAAGGACAGCTGGTTCACTGGTTTACTCTGCTTATCCATGTTTCTAGCATTCCTTTTATTTGCAGTAGAACTGCAAAAATACAAGCTCCTCAGGTGTGCGTGCTTAGAGATGTAGAAATATTTCAGCCCTTGACTGTTGGGTGTCTTACTATATGCTTGCTTGCTTCCTTCCTTCTTTAAGAACACAGATTCTTAATTATCTGTGTTCGATGCAGCTAGTTAAATCGAATTTTTAAAAGAAAAGGCCCCATTTACATGAACAATTTATGGCATTTAAAGAGAAATATTGGTGGGACAAGCTTTTATGTTTGCTGTTGATGGACTACAGAAAATGCATAGAGCACTTTCTGTGCTTTAGTCTCATAAGGCTTCTGTTGCGCCGTAGCGTAACACTTACTGCGTCAGATATGCCTGGCTGGCCCACTGATGTGCCTTTTGAGACAGGGCTTTTAGGAGCAGAGCCTCTTTGTTCGCACATTACGTGTTTGCTCATCATGTTGCAGAGCAGGGATGACATGAAATGTCAATACTGCATACTGAACTCAGCAACTGAATTGTGATGGGTTGGCCCTGGCTGGATGCCAGGTGCCCACCAAAGCTGCTCCATCACTCCCCTCCTCCGCCGGACAGGACAGAGAAAATATAATTATAAGGCTCGTGAGTAGAGATAAGCACAGGGAGGGATCGCTCACCAATTACCATCATGGGCAAAACAGCCTTTACTTGGGGAGATTACCTTAATTTATTACCAATCAAATCAGAGTAAGATGAGAAATAAAACCAAATCTTAAAAGCACCTTCAACCCACCCCTCCCTTCTTCCCAGCCTTAACTTCACTCCTAATTTTCTCTACCTCCTCCCCTGGAGCGGCACAGGGGGATGGAGAATGAGGGTTGTGGTGAGTTCATCACACACTGTGTCTGCCGCTCCTTCCTCCTCCAGGGGAGGACTCCTCACACTCTCCCCCTGCTCCAGCGTGGGGTCCCTCCCACGGGAGACAGTCCTCCACAAACCTCTCCAACATGAGTCCTTCCCATGGGCTGCAGTTCTTCACAAACTGCTCCAGTGTGGGTCCCCCACAGGGTCCCAAGTCCTGCCAGCAAACCTGCTCCACCGTGGGCTCCTCTCTCCACGGAGCCACAGCTCCTGCCAGGAGCCTGCTCTAGTGTGGGCTTCCCACAGGGTCACAGCCTCCTTTGGGCATCCGCCTGCTCCGGCGTGGGCCCCTCCATGGGCTGCAGGCGGATATCTGCTCCACCGCTGACCTCCATGGGTGCAGGGGCACAGCCTGCCTTGCCGTGGGCTGCCGGGGCACAGCCTGCCTCACTGTGGGCTTCACCATGGGCTGCAGGGGAATCTCTGCTCTGGTGCCTGGAGCACCTCCTCCCCCTCCTCCTTCACTGACCTTGGTGTTCCCGAGGGTTGTTCCCCTCCCATACTCTCGCTCGTCTCCAGCTGCAATTGCTGTTGCGCAGGTTTTTTTCCCCTTCTTAAATACGTTACCCCAGAGGCGCTGCCGCCATCGCTGATGGGCCCGGCCGTGGCCGGTGGCGGGTCCGTCATGGAGCCGGCTGGCGCTGGCTCTCTCCGACATGGGGGAAGCTTCTAGCAGCTTCTCACAGCAGCTCCCGCTGCTACCAAAGCCTTGCCATGCACACCCAATACATGAGTATAAGTTTTGATTCTGCTGCAGTGGACTGACTGTAGGAGGAAGTGCTTTTTTTCCATTAATGGTCTTTTACCTTTTCTGGCAGGTGTGCATGGAGGGAGAGATCTCTCGCCAGTCTATCATGAACAGTCTGTCTAGGGGAAAGAAAGCTTCTGGTGATCTTATTCCCTGGACCGTTTCAGAGCAGGTGAATAATTTGGCTGGGTACTCACACCCAAGATATATTTCAGCACAATTTCTTATTTCCAGAGTACCCATCTGTGTTCTTTAAATTGACTTTTGTCTCTTATGCAGTTCCAAGATCCGGACTTCGGGGGCCTCTCTGGTGGGCGTGTTGTTCGCATCGCAGTTCATCCGGATTATCAGGGGGTAAAGTATTTTGGAACCCAGTTATTGTGAATAGTCAGTCAGAGGATGGCTGTACGGGCAAACTTCAAGAACAGGGCAAACATTTCAGTTGCTCCAGTTCTCAGAATTTTAAGCCTGGGTTAGGGCCAGCGGTAGTAACAGAGCGGGGTCAGATGCACAGAAATGGTGCGGTGCCACAGCAGGCTGGGGGTGTTCCTCTGGGTGGGGAGCACACCAGTGCTCCTGTCATTACTAGGCAGCATCCCAAGCAGCGTTACACAGTCAAGATCCGGTGATACTTACTGTGAGATTACCAAATGTTCACGCTGGTGTTTGGCATTTTCTTAACGCCAGACTGAAGCACCAAGAATTATTACACAGTCCTGAACTACTGACTGGGCTCTCATTGTGGTTTCGGACATCCGGGATCTGTAGTGTCCTTCTCTGCTGTGTGGCAAAGGAAATGCATTTTTGCAGTGACTGAATGATCTCTGCACTGATGATTGTTAATGGGTTTGTAAGGGGAGAATGTCGTGGCCCTGTCTTAAAAACTAGATACATCTTTTTGCTTATAGTGTATTGTCCCTACTTCACAGATGGGCTATGGCAGCAGAGCTCTGACTTTACTGCAGATGTACTATGAAGGCAAATTTCCATGTTTGGAAGAAAAAACAATTCAAAAGCCAAAAGAAATTGCAACTGTAAGCAGCGAGGTATGGAGCTCAGTGCATTTCTTGTGTTTTCTGTTGTGCTAAGCTGTTTGTCACGGTAAGTCTTGATAATGATTTCTCTGTGTAACGAGGAAATACTCTTATTTTTCTTACAGAATAAGAGACTGAATTTGCAGATTTCTGTGAGGTTTGCTACTAACCCATTTCCACTTTTTCTTTCAGACTGTTAGTTTATTAGAAGAGGTTGTGACACCTCGGAAAGACTTGCCTCCTCTACTTCTCAAACTGAGCGAGAGGCAAGCTGAAAGCCTAGACTATCTAGGGGTATCTTATGGCCTAACACCGAGATTACTCAAGTAAGATGTTCTTTTATTTGCTAGTTACATCCAGTGCAAAAATATCACTGTATAAATTGTATTAATTAAAATAATATATTATAAATAATACAACGTATATAGATACAGATGCAGATATTTTAGCCCTTGGACATTCTCTTTATCTCTGTGTGCTTGACTTGGTTTCTAAAACTGGGACGGGCCCAAGCCCATTTCGGTAAGACCTTTTCTTGACATACAGTAGGGCTGATCCTAAGGACATCTTTCAGGGTAGTTTTTCCTCAAATTCCTCCTGAGGGAAAGCTCATTCCCTTCTTGATCATCTCTGTGACCCTTCTGAACAGTTAATTAGCTTCAATTGCTCAGTTTTCCAGGCTAGAGAAGTAAGAACAGCCTGTAATAGGTAGGGAGAAGTTAAATACTACTTCCTGTGACCTGTAGAAGCTTGAGCTGCAGCTGATCTTATTCCCTAGTTGTTAGTTTCCTGAGTAATGTAAATGCTTTTCACCAGCAACTGCAGCTGCTTCTTGCTTTTCTTACCAGGGAGGAACTGAGTTACTGCAGCTGTAAATAATTTATTAATTTTTCTTACATTTTACCTCCACTTTACAATATAGTTTTAGATAAAAGTATATGATTTTATAATAAATGCAAATTCTAAAGTGAATGGTTCAGGTGTCTAACTTTATTTGAATGATCCCTCTCGGGGCAGAGGGGGAGAATAAGGTGTTTCGCTACTTCTTTTTTGATTAATTGTTAGCCATGGTGGGATGGATAAAAGAAGGATGAATGGTGGGGCAGGGAGAGGCTGGGGTGCACGTGTAGGGCTTCCTGCTGAAATTTTGCAACGTCCTGCTCAGCTGATGAGTAGTCCTCCCATGGCCTGCGGAGGTGGGTTGCCAGTGACAGTTGCTCTGGGGCCTGGCTGCTTTCTGTTGTCTGGGATGCCGTATGTTTGGTCTCAGGAGGCCTTTTTATACTAGTCCTCCTCTTACTGGGCAAAATGAATTGTAGGGTCAGTTCAAAACTAAGATGCAAGAGGGAACCGGAGGATGGAGAAGGGATGTCAGCAGGATTTTACTGATCAGTCTGTGATTCTCTCTGGTCCACAAATGGCTATCTGAAACCTGGAAGTTGCCAGGGAAAAAATCATCATTCATCGAAGAAGAGCAGAGTCTCTGAAGTAAACTGTAAATCCTCAGCCCTTCCCCAGGCTATCCCTTGGGAGTCTGTGATATTATTGGTCAAAACCTGTTCGTTTTTAAAGGAGGTCCTGGAAGCATGTCAAAATTGGTAACTCTTGTATCATGTCTCTCAGTCTTTGGAAGTTTCTTCAGTTTTTGATCTTAGAGCCATAATTCTTCACTCCTCTAAGTTAGAACCTCCGTCAGGTTGATTGCTGTTACTGCTTTCTGTCAGCGTTCGTTTTCATGAGTTGCTGGGGTGGCTTACAGACTTTTTGCCTAGTTTTCAACAGTTGTTCTCATACGGTGGATAGATGGCATTTAATCACAAGTATTGTTGTAGAATCAACAGCTCCATAATTCTCAGTGCTTTTTCCCTTTCCCCAGGTTTTGGAAGCGTGCTGGATTTGTGCCAGTTTATCTAAGGCAGACACCAGTAAGTAGCATACTGTTTCTGAATGAAATCCAGCCCTATTGAAATCACTGGGCATCTTGCCATTAGCTTCTGTGAGATGTCGTTTGGGCAGGAAGGTTTTCTGAGACTACATTTGGGGTTTGTTTTTTGTTCATTTTTGTTCTTTGGGCCTCTAGTTAGCTAAAGGAGTAAAGTTTTAGGGTTGTGAATGTGGTCTTCTAAGTAGTTTGCACTTAAAAATCAGAGCAAAGGTGCAGCTGTTGAGGGTTATTAATGTGGTCATTGGTAAAATATGCAAGTGGCCCTTGAACTGAGTGCTCTTGTTTTTCAAGGTAGTTACAAAAAGTAGCACTTGCAGTTACAGTACTTTGGAGAGAATACTTTGTTTGTCCCGGGTCACTGCATTTTTCTGGCTCTTGAGCTGTACCTGGAATTTGCAATACTGGTGACTACTTGTTACCTCAAGAAGCCCAAATCCCTCAGGGCTGGGATTTACCAAATTATAGAAGTTCATAGGTTTTACATTAGGTAGTGGTGGTCAGTAGCAGTTGATAAATGCATTGTTGTTGTTGATTTAGAAGACCTTTGCCTTCTTCAGTTGAGCATAGAGTGCAAAAGGTTCACAGGGATGATGGGAAATGTATCTTATTTATTAGAATGACCTGACTGGTGAGCATTCGTGCATCATGCTGAAGATGCTGAATGAAGAGGACGCTGAACAAGAGCCTTGGCTTACTGCCTTCTGGAAAGGTACCTTTGATTTTGCCGACACTAGAAGAATCTTCTGGGATATTTATTCTAGAGGTCCACAGGAGTTGTTTATTTTTTTCATCTCACCCTATAGATTTTAGGAGGCGGTTCCTTTCCCTGCTTTCCTACCAGTTCAGCACGTTCTCTCCCTCATTGGCATTGAATATTCTACAGAACAAAAACATCAAACAGCAGCCACAAGCACGTGAGTACCCTGGCTCACAATGGCCAGTTAGATTGCAGTTTAAGGTCTATGTATATGTTTATCAGAGTTCTAAAATACATGCATTATGTGATGTCTTTTGTGAGGTGCTATGAATTGCCCTCGGTCAGTTATGGTGTTTTGTTCCTATTATGCAGAAAAATGCTCGTATTTCTAAAATACTGTATTACTAAATAGTAGAAGCCAAGAGGGCATTTTCTGCCACTGAAAATGGGTAGTGGTGGTTTTTTGGTGTGTTTTTTCTTCCTGCTTTTTTTGATCAAAGATTTAAGTAACCCAAAATTAGAGGGCTCTTGACTGTAACAGCTAAATGTGTGACAAAACATGGATGGTTACTGACACCTGCCAAATCCAGTATGGAATTAAAAGGGAAGTCTTGGACAGCAAGGGTCAATAGGCAGAGCAGCTTGCTTAGGATATTAGCGAGAATATTGTTGTCAGAAATTTGGAACTTGGAATGTGATGTCATTCTAAGAGAGGCTTTAGTTCAACTGCATGTCATTGGGCTCAGCGCAGCACATGTTGGGGGAAACACACAGGCAGTATTAAAAAAGGGGCCAGACAAGACAGGTCTAACAGTCACTTCTGGTTTAAAAGCAAATTGCTGTTTTCTGTTTGCCTAAGAGAGGGGAGTTCTCTTGAGAGAACTTGGTAAACTGTGTCTTGGGGGTGTTTAGTATCTGCCTTGGTGAAAGAGTTTTGGTTGCTGCTACAAGGGAACAAAGGTCTTTAACAGCAAAACCAGCGTAAGATAGTTAAAGACCGGGCAAACTGTGTTTCTCAGCCCTCACTGTTTTCAGTCTCTCTGGCGTCTTTGAGTTGACATGCTGGTCTGTTTTGACAGTTGCATTGTTTTTCATAGGAACTTATGTCTGTCTGAAAAGACTTTGAATAACCAAGCCAGTCTGAATAGCAGCGTTGTACCTAGTGTGTTGAATTCTGAAGCATGTTGGGAAGTGAACCTATGGGATAGCAGCTGGCCTTTACTCAATGATGTGAAAAGGAACTTGTTAAATTCTGAGATCCTGGATAATTATGAAGAACAGCCTTGACATTGTTGTCCTTTTATTGTACCCATCAGCCATCAGCCGTGCTGAATTAGAATCAGTTTTCATCCCATATGACCTGAAGAGATTAGAGATGTACTCTCGCAACATGGTGGACTATCACCTCATCATGGACATGGTACCTACCATTGCCAGGATGTTTTTTCTCAACCAGATGGGTGACATCTCCCTCTCTGCTGCGCAGTCGGTATGTATCACTGTGAAGCCATGCTTCACCTCTCTTTATATATGTTTTTGGAATAGTTTCCTGTTTCATGTCATCTTCACAAAAATAATTTGCTTCAGTTAATTGCTTCTTTTGTAGCCCTCTTCATGATTTCTCCTGCTTGTAGTGTTCTTCCACCTTTGGCATTTGCTTTCATAGAATCACAGAATGGTTTGGGTTGGAAGGGACCTTTAGAGGCCATCTAGTCCAACCCCCCTGCAGTGAGCAGGGGCATCTTTAACTAGGTCAGGTTGCTCAGAGCCCCGTCCAGCCTGACATTGAGTGTTTCCAGAGATGGGGCCTCCACAACCCCTCTGGGCAACCCATTCCAGTGCTTCACCACCCTCACAGTAAAAAATTTTTTCCTTATATCGAGTCTAAATCTCCCTTCCTTTAGTTTAAAACCATTAACCCTTGTCCTGTCACAACCGGCCTTGCTGAAGAGACTGTCCCCATCCTTCCTACAGCCCCCCTTTAAGCACAGGAAGGCCGCAATAAGGTCTCCCCGCAGCCTTCTCCTCCCCAGGCTGAACAACCCCAGCTCTCCCAGCCCGGCCTCGCAGCAGAGGGGCTCCAGCCCTTGGAGCGTTCTCATGGCCTTCCTCTGGACCCACTCCAGGAGATCCATGTCCCTCCTGTGCTGAGGGCCCCAGAGCTGGACGCAGCTTTGGGTAACAACTGTAGGGATCATATTCTGTTGTGTGTTCAGTGCAGTGCCCCATGCATTGTATGCTGTGAACTGTTGTTTAAAACCCCCTCCAAAACTTCTGGCTCTTGAACTGCACTTCAGGAGAAAGGTAGTCATCTGTGCTAAGTATGGAATGGCACCTGCCATCTGCAGAATAATTTAGGGGTTTTCCAGCAAAGCTTCATCTTGTGCCAGAGAAGCCTTGTACTACTAGAGCAGAGCAAGGACTTGGTAAAATGTAGGGAGTGTAGAGGGTATTATTATTTATTTGTATTTGCTCTAAAAGCCTCCGTAACTGAAATACATGTAATTTTCACAGGCCCTTTTTCTGGGGATTGGCCTACAGCATAAATCTCTGGACCAACTGGAAAAGGAGGTGGAACTGCCCAGCAGTCAGTTGATGGGCCTTTTCAACAGAATCATCCGCAAAGTAGTTCAGGTAATAGTGTCATGACAAGCTTTGCCTTGGTTATATCGGACCAAAGCGTGATTCCAGTACCGAGCCTGGCCCTTAACAGAAAGCTGAACCAGAACTGTGTATCTTTAACATGTCCCAGATAATTGACTGTGAGCTTCTTTGTAAGACGGGAAAATCCCAGTGGGAAAAGCAGGTATTTATGGCATTGACTTATATAGTGTTTTCCCAAATAACGGGGCTTGTCGTGTGCTTTTAAGTGTTGAAATGTCCTGACCAAAATGCTGAGCGTAAACCCATGCTGCCCACTGAGCCTGAGCCATTTGTTTACGATTGTTCACTGCACTGGGGGCATCTCAACTTTTCTTGAAAACAAACTCTTGCAACGTCGTTTAGAGGTAGGCTTGAAGTCCAGTGAAATAATTGGCAAGTTTTGGATCTGGTTTTCTTTCTGTCTGACGTCTGTGATGAAGTGAGTAGTGTGATGGGTTATCAAATGGTGAGGTGGACAGAACGCTTGCTGACTGCTTGCAGCTGCTTGCTGAGGCTGGGGCCTCTGGTTCTCAAGGATCAGGATACGGTAGCAAAGCTCCTGCAGTCTGGCATAGGTCGTTCATTGGAGAGGTGATTTGCTCAGCTTTACACCATTTTAATTACCTTGAAGATTGAAGATAATAACATAAAAATGCAGCTTTTAGCTGCAAACGTTAATGGAAGGATGCTGTATTAATGAAGTATGTTGTGAACTACGAGTTCTCCGCATTTATGTGAGTGACATTGAGTGCTGGTTGATTTTAGTTTTGTGCTTTTTATAAAAGCTATATATAATTCTGCCTTCAGGAAGCAGCCTTGAGCTTTTTATTTCAGTATGACGGAATTCCTGCATCAGAAATAACTGCCTGCTAACGTTTGCAAGGTTAAAAGAGTTTCATGGGGACAGACAGCATTTTGTGTTTATTTTAAAGCAATAACCTAGGAGAAACACCAGCAAGTCTTACATATGTTGGCTTACTGCATTTTCAGTTGTTCAACACGGTCCAGGAAAAAGCTGTGGAGGAGCAGATGGTGGCAACAAAGGATATTGTAATGGAGCCAACACTGAAATCTTTAAATGACGATTTGGTAATTATGAACTTTCTTCTTCATACATATGTAAATACTTTATGGTAGTTCCTTTGGGTGTAGAAGCCTTGTAATCTAAATTTTCTTGGATGGGAAGAAATCCACACCAGGTCTGTCACTTTATGGTAGTTCAAACCTGACAGCTTTGCATTACATGATTGTGGTTAATCTGCAGTAAAGATTATTCACAGAACCTACTGAGCCGTTCTTGGAGTTATATATTACAAGTATGTGTATAAAAATAACATAAAAATGCAATTATGTAAAAGAGAGAAGCTTTTCAGGATTGTCTGGTATTTGCTTTAGGGGATATACTTCTCTTTCAGTGGGAAGGGCGCTTTCCTTGCTTCACATGGTCATTTGCACATAGAACTGAACACATTTGTCATGCTGTCCTGTTGTAGGAAGAAGCAGCGAAGGAGTTCCAAGAAAAACACAAGCAAGAAGTGGGGAAGCTGAAGGAATTGGACCTTACACAGTAAGAATTTATCTGTCTGAGTCTCAAATCCAGTTTTCCCCTGATAATCTGTTTGAATGCTGGGTCACTCGCACATCTTGCTGAGACTTGTGCACGAGGCTGTAGTTGGAGTATCAGAAACTGAAACCATCAATAAAGGAGAAACAGCAGTGGGTATTTTCAGCGGTGGCCAGGTAAGATCAGCAGATGCTGCTACACTAATGGAAACTTTGGGTATTGTGTGCCTGATGGTCAATCCCTTAGCCTTTATCGGCTCTGTTAGCAGCTGCTTTGTTTCACACTCAGAACATTCTTTCCAGTATGAATTAAATTCAGTAACAACTTCTGTTCAAGGCCATTCACCTCTTTATCTCAGTACACTAATTCATTGCCTGAGAAGTGTGTCATGCTCCCAAGTGGGAACTCACCGACTTCCCTTTTTCTGCTGGTATTGTGAACAGAAAGCGAAAGGCTGCGAGTTAGCAGGTCGCAGCTGATCAGCAGTGAGATCTGTCTGTCCCTGGAACTGTGGAAATGAATTGTTAGCACTGGGGCTCGCTCATCCTTACAGTGCTGCAGACAGATGATGTGCTGCAATCAGAAACGCTGGATCGGTTCTCAGCTCTGTCCCAGTGCCTCTGGCATGAGCTTGAGCACGTTCTTCTTTTATGTCTGTTCTGTTTTGGTGCTTAAATGGTAAATTATTCACGGCAGTAGCTCTTACTATGTATCTATGTGTCCATCTTGATCCTGGCTGTGAACAGTATTTATATTATAAGTTATGCAGTTCTATAATGTGGAGTAATAAAGCAAGCTGCCTGGCTGTGGACGGTTTCTAATTCTATAGTTTCCTGTGCTTCTAGAAATAGTCATTAGTTTCCTCAAACCAGGATACCCGGGTCCTGTTTGCTGTCCAGCTTAGCTGTGTGTGCAACTCAAGCGAAAACAGTACCCAGCTAATTTTAATATTCTCTTCTTGAACAAAAAAAAAATTAAAAAAAAAAAAAAAAGCCAAACCACCAGAAAACTAGCAACCAACCAGAGCTGCTTTTACTAACTACAGGGTGCTTGGATGCCTTTTAACTGCTGTACAGCTGGACAATTTGTAGGATACTGAGTTGCTGAACCAGCAATTTACTCGAAGCGTCAGCAGATGTCTCTGTCTCTGGACTGACAGGAGTTACACATGCCACCGAGTCTCTCCCTTCTCTCTCTCCTCCTGCCACTTTTTGTGCTGTTTACTGATGCCCCAGCAAAGTTGTCTGGTTTGGCTCCAGAGTAATCTCCGTTAAATCTGAGAAAAGGACAAAAAGCTTCTTTGAATCTTTGCTTGTCTTGTTTGAAGGAAGGACAAAAACGGATGTGATCTGAAGTGACTTGCAAGTCAGTCACAGTAGGAAAAAATATAATCAGAATTTTAAAAAAGTTTTAATTCAATTTTTTAGCATTAATATTGTTACATACCTGTTTGTCATTTTGGACCATGATCCTTTTTTTTTTTTCCCAAGCCAGAATGGGATTTCTGTTCCCCTCCATGAGGGGAGAGAGAGACAGAAATCTATTTTGGACACTTTTCAATACACGTTATAGAAAACTAGTAGAAGAAACAGAGCTGTTTGATTTGAAAAGGTTCTCTCCGGTGTTGTTTGGCTGTGTATGAACAAAGGCTAGCCTATCCTAAATCTCGAAGAACTTGAGATGGAGAGCAACCACTTAATTTTGCTACAAGACTGCTTTGCCTAGTTAAATTTGGATGTGATTTCCAGAGTACTTGAAGACCCAGACAAGGGGCACGGAACATGAGCTGATTTGAATAGCAATTGTTGTCTAAATTTCTCTTTTCAAAAGAAAGCTGCAGGTCTTCAGTTTTTCCCAGACTGATGCAGAACAACGGTACCATTCAAGCTTACTTGTCGAAGAGAGGCTGCTAATTTAGCTAACCTTCCATAAGCCACTGCTTTTTGCATCCTCTTCCTTTACCACCACATCCATCCTCCTCCTCTTTTTTGGAGGGGGCAAAAGAAAAAATAACTCTCAAGCTTTTATAAGTAAATTTATATAGTGAATATAGATGTGATTGTGGTTGGAGGCTTAAAGCTGTAGTGATTGAAGGCCTATCTTTTAAGAAATCTAGTGGACAAAGTAGAAATATACACCACTGCTATGGAAAGTGTAACCTTTGTGGCCTTATTTTTTGCTTTCATAACAGCACTGCTTCTCTGAGGCTTTCGTAGAACAGTTTTGTCATGTTTACAGTAGGGGCTGAGAGAACTTCCTTTGACACTGACCAGCTTTGGATGGGGACAGCTGTTGGTTGTTACTGACCTAGTTTGGACTGAGTCTGCTGAAGTTGTGACAAGCTATTGCGTCCCTTTGCCCGTCTGGTTCTGAATGTATTTCCAAATACTGATTTGGCTGGG
Source organism: Phalacrocorax aristotelis (assembly GCF_949628215.1). Lineage (NCBI taxonomy): Eukaryota > Metazoa > Chordata > Aves > Suliformes > Phalacrocoracidae > Phalacrocorax > Phalacrocorax aristotelis. The sequence continues at coordinate 68,763,586 of NC_134280.1, forward strand.
TGCTGACACAGGGGCTTTGTCTGCAGAGCAGTGTGTGCCTGACAATATAATCACCTTGGTTTTTTTTTTACTTTGTTCTGGCAATTTTACTTGGATTTTCCTTTACCTTTTTCACTTAGATATATTATCCGGGGTGATGACGAAGAATGGAATGAGGTGCTGAGCAAAGCAGGACAGAACGCTTCCGTCGTCAGTTTGAAAAGGTTAAGGAAGTTGAAATACTGCACAGAGGTCTCTCTGGGCTTTCCTGCTGGCTTTATTGTAACGTTTTTCAAAAGCACGAAGCTGAAGAGTTAAATGCAGATAAAATGAACTTAGCGTCCTTGATAGATTCTCGGTTTTCCTGGAGAAATGGGGGTGTGAGCACCTGAGAGCTCTCCTGGGTACTCAGTGGTTCCTCTAAGGGCGCTGCTGCGGATTCTGTGTTGCTCTGGAGTATAGACCCGTCTTCACGTAACTTACCTGCTTATTTTAACTTTTTTCTGTTGCCATGGTTAAGTCTTGATCCTGATCGTGCACAGAAGTTGGTACTATTCCTTCCCTGGGTCACTTTTAAAGAAAGAACTCATTCCCCGTAACTGTCGCATTTGCTTTGGGAGCTAACGCTGGGGGGAGCCTGTGATAGTCCCACTGGAGAAAATGCAGATCCAGGGAAGAATAATTCTTTCAGATGTAAGCTTAAGCCTACAAAATACCGAATCTGTGTTTCTGCAGTTCCTTCCTTTTCATCCATCTTCTTTCTTCTGCCTTGCCCAGCATGGAGTCTTTCCTCATCTTTTCCTTGGGGATTTATAGTTGAGACTTGCCTGCTTGCTTATTTCCCCCTCCTGGGGTGCCTGACAGCTGGAGTAATCATGGGGTCTCTATTCCACCCTTTGCATATTCGTGGGTTTTTTCATGAATGCTGGAAGCTGTGAGTTTCCAGAAGCCTTACAGGACAGAGAGAGTCTTGTCAGTGCTTATAAAGATTGAAGCTCTGTCACGTTTGCTCTAGTCAGACTCTAGTGCAGGAACAAAATTGCATGCTTAAAACTGTCAGTGGTAATATTTTTTCTGGGTGCTCTAAATTCCAGGTGCCCCATATGAATTGCCTTTAGGACACGTAACTTGAAGTCTTGAAAAACAATGACAAGAGCTAAAACTCGGAGGTCTTGCGGGATTTAAATTGGGTTAGAGGATCTGAAGGCGCTAGAAAATCTAGGTCATCCTCTTGTTTGTGCTTTCTCTAGCACCAGTTTAAATGACCCAAGAAATCGGAAGCATTTCCTCCCAACCACATTTCTGTGTAGACCCTCTCCCCCTTTTACAACAAAAATTTCCCAGCTGGATGGGAGTCTAGTGTATTTTTAACAGATATTTTGTTCCTGTTTCCCAGTGAGAAGAGAAAATTAGAAACAGGAAGAGGACCCAAGCAACAGAAGAAATTTAAGAAGACTAAAGATATAAAGCAGAAGTGGAAGAAATGACTTTAAAGCCCATCGGTGAACTTTAATTAACAAGTGACGGGCTTGTACTTAAGAAGTACTATTCTCCTTTAAATCAAGAGACTTTCTTTTGGGGGGTGAGAGCTGGAGGGAAGGAAAAGCCTTAGGGGCATTTTTAAAGCGTTTGTATTATGGGAAGTACAGCGACACTGCCAGGAGACAATCTAGGAAGATTTTTTAATGAAGTGTGACTGCGGGTCTTGAGCGAGGCACTGTGCAACACGTCGGGATGTTACGAGGGTGCTTTAGCAGCCACAGAGCTTCACTGAAAGAGGGCAGATCAATCTGTAAACTTTCCTGCTTAATGGTTGGTATCCTTATTAAAAAAAGCGTTTGGACAACAAAGGATAGAAGCGCGTTGGGCTTTGGCACGTGACCCTACCTCTTAGCACTGCGGCACAAGTGGATACGTGCCGCTGCTGGTTCAGTAGCACTACAACTCCCTTGTAGCTCGAGGGAGTTCTCGGTGCAAACGACAACTGACTTCTTATTTGGGGTTGGCTTTTCAGTGAGCACTAACCGTGTTCTCAGTTCAGACTCGTGATTCGGTCCTCGCTCACAGGAGTTCAGGGCACACAATGAACACTTCTATTTTGGAAGGTAGTCTATAGTTTCTACTTAACTGTGCTCCTCAAGCAGCTGCCAATAAAGGCTGCTCCTTTGCATTCATGCTTGCTTACAAGGTCTCAGCATTCCCATAGCCCAGTAAATTACATTTCCTAGTTCCCAAGCAGGGTAGTGTGATTAACAGGTGCTGGGAAAGCTGCTTTGGCCATTCTGTCTCCTGATATCTGCTGACCCAGAGCTGCTGCTTGGCTTTGTTGGAACGTTTTGTGTTAAGGTTGCCAGGAGATCAGCACTGTCACACCGACACCTGGTCTTAATGATGTCTTTGGGCCAGCTGAGCAGGCAAGCCACTGAACTCCCCAGCTCTGCCTCTGGCAGTAAATACATACCAGTCTGGAGTTGGGCCTTTCTGTGCCTGTCAGACCCCAGGGGTTTCAAAACCGGGGAAAACCTTTGACCCTGGAATGTCCCTGTCCGAAACCTGAGTGCCCTGGTGTTGGAGTTCCAGCTTCCCACCCTAGAGGTTTGGAACAGAGACCCTTGCCTACAGCTGATACGCAGCTGCGTTACATTTACTCATAGAGCTAACAGCTCCTTTTTCCAGCAAATCCTTGGAGAAACGGTTTCTTCCTAGGTAAAGACAGTATTTCTTCTCTAGGAGGCTGTTTTATGAGGCACCTATATTAAGCGTGGGTCTCGCACAGCCCGTGCACACCTTTGGTTAGCAGGCTGTTACGTGAGTCAGTGGCAGGGGCGCATCCCCCATGCTGGGGCGGGCACCTGAGCCCTGAGGAGGGAGATTTGCAGCTGCAGCCCTTCAAGGCATGATGAGGGGCCCCGTTATCACCCAGCTGTGTGAGGGAGCAGCACTGGCAGCCTGCAGGGGTGAGGTGGGGGCTGGCTGCCCTCCACCAGCTCTGAGGACGTTGTGAAAGGAGGAGATACGGCAGGCAAGAAGCGTGAGGTTCTTCAGAGCTGCCCAGGAAGTCTTCAGAAGACAAGGTGAGTGTGAACTCTCTCTGGTTTTGCTGTTGTTATTGTTAAAAATAGGGATAGTGGTGGAGAGGGGTGAAGAGCTACAACCCCTTGCTCTGTGGGCCGGGCTCTGCTTGGACGTGCTGGCTGGCGGCTGTCTGGGACCCGGGAGACAGCCAAGTTGTAGGGCTGGGGGTGTTGGAGCAGGCTGGGGCAGGAGGGGCCGCAGCCAGCGCTGGAGCCCTTCAGGGGATGCTCTCCGGCCAGGTGGGAGGAGAGCAGCTCCGGCGAACCGGAGTAGCGTGGCTGGGGCTGGAGGCTGTGCTCCAGCCCAGGGGCTCTGCAGCATCGAAACCGCATTTCGCATGGATGCCTGTAGGCCCGTGGTTTTCTCGCGTCTCGCTTAGTTCAGTGCAGAAACCTCTTGAGCTGGTCACATTTGTCTGAGGAATGGTTATTGTAATAAAAGGGGGGTTTATGGATTGTTCCAAGCCGGTCACATCCTTTAGCTATTTGAGGCAGGGATAACAAAGATGTGCTTGAAGTGGTGGTCAGGTAAGGAACCGGCATCAGGTGGTTACTGACGGAACGTCATTGGCTTGCTCACTTCGTATGCTCTGCTCGGTGAGGTTCATCTGTGGTTCAACAGGCCGCAAGTCAAAGCCCTGAACTCGTTTAGAGTCCTTTTAAAGCGTGTTGAAACTTGGCACTAATAAAGCAGGAGTAGTTACTTCAGATTCTGACCTGTGCAGACTGGTAGATCTGTTCACCCAGGCGTAGTGCTTTACCTGCTCTGGGTCTTACTTTCTAATAGGTGACGGTATCGGAAGGCTTTTTTTATTGCACTTTACTTCATGCGCTAAGAAAATGCTGATCAAACTTCCTTAAAACGTAGCAGTGGTGCAAGTTACAATGCATGTCTCAGGAGGGCTGTTAAACTCGAGTTCTAATAGGCTCAAAACTCACGTTTAAGAGAAATTTTATTATAGAACACCCATGTGCTGTTAGGGCTCAGAAATTGGTTTGTGGTTTTTAATGGCTAAGGTGAGGATCAAGTGGCCAAGAGGTTAAAAAAAGGTTCATATTTACAAGAAAAATATGTCAAAGTGTCTGTTTGTTTATAAGGCCGTGCTAAATATCTGTGAAACTGTATGAATTCGCCTGTCCTCTGCTTCTGCTGGGACCAGGCCAAAGCTGAGACCTGCACAGCCCAGGGGACCCCCATCGACACGTGGCTGCGATGAAGCTGCTGCCGTGTCAGCCGTCGGCCAGGCTGAGGTTTCTGGCTGTTGCGGGAAACGCGGCAGGAATCATGAGAAAACCTTGACGCCTGACTTAGTGGCGCTGTCTCGGGGAAAGCGTGTCGGGAGTGCTCACGATGACAGGCGAGGTAGGAGCTGATCTAGGAGAACATCTAGAGTCCAGTAAGACTTCTTGTAGGCTGGCTGTAAATCAAGGTGGAAGATAGTAGGCAAAACTAAACTGGATTCTTCAAGCAGACTGGAAATTTACTATTTAGCTGACATCTTTCTAGAGCTGCCTCCGCTGCTTTCCGAAGGCCGTAGCAATCCTTGCTCTCTTGCCTGTGAACTGGGTGCACTGTACTTGCTGTGAGAGCCTTGGAGGATCTGAGCTGCGTGTGTGCCCTCCATTTCTGAGTGGGAGTTGTATTTGAGGAAGATTTTGCTATTTCTACAGAAAACGCGTGTATTCAGTTGAACCGTTCTTTTTCAGGTTTTCCGTATGCATTTTATGATTCCTGGAAGCTTTTTGGATTCCTCTGCCTGTCTATTGCTCTTTGAACAGTAAAGTGGAAAAAAGTCCTCAGATACTAAAATAAGTAGGAGATGTGGATTTTTATTTTTATTTTTTTAACAAGTCTAGTCAAACCACATTTTCCTCTGTCTGTGCTTTCCATCAGTCAAGCTGGGTTAAAATTCCAGCTAGAGTACGGGCTGGCTGAACGCAATCCAGCAACAAAGCAAGGATACATGTCTTTCTGTGGCCAGAAGAGCACTCAAAATGCCATGCAACATAGGAGCTGAGAAGGGGGCGAGTTCTGTATCCTTGAATTTCGGGGTCGGGTTAGTTTGGTCGGTTTTGAGCCCAAGCTTTACTCTGACTAGAGCGGGTTCCTGGTCTCTCCGTACCCGGATCCCGGCAGATGGGGCTGTGCGAGCCTGGCGGAGCCTGGTGTACCGCTAATTGCAGCGCAGGCACTTGACCGTGGGCAAAGCCAGCTCGGGTGGCCGTGCCGCCTCCGTTCCTCGTCAAGGGGACAGATCTTTGCACAACCCTGTAACCACATGCGTTAGTGCCTCGGGCCTTGTTTTAAACCTACAAGGTCAGCTTACGGCCTTTTTTTCAGCACTCCCTGGATCTGTCACGTTCGTGCAGGTTCGCTCTCCTCCTCTCCAGTGCCCGGGCGAGCTGTTCACCTGCAGCGATGGAGCGCTGTGGCTGATCCGGAGGGAAGTGGGAGAGCCACGTCTAGCCGAGCAGCTCTCTGCAGGTGGCGGGTAGATGTGACCTAGTTGTCAGTGGAATCATCCTGCTTGCTTGGAGAGCCCTGAGCGATTTTGACAGCTGGAGCGAGCTGACCTCTGCGAGGTATCCCGGAGGAAGTAAAACCAGTGAAGCTGAGGCTCTTTGCTGCTGCGAGCTGGCTGTCCTTTCAGGAGGGGTCTTGCCTCCCACAGCTGTGTGCGGGTGAAATGAGCTGTCTGGAAAGCAGAGGTTGGTGTATTGGATAAGGGCAGCGTGTAGAAGGGGCAGGAGGGCGTATGTCTTTTCCATTTGGCCATTGTGATATTGCCTTGGGAGTCTTTTTTTTGCTTCCACAGCTGGATTTTTGTTTGACTGTGTCACTACTTCTCTGTGTAGTCTCTGAATCACGAGCCTGTCTCTTGGTAAGGGCTCAAAGCGACAGGCATCTCGTGGCGTGCGTTTTCTAACGCCTGCGTGCTGTTAGCAGGCATGTGAAGGCTGAGGATGGAGAGAGGTGGCAACAGACACGCTTCGCCTTCTGCCTCAGCTAAACATGGAGACCGGAGCGTTGGGCCAAATCCCATGCTCGGTGTAGCAAGCCGCCCGCCCAGCGAGCGTGGAAGTGAGCAGCGAGCTCCGACTGCGCTGTGCGTGAAGGCAGTACTCTAGCCGAGCAGCTGTGAACTGGCCCGCTCGTTTCTAGTCACCAATGGTAGGAAAATGGACAGCACTGAAATGACCCCAGCTCTCGGGGGCCGGGCGTTGCTGCTTAGCAAGGCCTTTTTTCCCTGCTGTGCTGTGATTTATTTTTTTTCCCCATCATACAACAGAACCCTTTTTTCTGCCTCTCTCTTACTTGAGCAAATAGCGCCGACTGCAACATTCTGTTTTCTTTTCTGTGGCTTAATGGATCCCTTATACTCAAAGCCGCCCTTTTGGGGAGGCAAATCTCGCGTTTGAGTCCTCTTCCCTGCCCCCAGCAGCGGTGACAGCAGCTTGCTGCCCCGGCTCCTCGAGGCAGTCGCCACTCCCCTCTTTCCCCCGCTTGCGTCCCCTGGGCTGTCCCCGTTTTGGCAGGTGCAGGAAGCCGGGTCTGTTGCTCGGGCAGCATTTCATGAGGGCAAAGGGCCAGGTAGTAGCAGTGCTCCATTAGCCAGCGCTTGCCTGCTGTGCAGAGGCTTATTGTAAAGCAAAAAAAGGTTTTCTTTTACCCGGAAAGTCATGGAGCACGTTCAGGCAGATGTGTGAGCTCTGTTTATTCCCTCGGCACCATGAAATTATGGCCCGCAAAGTTTTGTGCTTCCCCAAAGCTGGATGAACTCTGCTATGTTACTTTCCAGGGCTCCAAGGGCAGCGCTGCATAAAACAGAGGCGATCTGCAACTAGTTTAATAGAAATTTCTATTTAATCTACTTCTTAGCGTAAAAGTGCTCCAAAGGGACCGTCAGGTGTTTGCATTCCATGATTCTTGAGAGCAAGGCGGGGTGTGCGTTGGTGGGTTTCCAAGCGCGCCATGTAATGGCATGACACAAGAGCCAGCAGCCCTCATGCGCCCGGCCCAGCAGCACTCGCTCAGGTGACGTAAATCAAATGCTAAGACATGCTTGTGACGGTGGCTTATCATAAACTGCATTGCAAGCCCTGCCGCACCAGAGCGATACGCTGCACGGTTCCCTTTCGTTATGTGCGTGGTGGGAAATCGCAGGAAAGCCGCGATTACAACGAGCTTCTCGGCAGCCAGGTACAGGTTCTGGCTGTATTAAGGGTTTCCTCTGCAATGTGTCGTGAGAAAGCGTTTTGAGTCCTCTAGAGGTAGCACCAAGCCTGGAGTCACAGCTCGGCCATTACCCCCAAACTCGGTAGGGGTTTGCAAGGTTTATGGGGTAACCTTGGGGCAGGGAGGAGGTATTTCTGGGTCGAGTTCTTGCTCCAATAGCAGAATTAAACCTGGATACCTCTTACCTCGCAGATAAATGCCCTTGGTTGCCACGCTGTCGCATGCTGACTGCGTGTGGCTGTCAGAGCGTTAAATGCTCTTTGCGCCGACACGAGCCCGGCTACTGCCGCAGCGAAGCGCCCGGCGCCGCGCCCCAGCCAGAGCCACTTCAGCCTCGTGGGCTCCGAGCGACTCGGAAAGGGAGCGTTACCTGCTCCTCCCCGTTCTGTTTGGGAGCATTTGGGAGGGAGTGAAGCAGATGTTCAGCTTCTGAGGTGTGCTTGAGTCCTTTTACGTTAATAGTTGCTTTAACCTTCTCTATCTCTTCTGCAGAGAAGAATCCTAGAATTAGGATTTTTCTGGAACACTACCCTCTGCTGCTTTTTGAGGGAAAGCAGGTGAACTTGCGTCAGCTGGGAAAAATGCAAGTTAAACTCTTTTTTTTGAAGTAAGAAGTTTGAGCCTAGGAGGGGGAAATGAATGCCTCTCTATCCCTTGGTTTGAAGGATAACATTAGGTGTATATATCCCAAACCAAATTAAAGATGCTAAAACTGCAACTGCCTTTTCCACCGAAGAGTCGTTAAATATGGTTTTTCTCTTTTTTTTTTTAGAAGAGCAGAATAAATAACAGCAGCTGTGTATTTTAAAATTACGTTGTTAATAAAACCCTGATACATTTACATAAATGACAACATTAATGTACAATTAACAAAGCGTTGTAATATTACAGCAACAAAAGAGGACCTACGTATCTGTACAGATAGCTGGAGCAGCTACTTGAAAATATTTTCCAAGATAAAGCCTTTTGTGGTATTTTTTAGGCGGACCAGTGATAATTTTGAAGCACCTGTATGGCTTTCTGATAATAAATAGGGTTATTGAAGCTGGTGATCTTCAAAAACTGGCTGTGTCCCTAAAGCACAAGTGGCGCGTGCCCTGACCAACGTGCCTGTCCGCGTGCCGAGCCCAGGTGAGTCGTTCGTGTCCTTGCATGCAACTCGCCTCTGCTGTAAAGCCCTTAAGAATGAGGCGATGTCAGATTTGGATGGGTTTGCTGGGAGATGCTGTAGTTCATCCTCCTTCCCTTCGTCTGCCTCAACCACGTCTACATCGTGCTTTGGAGCTTGGGCCCAGCTGAGCCTCCTCCTTCCAGTGTGTTTAGTTACAGAATTAATTGTTGAATTTCTAAGAGGCAGTAATTCTCCACTGAGACCTTGGCTTCCTCTTCTCCTTCACCCACCTATAACAAATGAAAGCGTCTCAGGCAAATGCTTTTGGCAGGTGCCAACGAAGGTCAGTGGGAACAGCTGAAGGTCTTTCCTTAAAGCTGTTGCTAAGAGCGAGGTCTGTGTTTTTACACAACTAACCGCCTTCCTACGGTTGGGATTATTCAAAATAAAAAGAACCACACACAAAAACATTGCTTCAGACCCAGAACTGTAGATTGACCTGTCTCCTCAGTCAGCTAGAAGGCGGCCTAGAATGGGCCCTTGTGGACCAGAAACATCTGCCTGCTGCGAGCAAAGGGAAAATGTGAATCTTATGTCAATCTTGGGCATTTGAGGTGAGGCATCTGGTTTAAGTGCTGCTGCCTAAGTGTTAGACTGCAGCCTACCTGCAGGAGCTGGCCGGGTGTGCGCTACGCCCAGCCCCTGCTGAGGCAGCCTGTCTGTGGAAACAGCATCCCACGGATGAGGCTGTGGAAGTGGAGACTAGAGGTCAGAGCTTTTAATCCCAACTGGCTCCAGAGAGAGGCCAAACCATCAAGCGCTACGTCCCTCAGACTCTGAGGGAGATTTTTATTGCTATTTATGCTATTGGACACTTTTTCAGCATAGTGCTAGCTCCTGCTACACCTGAGTCTTTTAGAAAGCATCTTTTATGGTGTTGGGTCTCACAGATAATGTTCAGAAACAGGTTTTTAAGATGAAAGTGACTGGGACTATCAAACCTTAATAGTGAAAGGGTAAACAGTCTTTTTTTCCCCTCCTCAAAATGGATCCAGATTAACAGACAGTATTAAAAAAATAAACCAATTCTCCCCTCCCTGCCCCAGCTTGGTTCTTCATATTGGGTTTAAAGAGTCATTTCAGAGTTGGTATTAGTTTCTACTCAGCTTTGAACATCTACAAAATCTCTCTCTCTCTCAAGGTGCAAATGGTTTGGGGGGAAAATTTATGTTGGAGTCTCTTGACAGTGTAGAGACCGGTGTTTATTACTACAGCGAAGTAGCTTGTGCACACCAGCCTTTGCGCTCAGGCAGGTGACTCGTTGGACGGGCAGTGGTCCGCAGGATTAGGGAACTCCTTCTACGCAGCCTTTTTACAAGTAAAACACCTACGCGTATGAACTAGGTGGCCATTGCGGTGTGTAGACAGACACGTAAGACTACAAGTTAGGTGTTGGGCCTAGGTAAATCGCCTCGCTTCTCTATAGCCCTGCATTGTGCTTGTGTAAATGGCAGCAGTGATGGTCTCTTCGGTTCAGGTTCTTCGCTTGCACCCGCAGTTCGTGGTCGCGCTGTGACAGTGTTTCTGTGACAGTAGCAGCACAGAGAAGCCAGCTCCCGCTCCGTCAGTGGGACGAGGCGCAGCACCCTTGCCTAGGGGGTATCTGTTGTAGGGGACGTTCAGCAAGATCCGGAAGGCAAAGAGGAAAGCCACAGCTTTGCCTGACGACACGTCCCCGCGCAGTGTGAAGCAGCGCTCCTGCCGCTGCCTTGTTCCTGCCTCACACCCTGGAGGTGACGTACACGGAGTGCAGGCGGCCGGCCAGGGCTGTCTGCAAGTCCCGCAGAGGGTCCAGGCCTTGCACTTTGCTGTTCCTGCTGTAGATCAGCTGTTTGAACGAGTCCTGCTCTAGAAGAGAGCTCATGTGCTTGAGGAAGAAGCCTTCGCAAAAAGAGGCTAGTTCAGGCGCGTTGTGAATCTGCGGGAGAGAGGGAGATCAATTAGCCTTTTCTGTATGTCGCAGACCTGAAGGACATGCCTGAGCCTCTTCTCGTTTCTAGTGTGTTTCCCTTTGATGTTTTCTAAGACAGAAGAAGGACGGTAATAACAGTAGAAAAGCACTGAAGGTAGGACCAGGGATGGCTGATAATTTCTTTTGGTGCTTTTTGCGGGCACAGGTGTGCGCAGGGAGGCATTCAAGCTCTTTAATTCCTTCCCCTGATGGCCTGCTGTTGGCAGAGCCACTGGCCTGCGCTCCTGCCTCTTCCTCTTAAAGGAGCAGAGCAGCTGGCTGCTGACGTGGCCAAGATACCTGTTTGGCCGCGCAGGCGGGGAGTTCGTGTGCCGTAGCGTGAACCGCTGCGCTGCCAGATGGCGCGCACAGCTCATGGCGGTAAGAAGATGGTTCACAGGATGCAAGCCTAACTCCTAGAAAAAGGAGCTGAATGTAGGGGAATAGGAACGTGACACTTCTAAAGCACGTTAGGCGGATTTCTGGCTGTGATCTGGTTCCCTTTGCTTCAGAACCAGAGGGGGAAGCTCAGTAATAGGAGGACAATGAAACTCAAGGTTGGGATTAAGCACTGTGCACACGCGCACGCACAGAGCTGTTTCTGAGGACTTTGTGCAAAGAGTAATTTAAGGAAAATTACTAAAGGACAGTAGGAAATGCTCCCTGCCCTCTCTCTATCACTGCATACTGTACATTCTAGGTCCTGAAAGAAACCAGCCCGAGTTCTGTGGAAAAAAAATGGCCCAGCGTGAGAGGCAGGAATCGAAAAGGATCGGTGCGACACTACCCACGAAGTAAACAAGCCTGTCGTTACCAGCCCCTGCTGTAGTCTTTCTGCTTGTCTTTAAGGGCTCTGCTGCTGCGGACTTCCAGGAGGGGCAGAGTGTTTCTTCGTGATTTAATTGATAACATGGATTATTTGCTACAGAGGCGAATATCTGTGTCACACAAAGGAGTACATGCTAGTTCTGGAGCTGTAAAGAATATGTTTTAGCAGCAGGAGTGCTAGGAAAGGGTTTACTACTTAGCTGCTCTACTACGATCAGTCGCCCCTGCTGCTCTGAGGATTTGAGCCTCCTGGGCTTTGCTGGACGATGTTGCTGTATCAGCCAGCTAAGACGCCTCTCCCCTGCTCTGTAGGGACCTTGCATCAATTTCATACATGATTGCTTTAGACAAGAAAACATACTAGGGCTGTGCAGGACTTTACAGAGTGGAACCTGAATACATCTCACTCGAGGCTGCGGTGGGGGTAGAGGTACCAGCACAGCAGGTGCCCGCTCCGTGCCTGTTGTATTTAGTTACCAAAACGAGACCGCAGGAAGCATATGTCCTGTTTCATCGGGATTCTTAAATAAGGCGGTTTGGTGTGTACCTTTGCATATTTATAGATGTTAACAGAGTTCTCCATGCTGATCATCTGGGCACAGAGGATTTCACAGTGTCTCTGGAGGCCGTCCAGTTGAAACAGGCTGGCAGCCGACAACAGCTATCAAGACAAAAGAGAAGCTATTTGAGATCATGAGCCTTGAAAGGCTTTTAGGGAAGGGAAAAGGACAGAACCGGTGATTTCCTCTCTTACCAACCTCCGACTCCCTGTTTTAATGGCTGAGGCCTCATGAGAGCAGAAAGACTGCTCAATGCCTAGCTAAGGCGACTGGCAGATTACCTTTCTTAGCAAAAATATGCTTCTCCTGCAGGAAGTGCTTTTGTGCTACCTTCTATCACCATGATGTATGAGCTCCAGGCTGCTCAAAGCTCCCTCTCCTTTCCTCAGAACAAAATAAATAGTTGTGTGTAGTCTTTAGCTTAAAGCTTTAATTTCACCAGACTACTTGTGACCGAGCAGCATTATTGTAAAAGGGCCCATCTGTAACACAGAAGTGCTCTTAGTCCAGTCTTTGCAGCACCATCAGCTGCTCTGCAGAAGTTCAGCTTGAAATCAGTCGTTTCTCTACAATCTTAGACTTGAGGATCCTAGAGATCCTTTCCAACCTTAATAATTCTATGATTAATAATTCTATTATCTCTAGCCCCTTGGTGTCTGGCCTGCTGTGGGCACCAGAGCTGCTGAATCAGCTGCGCCGTTTCTGTGCCCCAGCACAAGTGCAGCACGCCTGCTTCCTTCTCCCAGGACAGAGGGGACATGGTGCAAACGAGGCTCCCACCTGCCTCTGGGTACCAAAAGCACTGTCATGATTTCCCTCCCTGCTGCTGCCTCCCCCCATCCCAGCATCTCATGGACGTAACAAAACATGGTCGGTAGCTCTTTATTTCTGAGCAAGTGTTTTGAAACTTTAAGCCCATTTCAAAGTGTTAAGTATACTCTGGGATCGGAAGCTTGCTCTTATAGCTCCTGGATTTTGCCTTTCAAGCTCAGTTTGCACCCCAGTGCACTTGGCAAGACGTAGAAGACAACACTCTCACCTCCAAGATATCACTGGTGGGAATTTCCATAGATTCTGTTCCTCCATAGTATAAATACTGCATCAGCATCTGAAATGGGAAGAAGGCCAGGCATGAAGCTGTTATCACTGAAGTCGCAAGGGGCTGTGAATGGCTGAGCAGATGGGAATCGCGCGGTATGCTGGCTCTTGCCTCCACTGTTGGCTTTTTTTTTCCCTAGTGTTGCAAATCTGCAGCTTTCTAATACTCTTCTTCCTCGGGCTCTGAAAAGGGTCCTGTTGAGGATTTTAGGCCGAGGGGTGACAATGTGTCTCTAAGCAACACAAATGTCCTTGTAAAATGGTTCCTTGGATCCGGTTTTGTAAAGCCTTGCAGGCTGGTCGCACGCAGAGCTGCCAGCTAGCTGGAGCACTGAAACTGCTGCGCCGGGAGCATGTGTGTCTCGGGGACCTCCCAGCCACTTGCCTCCCCTGCTGTGCTTCTAATCAGCTTCCAGCCCCTCATCAGGGCCAGAGGAAAGGACCTAATTGTTTGCAGGGAGAGCAAGAGGCAGCTTCTGCTCTTTGATCTACATGTGTGCACCCCCAGCTAACCCAGTGCTGTCTTATCTAGGGAGCGACTAGATTTGGTGTTGGAAAGGAAAGCCGTTCCAGTGTCCTGGGTGGTGTGTGAGAAGGGGTGGGGATTGCATGCTGTGCTTACCATTTCTCACTCTAGTGGTAATAAAACTAAGCTACTACTTTTAATATTACCTTATTTGTATAACAGAATTACGGGGGAGCAAAGCTGCTTTCCAGTAGAGCCCTGAGCAGAGCGCAGAGCTCTGGTGGCTCAGCGTTCTCCACACACCATAACTGAGATTGCTGTAGGATGCCATCATCTCCTTACCTTGTCTGATTTTATTTACCATCAGATTGTGTAATTCCATGAAGTATTTCACTGATTTAATTCTTTTTGATTTGTTGCTCTCTCCAGAGAAGCAAAAGCTTAGCTTTAGAAACCTTTTGATGTAAAAATGTTATTAAGGAGGCTTGTTTCAATCTATTTTTTCTGTCGTGGCCTGAGCTGCAAAATGTGGATGTCATCTGTGCAACGCAGAACTTGTATAGCCCCTTGCAAGCAGAGCAAATCTGTTCTGGTCAACTTCATTCCCTCTACAGGCAATGAGGGTCCTGCGACCAACAGCTTTGCTGTGTCATTTGCTTATCAAACGAGAAAAAGGAAAAGCCTCAACCCTGCAGTGGGACAGTTAGACCGCCTGTTCTGCGCTTCACATTTCCCTGTTCTGTACCTTTCTTCCAACTCTTATTCCAGCTTTCCAGATCTGCATTTCACTTAACTACCACACTTCACTGGCTTGTTTTTCTCCTTGGGTGTGTGTTAAGTAACCTGCTTTCTCTCCATTGTGAATGAACCTCCCTTAGGTCCATTAAATATAGAAACATCATAAAAGCAAAGTGCAATTCAAACTTTTGAGCCACTCTTGAAAGGGACACCACTGATTTCTGATCAGCTGATTAGGATTAATATGAAGCCTGGCAGTCTACGTGCTGTAAATAAATCTACTTTTTGCTTAGCACAGCCTGAAAATGGTATCTTAAAAGTACAAAACCACTTTCAGCAGACGGCCAGTCTCTCCGGCTTTACAGAAGGGTCAGCTGCCTAGGAAGGGAACAGGCTGGAGGTTTCTGCTTTAAGGTTGGTCCTGGCTGAAAAGTTTTGTCAAAGATCAGAATACTCCTGAAATACAAGTGCGGCAAAATGAACTCCATCTCTACTTACACATTACCTGCGATACTAAGCCTTGGCCCTCTTGGCTTCCAAGTACGTGAGAAGGTGAAAAGAGTAAAGCAAGGCAGAGTTACATACCTTGAAAATATTGTATTTCATATCGCTGATTTCAACGGTCTTGCTGCCATGGCTGTCGTGTTCTGTTTTATTGGTCATTAGCGTCTTAAACCTGAGAATGGTTTTAACAGATCTCTGTATTAGTGCTTCACATGCTAATTACCTATTGACAAACAGCCCAAGGAAGGGAAAAATAAAGATGCTTCCCCGCTCTTGTTTCCATTTTCAACTTGCAAACATTTCTTTCAATTTAGTGACAGTTCAGAACTTTAGGGACAACTTAACCTGTAAATCGGTTGGCTCTGACCCAGTCCCACCCTGTAACAGTTGCAAAACACTGTTACTGTGCCAGTAACAGAGAAAGGAACGACTGCAAGTGTGCCAGGTCAGGGGTGAGAGTTCCAGGCAATCTGGAGCAAGCGTAGCTCTAGCTAGCAAACCCTGAGAGGGGGAAGGGAGGGGCGGTGGGTGGCTGGATATGTACACTCCAACTGCAGCACAGGTGTTTTGGGATAGTTACTGGTCGGTTAATGTCAGCAGAGCTCTGCAAACCTCTAACGCATACAAGGACTGGCTAGAAAACCACATCTTTACTCTCTTACTATTCTTAACAGTAGCAAAGATGATGTGGCTTGGTCCTGCAGACCTGAATTATGGTCTGGAATCGTGCCCTTAGCAGCTGCCTTACTGCAAAGGGTGACTGGCAGCTCGTCACACAGACGAGAGAAAGGAAGGTTTGGGCCTTCAGTAACACTTAGCTGTGGAAAGCGACTCACCTGTTAGATGCAGTCACCAGCAGGACTTTGTGTGCGTAAAATAGCTTTCCTTCTACTAAGAAAGTTACATCAGACATTTCTTTATTGTTTAGAAAGTGAGGATCTGGTAGGGTAAGAAAAAAGAAAAGGAGGGTCATTATTTTTTGAAACTGTGGATGCTTTAAAAAAAAAAAACAACCAGTGACGAGAATGTCACCGTTCAGGTGAGAAACTTACCTAGCCGAGCTGGCAGTGTCTTTCGGATTTCAGGAATGCTGGGTATCGGACTGCTGCCATAGCAGTGGGTGAAGATGGAGGCAAGCTGCTGATTGATAGAGTCGTTCTGTAAGGAGGGCGGAACAGGAATCAGTGGGCACTCTGTATCGACCAGGTTTCAAACGTGCTGTGTAACAGTTCGTCTGAGGCTAATAGCGACTGCACCCTACAGAATTACCTCCAAAGGGAGGGACAAGCGCGCGGTCTGAACAAGCAGAATGCTCTCAGCAACAGTTGATGGGCCAACCTCTGTCAGGGGAAAGAGTCCACCAGCAGAAGCTCATCCTTCCACTTGCTCTGTAGCACGTAAGCCCCCTCAGCAAGATTTGATTCATTATATTAGCTCAGTGTCGGATACCAAGTTCCAGTTCCTAGTCTGCAATTGGTTTTAGTTAGCCAGTTTTATCTCTTCCTTTTAATTTAAAGGACACTTACGGTGTATGTTGCAGTGACCAATTATGGGGAGATCAAGAGCTGTACATACTCCTCAGCTTCCCCTGTTCGTGCATTTCAAACGTATCCCGCCTACAGTCAGAAGGCAGGCATCCCCCTCCTCACATGGAGGACAACAGCCTCTTGGAGGAGAACGTGGTAGAGACCGAGCGAATTTATCTGCAAAATGGGACAGCTAAACTATATACCATGGATCAAATCCGTTCTAGACGTGCCTTGAAAAGCAAGGGGAAAAAAAAAACAGTCACAGGCAACCTTTAAATAAAAGGAAGATGTAGAAGGAAAATGTTGCTGAACAAAGGCATTGTTCAGAGAACTCCTAGAAGACACTGAGAGAACCTGAACTGCCCAGTGCTGTACTGGTAAATCTTCCTCTTACATTCACATCATTTCAAAAGCCAGTGGCTGAACGGGCCTTTAACAGAACAGCTTTCATTTCTGTTGAAATTAATGCCTTTGCGGGCTGGAAATGAACTGAGCTAAATGCTACCAGGGCTGTTCTCATACCGTAACTCATTAGGGACTTCGCACAGGCATTCACGTGTGCTTGCTGTGCGCTACCTTCTCCAATAGCAAAAACCAAACCACTTGATTTTGATGCTGTTACAAAACTCATAATTACTTTGCTGGTTCTGAGGATGTCAAACATGAGCTGCAACCCTTCGTTAACCAATTCTTCATTGTAGTCCTCTTCCTTAATGGTGACGAATTCCCGTAAGAGGGTCTGTACGACTGAGTAACGGGACTGGTAGAAGGTTGTCCGTAGTGACTCGATCCACACGTGGAGCTTCCATGGGACTCCTGTAGCCACAGCAAAAAGGGCAAAGATGATGATTTGCTGAAGCACCTGTGAGTAGATGGTTCCGCTGCTATTACTAACACTTAGCGGCACTGAACTACATCTTTACATGCACCCTAACAGCTGATACATTTTTGTCTTACTATTAAAGGTGACTGAACTGGGTCACTGACAGATTAAGTGATGTATCTACAACAGCAAAGGATTGGTACCAGGACCAGAAGTTGGAACTTTCTGCTGCTTCTAAGGACCAGAACCTCCCTATTGTGTATTTAAGCCTCTCGATTAGTCAGAACTACAAAATAAATTTGAACTGAATCCATGAGAAAACCCAACCCTATGCAAACATGGCGCGAGGTCTTTTCTTCTGGTTACCTGTAACAGTCTAGACACACAAGCTTCAAAGCTTCTCTTTCCTACCTTCAGATCAGATCTGCTCTTTCACCTTAAATGACTGAATCGCTGATGTTATCTTTGGTTTTGAGACCAGCCTCTTTCTTTAACACTGAATTTCAGGTGTCAGAGTATCTGAGGAAGGGACGTGGCCTTTGCTGTTAATACTTGGGAACAGAGGATCCAGCCAAAAGTAAGGGACATCCTCGATCAGTGGGAATTTGCAAAGAATTGTGAGGAGCCTTAAACACTTTTTAAATTAAATTAGACAGCTAGTTTCCCATAAGCTTGGGATAGCTTTGCAGTTGGGTTTACAGATTCTTCTCCAAGTGAAAGGGGTAGAGGAAAAAGCTTTTCACACCTTAACAGTGCACAATGCTTAAAATAAACACCTTACCAAGTGCTCTGAGCTCCATGGTGATGTCTACGTAGCCGTGCTCAGCACTGTAATACATGGCCTCCTGCAGAGCCTTCATTCTGGTTTTACAGAGCCTGACTTGCCCCTCGCTGGAGCTGCCCTGGCTGGAGGTGTCACTCTCCACTCCCTCAGCTAAAATCTCCTCCAGCGAGAGGACATCTCCCTTCAGTTGTTGGGGCTGGGTCAGGAGCTTGCGCAGAACGTTCCTGAGGAGGAAGAAGAGATACCACTTATTAATAAATGAAATATCAACAATTCAGACAGGGCTATGGTGAGTTGGGTTTAGGGATCTGGCTTAGGAAATAATAATTTCCTTCCAAAAGACAGACAGCTGGCAGATACGGAGCAGTATTTAAAACGCTTGTCCTTCCCTATTCCGTGTTCCACATCGAAATTGATGCCCTGGTAGGAAGGGCAAAAGAATGGAGTATGCTCGGGTACCTTAGTGCTACCAGGGCATATTTCAGAGTGTTAGGGCAAACTGGTTTGTACTGCAGTCCATACTTTGGCATAGAAGCACGCTTCCTTCCGCCAGACCTCAGTGTGGTAACATCTGAAGCTCTGACGTAAGATTTACCAGAGAGCATCTGTTAGAACCCTTGCTGTTTTCCCAAATGCCCATCTCCAACCAATTGTTATGTTGTTTTAGTCAGACTCGCTTCCTGTGTCAGTAAACAGAAACCATTAAAAAATGATATTTCTGCATCGCCAAATCCGGGGAGAATTATTTTCGCTTTGGAATTTCACACAGCAGTTGCAAGGAGGAGGCTTGCTTGTTTGTGTCCAGCCACTTTAGAAAGCTTGCCTCCCTGGTGTCCTACAGGCAGCTGGAGCCATCTGCAGCAGTCGTTCCCCATCCCAGCACGTCCACCCGAATGCTCAGCTGTGACACTGAACTGCCACTAGCTGGTGCTCTGTTTGCACCCACACTACTCAGTATGAATTAAAAAAACCGTTAATTTTGTGCTTTAGGATCACCCTGCCCTCTCCGATTGGAGAATAAGCCTTCAATTTCACAGTTTGCACGGTTAGAAGTTGCAGAAGTCTGTGGGAGGAGAACAGAGCTGGGAACAGAACCGTGTTTGTGTAGTTTTGCACTGTAAATAACCGCATTAGGCCGTTCCAGCTTTGCAGAGTTTGGGCCTTATTTGAGCTTGGGATATTTTCCCCAGTGTATCCAGATGTGCGATGTACCTGGACGTGCAGTTCTGGCACCGCTGCAAAGCACAGCTGTGTTCAGCAAAGGTGGTAGCTACTATTTAAGATGCTACTGGAAGGGCCAGCTGTACTGCTGTAAGACCCTGTGGCTCACTCTCAGCCCATCGACACGGGCGGTTTCAGGGCTGTTTTAATTGGCTTGTTACGCTAACATTTTCTTCTGGGAACAGAAGGATTTCTGGATGAGTTTGTAAGTAATGTCTTATTTCTAAATAACTACCCTGAAAACAGGGTTGGAAAGCCCAGGTTGGCTCTTCAGCATTTTAATGACTGATCTCTTGGTCAGCCAGCTGAAAACCAGAGGTGCAGTCAACCCAATTCTGCTGCAGATTATTTCTGCAATCATTAATGCAGTTAGATTCTGTCTCAGAACACGAACCACAATCTCATAAGGTGGAACTTAGTCTGCTCACGTGTGGCCCAGAACCAGCTCCTCACCGTTAGTGCTGCAGAGCTAGGCCAGCAAGTGAGAGAATAAGAAAAAGCAAGCAAAGATCTCTCTCCTGTATTTTGTGCTTTTGACTAAAATATAATCCCTTTCTTTTATCAAAGTTATAGCTGCTGAATAACAAAAGCCTTGCATCATTTTTTTCTCAAAGGGATGTAACAGAGAGCAACTACGAGTTTAAAGAATCTTTTGGTTCCCCAAAATGCTCAAAAGGCGCTACCTGCATCAGAATCGGAATAGTCTGAGAAACTGCACTGCACTAAAAACGGGTGCTATCAGCAGAGTCAACACCACGAGGATTTGGGTATAGGACACACAATACAAAGTCACATAAAAGTACCTACAGCGACAGCCTTTGGCAAAAAAAAAACCCTGTTCTGAACACGACTGGAGCTTCACCTGTGCCCGTGTGCAGCCGAGTGACTGAAGCAATTCATATCTTCATGAAGCGATGAAGACATACCGTTGACTTCCAACATACTCAGGAGTGGGTCGGCACCCCTGCTGAGCAATAAGCTGACCAACTCGTAGTTCCCTAGGGAAAAATGGACAGAAAAATAATGGTGATTCCA
This sequence comes from Phalacrocorax aristotelis, assembly GCF_949628215.1. NCBI lineage: Eukaryota > Metazoa > Chordata > Aves > Suliformes > Phalacrocoracidae > Phalacrocorax > Phalacrocorax aristotelis. The sequence continues at coordinate 68,783,584 of NC_134280.1, forward strand.
TGTCTATTACCTCTTTGAAAGCATACAGCGTAGGACTGGTAACAGACTGTACCGGCAACTCTCATGCTACCAAGGCTTTCAGAGCACCCTGCAAGCATGCACGAGGCTTTGTAACATCTCCGAGAGAGAAACTGAATCACAAAGCACTTAAAGAACACGCAGCTAGCCAGAGGCAGACTGAAAAGAGAATTAAACTGGTCTGGCGCTTCCAACACGCACCAGCAGAGATGTACGCAACCAGCTAACTAGGAAGAGAGTCTTGGCCCTTCAGCTGGTGGATGAGGTTAACAGAGAAGGCTGGACGGGCGCTGCTCTACGCTGCACGTGCTGACCACAGCTTCATAAAACCACCCCGCAGACAAGTATATCGGTGCAGTGTTGAAGAACACTTTTAGGCTAGCCCAGACTCGTTCACAGAATGCTGAACTTGTCTCATGACAGTTAGGTAGAAGAAATGCAGAATTTTACTTGTATTTAATAAATTAATAAACCTAATTTCTTTATATAGCAGTTATTTTTCCCCAGGCTGAATTGAAACTTGTTAATTTTTGCATCTGGAAGTTATTTAGATCCAGGACATGCCTAGACTAGACAGTAGCTGGTTTACGTTTCTCGACAGCGCAAAGGAGTTGTTTCAGTCAGCTTTACTATGGGGGCTGCTGCGGGGAGGTAAGTGTTGGGCCTAGGTGCAAAAGCAGACGCCCATTTAGTGCCCATCAGGCTCTTGCCACGTGACGACAGCTGGTAGTCGCTGCCAGCCCTGACGGGGATCCTACCAGTGTAGGAACTGTAGCATGCTAGTGTTTAGAAATGAAAAAAAATGCTGACTTTTTGGTAGCCAGCTCACCACGCCACTCATCGGATCTCTCCTCTACCCACGGTACCTTAGAATGCCGTGCAAAGTGACTCCTAACACGTTTTACAGACACCGGACCCACGCGTGAATCGGTTGTGGTTATTGTGTGGTAGCAAGAGGCAGAGCGTGCTGAGGCTGCGCTGAGCTTACCTGCTGCTGAAGCCAGCTGAAGCGGAGTCTCAGCGTAGTTGTCTTCCCCACTGTTAACGGCAGAGCCCTCAACATGGGCACCAGCATCCAAGAGCAGCTGCAAGAGGCACAGGAAAGACACGGAGTTGAGAAAAGAGCAATTCAGAAAGACAAGACAGAAGAGGCTGTGTTCGAAAGGAAAACCAGTAGATTCATAGGGAAGAGCCCATGCGCACAAATGGACCATCTCAAAGGCTAAAGCAAAATACCTATTGCAAGCCAAATTTCTCTCGCGTTTCCTCACTCAGCCTAGGGCTAAATTCTCCGCTTGAATGCCAATCCCCAGCTTTCGTATTTTCTTTTGCTTTACGGTGCTTTCAATAGCGAGTTTGTGCTGGAAAGGTGCTCAGCTGGCAGCTTGGAGGACATCACCTACTATTTTTATTAAAATCTCCTTTATGAACATGGTTTTGCAATTGTAACTTCCCAATTCTAAAGAGCTCTGCAATCAGAGCTTCTCTTCAGCGCAGGAAGTCCATCCTATTTAGCTTCACGCTGTGCTCAGGAAACGGGGTTCCTCCAGGGAATTAGCCCTGGAGGCCAAACATACCTCGCCGAGCCTGCGTGAGGAGGCCCTGGCAGCTGCAGTGATTTGCCACACACAGAACCTGCTTTCACTGAACGCACCGAGCTGCTCACAAGGGAAATTACCCCCCTCGCAGATGAAGGCGAGAGGGTTACAACGTGATGGGGACCCTTTATGGCCAGGTAGGGCTGGCAGACGGCATCGGGGCACCCAGAGCACCGCTTGCAGGTGCAGGCTGGTGGGCGAGCCCTGCCTGCGTGTGCATCCCCAGTGCTTGGCTGCCGGAGGCTCCTGCGCTGGCCGTAGGAGTCCAGCTGGCTGTATTCCATGCGAGCATTGCATGGTAGACCTTAACTGGAAAGGCGATTTTTTACACCGATTTCAGCAAGAGCTGGCATCTACCCTTTTAATAATAGTTGCCAAATCAAAAAAAAAAACACGTATGCAATCTTTAGAAGTTTTAACCAAACTACAAGAAACAAACACCGTGGGTAATGCAGTCCATCAGGAGCTTTGATATGCTTGGCTGCATCTCCTGAGAGAATCACGCTCTTATCTCACACGTAAATTAAAGCTGTCCGACCTCTGTAATGCCAAAGGCTGCCCTGGCAATTTGCCAGGTGGCATCTCATCTTTGTAATTATTTACAAATGTACACAAACAAAAAATGAGCCTGTGCAGCCTTCATTCGCCTACATATTCCCGCCCCCTTTAGCAGAAGGTAAATTAAATTCACCAGCAATTGACTATCTCCTGTGATGAGTCTTGAATTTCAGGTAGGGTTTCCAGGCCTCCATCCCATTCTGCTTCCCCCCCATGTTAATTCCACAGAAAAGGGAGCGGGAAGGATGCGAGAGGCTCAATTCCCACGACAGCTTAAGTCTTGTTCATGCAATTCTCAAGGATGATAAAGGAAGTTACAGATGATTTGCTGCCATTAGAGCAGAAATCGGCATACACTGAGTTTTTGCACATGTAAATGTATAAACCAATTAACATCTGATGTCAGAAAGCATCCTGATCAAGCAGTCTACCTGTAACCACTCCACACGAAGCAGTAGTTTATCTAATACCAAAGAAATGATTGTGCAGCATTGCTCTGGAAGTGGTAAGCCTTGGACCGAGACCGAAACCAAACAAAAATAAGGAAACATGCTGGGTTTTATTATCAAGGCCTCGCTAGGAACTACGCCATCAATTCACAGGTCTGCAAGAAAAGCATCGGTTACGTTCTCCTCATTTTCCAAACATACAATTTTTCACTGGTTTCTTAGAAAGATTCCATCAAACTGCACGTGGAGCCTGCGACGGACCCGGGCACAGGAAGCCTGATGGCGAGGGTGCTGCCCTGCACTCAGCTCGCAGGGCTGCACTTCAGCCCCTCTCTGTCTCCTGTAAAGCCCCCCAGCCAGGGGATTTCTCTGCTTACCTGAACAACAGAGATGTGCCCATGTAGCACAGCGAAGGTGAGGGCAGTCCAGTGCCGGCTGTCGGGATGGACTGAAGGGTACCGTGGAGAGGTGCTGGGAACCTGCGAGAAAGGAACCAGGTTAATTACTAACCACTGCAGTCTCTGTCTGCCATAATCTTTAGGCTTGTACATAACTGGCTTTTTTCTTTTTAAGTGACATCCCCAGGGAATGGTAACTTAGGCCATTTAGAGAACACTGCCAGCACTAGTCACTCTGCCCAGTCCCCCGGGCCTTTTTAATGGGCTTATTGGTTTCTCCCAGTGGCAGCTCTTCCAGGAGGGAGGCCCCTTTATCCCCACCCATGCCTATTAGACTTGCCGATGCCAATCATAATTGGAGCCACTGAGCGCTCCAAGAGGTTTTGAAGGTTTTCTTCCCCCCTCCCAAATCCCTGAAGCAATGGATTCTGAAAGGAGTGGCTTGCTCAGAAGCTTCCAGAAACGAAGCCCTCAGTTGCTAGAAGAGGTTTCATAACTGCTCTTGCTAGTTAACAGGTGAATAATTATGGGGGGAAGGTCCCCTATTACTCACTGGTATATCTAAATTTGCTCCAGCATCTATAAGCATTTGGACCATGGCTTCATCTCCAGCAGCACAGGCGTACATTAGCGGGGTCATACCCTTCAGGAAAAGGAACAAAAAAGAAGTTACCTTTCTATACCTATCAACAGTGAAACAGTGACCGACAGGGCAAGCTGGAATCTTAACGTATAGAAGAGCGTGTGTGCAGGCGTGCACGTGTGTAGGGACAGCGTGAGCGTATGCTCAAAACGATTTGGTTTCAATGCAGAGCGGGCACAACGCGCTAGTTCTGGAAAGTGACGTGGACAAAACGTCATGGGACAAGATTGCAAGAAGGCAAAAGGGATCACTGAAAATCCCAACCGTGTATTGTCCGCAATTCTTCAGCTTTCTCAAGGCTGCCAAAAAAGAAATACCATTTCTTGGATCGTTTGTGGCCAGATGAAGCAAAAGCAGAAAACAACACAAAAATAAAAAGATTAATTTATTTGGCAACTTATCCCCATTGCTAAAATCCTATTTGCTGTAATATTTCAGCATTTCAATCCCATAAATCTCTCTCCTTCTCTCTACTTAACCAGCAAACCATGACAGCTCAGAGATGAATTATGAGAGAAATGAGCCTTACTTACAGAGTTCATTCCAGAAGTAGCCAAGGACAGAAAGGAAATGGCCTCGTAAAATCCATTCCTGCTTACGCCCTACAGCCTTACCCCCCCCTTTAATTATTATTGTGAGCGTTCGAATTCTTCTCTGCGGCTCGTTGTTTAATACTACAGCTTCATCTTTAGAGACAGACACGTGTCGTAAAACAGAATTAACATCTCACACCGAGGAGTTCTATCTTTTATCTGCAAAGGTGTCTTTTCAAAACAGCCACAATCCCAGCCTCCCTGCATCTGACGCAGTTACATTCGCAAAGATGTTTCAGGGGCGGGGGGGGGGATGGTGGGTTTGGCTTTTGGGGGCCTTGGGAGGATCCACTCTCATTATAGACAAGTAAACTTAACTGGGAATTCAAAACTAGGGTCTGCAGGCACAAACCCTGCCACAGTCAGGGTTCTAAAACTAACAGGTTTGTATAGACTTAGCTTGCCTTGTTTTTTAATATTTTAAAAATTATTTTTAATATCAGTTTTGCATTCCCTGCTTGTTCCTCAGTACGCAACGGGAAGAACAGATTGTTTTCCTAAACACCTCAAATCCTGCGACACCAGAGCGCTGCTTGGCACCCACTAGAAGCGAATACAGGGTCCTGCTCCAACCTCATGTTTCTGAAGACACGTTCCGAGTTCTCTCCCTCGCTCTAAAGATATCCCCGTGCACATGCAGGTGGAAGGGGGTTGGAACACGCACCTCGGCGTTGGACACGCTCGCATTCTGGGAGCGGTCTAAACGTGAACCTGGATCTAAAGCCTAGATGTTAAATTAGTCCAACAGTTCTGTCTATTGTAGGATTTACAACAAAAACTGTTGCGGTACTTGCCAGGTGAGAGATGGTCACACCTGGCTGCGATGCCTCAGAGGTGCCTGCCTACTGTGCGCTGTTGTAAGACTGATTCATCGGGAGCTAAAGAAATCAAGATATATAAACTGAGCTTCACCAGGTGCCAGTGGTAAATGTCCTGTCCTACAACAGGACCCAGAGACCTGCTTTCTGTTGCCGTGCCTATGTCTGTTGTCCCAGGTTTGGGTATACTGGCTTTAGCTCTTTCCTTCACAGAAAGGGCAAAAGCAGCTGGCTGTGAAGTTCAGCTTTGGTTTCGTATTCCAGCTACGGCAGAGTCACTGCCAGAGCTTGGATTTAACGCTTCTGTGATGGGTAGCGCAATGGAGGACAGCTGCTTAGCTGCAGAGATGAGTTGCTCCAGAATCACTTAAATGGAGAATTTCAGAGCAATAACATCTCCAGAGGGAGCCTGTCCTGCCCTCCTCCGTCAGTGCCAAAACACTGCTTTTGAGACATGGGAGCAGCATTCTGCGAAGAAGAGAGAGCCGCCAGCACACCGCGACCCTCCTGTTCGCAGTAGGACTGGCTACCGGATGACAACGAGACCAGAAATAAGTGACAGCAGAAACTCCTCAAACCTTCCAATGGGTTGCCTACAGAACGCAGGGTCTTTCGGCGTACAAAAGCCACAGAGCTCCCAGTTTGCTGGCTGGCTGAAGAGAGGTAAAAAACATCCCGCTGTGAGGAGTGATGGTCTCGGCACCAGCATCTTTGGTGTTAGGATAGCAAAGCTCACAATGCAAAATAATCTGTTCTGAGAAAACAGAAGGCCCAAGGCTACAGAAATAGAACTGCAAAAACTTATGAAAAGGAAATTAAAATAAGTAAGCAGCAGACCTTCGTAATATAGATCTGCTCCCTTTAACACTTCAATTAAGTCAGCATCGAGGGCACCTGGGATGTGATACCCCACCTCTGTGACCACAAAGCTCCTTGTATTGGATATGTAAACGAGGGAACTACATACCCAAATATAAGCCTGTGCACGAGTAGTTTCTGCTTGTATTTGTGCACACATTCACATTTCCTTTAAAACTGCAGGATGGTGGAAAGTACCACGGAAGATGTGCCGGTTTCAGACTTTAGTCTGAAATGCCACTGCAGCAAAATGCTGTGTGTGAGAAACCCTCTCTATTTGAACGTAAGTCCTCCCTGCTGCTGAATATCCTATTGTTTCTGAGACATGACAGCTCATTCTCATTGCTGTGACAGCTATAAGGAGTGTTTATTTGGGAGAGGTTTAGAATGGTTTTATTTTTTAATTAAAAAGGTTATTTAAATTAAAAGCTAATTCAATGCACTGAACGATGCCCTAGAGAACAGACTCTGGTCTTACTTGATGGGACTGACAGCACAAGCAGAAGCACCTAAAGACTCCCCAGACTACCAAATCCCTGCGGTTCAATGCAGCTGAGCGGGGAGAGATAAAAATGAAAAAACAGATGCATCAGCACGACGGACTTTCAACAAAGCTAATACCGACTGATACCAACAGCACTGGGGTTCTCGGAGCCGCTTCTGATACGCCAGACTGTACTGAGAACGTGTAACTCCGCACAGGCAGCCCGTAAGCCATCAGGCAGTAACGCCTTTTGGTCACTCATCGCTGACCCAGCCTGGATTCGGGCTGTTGAACCAGAAGAGAGCGTCGCTGGGAAAACCCACTTTGTTTTGACGTTGTCTTAGCATTAAGACAACACCAGACTTTCCATTCGCCGCCAGCGTATTAACCTGTCTTCGTCAGTGCCTGAGAGAGGCCGTCCAAGGAGCAGGCCTACATTCCAGCTGATAAAGAAACAATTCACTCCAGGCTTTGCCTGGCTTTTGGGGGCGTTATTTTTCTGTTTTTAATGGATCCATTTTCAGACTAAAACACAAGCTAGAGTTAGAAAAGGCTAGGAGAGAGGCAACTAACATGACCTCGCGTATTGATTTGCCACGCAGAAAGGAACATGCAAGCTGTTCATGCAAACAATTTTTATACGGCGTACCTGATCATCCATGGTGTTAACCCCGTCAGGTCCCAGTGCATCGATTGCTTGGTTGATCAGATCCGTCCTCCCACAGTTCAGCATTCGGAAGCCCAGATCCTGCTGGAATTTTTCAGTAGCAGCCTTAGCATCCAGTCTCCGGAAGGAACTAAAGCAGCACTCAGGTCTGTGAAGAACAGAATAATTTCTGGATATTTTTTTTAAATTTTTTTTTTTAAAGCCCCAGCTCCTAAGAAATCAGTCTCATGAATTTTCATTATTTTACCTATCGTATTCCATCCCTACTGCACAATCATTTCTGAAAAACCTGGCTAACTTCACTCACACTGAAGATAGAAGTTTTAGTTCTTAGAGAAAGACACTAAGTTCACGTAAACACTGCAAAAAATATTTTAAAAAAGGTGTCCAAGTGGAGAAACCTTGTCGGTGCCCTCCTCCGAGGAAAAGGCAGGGAGAAATCCTCACTCCTGGTCAAAAGTGGTAGTTTCCACCCAGCCCTTCACTACAGCTGGTGGGTCTGGACCAGGCACCGCTCCTGCTACATCTTACCCAGCAGAAGTGAAAGGGGGTGCTGGAATATGCCCGAACCATGATGGGCAGCGAGCGACTGGGGTTACTGCAGCAGCGAGGTTATTGTGGTGGGGCCAGTCACAGGCTGCAGACCTGCAGCAACCAGGTTTCCTTAGTTCTGCTTGTCACAAAAACCCCCACCAAAATCTGGCTGCTTTCAGTAATTAGCTGTATATATTTTCTATACCGTGTTTGCATTTTCCCGCTTGTTATAGGATAGCATCCATCGAACGTACACAAAAACATACTGCAAGGTGAAGAAGGAGATGGAGAGAAAGTGATCTAATAAAATACCGGTGTAGTTCTAGGATGAAACAATTTTGCTGTCGGTCTATCAGACTAGGTATTATTTTGACATAAAAGGCATTTCTGAAAGAAGATAACAATTCTTTTCTGGGAGAAAAAAATCAAAATAAAAATGTGAAATAAAAATCAAATTCGGGGAGTGGAACATTCTCAACTTCTTTTTAATGCCCCAGTAAAAGGAAGCGTGTTGACATTTCTATGAGGCTCTGTTAAATCCTTAATCTTTAGATGACTATCAAATGACCTTTACTCATTTGGAAGGAGCCCAGGGATTACTGTAAATCCTCTGGTTATCTGCTCAGGGACTTCTGAATTCCAAACCTCTAAGGGTATCTCCTTTGTTGAAGAAACGTTGCCAAACTGGAGGTGTTCCCTATCTCAGCTGGGCACTGATATGGTCAGCCCTTTGATGTTATTTCAGGGTGAATGCCTTCTCTACTAGTTGCCTGGTTTTCAACACAGGCTCTTGTGCAAACTCTCAGCAAGTCAGATATCAGCCTGCCAAGTTCTTCTGAAAAATGAGATTCTTTCAATAAGGCTAAGCTCTTCTGGAAACTTGGTATGGCCTGCCAGGTAAGTAAAACGCTCATCACTTCGTGTAGAAGATTCAAGATGAATTTTAGTCAAGTTTCAATTCAGCTGGTCATCTTTTAATGCTCCTGAACTTGCCTTGATGGTGGATGACAAATGGTGAGCAGATGCTACGAACAATATGCTGAGTTAACAAAGATCCCTCCGCAGCCTGGTGACCAGTCACACTGTACTGGGGAAACCAGCATCTCACCGCAGCTGCTTTCAGAGGGGAACTACATCAGGGTACAATTGGGGAACAGTCAGCAGGGAAGCAAAGTACCAGTCTTGGAGTCAGTAGCTCTTTGGAGATACATCTGCAAATCAAATGTGTCTCTGAGGCAGCCAGGTACATCAGAAGACAAGATCTCTGAAGCACCCAGACACTCGATGAGGACACATCCAGTACAGAGCACAAGAGGATAGTAAGGCAAAAGGCTTAAAGCTAGACACATACAAATCTTAGGGCTAGGCTAGTCCATTAATAATCTCGTTCTACTAAGGTAGTTGGTACAGTATTGTGATGCTACAATATTATGTAGAATGTGACGCAATGACTTTGTATAATAATGATGAGAAGGAGAAGCATCTATGCAAAAGAAGTGAAGTACAGTGACATCCCTTGAAATCCAGTGACCTTCAGAAAATAGAGGTTTTTGGAGGAATGATACCTCTCTCTGCATATCGCTTCTATTTTACTAACAGGCACGATTCCACCCAGTGCTATTTACAGGCACTGTCGGAGCAAGGGTGGCGGGGGGACAATTCACCGACGAGCCCTGCAGAGCAAACAGCAAAACACAACAGTTGCACAGAGCTGTCAGAGAGAGCCAGCAAAAAGGTGGCCGGTGGTTCTTGGTGTAGAGCTGCCAGGAGGCAGCTGTCAGGAGGCCAGTTCACACGCAAGAACTTGAAGTTATAATTTGTGAGCTTTACTCCTGGGGGACCTGCAGGCTCAGCCCATACAGAAGTTACCGTACGCTTGCTGTTCTGTAGCGGTACCTTGACAACATGCTCTTCTACCATAGATGCAAAATAGCTTTTTCTTTTAGAGTGTGGTAAAAGTTAGAGCATCCTACAAGAGCTGGCAGGGGCAGAGCTCACATACGCACAGCTGCTGTGCGGCAGCTGTAACCTCAGCAGGTTTTCCATGGGTGAGTTGTTATCCTGTGGAGAAGAGAGGCAACCTCTTGCACGCTTCCTAGAGTAAAGCCCATGCTCCTGCAGTTGCTCAGGTAGCACTCCCACGTACACCCAGCTGAAGAACTGAAGGTGGACGGAGAGACATCGGGGAGGCAGGGCCCAGAGAGCAGGGAAAGGGATAGGGCTGAGGTCCTTGTTTGGGAAGGGGTAGCTTGATGAGGGAGCAGGAGCCTGCTGTGCTCTTTGGGTTTCATAAGCAGTAACCACCACTACAACTACTAGTATCGAACCTTTTAATAACAGGTGGGAAAGAAACACAGTTCTCTGGAATCTAGCATTTCCCCAATTATATTATTTCACCAGTAAGAGTTGAGCACTGCAGATGTTTATAAATCATCTGGCAGACATAAACTGAGAGCATCCTATTAGAAGGCTTCATCCACTAAGACATAAACAGTTTTTGCGGAAGCCTATACTGCCCAAGCAGTCTGTGTCAGAGAACAGATATTAGAGGTCTGAATTTCAGGTTATACTAATTATACTTTGTTCTTCTGCACAACTCCTCTTTCAGGGATTTCAACATACCCTTCCCTGATGCATCACCCCTGCAAGGAACTATCATTATATGACTTTTAGCCTGTGCATCATGAGGAAAAGCGGGTTGTAATTTGCCTATAGTCACAGAGGGACCCAGGGATAAATTTGGCTTCAGTTCCAAGATTTCCTTTTCCCCTAAATGTGCTCTAAAGGCTGGATACAAATGGCTGCCTTAAAGGATCATATCATGGGCACGGGAAATGAGGCACTGCTCTCTCCTCATGTTTTTTTTTTCAGTTAGTTTAAATCTGTCATGCAGCAAGAAGACAATGCTCTTTCCCTCATACCACACATCACAGAACACCCTTAGACCTCTGAAAATAAAACTCAGGCAAGACAGTTCAGAACAAAGACCTGATCAAACTTAACTTTGATTTTTTTTGTCCTCTACTACAGAGATGACGTTTATTACTTTAGAGCAGAGGTTGATTCACCTGCAGGGAAGGCACACTGCGTGTAGTCCCTACGGAGGAACAGTTTGGTGAGGTAAAAGGTAGGAAAGGATCTTAGTTTTCTTACAGAATTGCCTTTCTTTCTGTAATAACAACAAACTGGACAGACACCTCTAACATACTCCTTCCCTAGGCTAGTACTGCTAACCCTTAACAATCCAGCCATTGAATTATCTTATGCCTGAGTATCCCGCATGGTGGGGCTGAGGCCCTCTATACCTGCTTCTCACTTTTATTTATTGCCTACATTATTTTGGACTTCCTGGGTTTCTCTTGAGACCTTCATTTCATAGCTGTATCATGATGGCTTCAGTTTTCAGTTACTGAGATGAACCCCATTTTCACAAAGGCTGTCTCTAAGCGTTTCCTTTTAGCTCACATAAGTGGCAAATCAAGCACCCAAATCCCCGCCTTCTTTTTTGTTTGTTTTTTAAGGTATACAATCTATAAAGTAAGGGGCTACCTGTGCTTTGTACATTAATGCACATGAAAAACAGTGCAGCGAGAGGGTGGGATGCCTTTGAAGTGGAAGGTTTGGATTTAGTTTTGAAATCAAAAGCTTTCCTAAAGGAGAGACTGAAAGAAAAACCACGGAACTGACTGGAAGTACTTGTGATTAGGTCAGTCTTCTGGGGTACTGTTCATCAAAGAATTTCAAAGGTTTTGGCAAGCATTAGGCACATATGTAAAATTAGTTTAGCCCACATGAAGCTGCCTACACTAGCACCTACCCTCCACACGTTAAGCCAGAGTAGCCTGTGCTTTAATTGACACAGAGCACACGTACACTGGCAGAAAAAAGGCAGAAGGAAAGTGTTCCAGGAATAAGTGTACAACTACCGCTTTGTGGACACCAAGTCCAAGCTCAGCTGCTCCCTCCCAGTCTGAAGCCAAGGGGTTTAACCAACTGCTGAGGATCATCTGTGGAACTTTACTTTTAAAAAGACTGGCAGCACTCTCAGTCAGTCAGGTACCACGTCTCAGGAGAAAGGCAGGAACTGAGAGCTGGGAATAAGACTAGGAGTCAGCGGCAGCCACCGAAACATTCAGTCATCTAATTGCACCGGCGTGCTCGCCGACTTATTTAGCTTCGTGTTAGGTTTTGTGGGTAATAAGCACTACCCTTCAGTTCACAAATGGGGAGACAGAGATGCAGCAAAAAGCAAGAGCCTTTCTGGCTGCCAGAAGGAAAAGGTAAAAAGCAACAAAACCAGATGCAGGAGTCCTGATTAAAAGCCTCTTGTTGCTTTTATTGTTCATGAAAAAATAATTCTAAGAGTAAGGGTGTATTTTTATCTTTTCAGGTGATCATTTCATCACTTAAGACCATGAGAAAGTATTATTTATTGTTATTAATGTGTCCCGCCCAGTCATTTATCCCCCAGATATACGAGGGAGAAAATTCACTCAAGAAGCAAGAATTTACCTTATACTAAACTTCAAGACGTAACCCTGATATCAAAAGTGGTGCTAATGACAGCAACTTAAAGAGCTACAAACCTGAGTAAAATAACTATGATGTGCTAATGAACCAAGCTAATTATAAATCCCTGTTCTCTAGAGATATATATATATATATATGAAGGGGAACTTGTAAGAGGTACTGATACTTTTCATCAAGGTACCTCAAAAAGCAAAGACTAATCTTGTAATTAAGGCTGAGGAATAAAAAACCCCAAATACCTGTATTTCAATCTGTCTCATTCCTCCTGTGTAACTTTTGGCCAAACAAAATCTTTCTACCCCAGCTGCGGCATTTGGCCAACGTTTCTTTATCTCTTGGAGTACTGAAAGGTTAAACATGTATTGCCTGCGTAGTATTTTGGAATCCGGCTCCCATGAAATACAGTAAGAAGAACATTGTAAGAAGTTGCAACTACTTTAGCTGCTTATAAAACTTAGTGCACATACTTGAGCTGCCGGGGCTCGCAGTCCAGTCCAGGTAAGAGCAGTCTGGCTGTCTGTCTGATATCATCGCTGTCCACAGTTAAACTGCGCCGGTGCTCGGCGTAGGTGATAGCCACTCTCATCCACTCCATCAGCGGCGGCAGAAGCATGAAGGGTCTGTGCAAACAAGGAAAAAAAAATCCATCATAGTTAACATTGGCCCGTTATCTTGTATTGCCAAGCAAAAGCACACTTCATCGCTTCCTGGGCATGCTTGTGGGAGGCTGGCATGGATAACACCCACCTGCAGGGGCTAACTCTGTCCCTGTGCTCAGCAAGACTGGCAGGTCACAGCAGGTGGAAGGAACTGGAACTGCTCAGCCTCGGTTATCTGAACTGCTTCTTACCCAAAATGGGGTCATTCTGGGACATGCTGGTTTCGTGCAAAACATTTTACCCCGTGGGAAACAGGGCCAGACTGAATATAAGGGACCTACTTCTGCTATTAGCTCTAGGTCAGGCCCCTCTAGCTCAAGTGGCCAAGGCTTTGCCTTGGGTCTGAAGGGCTCTCATCTAAGGAGTACAGCCTTTGTAACGAGTGTGTCTGTTATTCTAAATAATCCATATGCACAGGCTGCTCCACTGCTTACTTAGGAACACTGAAAATATTGTTCATTATTTGAAGCTTCAATTAAACTGGACTAATTCAGTACTACCTCCATTGAGTTTTACGTTACATTATCATTATCCGACAGCTTTTCGCATCCTGCATTTCCCACATGCAGAACTCAGGCCTTCATTTCTGCACAACTGACCCTACAGACCGCAGCAGAACTGATGCAGCTACGTTGTAACATGAACCGTTTTGCCGGGGAGGAACGAGTGGAATCAACGAGATAACAACTAACAGGGAGACATCTCTGTGCAAGAATAAATGTACATTACTTAAGTTGTAAATACTTTGTGGGAAAGCAATCTATCTGTTCCTAATTTGTACAGCATCCAACACAGTGAGGTTTTACTTGACGTGAAGGGTTGCAAGGCGATAAAGGAATAAGGTAATAATATCCACAACAGCCATTTTGTACTCGCTTATGAAGAGGCCCCCTCTTACTCCTGCTGTAAGAATAAACACAGTACTGAGATTACACATTAATATATGGGTACCATAACACCCTCATACACAACATATCTCATCCTTCCTCTCAATATACAGCCAGACTGATCCATTTTGTGCTTGATTTTTCCCCCAAGGATACCTGCCACCCTGGTGGAAGGCTCAGAAGTGCCGGCTGTAATTGAAAACACCTTTCCTATTTCCAGTAATGACTTTATTAACGTTGGAAAAAAAAAGCCCTTTTCATTTAAGCATTCAAAAGAAAATAACTGAGGGAAGAAGGTATCAATTCCTTTACAAAGTTCAGAGAGAAAAAAAAGATACATACCAGAAAATATAAAATCATTTTGGCATTAATGAAAGCAGCTCAACACATGAAAGGCACTTTCAAAGCTGTGCTTGTGTATGTGTGCGCACATATGCGAGCACAGTAAGAGTAAGCAGCACCAATCCCGTTAGAAACCATTTATCAATAATGGGATTTGCAAGCAGAACTGCCTCTGTATGACTTTGAACATCCTTCAGGGTGGAATAACTCCACTCTGTCAAATATGTGCCATCTGCCTTCCCTTTGGCCGGTTGCAAGGTGTGCTCTAAAACGCCACCATTATCTCTTCACAAACACGTGCGCTCTTTTCCCCTCTGCTCCTTCTCCTGAGTAGCAAAGCAGCATCTACAAAATCAGAGGTCTTTTTAAACATCCGATCAATCCTGGATTGCCAATCGAGGATGTTTTTAACAGGGCATCTACTTAACTGCTTTTACCAGCTTACTTCGATGTCAAACAACCATAATATCAGAAAATTACCCAGTAGCTCATCAGTTGAAAGACTTTCTGGAAATCCAGCGTGAATCCCCCAACCCGTCTAGGCTCTCTAACTTGTCCCACGCACATGGGATGGGGTGAATCCCTCCAGCCCAGCCAATGCAGAGTTGCCCGACTCCCCTACGGGAAGGGCAGCAATCCGAGGCAGGCGTTTGAGAGATGCCTGTCAGCAGCCTGTCCCAGAGAACTTCAACCCTCACCCGGCCTACAAAAGAGGCATTTACACCTTTTAAACTGAGGCACTTAAAGGAGGAGCCTAAATTAACTATCTAGACTTTCTACCTACCCAGCAGAGCCTCTAGTGTAGGGTTCAAAGCTCCCGAGACATGGTGAGGACAGAGAGGCAGGCTAAAAGCACCAAAATTGAATACTCAAAAGTTAGACAGCGTAAACATCTCAGGAGCAACACAAAAACTCATCTTACAAATGATTATATCTACAACCTTTCGGGGCAGATAACTCTTTTAGGCCACATCACATCTTCCCTGACACTTTCATGGTGGGAACGCTACTGGGCAGAGACCTGCGTGGATCCAGCAGAGTCCTGATCGTCCCACCAGGTAACGAGCCAAACCTTGCTAACTGTTACACACGGCTCGGGGCAGCAAGAGACTGTGGTCAGCCAACAGAAAATAGCACTGAGTCTGCACCAGAAATTACACGTACCATGGAGAAATTTCCATTCTGTAAAAAATTCACGTGTGCCAGGGTTATAAATGGCTTGCATGCACAAGCAGACCCGGAATGTGGAAAACCTGGTTTGGGAGGAAGGAGAAAGATTTGGGTTTTTTGTTTATTTTTTTTAATCTCAAACGATTTTTCCAAAGGCTTTAAAACCCACAGCTCAACAGACTGCCTTGTTGCCCTGTGCCTGAAGGACAGCAGACTTTGGATTGCAAAAAGAAATATCAGGAAGGATGTTTCCCTCATACTGCCATCCTAATTTGTCCAAACCCCACCACTCGCATTCCCAAGTTGGATAAATCTTTCTATCAGGAGTGACTGTAACGACTTCAACTTCTATTTTGCTGTAAAAGCTTTACTTGTCTTGAAAATTTCTACTTTGAGGACGGGCTTTCTACTCTCCCCCCGACACACACGCACACACTTCTTTTATCTCACTATTTCCTTTATTCACACCACGGGCATGCTCGCAGGAGCGGCGCTATCTTACTTAGCTCACTGACACGGCATCAGATAAGCAGTATTATCGCGATCTAAGCAGAGAGAGAGAGATGCAGTTCAGCTGAATGAAGCGCCAACATTGGGCCGCATTGCACTAAGAAAACAGATGCAATTATTCATTTTCTAGCAAATAAACGCAATTCTTATCCCTGTGGCCCTTAACCTGGGCGTCTCTCTGCCTCTGGGGAAACACTGATCATTTCACACTCTGAAAAACACTGGAGGAGGGGAAGGGGAGAAACCTTCATGGAAAATTAAATGGGAGATGCTGCAAGCTAAAGAATTAATTTCTGTCTCTACATTTCTGTCTGTGCCGTGTTCTGTGCTGTGCATTTTCCTCTGGACTTTCTGACATTTAGAAGCATTTGGCAGCTCATTAAACCCTGCACATGAAGTGATCCATCCCTGGGAAGCTGTCATACTCGCAGCAGCGGTTCACTAGGGACACATACCCTCTGATTTCTAGGAAGAAGAATGCCACCGTTGCTTTGTCCAGTTTCTTGCCACGAAGTTGTCTTCAAGTGATGCCACATGTAAACTGGGGAAGTACACAGCAGTGGAAAGGAAGATGGACACTGCTCATCCACTACACACCTTGTAAAGGATAGCAGTAACGTCCGATATGGCCATGTGCTGTCAATATTTTATCCATCGGTTCTTTGAAATTTTCTGTTTAGAACTGGACAGCTGTTCCACTCCCAAGGGGATCAGCCTGGAGCTGGGCGAGACGTGCTCGGAGAAAGAACGGACTCTATCGTGGGCTTTTTCCCCTCATTTGAACTAAAACTTGTTTTATTTAGACATAACCAAGAAGGACGGTGGCAGCAGCACTTGGCAGAGGATTTATAGCAAGCTGTAACTTTGTCTTGGAATATGTACTACGCTCATTTGATTAGAACAGCCTAGGACACGACCGGCGTGTGGCGATCATGTGCGGCAGCCCTTGAGGAGGTGCCGCGGGATCCCAGACTCTCAGTGTTAACTCATGCCTCACAAAGAAACTAGTCCCCAAAGTGAGCTTGTCTGAGGGTTTTTAAGAGCGCAGGGGCCAAGCCATTTTTGGCAGAGGGAAGTTAACTGTATGCAAAAACGAAAGAGCTCCAGAGGAGTTAGAAAATTGTGTCATCCTTCCTCTGCACTGAATGCTAGAACAACACACTTGGAGCTTGACTTTCAGAGGTGAGGAACACCTGCTGTCTCAGGTGAAAACAGCAGGTCCTCCCAGAAGAAACAGCCACGCCATCAAATTCCTCCCTCCCGCCTGGGTCCCCAGGAGGGTCCAGTGACAAGACTGCAGAAGGAAGGGGCAAGGGGAGGAGACGACATTTGCCCTGCAGCCACCTCTCTTCTCCTCCTGGGCTGTTTTTCATCTCTTTCTCTTTTGCTCCAGCAAAACAAAGAGGGAGCCAACAGTGACAGCAACAGCAAGAAAGAAACCCTTATTCTTCTGAACAAGAATCTCCTTCTTCTAAAGCAGGAAAGAAAATACTGTCCTAATGGCAGCAGGTGAGAACGGCAAAATTTGTCTCCCTCTTGGCAGTCCGAGCCGGTCCTGAGCCACACGTGCAACGGGCAGTCTCCCATCCAGCCTGTCCCACGTTCTTCTAAATGGTTTGACTAGACAAGCTTTCTCTTCCCTTCCTCTGTAACAACTGCTCTATAAGCCCCTGCTAACATTTCAAACACATGTAAACTTTAGCATCACAAAACACATGTAAATATCGGAATACCTGTGGTTAGAGTAGGGTAAGCCACGACAACTCCAACTGAGTAAATCCAATATTGGATTTACTGAAACTATACAGAGGCTACCTGCAGAGAAGAACCCCAGATCTTTAGAGATCATTGTGGTTTTTTGCAAGGGACTGAAAAAGCAAGGCTTGCAGTGCAGTGCAGTGAGCTGATGTTTGAGTTTAATGCTGGAATCAAACTCTGTGGTTCAGTCCCATTTTACCCTAAAATGACAGAACCCAAAGTCGCTACCACAGAGCGAGTTAAGAACAGCTATAAAAAGCTATAGCCTAGCCTCACCTGATCTCTCTTCATTTGTTTTTTTTTTTGAAGGAATAAGCTTAAAAGTCACATTGTGTGTGTGCACATGGAGTAAGGTGACTAGCAGAGATACTGGGGGTGCTTGCTGGATTGCCGAGTAAGCCAAGCCAGCTTCTTCCTAGCTTTTCAATGCTCCTAGTTAGGGGTCCTGGGAGACCCACATGCAATAAGCAGAACTATGTAGGGGAAAAATGGTGGGAATAAGACTAATCTGCAACAAAAGGGTGAATCAGGTAGGAGGGTGGCTAGAAGGAGATGCGTTGTTTGAACTTGACACCAAGATGGAAAAATCCCAAGGATGGCAACAGAGTCAAAAAGAAAACAGCGAAGTCTCATTAATTGGAGAAAGGAAAAGACTCTGAGGCAAGACAGAGCATCCAAAACCTAAACCATGTCATGTTGATGTGGAAAACAGTGGCATATTTACAGTTCGGATTCTCAAACACTAAACCCCTCTTCAAGCTACAGAAAAAAAAAAAAAAAGGTCTGAGTATATAGTTATACATGAATAAAATAACATCAGAAATTATGATTTTAAAAAAAAAAAACCCACAAAATCTTTGCTCCGAAACACAACCAGTCTAAGTCAGGAGCCTTTCAGATTGAAAATATTCTACTGAATTTCCAAAAACCTCCCACATTTACAGAGAAAAGATAGGAATTATCATGCTGGATCTGATTCAAGAATCATCTCAACAAATGCCACGTCTTTCAAAGCAGACACTCCCAGATCTTCACAGAAAAGGAGGAGGAAATTTAATCACAGCCAACTGGCCCACAAAGAAAGTTTTCCTCTGAATTCCCTTGAAACAATGACTGGCTCACATCTAAGAAGATAAAAGTTCTCAGTTTTTAGTGGATCGTTATAAAGGTACTAAGGTCTTGGCTTGGATATGCCATGACACTAACTTCCACAGTTTAGCAAGTTATCCTTCAGTCAGACACTAATGGAATAAAAAACATCTGGTTGGTATTATATTTATTGGGATCTTTTCTCCACTAAATCTGCCTTCACAGTTTCCTCTGCTTATAGAATATAAAATGGTACAAGAACAGTTTAAATCTAGGACTGGCAGCTCTGATCTCTCTTAGCAACCACAGACAGAAATACCACCTTTTCCACCCTCGCTGCAAACCGCGCTTAGAAATAAGGTGCAGCATCAGACAGGTTGTACTTCATGTTAACTGCAAATCGAAGTAAAAAGTAAATTCAAGCTCACAAAAAAAAAAAAGGGCCCATGAAGTAATCATCAGGAACTCACTCTGAATCTTAGAAAAGTCTGTGGTTTATTTATTATAATCACATTTTACAAACTGTTTTGATGACAGGGGAAAGATTCCATTTTCAGGCTGAAAACAAGTACTTGTGCTGCTCTGGAATGTGCCATGTGTCTCATTAGAAAAACATATTTGTAACATCTGTGTGCTGTGGCAGAAGGAACTCTTGGTTTCTAGACAGACAGAAAATAATTAAAACCAACTTCAACTGTATATAGTTGATGATAAGACTCAGATAGATATACATGATAGTTTTAACTACAACAATATGGTCAGAGTTACGTGGTCAAGGATGTGACTGCCTTCCATCTGCTTCCCCCAGATGCACACCAAGCTGTTTGATCCCTGACAGGCACTGCGAGTAGCCACCTCAACAGAAGAAACGCGGAGGAAGGGAAACCACTGATCATGCTCCTCTTGCTCCCCCCAACTCCTCGATGTCCTAAAACTTCCTGTAAGCTGAAAACTATGGCAAACAATCCGGGACATGAACTACTCTTGCATGACTCTGGACAAAACTGCAGCCTTGACTTCAATTAATATATAGCTATATGTTTAAATCCCTTGCAAGATCAGATGCAGCTATGAGGACTGACTTGCTGTTACATCTGCTGAATTGGGCACAGAAAATAGCACTTGCCAGTGACCTGTGTGCGTCAGATTGTACCACCAGACTTGCAGAGGTCAGTTCTACAGATCTCCCCTGAAGGACCTGGGCCTCAAACGCCATCTCTGACCTGCCGAGAGCATCTTCACATCGTCACTGAGACACAAGCTCTTCCCACCACAGAACGGTGGCTCTGGCCAGGTCATTTCCATCAGATCTGTTAAGCCTTTCCCAGCTCTTATAGAAAGGTGACTACCCTGGTTTGCAAGCCTTCCATTCTGCAAGCACAAAGCGCTTTCTGGACAAGATCTAGCTGTGGCCCAGCCCTTTCACACCAGATGCTCTGAAGGAAGCAGTGCTTGCGCCTGCTGGGCAGGTGGGGTGGGAATACGTCTCGCTGCTGCCCTGCAGGCCTACCCAAACCCGCAGAAAGGATGCTTTGCATCTGCACGCCCCTCAGAAATTGCTGCCTGTCATTTCTGCTTTTGCAGTTTAAGTTTCTAAAAGCCCAAATGTGCTTGTGCTGAGTTACGCAGCAGGTCAGGTCACAAACTGCGCCTCAAACTTCAAAATCAACTTACGTGGAAAATCTTAAAAAGTCCCTTTATGTCCTTGTTTTAAATACTACAACCTTTTTTTTTTTTTAATTAGCACCATTGACTAACAGAAAATAAGAAAAGAGAAAGGCCGTTCTTGGGGATTTGCTGAGTTAGTTGGTGAAAAGGGTGCAGGAGACTTGCAGGACCAGAAATGGCCGGCATGTCGTGTTCCCCCCCAAAGCAGTCTGACATTTGGAGGCCCGCTACCCACGACCCGCCCCAAGGAGACCGACCCGAGGAAACCTTGCCACGTGCGACAACTGCTCCTGCAAAGGAAAACACCAGAATGGGACATGAATACAAACTACATGTGTTAAAGAAACGAGCCTGTAATAGGCAGAGATAAACACGGGCAGAGAGCCAGAATGGGTTGTCTGCTATTCTTGGATTAGCCTTGATCCTGTGGGCAGAAAAACCGAGAGGTAACTCCTATGGTTCATTCCAGCAGTGACGCTGGCAAACTGAAAAAACCATTGCTATCTGCAAGCAGATTTATCCGGGGTCAGTGTGGTTCTTCACTATCCAGTGCTGTTACTACTCCTCCCTCATCATTTTTTTGCCCATTATACTTAATTCCCAAAAGCACTAGTAGAATTGAGATAACAGGCCTCTTAGTTACGACTTCAATATGATTTGCCAACATGCATATGTTAAAAACATATGTTGATTCTGAAGCCAAAACCGATCTGCCAGATTAAATCACAGAACTAATTTTCAGGGCCCAGTTGTAAAATCCTGAAGGCAGAACATTGCCATGCTTACGAAAATTGCCTGAAGCTCCCGAGTTACATCTGTGTGAACAAAGAGCCAGAAAGATAAATATTTTTGTGCAGCCCTGGAATACTGAAAACTGTTTAATTAATTAGAACTGCAAAAGTTTGTTCAGCTAAACAGAGACAATCCTCACCAAAGCAAAGGGTTTTCACAATGAGTAGGGAAATGTTTCATATTTACCTTGCAGCGCAAGCCAAAACCTAACTAATGTTTCAAAAGAGAAATTTTCAAACACAAAATAATGGTATCTAAACCATTATTTTGGTATTATTATGGTATTATGGTATCTAATATATCTAATATTATGGTATTATGGTATCTAAACCAGAGGCTAAACATTTCAAGGTTAAAAACGGATTCTTTCATTTTCAGGACTACAAAAAAGTTGATGAAACTTCTATTTTTCTAATGGCTTGCCTGATGTTACACTTCAGCGCCACGCCACACCACCGTGAGCAGGGCCGTCGTATGACGTGAGTCTCACCTGGTGCTGACGTCAGGGTCCTCTTAATGAACACCTAAGTAATCTTTTGGCTTTTCACATTCCTGGCATCTGAGAAGTTCCAGAAACTAATTTAGCATGAAGGCATGAGGAGCATGCCAAGATGTACAGATGAAAAGAACCGATTTTGGAGCTCTCTTGGGTACAGTAACGTAATGCGTGCACTCAAATCAGGTACCCACTCCACCCAACAGTGTGATTATACAATCCCGGTTCTGGCTGCTGTATTACAATCACAGAAAGTCTCAACAGAACAGCCAAAATTGAAGAGTCCATTTTCTTGAATAAAAGGGAATCAAGCCCACAGGACGTAGCATTTGGGAATGAACAGGCAGGAGTCGTCTCCCTAAGTCGGTGCCAGGTAAGACACATAACATCTGTCTTTAATGAAAGATTAGGAGGAGCAACATCACTGCTGGATGAAATAGATGCCAGCAAGGCATTTTTTTAGTTATTATTTTTGCAAGAGAACATCACTTTGTCCTAATGGCAAGCTGCTCATTGAACATATTTCACCATCATCTCCAAGGAGCTTCTGTTTTGTTCCTCAGTTTTTGTCTCAAAATATTGAAGAGTTGCTGGGCAGAAAGGAAAAGAGAGTGCGGTTTCATCCAAAGGTGTTTGGTACCAGTGGTGAATGAAGACGTTTCGGTCCTTTACTGGAAAGCGCAATGAGTTGTATGTTTGCATTTTACCTTAGATAATTAAATAAATAGTGTAATGTAAGTGTATAGATATGAGAAATATAAGCAACAGAATTGTCCTAAATATAAAGAAAACCACTGTTGTGATGAATTCTGTCCTTCTATGCCAGACTAGAAACCCCCTCACTCTTCCATTTTGTGTTTAATATTGTGTAATCTCACAGTTTCAAACTCTTTATGCTTCTATCACCGTGATTTTTATGGTCGTATCAGTGGGTATCCATGAACCTAAGCAGCACTACAAACAGCAGGCAGAACTTAGCTATGGGATTCTGATAAGTGGACTTAACTGGTAAAGCTCAAATTCTTTCCGTTTCCAAATATCCTAAATTTAGAGCACGCATGCATTAAATTTCAACATTTGGAGCTGTAGCCCTTCTCAGCAGATGCCACAGATTCCAGCTATTAACTCTGCTTTCAGCACGGTTACTTAGATCTGCCTGCACGGCTGCTGAACAGTCTCTTGCTTGGACTGTTACAGCGTATGAACTTTCAGTGATTTTAAAATAATAATATTATGTTCCAATACCTCAGGATATACCTGCAGGATATTTTTCAGCAGGGAACAGTTTGATCTAATCAAGAACGATACAGACAGGGCACACACAAAGTTAAGCTAAGAGGATTTTGCCACCTCAGGTATCAGTAGCCTCCCGACATCTCTACTGAACCATAACTGTGTTGGTTTCTCTTAGAAAAAGGTCCACAGATCTAAGGCCAGAGTTGTAGAGCCGCTATTATAATGAATTTGCGTGCTGCAGACAATAGCCATAGCTGTCAAAATATCATGAACTTTGACAAGTCTGGTCTCAAGTCTTTCAAACGCTGTTGGCCCATAAAGCTAAGTCACTTAACCGCTCTCCCAGTTTCTCCAGGAGGACAATGTTATCCACATATGCATTGCAGAAGCTAGCAGGTAACTTCAACCATTCCTCAAGACACATGCCCATTCTGCACCAGAAGTAGGGGGAATCTTGCAAAGGAGAAAGGTAAAGGCACTGACGGTCAAATCTCGACACCACCACACGCAGCTGCCGAGCCTCCTAGCACAAACAGGAGGCCAGCAGCATGCACAGCGGCATAAGCAATGCTTTCCTACAAAGCAATTCGTTACTCTACCCAAGTTTTATATCTCATGTACTCTGAACCACAGAGTTGCAGATTTTATGCTGAGTTTGCAAATGACTGAATAGGACACTAGCAATGCTTGTTTGTACCCGTGACATCTGCAGGACAGACCAGGAGGTAGATTAAAAAACCCAGCTGTCATACAACTCTGTGTATCAAGGTTATCTCTTACCCCATCTTGCTCTCTAAAAGGGCACACTTCAATAGCCTTATGTTACTAGATGAGATAAATACTGTAATGGGGGGGTAAGAGAACGGAGTTTTCTTACGCACAGCTAAAACCCGTTCTTGCAACAGGCCCAACCTGCTTCACTTTGACCATTGCAGAGGGTGAAGCACTGTGGTTACTACAGGAACGCACGGAGGAATTTCAAGCTCCAGCTACCCACTCCGCTAATGACTAGCGTGACAAGATGATAATTTTTGTTTCTAATACCGAATTACAAGGAATTTTTTTTCTTCTCAGCCCCGTTAAAATTCTGCTGCCAGAAAGCAGATCTAAAACCACAGAAGCATTGATGAATGCTATGTTAAAAATGACAAAGTTAAACATGCACCAACTCTAACACCAAGCACAACATGCACAATTTTTTTTCAGCTAGTTGAGGGAAAAAAGCTCATTTAAAATACTAATCTTCTCTACGCTTCATTACCTGTTGCTTGAGTAAACCTTTCTATCAACACCCAGTGCTCTGCGTTCCAAACATGACGGAGGAGTAATCAACAAAATGTTTACGAAACATGGGAAATTGATATCTTTCTTCCCAGAGTTTTTACCTCAAAGAAAACTGAAGAAACAAAATTATTTGAGAAATAAACTCATTTTCGTTTGCCTTTCTTCACATCAGGTACCTCTGAGCCCTGAGTATGTGAGTAAAGCCGCACATAGCCAAAACTGTAACACATCACTATACGGGGCAAACGCCCCTTCCCCGTGTACAGTCAGATTAAGTTAGTTTGGCCACTTACCCTTAAGTATATTGAGTGTCTCAACACAGACAGTTTAGCAAACTAAAAGAGGTTCCAAAGTGAGTTAATTAAACTATTGTAACTTCTTATGGAAGAATGGGATGCCCAGATGGAAAGTCATTTAAGGAACATATGTTTCTGTGATGTTCTAATGCATCGGCTCTTCAGAGAGATCCTTCCTGAGTAATTTGGCAGCCACAACAGGGAACCGAGCACCAACTACCTGGCACACTGCAGTGCTGCACAGAGGTAACTCTTAAACACACAGGCTGGATGCTGGAAGCAATGTAATTACAACGAGATACATTCTGAGCAGGTTAGATTAGTTACATTAGTAGACCTGTTGTGATTTCATGCTAATACGCTTATATTCCTCTGAACTCGCTTAACTATCTTCCCCCAGTGCTGCATCATGGACAACTCATGCTTTCCTACTAAAAAAGCCTATCAATTCTGAAGCACCTGGCTCAGAAGCAGCCCGTGTTTCTCTGGAAGGATCTTTTGCACTTCTGAAGGAAGCTGAAGAGGTGAAGAATGGCTGAGTGAATTCTTTACAGCAGCAGAGAGTTTTCCAGCAAGCCTAGGAACAAAAACTTACAGGTTCTGTCTTCCCCCTCTGTTCTCTAGCCATTACGATATACTTTCTAATCCACAGAAGAACAAACTTCAGGTACAAACTCTTCAGTGGAACTGGAGTTCCCAGTAGCTTGACTCCAGACTGAAACTACCCCTTTCAGCAGCATCACTGCAGATTTACACCGATAAGCAGTAAGAGCAAAACACAGCTCAGCCTCCTTCCTCTCGAAGCAAACACGTTAGGCCAGCATGCATTGTATCAACACAAAGTTGTTCAGCCCCAGAAGAATCCACGAAGCTGAATCAGCTCAGATATGCAACTCATTTGAACAGGATTTGTCCTGCAGAGCAGACGTGCTTTTTAAAACAGTCAGTTCAGCATTTACTGTAAAAACGTGGTGAAAACAGTTCAGTTTAGCTTCGTAAGTGACCACCAGGTCATGGCGGTACGTGCACTCGTAGGTATGGGACAAGGAGGCGCGAGCTGCCAGGGTCTCCCTTAAAAAGGAAACAAAGCAGAGACATACCAACCTAGGATTACCCCTGGACAAGCTTGGTTTCTAATCTCCACAAGGTCAGAGAGAAAGAATGGTTGTTGCTATTATCATAAATTACACCCAGAAACATTTACTCTTCAGAAGAGCTTAGCTCTTAGTTCTCTGTTACAAAGACGTCAGGAACAGTAAGAGCAAAAACCCCAACCTGCCAGCCCTGGCTGCTGCACAGCAAAAGCTCAGAATTGCGTCTTTGTTTAGCATGGCCTTTGTTAAAGCACCAGCTAACTCCTTCCTCAGGAAACAGGCAAGTTCTGCAAGAGAGGGCCTGTAATTTAGTCCCATAGGAAATAATATTAACTTCAATTGGAAAGGGTAATTACTGAAAAACAAGAAACTTGTTGGCTTCTTACCATCATCGTTCTTTGCAATATGCTCAGAACCTTTCATCCCCAAAGTTACTGCTTTTCACTTGTATTAGTTACAAGAGCACTACATGGGTGTCATGATACTGTCTTTAAGGATCTATGACTAGGAAAAATGGAGACAGGCTGATATTAAATGACAGCAAACCAGCCAGAGTCAAGAAGAGAAACTGAGACTCTCAGTCAGACCTCTGCTATTTCAATGGGCAGCCACAGGTGGAAAAAGAATCCAGAAGACCTTGTCTTACTCGTTTCTGTGTTTCTACAATGCCTTTTTAGTAACACATGGTGTATCAGTTTTGTTTTAACTTTCACTGGATTCTTCTTCCTTCATTTTTGATGCTAGCTTGCTGCTTCTTAGTCTTCTCATCATAAACCAGCAAACAATAAACAATACACAACACAGGGTGCCTACAGGCACTGAAGATTTCTCTTTGTACCAGCCGTGAGAATCCAGGCAGCTAAGCTGCCAGGCTCTCATTTTCTTGCACCTTCTTTTTTATCTGAACAGATGGAAACTTCAGAGCAGAAGCCAAGAACTCAACATGGACATCTTTACAGTAGTTACAGTAATTACTGTAGCTGTAGTTACAGTAATTGCAGGGTGGTAGCGCGCACACACGCACAATGGCTGCCATCTCTTCACTGCTAAACAAGACAGCCAAAGATGATCTGTCTAGTTTTCAAACAGTTTTACAAATAGGGGACATTTGCTAGAAATGGCTTAGGTCAAAGACAGTCTTTTCGGTGATTTCCAGCAAGCACTGAGGGCAACTGTAAAATGCCTATGAAAGCAGAAAACAGTGTTTTTTCAAACAAATGTTTCGTAACTGACAGGACAGACTGTCAAATGCCTTATTACTTCTCTAGGTAGGTGGTAAGGATCAACTACTGCCTGCGGTCCACCTGAACGGCCAGTTCTAGGAAACAACGTACTGATACCTCTCCATGACTGGGAAGCTACCAGGCTGACAAGGTAAATCAACTTTAAGGGACAAACACTGTAATTAGGCCTCAAAAGCACCGAACAGCTGCAGTTGGAAGGCACCCCAGGAGATCATTTAGTCCAAACTCCCTTGCTCAAAACCAGGGTCAGCTACAGCCGGTTGCCCAGACCCACGTGGAATTGCTAACCTGCCAGGGGACCTGTCCCCCTGGATGCTTGTGTCTGTGACATCTGAGGCTTCTCAGACCATCCTTAACTATTGCCCATGGAAACCAGGGCATAAGAAGCAGCAAGGTTTCAAGACAGCCTAAAAGCCTGACTTTTTGGCACATGGCTTCACATACAGCCATTAGCATAAAGTTTTGTTTCACTGTGTATGCTCTTTTTTACCCATAATGCTTTCCCCGTGTGCCAAGGCTGGCATAAGCAGGCAGTCTCTTTACTCTCCGTGAAGTCTGCTCTGTGCTGCTTAATTTTGTATACAGTGAGATTCTTCTCCTTGCCATTTTGCAGAGAATTTAAATAATCTATGTTTGTACCACGCCCCTGCTCCAGTACTGAAAGATCAGAAGATAGAGGCTACTTTGGAAACGCTCCAACGACACTACAAATTGCTTACAGCCAGTAATATGGGAGAAAGGCCAGCCTTTCCCAGGTGTGAGATACACGGAGTTAAAAAAATTTGAGCAGTGTTTGTTTATACAAACAACATAAAAGGAAGGGGGGGGAAATCTAATTCAGAGTAGACTGCATTGCCAGGTTCAGCAGTTACACTTGGATGAATTCGATCCTCAGGGTCTGCTATTAATTCCCTTCACTACTGCCAAGGTCACCCCTCACATTCCAATTTTGCAATCTTTGAACTATAAAGAAAGGAACAATTAAAAAAAATTACAAGACTTAAAAATACCTCAATAGATGATGCCAGGCAAAGGCAGGAATATTTCCAGGAACCCAAATCGTAACTCCTATCTGTCACCTATTGACTTTAACATGACTTGTTTTTAATTCACTTCACATACCCAACGTGATGGTGCTCAGAACATGCCTGGACACACAGACACGGAGTAATAAAAATCTATGACAAATATTTCACCCTGGATCTCACTTCGGTCTTTCAGTTAGGACACCAGAAGCACATATGTAAAGGGAGTCCCACTCGCACAGCATCCGACCCTGTTAAAGAGTCAGCAGTTTCTAAGCGTTCCTGGTGTTTCTGGCTAGATGTAGCTGCTGTAATACGTGCCGAGAAGTCACCATAACGGGCAGGAAGGTGAAAGTTGCTCACCACAAGTGTGATAAAGCTACTGACTCCTCCTGTTAAATGATACATGTTCTCAAGTCTCAAAACTGTGGAAAATAATTATTTAGCAATTTAGTACGGGCTCAACAAATACATAATCCTGCCTAAGGTCAGGAACAGCACCGCCAGTGAACAGTTAATTTTAGTCAATAGATACATGTTGATTGTAGCTTACTGGCCTCTGAAATAGGGCTGTTCATTCCATCTTCCTTGTGAACGAGCATCTCAAAATCACAGTTGAGTCTGACATTAACTGGTCAAAGACTGAAACAGGCAGAAATACAGCTTCTCTCCTTAGCGTTGGTGAAGGAAGCTGATTTATCCATTTATAGCCTGCTTATGCTTCTAATGAATCTACCGAACTAATCTTTCATCAATAGCAAATTTCTTTTCTTTAAAACAAAGAGGGACACATTTTTATGTCCACTCTGAACAAGCAATGCTGTAATGGCACAGTTCAGTGTAAGGCTTTCTTGTGTTTCCCTATATTTAATCAGTATATTTATATCAAAATAGCTCGAGGGGGAAAAAATAAAAATCAATGGCATTATTGCATGGGGGTGGGACTGGAGTATGCTCACTGATACATCTTTCTGCAATCACCCTGTTGACTCCAGGGATACTCTGAGTGGATATTTGTACTGTTAAACATGAATGTATGATTACAGCATTATTCTCTCTCAAGGCAAATGAATCAGGGTCTACTTTTATTATTCCTATATACCTATTCTTGACTGGTGAGGCAGCTGTAGACAGAAGAGAAAGGTATTAAGATCTCTCAGACAAGAGATCCCAGAACTTATTTTATTGCAGACCTTTTCAAAGACACAGCTCATTGAACTAAGTGTATCAAGTTCTGTTCCTGATGCGGCATGGTAACAATAGGATAGGGTTGTAAAATAAAAGAATTCAGACATAAATATATTAAATTTGAATTAGGAACGGCCAGGCCACAGATAAATCCAGCAGACAGACAATGATGTAGCTATGGCACTCAATAAAATTCCATAAACCTGCAGTTAAAAAGAGTAGAGGGGAAAAAAGCCTCATGACAGATCACTGAGAGTCTGGAAATATCCATCTGGAGAAAAGATTTATCCTGAAAAGACTCAGCCAGCTCTGAAAGCACTGATATTTCTCAGTGATGTTGAGGATGCAGCTCAAGCAAGCACAGGTCTCAGCAGCAGGCTCTGCAAGTTATTCCTGATTTTCCTTCCTTTTCTGCCAGTTCGATGCCCATATAACACAGAGCAAGATATTTTGGAGACAATTCACATTAATAACTGGGATGTTTGTATTCTCTTCAGTATGAATTGATATTGTTGAATAAATTTGATCCATCTGTCTCAAGCACCTTCAGAATGACCATTTAGTTGTGCCAAGTGTTTTCTGAAAACGGGAAGAAAGCAGCTAACCGCAAGGGAAAGAGCTGAAGGCTCTAATTATTTCTAATGGTGCACCTAGAGATCATCAAGTAAAAAGGTACTAAGTAAGATCAAAGCAATGCTTTTTCAAAACGTGAAATTTAGAAAATACGAAGAGGCAGCCACCTCCATCAGATGGTCGCTGGGGCTTTAGAAACAGCCAAAGCACAGGGGGGCTCTATTTGCTTCAACCACTGCAAGACTCTTGATAGGGAAACTACGCCAGAAGGCTCTTGAAAGTAGTGCTCTAGGAAAGCTTAGACTGCTTGGAGATGGTTTTACTTTCACTAGAAGTCAGTGGCATGTCTCTGATGTATCAGGACAGACTGAATTTTACAAAGTATAACAGATAAAATAAGGTCATACGGCCACTGCGCTACTTAGGCTGGTGTGAGCATGAGTATTTGAATCTAAACGCATAACAGGCTGAGATGCAAAATTGATCACCACTGAGTCAAGGGATGCTTGGACAGGATTTTGACACGGTATCAGGAACTATTAGCTTAGACCCATCTCTGGTTTCCATGCTAGCCAGAGTAAATTTGGATTATACGCCACAAGGCAAAAAATACCAAGTGTTCTAGCTAATGATGATTTAAATCAATAGCTCAAATATAGGAAGAATATAGTATTTTAGCAAATAGCACTCAAAAATAGCATGGAAGGGCTACAGTCTTTTCTTCTGGCAGCATCAGATGAGTTTTTTGTCCTTTCCCAATAAATAATGTTTCAGAGCAGGCATTGCTGGAAATCCTCCACAGCGAGAAAACCCAAGTAGACAGCTCAGCTCCTTCCTCCTCCTGCCCAGCTAACGCAGCACAGGAGAGTAGGCACTAGGCCGTTTCTCCTGCTTGACCCTATTGAAAAATATGCTGTGCACGCTTAGCCATGGGCCCTGGATCGCGCAAGGTAACAGATGTCACGGGAGGACTCCGAAGCAGAAAGAAATTTTAGGTCACTTTTGAACCTCGCAGATAAAAGCACCCATCCAGCTGAAAGAACAAGCAGCAGCCTTTCTGAAGGATTTCATGTGACAAGGGAGAAACTGAGCGTCCCCAGGTTTGTTTGCAAACACATGACAAAACAGGCTGCTCTAGAGAAGCAGCAAATCTGAGGCAAGCCTTCTAGACGCCTGCACATGGAAAACAGAATGAAGCTTTCTCTTTCCTTATGAGGTGGCCCCCTGTGTGACTGCAGTTGGCTTCTTGCAGTGTCCACAGCTTTTCCAGCTGAAAAGCTGTGAATTTCCATCAAATCGGCAAGCCCTAAATTTTACTGTTGGCAGCTGACAAATCCTATATCAGCTCTGAAACGTCACGAGCGTTTTACTGGATTTTCACCGACAGTCAGCTGGGTACGGTCTGTGTGCTTCTGCTGATGTAAATTGTTTTACACTCATTGACATTTGGAATAAAATAATGCACCAGCAAACTCAAACAATGTGTAAAACTTGGCATGTCTGCAACATGGATAGCTCAGAAAGTTCTGACATGGCTGAATCCACAGGAACTGATGGAAAAGCCCAGAATTACTTTTAGAACGTTCTACAGACCAACAAGAACAACCATGGGCAAACACAATAGGTTTTCTTTTTTTAGAGTACCTGGAAGAGGAAGAAGCTCAGCCTACCAAAGACATGCAGATAATCAGCTGCACAAGGAAGCAGGATCCAACGTTTTTTGCCTATCTTAGGTATTAGATCATGTTAACACGTTAACTTGCCTACACTAAATGCTGTACGCACATGATAACCGAGAAGAGATACGACAAGGGCAGTCAATAGTGTCTATTCCTAGCTTTAAGGCCAGACCACTATCCTGGCCAAGTCAATTAACCTAGGGTAGACTGGTCCACCCAGCTGTAAAATGAGACTTATAATGACCTCGATTTGTGCTCTATGGGGAGCAGACAAACACTCCCTAAGTATCACTGAGAGCGCATTCTTGCCTTGGCACAGCATTAAAAATAAGACAAAAGCTTTATATTTCACTTGGGAAAAAGTGAAGAAGGGAGAAAGAACCTTCGTTTACCTTTGGATGGCCCTTCTCAAGTCACAGTATCCCAAACAATCCCAGCAAACATGCTCTGCTGCTCTGGGACATGATCTCACACCGTGGCAGAGTGCTCCCAAGCTCAGCCAGCCTGACATAAGCAATGGGAAAAAACCCAGAGCAGAAACAGAGCAGAGAGAGAGGGAGTGCCACGCGTCTGCTGACTCTTCATGGTCCAAAACGACATTGTCTGACCTCTGACACAATACAGACTATGATCTTTGAGAAACTCTAAAAATCTTACTGCCCAGCAGAGACACTTTTTTGCAGCAACACAGACAGATGTGCTCTCTGAGGACACAGACAAGCTCTTAGCCTTCAGGCAGTCAGGTGTATCATTACTGAGTAGAGCAGCTTGTTCTCACCTCAGGGTCTAATTAGTTTGCCAAAGTATTGCACAAGTGGCACACTCTATTTGCAAAACACTTCCTCAGGAGGCCTTCCTGACACCAAAGAGCAGATGGTTTGCTGTCCGTGCAGCAAATACGGTCATTTCAGGGTTCAAAGTGGGTCATGGCTTGGTCATACAGCAGCCAGCTGCATTCGCTATGGACGTGTTTCAAATGTTTTGCCTATACCTGGGTGTTTTCTCTCTAATTCTGCCTCCTCTCCTCCTGCTTCAATGCTTTTACCTGGAGGTAAGTATCAGAACCAGATATAACCAACCCACAAACTTTCCAGAGTTTCTATTTATTGGTATCCCAAATCGTTCACATGCTGGAGGCCAAAACAGAAAGCTCCTCTATCTGCCAAGCTCTGGAGAGCCAACTACATCCACCCCATTCCTGCAGGACTCCACAGTTCACCCACCTCAGTTCTTCAGTTGCCAAGGTATTTACCACGGAGAAGGCACACAGCTTATAGGAGTTTAAACTGGCTCTGCACTGGGGTGCCTTGCATACCTATGTGCAAGTGTGGATGTTTTTGTACCTTGTACAGCTTGCTGCAGGATATGTCCAGAAGGTCGGCTAGATTTTTAAAGCCCTTTATGGCATATGACACCCTCCATTAGGCATGGTTTCAGAACCTGAATTCTATGCTTGCCTTCATGTTGGAGTGAAGTACAGTAAAGATCTTCCAGGCCCTACGGTGTTATGATTTTCATAGCACTTTGCATTGCAGTGACACACACGGAAAGCTCACAGAAAGCTCACAGACAACAGAATGCCAAGCAAGATGGACAGTAGGCTGTCAGGTCTCTAGGTGTACTGAACAACTGCAGTTCCTTCCATTGAATCAACGTGGCTCACAGATCTCCTCAAGGTCAGTTTTTAGCAAGTCTGCAGCTCTAAGAGCCTCTCTGCTAAATTTCGAATTGGTGTTCAATACCGACAGATTCATACAGCAGCCTAGAAACTGAAGCACATGCAAACGCAGAATAGGTCAGCGTTACTGTCCTTGTTTGCGACTGAGATTTTTTTCAGTGGAAGACAAAGCGGGATTGCAGCGCACATAACAGGTATATTCCAGAGAGAAAGCATAAATGCACAAAAGAGCAATGCAGAGTTTGCAGCTGATTTAGCACAGCCCTGGAAAGAAGAAAAAAAACTGGGCTGCACAGCTCTGCCAAGTCACATTAGGTGAATCAGTGCCCTCACCTATCATGCCATGAGCCTGGCATCTCACACGCAGCCTCAACCGTCTCTCCTCTTAAGCTAGGAAAGAGTAAACTGCCTCCTGGATAAAGCACTGCTAGCAGTATTTATCCCACTGGCTACACTAAATAACATGTGCAGAGTCAATACAGTAAGACATATACAAATATATCTTGGAACAAATGAAAGGTAGGGTTGGATGTTCATTTCTGGTATACTGGACAATATTAATTTTATTTCCAGCTTTCATAGACTTCTCAAAGCCAATTGTTTAAACCGATAGACCTCAGGTTCTGTTTATTTCCCCCTCATGTCAGTTTTTGCTCCATTTTAATATATCCTCTCTAATTTCCTTTACAGCTAAGTACTGGTCAGAAAAAAATGGCAGAAATTTCCCTTACACCAGCTGTTTTAGGATCTAGTGTGGATTTTAAAACAGAATAGAACTGCAGTCTGCGTTCCAAAAAACCTCCAGTGAACCATGTGAAGAGCATTGTTTGGGAGCAATTGGAGAGATAACTGCACTCCTGACTTAACTCATTTATTATCCTCAGTGTACAAAACAAGTAGCTGCAGTAACATCATTACACTGAGAGTACTGAAAAGAACCCAACACAAAATAGAAAGCTTAATCTATGTTTCTGATACAAGCTGTTTGGCAGCTTCAACTGTACAACTGTGGGAACTAGCGGTACAACTTTACAGAATCTGGCCCCATGAAAACTCATTTTTTTGCCCAGTGTGCTAACATGAAATGCAAAATAAATCATCTTGCACTGGGTAGGGCATTTCAGATGATATTCAAGAAGTATTTGGACAAGGCCCTCAGAGCCCGGTGTGAATTTGGGGTGTCCTGTGCAGGGACAGGAGCTGGACTTGATGGTCCTTGTGGGTCCCTCCCAGCTCAGGACATTACATTATTCTATGATTAAGATTAGTGAACCCAAAAAACAGAACTACCAACAGGCTCCGAGTTGTGCAGCCATGCCTCTTCCTATTCCTATTTTATTCAACTTCACTTAATTCCTCTTGGTTCTTCACAAGTGTACATCAATTCCCTCGGATGCTACAGTTCTGCTCACAGACTGTTCTTTTTGGAAGGATTTGGGGGGAGGATCAGACAAACAGAAAGACAGTCTTTTTTTACTTTGCAAAATAGTTGAGCTCCTGCCAGACTGAGACCTCAAAGAAGTCGGTCCAGTACAAGCTACAATGAAGTACGGAAAGATGGTTCAGCAACCAAGAGTAAATGAGAACAAGCGACCAGTGGAGGTAGCTACGCAGACCAGCCATGTGCAAAATGTTATGGCAGAACAGGCAGCTTAAGAGCGACAACTTTGTATTTTTTTTCCTCGTTTGAAGTTTCCCTTAGCCTAAAGTAACTTACCAAGACTGAAATTATAGAGGCTGCCTTCCATCCAGTGTGTTTTCTCCTGCACCCTGGCCTGAAAATCCAGAGCCCTAAAAGGAGACAGTTCAATCTACTCTTAGTCTCAAGAGGACTTCTCACTCCTGACTAGCCAAGGTCTGGCCATGAAGCCATCAGCCACAGCTCCAGTGGTGGTGAATGCAGCTACAAGAAGCCTTTAGGGCTGCTGAAATCAGCTGGCAGGCTTGGTGCAGGGCAACGTAGGTTTGCATGAGACGGGGTTGACTTGCCACATCAGAAATGCGCAGACTGAAGACACCAAAGTCTGAGAGCAATCACGTGTCTTAATAAAAGAGAAAAACAAACCAAAACAGGCTACCCAGCACGGAGCAGAGGAAAAAGCACAATAATCCCACATGTGCAGAAGAGTATAGAAAGAAAAGAGAAAGGGCTAACTTTTGTAGGTTTTTTAGAATTAATTTTAAGAATTAGTTCTTTGTATGTTACCACTATTTCATACCAACTTTAGAAGCTGGGGCTCGGCACAGTAAGGCCCAAGGTGGGAAGAAGAAACCACGTTATTTACAAAGCTGCAGAGATGTTCTCTTTTCCCTGCTCACCTGTCCAACAAGCACCTTGCTTTTTTTGTTTTGTGAATGTGACCTCCCAACACCTCACCATGCTCTGAAACTGCCCAACCACAGGCTGCTTTTGGGAAGGGTCAGGAGAGAGCCATCGGCCTGATGTCCAGCAGGCTAAAATAAATCCAGAAAGTAAGCTAGCGTAAATGCTGAACCAAGTTAATCAGAAACCAGAATTTCCCATTTAGGCAAGATTTCTGAAATAAATACAAAATTGGATGTGCATTTCAAACTGGGGAAACCTAACAATCCCAGAGAAGCCTGGGTCTCCCCGCAGGATGCTATCAGTCTGTCTTTGAGCTGAGGAGCAGGAGCTGCCTGACCTGTCAAGGAACTCGACTTGTGGCCAGGGCTCTGAGGGCTCCTCAGCTCTCCGCTGCCACCAGCCTGTGAAGGCAGACTGCCAAGGAGCTGGGCAGGAAGGAAATCAGGGAGGTTTCTAACAGAAAAAACATCCCGCTGGAAAATTTCTGACCCACTCTAATAATGGATCTACTTTCAGAGCCAGTTGTGATGCTGGCAGAAGGTCGGGAGACCCGCTGCATTTTCTGTGTAGTTATTGGCTTCCTATATAAATTTCTTTCTATACCAGACACACAGCATCAACTGAATTAATCCTTATGAAGGATGTCCATAAATCCCGTCAAACCTCTCCCCAGCAAACGACATGGCTTTTCCCTAAAATGATGACAATTGTTAATTGGTGCTATTTAGAAGGTAACATTTTCTTTGGTAAGGTCTCTACTGCTTTAGGCAACCACACGTACTTTTGGCAGCATCTCTAGACAAGCCTTGCTGGCAGCACACAGCATATGCCTTGCTCGGAAAGACTGCATGAAAAAACAGCTCACTTTCCAGGTCCAATTCCAAGGCTTCGTAAACTTGGCAAGGCTGACAACATAATCTGGCTTGACTGCAGGAATAACTGATGCCTGATAGGCAGCATCCCACAAAGTGGCCCGAGCTGCCCAAGCGCACGCAGTTACTCTATAAAAGGAGACCTCCTTAGCCTAACTCCCTGACTACTCACAGTCGACCAACCGACATACCGTTCATTGTTCAGGGTCATTCTTGGAGGGTCAAGGTTGGGGTTCTCCATGGACTCCATTTGAGGACAGCGTAGGAAGTAGTAGAGGGTGTGGAGAGCATCGGGGGACCAGGAGATGGGTTGTTGCTGCCGGGTTTGCCGAATGGGGCTCATTCCTGGGCGGATGGTGTTCAAGCACTGCATGTGGTGCATTGCTCGTGATACCAAATCACCTGCACAAAGAGAAAGAATGCGAAAGCATCCCTTTACTATTCATCCACAGTCATCTTAAGTACACTTTTTGAACTAAATAAAATCTCTCGCAGCTAAGAGAAACGTCCTTTGTGTGAGCACATTCCTTTTTCTCCACAAAGGCGCAAGCTGTCCTCAAGCTGCCACTTTGCAGGTTGTTGTATGGGAAATTTAACTTTCTTTCAAATAACAAGTTTTAATTAGAAAATATAGTATGAAACTTGTCTCAGTCACCCTACATTCAGAACAACAGCTTCACAGTGATTTTTCTATCCTGTTTTAATGCTGGTTTTCTCCTCTTTCCAACCACGTGTACCGGTTTCTTGCCTGCCTACAAAAACTACCGATACCTTTGTATGATGTCCCACCTGGGAGGATAGCTTTCACAAGGCAAAGCCAGTAACACCAGTAACAAATAGTTTACTCTCATTGCCAGCATCACCATTTTGTGTAGGAGATTGTTCCCATTTCTTTCAGTTGGGTTATTATTTCTACCCAGGTACTTATGACAAAGAAATGATGTTATATTCAACATGGAAATCCCTTCTTTTAGGGGTCTGCTTCTCTCGTTCTGACTCTAGCTGGACGTTTCTCCAGAATAAAAAGACCTGATTCTCTTATTAAAAAGCCAGCCTTTACCATGCTGACTGTCACAAGCTGTGCCAGACATCTGCCGCTGAGCCTTGTGAGAAGCTCAGTCCAGGAGCTTTCTAGGCTGTTCAGTCCTCTTGGTCTTTGAACTCAAGCCAGCCTGCCTCTGTGTCAGAGGACTGGTGGACTTGACGAGGCCTGGAAGAAGGCGACCTGTATTACACAGATTCTACTCAGAAAGGATTGTAAGGCTGCAGATTTTTAAAAAAGTTCACAGAGCAACGACCCCAAGACAGCAGCTCTGCAGTCACATAAAGCTGGTCTTTGGGTAATGAGCTTGCTTTGGGCACACCCTGTTTGCTCTGCATTTATTGTGGTGCACTACAAACTCTCGAGAGCTTTGCAATAAAGGCTTCAGACACTACATCTTTGAGTAGTGTGACTACCATACCAGTGACCTGAACGATTACTATAGATTACTATACGTAGCTAGGATCTATTTTTTCCTTGGGAGAATCCTCTGTTGCTTTATGTTTTACAGGCCCTGAAAAGTCTCACAGGAAACGTTATTCTATTGTGGCCTACAGTTACAATACTGGGAAAGGATGGAACTGAAATAGTCGCCCCATCGCAAAGCTGGCTCCTGAGAACCCTGAACTTCACCGTGGCACATATGAATTAGTCACGCCTCCCTCTAAAATTCTTAGGGAGTCGTTATTTGTTCATTTATATCTAACAGCAATACATCGAATTTGCCAAACAACCTCCAGCTGAACCCACGGGGTTCTAGCGTTACCCAAGTTAGGGAGGAACCCCCACAAAGCTACTGTGTGTCTAAACATGACAACATTATTGGTGGTTCAGATCAATGGAGTATTAAGAATCTCAGTTTGCAATGTAAAGCTGTGCCACTCGTTTGTTGCACACCACATTCAGCTTAAGGACCCACTTCAGAACGAAAAAACTTTCTAATATCTTTGCCCTTCACTTCAGTAGCTCCTGACTCTCCAGGTTCTAAACGTTTTACAGGAGCATCATGAATCCTCTAGCGTTGGTACCAACACAGAAGTCTGCGCAGTTATAGCAGAAATGCATCTGGAATTCAAATTTTCAGCTCAGAATAACGTTCCTTCTCCTTTGCACACTCACTCTCTTTATTTTTCTGGCAAAGTACAGCAGCATTTAAAAAAAAAAAGTAGGCAACTGTATCAGGAGATCTATTCACTAGATGTAATGACCAAGTTGGCCAAAGCAGGGACGGGGGAAGAGAGAGAGGAAGCTGTATTCAATCTTCAACCCATGCTACAAATGTTCTCTTGTGTTCCAGGATAAATAGAGGTGTGTTGAAGGAATTTGAAAACCTCAAATTACGGCAGGTTGCAAAATAAATGGCGAAACCCACAAACTCCTTGCTGGCCCTGACATTCATTAGCATGCAGATGGTGGAGACTAAGAAAGCGATGCCAGCAGAAATGTTGCAAGGGAAAAGTAGACCGGGAAAACACAAATCATTTTTGTTTACTTTAAAGGGTCTTTGTGAGTAGTCTAGGAGCGAAACACTGCATTTTGTTAGCGTTTAAAAAAAGGTTTTGAAGAAGTTTTTGTCACCAAAGTGCTCTCAGATTTTTTTCTTCCTCCACTTTTTGTTCTTTAAGTAACCAAAAAGCTTTTCCTTGAATATCCGGCACCCTTGACATTTCCACTGCGCAAACACTAACAAAGAGAACCCTCTTCGCCATCTGAGGGAGGTGCCACTGCTGTATTCCATAAATGTGCAAGAAAGCCTCCAGAGGCACCTAGGCAAAAGCATCCATCTTCTGTTGGCACTAACGCCACTAACTACCAAAAGGCTAGAAAAGCCACATCTTATACGCGTCCAAGGTGAATTAAATATGAAGTAGTCTGACGAAACAACCTGATTTTCATAAACAGCACCACGAGGCAATTAAATCTTACTCAACGTTAGCCAAATACTGCGCTCACTGTCAACAATGGCAACGCTCCCACTGACCTCAATAGCGGAGGGACTGGCTCTCCTGCTTCACCGAGAGAATCCCACGTTCCATTACATCTGAAACTTACTCAGTTCAGAGATGCTTCCAACGCAGGTTGCCAACAGAGACTGCTCTAAAGTTCGGAGTTCCAGCTGGGCGTAAGCATCAGCCCGTCCATCGCTGCACGCAGAGCCATCGTTGTATGGGCTAAAGTAGGCAGGCAGAGACAGCACACCTGGGGATGAGAGCAAAGAACAGTCCTGTTATGGGTGAAGTTACAGCAGGGGAAAGCAAGTCGCTCTACTGATAGGAGTGATAGGGAGCTTGAAACACCTTTGCACCTTTCTTGCAGGACCTGAGGCCTTTTGAACAGTTCAAACAAAATCAAACAGCGCTGTAAATACCACTGGAATGGCTGAAACAGTGAAACTACGCTCTAGGGAGTAAGGCTAGATGTTTCTACAGCCTTTAAAAACTAGAAACAAATTGCAGTTAAGATAAAACTACATGAAAAGCTTTAGTGAAGCCTCTAATGTTGTTTGTACAACAACCGGGCTGTGTACACACAGCTTGCTTTTGAACAGCTGTATGCAGATTGCTAGATATAAGGGCCAGATTTTGAGAGGTGTGGAAGATAACCTCGAGTCCATTTAAGGTAAATGGTAGCTGCAACTCCAAAAACAAAACCACGGGCTATGCCAAGTTCTTTGAACCTGCGTGCAGTTTCAAGTGTGCAGACTGTGGTTTCTACATGTGTGAACCTCGGGATATGCCAAACTACGCCCACGAGTTTTGAGGTTGACTATATATTTTCAACTCTATAAATGACCCTTCTATGAGAGACAGAGATTAGAAGGATAATTACATCGCGCACACGCGTTTACCCCACACATACTCCTTCCATTTTATCTCCTTGCACACATGAGCATTAATGCTCAGTAACTGAACAAAACGACGGATCTGCAGGCGGGTTTGCGTCGTCGTTATTGGGACCCCATCCTACTTTGCGTGTATCCCTACAGCTCATTTGCGTTGTCAGCAAACTAGGGACCGTTTGGGCCATTAGCTGGGAACAGTAACGAAGACGCGGATGCTACAAAAAACTGGATGTGGTTTCACATTAAGATGCAGGCAGTCTCTAGAAGGGGCAGTCGTTCACCTCCCCCCAGTCATCTTTTTCACCTGTTACCTTTGGTCAACCATGGCACATCTGCAGCCACGATGCAAGTCAGTGCCACAGAGATCCAACAAAAAAAACCCTGCCTACCCTGCTTTCGTCCCAGAAATCCATCAGTTGAATAGTTTCTCTTCAAATTAGTGAGCTGAATTTTGTTGCCCTCTGGCCACATGATTGCTCTGTGTGGCACATAGGGAAGGGTGGGAACATGACCGCTATTGCTGATGTGAGGTGGGGAGCGCGGGTATGTGATGGAGGCTGGGGTGGGAGAGTGGACCTGCCTCCTCTGGTGGCACCCTGGGGTGGAGCTGATGAAACACAGCGTGACACTGCGTCTTTGGACAGCGTTCGCTGTGCAGGTGGACTCTGGAAAGCCTTCTGCAGCCCACACAGCCAGTGCTCCTGTACCCTTGTGCCTACCATATTTTCAGTTGTGTTCAGTTGCTACCATATTTTCAATTACGGCTCTATCCAACAATTCCAGTAGCACACCCTGGCCCAAATCTTCCGTGATTTCAGACGAGGACACTTATAGCCACGACTGCCTGTGCTCTTACCCTGCTGCATCCTGTATTTTTTCCTTGTCGACTTTGATCCGTGCACAGCCGCTCCAGTAGATTTCAGCTTAGACCCACATTTCCTTCCCACCCTCACCTTCTGACCCCGCTTCAGCCTTAGATGCAGAGATACTTTACTCGTGTCACATAAGTGCTGTGTATTCTTGTGAAACAAAACCCTGCCTGCAGAATGGCAGCGCATTGTGCACGAGCTTTGTTTCTTTTGTCTTGACGTGTTCTTTTAAAATTTTATGCTGAGTTAATCTCTCCTACCCTTTTCACATCCTCTTTGCATCCTGCTTGGTGGCAAAGCCAAGGGCCGCATCAAAAACTTCCGGGATATTTTGAGGATAAGGGAATGATTGATCCTGTTGTGCTTCTTCACTGAGTTAATGGAGAAAACCCTGCCAATGCCCTCTGTAACCTGAATAATTAGGAAATCGAGGCTTTAAGAGCTAACAGAAGCAACGCATGCAAACTAGAAGAGCTTGCTTTAAATACACTGTAGCCTCCTATAGAGAGCCTAAGCCACTTCCTTTTCCATGTTAAAGCTATGAAAGGATGTTTTAAAGACATATGGATTGAATTTATGGCAGAGGGAGAATGAAAATAGACTGATTTGTGAAAAGTTTCAAATAGAGGCATATAATTCTACAGAGGCGAAAACGGAAACTGGCAGTTTCATTACTAAGTCAGGCAGGGAAAACAAAACAAAACAAAACAAAACAAAACGGGGCACATTTTCTCTGCAGCCACTTTCAGTTGGTTCTGTTTTCTATCAAGGGATTAAAAATAAAGATTTGGAGAATGCTTTTTAAGCTGGCTCACAAATGAAACAACATTTTCTCAGTTTTTCAGTTAGCAGCTTGCCAGGTGCTCTGGGTAAGAGGAAACAGGGACAATTTATGTACTTTTGGAAAAATAACTCATACAAGATAGTTGCGGACGAGATTTATGTTCTCACCTGCCTTGGTACAGCTGACAAATACCCTCTATGTACGAGAGAGAAATAAGGAAGTTACTGAGACTCTGGCCACGTGCCGAAGCCCACTGATGCCACCGGGGATCTTCCCTGGGATGGCAGCGGGGTGTGAATCAGGCCCTCATTACATAAGATTTCACAAACGCTCCCGCCACGTCCGGCAGGCCCTGCTAGCTACGAGCAAGCCTGGGAATGAGAAAACACACCTCTCGACACTGCTTTTGAGACAGACGGCGAGCATGTGACCGGACGGGCAGCAAAACAGAAACGTACCCCACAATTAGTACGTCTTGCAGCACGCTAATCGTGATTTCCTCTTCTGTATGTTTCCAGTAACGTAAGTTGGGAAAGCATCATCTTTGCTTTTCAGATCAGAAATTCATCTGCAGTCAAGCTTTGCCCACTGGTATTATAATTAGGAACACGACTTAATCTTTAATGCCAATTAAAAGCCTGTTGTTTGATTACAGGGACAGCTGCGTTGGGATGTCTACCTGTATCCCAAATGGCGGTACCTGCTCTCCTCCCACCCAAATCAAGAAATTTGCAGTCAAAAGTTGTTATAATGGTACAAACCGTAGGGGCAATTTCTATTTCTATCTGGCGTTCACATTTCTGTACTTTTATATTTGTGGCAACGCTGGTTTTAATCATGGCTAGCTAAATAAGCAAAACTGTAGCTGAAATAAATCACTTCATGTCAAAACACACTCTGTTTGAGATCACATTAAAACTGCCGATTTATTTCCTGACGTTCAAGAACACGTTTTCCCCACAAAACAACAATGTGAACCAGCACGTAATTACCGTGCAGGAGCGAACCATTCAGGCATGCACACCACTGTTATTGCAATATTTTCTCTGATGTGGGCTACGCTGTGTTTCCTACACATCCCTGGCTGTATCCTGGCATTCTGGTCACGGGTTTCTTTTATAATTAACCAAGATTTTAAGTATGGGATCCAAGCCCAGGTGAAGTTTGTGAGAGCCTATTAATCTGAGCATGGCTTAGTTCTTAGATCAAACCTCAAGAGCACAAGGAAGTCACCTCTCTAGAACGGCGTGAGGCAGCACCCCGTAGCAGCCCCATTGAAAGCACGTTTGTAGCACTGTAATTAAGGCACGGCTGGCTAACAATTTGTTTCTGATATTTCCATAGCCTTTGAAATAGCAGCTGGAAATAAAGGCATATTTATTCTACCTCAGTTAATACATGAAACCTGTTCACGGGCTCTTGCTGCCAATGATCTTAAAAGGCAGTCACGACTGGGTGGAATTCCAGTTAGGCAGTTCCTTAAACTCAAATTATTCTCAGTGCCTAAAGATTTTGAAATTGTTGTCTGTAATTTGATGCTTTTTAATAGCAACTGAAAATGTTTCCACAGTCTGAGCTAGGTCCAGGGAAAAGTCTGTTCACGGTCTTGGACATCTTTCTGCTTTAAGAGGTGTAGCAGTTCTGCTGACAGCTTTGGCTAGAACATGATGGCTCCCACGAGGAGGGCTGCGCAAAACTCTGCGTGGTTTCCCCGAGCCGGGCCATCGGTGCAGTCCTCAAGCAAGGCAACTTCTGTAAAGAGCCCTGGGTCCATCCCTGAGTGTCCCGTGATATTTCAGAGGCTGGCGTCAAGTTCTTCTCCTTTGATACCAAGATACAAGCAAATGCAGACTTTTACCTGCATTTTATTTTAAGATCTGAATGTTTAAAAACCTTATTTCAAATAATTTTTAGAGTACCCACGTTACCTTCACACTTCATGCTGTTTGCATGCTACATTCATGCAAAAGCACTAGCCACCATTTGTACCTCGCTGTAACGATCTTCTCGGTGCTTTCTCTACTTTAATCTAAATCCTCCACGCTGGGAGACATCATCACAACCCTAGCGATTAACTCATCAGCCATTTGATGACTTTCAAACACTTACATGATGTCTGGAGGTTAAGATGGGGCCACTCGCAAGCGGCAGAGGGCCAAGGAGACTTGTCTGGAAAGCACTCGAATTCTGCTGTCTGGAATTCCTCACGGAAATGGCCCAGGGTACGAACCCCCTCATTTCAGAAACGCACTGGCTGTATTCATGACAGGTTAGGCACAGAATCAGAAATATTCTGATATTCAGAATATTTCAGAATATTCAGACAGGGGCATACACCGTAAACTACTGACACAGAAAAAGTGCTTTTTTTTTTTTTTATTTTTTTAAATAAACCTAGTAAAGTCTATGCGACGATACAATGTATATTGATTTCTGCCTTTGGCCATAATAAAAACAGGTTTTCTGGGCAAGGATTCTCTCTGCGCATTGTGTTTGCGTTGCACCTAAAACAGCGGCAACCGTTACCGAACGCTACCATAATTCAAATTAGCACAACAGGGAGAAATATCTATTTGGCAAAACCAAACAGAAAAAAAAAGCCCTCAAAAAGTTCAGCATCACCTTTCCGTGTTAGAAGTTGTTTCTAAAAACCCCTAATACCGCAAAAAGCCACACGTGAAAAGAGAACTGCTGCGAATGTGCTACGAAAGTGTCTTAGGAAACCAAGTAAGAAAAAATGGTCTTGGTCTCCAGCACCAGCGCACTTTTGCGATGTTTGGCTTGTGATAAATTCTGTCAGAAACATTCTGCGAGGTGAGAGCGATGGCTGACCCCAG
Source organism: Phalacrocorax aristotelis (assembly GCF_949628215.1). Taxonomy (NCBI): domain Eukaryota; kingdom Metazoa; phylum Chordata; class Aves; order Suliformes; family Phalacrocoracidae; genus Phalacrocorax; species Phalacrocorax aristotelis. Next base: position 68,827,972 of record NC_134280.1, read on the forward strand.
TGAGCTGAGCCGTGATTTGGGAGGCCAAAATTCTGCAGGCAGATGGTGACAGCCTGACTACACTGAAGCGAACAGCCAAATCCCACCGATTTCAGTGGAGCCGGTAAAAACCTCACCCAATTGCAACTGCAGTTCCCACACTGGAATTCGGCCGTGACATCAGGAGAGCTGTCACCTTGCACAAAGTCCTGTAATTCTTCATGGCAAGGAGCATTCAAGGCTCTCCTTGTTTTTTGTTTCCCATTCTACCAAGCAACACAATGCCGTGCAGCTCCTTCTTGCCAATCAATTCAGAGTCCAGAGCACCACCTAGAATGAATGCCAATTCCTGGAGCTCTGTTTTCTCCTTGCTGGACTGCCACTGCCAGAAAAGCTCAACTCTTTTATTTTATGAAATGAGACAGAATCGTTCTGACAGAATATAAACAAACGCTCCCCACCCCCCCAAAAGCCAGGCAACCAAAGTGTTCCTGATGTAACTCGCTCAAATCTAAACACATCACGCTCTATAATCAACTACAGTCATGCTATAGATTGTGAGAAAGACTTGTGATCAGGAAACAATGCATATAATTGCTAACATATAGGAAAATAATGTGGCTTCTGCTATAAAGCAGGCAGGCATCTCTCTCAGTTTGTCTCTGTCAGCAGTAAGAAAAATGAAACACAGTTGCTTGTATCTGCATCCACATTAAACAGTAATTCTGTAACTGAAAACAGGAGGACAAGCAGAAGAGGGAAGAGCTTCAAGCAGAGAGATAAGATCTTTAAAACTTCTGCAAGTGCTCAACTGACTCTCTCCATCGAAGCACTGCTGTCCTAATCGGACACTTCTGGACAGATGTGACTCGCACAGCCCTCACGTGGGCTCCCCGGTCTCGGTCTAACTGCTCGCAGAGACAACGTCCCCTTCAAATTAACAAAAGGCAGTTTGCCCGGACTTCAAGAACATCAGCAGAGACGTGTTGCCTTAAAGCATGCAGTCTGGTCCTTCATGTGGCTCAACGTCAACAGGCGTTGCTTGACTGAAGTATCAGAATACCTCAAAGCAGAGTCTTAAAGCACTTTCAAAACCCACTACCCCCTTTTTCTGGGGTGCAGGTCACCTCGTGTTCCAAAATCAGGTGAAAGCAGCAGAGCTCACAGCTTGTGCAGTGCGACGTGAGCTGTACCACCACCCCTCCGTATGCACCGCCAGAGAAAGAGCAGATGCGTACTGACAGTCACTACGAACCCTTAAACGCCTCCTTGCTCCCAGGTAACTGACTGTGCCCCGTCTTCATCCAGCACTTGCAGATGTTCGACGTACTGTGCCTCGCTTTTGCTTTGAAAATGGTGGAATTGGGGTTGAAGTTAGAGGGGAAAAGGTAGGAAGTATCTGTAAGAACTAGTATATTTGAATCCAGCTGTGATATACAGGATGCAAGTGACTATAAATGTAGGAGAAAGGCCTTAGTTTAGTACTGAGTCAGTATTTACTGAGTCATTAATCCCATTTCCATATCCCTGTGGTCTTCCGGACAACCACTAACCTGGCTTTGCCCCAAGTGCTTAATTGAACATAAGCACAAGGAAAGATATCCTTGGCTTGTATTCTAGCAACTGCCAAAAAACACAGCAAATTTTGTCTTTAGCAGCAGCAGCATACATTGCAAGATAAAAGGTATCTGTGGTTTTATGAGATGATGATTGCCCTCGTTTCCATTTCCTAGATGGAGAACCAGAGACAAAAGGAGGAGAAGCAACTACCAAGCTAATGCACCAGAACCAGCGTTTTGCAAAGTCCAGATAGCCCAGTTCAGAACCCCTGTGCCATTAGACCTTGCCTGTATGAAACCGGCCATCGCGGAGCCATTGGTCTCACAACCTGGATCCAGATATTTGAAATAAATGGCATGACTGTGAGGCTTCAGTCTAGGTTTGCAGAACTGTGCTACTACCTATTTTACATGTCATAATAAAAGAACTTTGAGGATATGATGTGTAAACGCTTCCTAGTATTATGGCTACAACCACTTTGGAGAAGAAGGGTGTGTGCTATCATGTCCACAAGTACTTCCCTAAAACTAGGCCGATCCATTACAACTTTGCACAGATGGCTTTCCAGGCGTGGGATCTTCGACACAAGGTCTGAGGTCAGGCAAAGACCTGCACTGGACTGTAATGTCAGGCCGAGGGACAAAACCACCTACATTTCTAGGACTCTTATTTTCAGGATCCAGTAAGGCGCATTAAAGAGAAAATCCTCTACTGGACTATAAATATCAAGAAAAAAAAAAAAAACAGAGAGAAAGTTTTACAAGGCGTGGTATAAATAGATTATGAACACTGTGAAAGAAATACAAAGCAGAATCCTGTGCCAAAACATTAATGTGGTCCAACAGGCAGAAAACCTACCATTAACGAGTTGTGTAAACTCCAACCTGTTTACTCAATCTTAGTGTCCCAGTTCACTTCCCTGGAAAATGGGGATATTGCTTCATTCCTGTTAAGGGTAGTCTGACAGAGGCAGCGTTTTTGCTTCATTTCTCATTCTCATCTTACTCCTTCATGCTCCTCAACATCTCAGCAGCGTCCCCATTTCCTGTATGCGTCAACAGCAGAGTTTTTGTCTCTTCACAAGAGCCCATCTTTCCTTTACATAGCCCTTTTTACCTCCAACAATCCCAAAGCCCTCCGAGACATAGCTGCTTTGGAGATGAAAGGACACAATATTGTGACAATATGTAATTCCACCTCAGTGGAGCTTATGATACATGAAGCGACGTTTCACCCAAGTGAGAGGGTTAAGAAAGGCAAAATGGATTTAAGCCTAATAGAGATTCTGATGCAGATACAATATCAGGACAGTTATTCTGACAAACATAACAAAAATACTGTAAGAAATTGTAAAAAAGAAGCTATATATATACACACATATACAAGAAATGGCATAGGCAAGCTAAAAAAAAAACCCCAAACCTTATTTTTTTAAAAAAGAGAAGAAAGAGATACGACAGGTAAACAATGGCAACTCCAGAAACACTGAGTACTTTAGTAGCATTACTGTGGGGAGCAGAGGTTTATATCACTTTCTCCCTTCCCTTGGAATTCTTTAGAAGCCTCCAATTTAGGTGCTCTTACAGTAAAACCAGCTTCATCTGCAGCATAAGCCTAACAAAACTGCAGGCACCAGCTACAGCCCCCGTACTCTCTACAATACCCTCTTCTAATCCATTCCTTTTTGTTCACTGTCCTTCCTGAAATATGGTCTTTGAATCATGCCCAGTTCTCCAGATGTGGTCTGACTAAGCTCTTTGTACATGCCATAATGACTTCTCTTTACTTGCCTTCAATTCTTCTATTTATACATCCGATGATCTGTACGCTTGCCAAACACAGAGGATAGTAAATTTATATCCTCTGTCACTCCCAGTTCCTTTTCTTAGGGAACATCTAGACGGAGAATCTGACCAGGGCAGTACTCCAGCATAATCCCAATGCAATCCCTTCTCAGCTGCTCCAGTGTTATCTTCTGAAAGAGTTTACTCTACATGACCCCTGCCCATCAACTTCTTCATAGAGTTGAGCCCTTGGCCTGATAAAATCTACCCCGGTTAGACTCTCCTGGCTGTAGTAAACATCCCATTAAAATAAAATTTTAGAAACTGTGGTTGCTTAATAAACATCAAGACTGCAATTATGTAAGTTAATGACTTAAAATATCAGAGCATCGTAAGAGCTGTTTATTCTATGCTTATTTTTATAAAAAAAAAGCAACGAGGAAATAGGAATTCACCGGTAACGGAACTACTGCTCCTGAAGGACTGGCCTTTTTTACACAACAAGGACCGTCTCCATTAGCTGTCAGCAACACCGGCCCTCTGATGCACAGCTGCGCAGTTTTCATTTTGTCAGGGTGAAATATGCATCTGTCACTCAATATAAGATTGAAATTTTATCTAAGTGAAACACAACACAGCACAGTCCTGAGACCATAAAGTCTGACCTCAAGAGGGCAAGGTTTGGAGTCTCGCTAGGATGATCACATGCATACCGTGCCTCTAGACGAAAATGATTCAGGTTTTGAGTCACTGGCCAGACAACAGAAAACTCTGGGTGGGTGTATCCTGGGGAGTTCATCAGACAAAAAAACCCCAGTATATTGTAGATTTGATACTTAGAGTTTAATCTCCAATACTGCCAGTGTAGCTACATTAAATTGCTCATACCAGCATTTACCTACATAAGTAGTTCATGGATCACAAGCTTTGTCATTTTTACCCCAAAACTTCCTGAAAGCCAGTATTAGCTTTGGTGAGCGCAAGCTGTTGGGCCCAGTATAAACACAAACCTCCTCCATACAGCTAACAATGTTTGTGTTTGACACACACCATTAGACAGGGTTTACTGTCTAGGAGTATTCTGATAGCACTAAAACCCCGCAAAAATTCTATCTCAGAACAGAAGCTATTCCTCTTTTATTTCCTCAAACAAATACTGGGAAGTATTTGGCAGTTTCTTCCCCACAATACAGCAAATCAGTCTCTTACTAATGATAGGGTTTTGCAACTTTCTGCTTCCTGACATCAAAGCATCCTGGAGATCTTATCAACAATGACCAATTGTTTAGAGAGTTTGGAGTTGAGGAATTCCACTTCCTCACCAGCTGCTGAATTCTGCCCTCTATCTTTGCAACACCTTAGCCTATTTCTCACATCATGTGTGGTACTAAAGGACCATCTCATACCATCTACATTCACGCTTGGCTTTCTTCCGCGATGCGTGCCACTTGCTCGGGCTTCTAGCACCCATTTTACTCTCTACTTCTGCACCTGCATTCTTCTTTCTTGTGTCCCATCCCCATCCCCGACTCATCATCATCATGATGCTTGTACTGTTCCCAGGACCCCTTTCAAGGCTCAACACCAGTTACAAACAAGAGTAAGATTCAATATCTATTTTTGAACGTACCCTTTAGGGATAGCAACGCTGTAAGAATTTGGCAATATTTGTAAAGCTAGCAGAAAAAAAACCCCAACAACTCCGCTGCAAGGCTCTGGCCTGGCTCTCACATTGCACAAGTGCCAAACGCGTTTCAAAGTCTAAGTCTCTTGGCTGTAGCCATTTATAGTTTGTATAAAAAGCATAACTTGTACACTTCCATTAGAGCCCTAAATATAACTGCCCTAAGCAAGAATTCACTTTTCAAACAGTACCTCTTTGAATTTTGTGTTCAACGGAATGCCGTTGCCGCTATATTATTTATAGACATTTACATTAAGATCTAAATACTTGGTCAGGAAACCACTCAGATTAATGGATCCCCAGCATTGTTTTATAATGCTAAACGGCTCAGAAGAAAAACAGGTTGTCTATATTTTCATTCGAGAACAGCATCTTTTTTGCGTAAGCATAAAAAGCACCAATGTTTACAGTGCTCACTGCATGGGCATGGTTCTTTGAAGAATCTGGAAACACTACCACATGCTTCAGTTTTCTAACACAGCATCTGCGTAAAGGATGAAAATTAGATTCTCTCTCTTTTTTTTTTTTTTTTTTTTTTTTTAACAGGGAAAATACGTTTTCATATCTTTATCACACCTGTGCACCCTATCTGTAATGGATTTGACCATTCAACCCAATTGATTTTGCCAGCATCCTATCTTCTTAATGCTTTCTTGCACTTGATTTTCCAATTACACCATTTCATAGCCTGCAATTAATTTCTTGGAACGTAATTATTTGTAGAGGTGACCTCCTTCAGGTGAGATGATGGAAAAAACAGGAAAAGTTGCCTTATGGCAGAAGTAAAAAGGAAAGTATTTTTTAAAGCAAAACAGATTCTCATTGCTTTACAACACTGCACGCACACAGAGACACCGACGGTGTCCCCAGGAGGAACAGTAGCTCAGGCAGCGAGGACGCACGTGCCAGAACAGCTTTGGCAAGAGCACAGCCAGCGCTCCAAATACCAAAGTGGCTGCTCTCCCAGACAATAAGCAAAAACATGGTGATTCTGTGCCCACCGTTTTTACCAGAGAGAGAACCAAGACAATTTTCTTTACATGCTATGGAACCCTTGCTGCTAACTGCGAAATAAAGTGGTAATCCTTGCACTTGTGCCAGAAGAGCCGCTCAGCCCCATCCCCATCGCTGCTGGCAAATTCCGTGGGACCTGAGGTGGAGGAAACAAACTCTGGAGTGCCTACCTGCTTATCCGCGACTGTGCAGCCTGTCCTAAATACTTCTCAAAATCAGGAAGCCAATTATCCTTCAAGTAATCTTGAATTATACAGTGCTAAAATAACCTGCCCACAGTCACAGTCAAGGGCTATTCAAATAGCAGGACCACAGCAACCCACTTACTAGAGAAGATGACCTGAGGAAGGACACAAGCTGACTGCAAGGAAAAAAAGCAGCAGCCATTATCCTCTTGCATTTCCCTCCCCCTTCTCAGTTAGCACCCATTTCCAACGCTGAACAAGGCTGCTCCTACGTGTGAAGATGCTCCTACGGCAGCATCTCGCAGACTGGTGGTGAAGGTTAAGATTACAGGGAACATTCCTACGGTTCTTAGGAAAATAATGGAAAACTGGCTCTCAGAGAAAGATCCTTTCATTGACAAAAAATAACATAGCTAGAAAAGCTTTTCTTTTTTTTCCTTTTAAATAAATGATCATAGCATTACCTCTGTCTATAGAACTTCTGTAGTCATGAGGCTGTAAGATAAAATTAATATTTTTTAGTTTGTTGGTTCCCTGCTGACCCCAGACTATGCTGCTCTACATTGCCATTTTCTCTCTCATGGCAACACGCGACATCTCTACCGCTGCCTAGCAGAGACGCACAGCATGGAAGTACTTGAAAAGCAAAGGTCCATACCACATAAATAATCCCATACCACATAAGTAATCACTTTTTGGATCCAGCTGTTTGTATGCAACCGCTATATCCTACTAACATTAATAGCTTCGACTATTGCCAAGAAAAAAAAGTCTTGGAAGGCTTCTTAAATTTGTCATGGTGGAAGGCAAAAGCTAGGACCATGGCAGATGCAGATTTGGGGAGGCTTAACTATCTAAGAATACTTTCTTCCCCTCAGATGGCACTCTGTTCCTTTCATCACATTATTGAAGCAACAGTTTGAATAAGATACTGTTCTCTTAAAAAAGGACAAACTGGTAAAAGCTAGAACTAAACTGCACTGCAGTTCCATTCAGGGAATTTCAAAATGCAGATAGGAATAAAGACTGGAATAGGAGACAGGACACATCGCTCAAATCTGAAACCCGGGTGCTCCGCAACGTAGATTTATTTGGAGTTGAAATTTTACTTTAGACCCATATTTTTCCCAAGTGCAAATACAACAGTAACAGGGAAGGGAAAGGAGCACACAGGAGACTCAGAGAGGCTGGAAGAAGATACACGGAAGAAGGATGGTGGGAAAGGAACAAGAAAAAACCCTCAAACATTCCCTGATGAAGGAATTACTGAAAGAATGGGAGAGTGCTGGAAAACACTCCAATAAATAAGAGCCACTTCTACTGTCTTATCCTGGAAATGTTTTATTTTTCCTAAGAATTTTCAGGGACTTGAGGCACTTATAATGCTCTATACCCTTTAACCCCTGATATAATTTGTCTCCCTTCCCCGAGAAGTGGCATGATAAACAAAGGGTGATCCAGCAGAGCCGGACGTGCCTCTTCGTAATACCGATGGAACCCGATATCCACTGTAGCTATCTGGGCAAAGTCATTCCGTTCCCACATGTACCTTCACGGGCTAATTTCAAGATCACCCTAAGAAGACACAAAGATAAAGGAATCAATTTTTTACTACTGTTCTTTGAAACCTGAAGATACTGGGTTTTGTTCTGCTTTTGCTCTTTAACAGCTCTTCAGGAAAGAATAATCAGACAAACACGAAGAGAAAAATGCTACAGTCTCCTAACTACCTATTTTCTTCAAGATCCTCTTCACCTTCCTGCCCTGTTCTTACTAATAAATCACTGATTTCCTGTTACGGCCCTGCAGGCCCAACCACTGCTTCTTCATCTCAGTAGGAAGCCAAATGATGATTGAGATGCCAATATATTAGGCTGGCCTGATTCAAAGAAGGATAAGGAACAAAGCATTTGTGCAGAGCGAAGATAAATGAATATAAATCAAGCACTGAGCCATTTTCTGTGATGGATTAGCACCTTTCTTTGACCTAATAATGTCAAGGGGTCTCCATGCTGACAGCAACTAATGTGGAAATCTCTGTGCTGTGTAAAGCCAGTAGGAATTCTTCATCTCCAGCTGCACTGTTACTCCAGTTGTATTTTGCTGGGTGTCTCTCTCAGGTGTAAGCAATCCATCTCCTTCATCTCACCTTGAGGAATGTCACTACAGCATCCACCAAACTATCTCTAGGGTACATGAGAGACATTTCTTCCACTCCTCCTTCAAGTTTCTCCCTATAATCCTATTTTTACCAGTAACCCAGCAGGTCATAGATAGTACCTACCCAGCTGAGGACCGGACAGAAAACCTTTCTCAGAGCCTGGGGATATTTCTAGAGTATAAAACCATAAAAAAACAGCAGCAAAAAGCAGATGTTTGGATCAAATCTGACAACTGCAGTTTTACCAAAAACAAGATAGTAAAAAAATTAGTATGCACAGAGGAAACTCCAGTGGGAGTCAAACCCAGACGTCTCAGTTTTGGCCATATGCAGTAGCTAGAGCTATGTTACAGAGTGCTTAAAAACCCACTGTGTCACTGACAGGTGGCAAAAGCTGCAGCGTTTGAGAGCAGGAAATACAACAGAGTCCTGCAGCTATTGCACCCTCCACTATTCTCGTCTCCCAGATGCAAAAGACTCGTCTCTTACTTGTCCAAAACTGTCAAAAAAAACCCCAAAAGAAAAGAGCAATGCTTCTCCTGTGTTTCTGTTTGTGACACGAGCCTCTATTCTAACTTAGATGAGGTGCCTGGACGCTCAAGTCAGTAAAACCAAGCTTTCTGTCCCTCGGCTGCTCTCACAGCTAGCTCAGGGTCTGCAGCGCCAACAAAAGGCACGGGACACACAAATCGCAGCTCTCACCTCAACCTAGCCCACAGGTGACTGGCACTTGCCTAACCTGTTATCGTTGTCTGGAGGCTGAATCACCTTTCACCCTCTCTATGGCTGACCTGGTGAAAGATCATCATTACAACGTGCTTCGGGCCAGACTGCACCCATCTGTCTCCACGTTACCCATTCTGTGCAGACTGACACAGATAAGAGGTAGGATCTCAAAGAGACCCAGGGCATTAATAAGGAGCCGATGGCTTCGTATTCGCATTACACTTACATCGTTTTAAACTTCCACTGAACCACCTCCAGTATTAGAGCAGCTGTGCCCCTGCCTCTCTGCTTTGGCCCCGAGCTTTGCGGTCCTGGCCTCTGCTTTTGTCAGAACTGGATTTGTGCGGTTGTATCGTAAGATGCTTCAGGAAACAGAGGGATATCCCCTCTCTCTCAGTAGGCTTAGCTTCGGTCACATCAATTCGTTGCCTTAGCATATGCACTGTATAAACACACAAATGCAAGTGCAAGCATAAAATGGGCAGCAGGAACATGTTTGGGGCAAAAGGGGATGGGTGAGACTGCAGCAACCCCCATTTAATTTGGCTTAAGCTGCCACAAAAATCACACCCTTCTATTGCCACCATGTCTTGTAGAAGTAATTGAAACTGCCGAAATAACGAAAATCATAAATTAAGTAGGATCCTTTGAATCTCTCTCTTCTGCTTTTAGAGAAAATAGTGAGAGACTGACTTTTAGAAATTAGTAGAAAAGTGATCCGCAGTTTTGGCATTCTAAGACAAATTTAATTTGCCAAGTGCAAGAAGTTGTTTATAAGAAAAGAAACAGAGAACTGGAAATGGTTCCAGAAAATTTATTATGATCCACCTGATTGTAGCCAGAAATATTACATCAGCCTAGATAGCCTGAGAACTGGAACAATATTGCTCTCAAATTAGCAAGTTGCTTGGTGCAACAGGCAGGGAGAAATGGTTTTGCAGGAGGTCTGGGTTCTCTCCCTAGCTCTGCTAGGGACCACGGGCAAATCCGCTTCTCCGTCTTTAAACATACTACCTGCAACCAGAAATGAAAGACATTTCTTTCTCTTTACTCCTCAGGTTGGTTTTTGGTTGGTTGTGGGTTTTTTGGGGGCAAGGGACTGGTGTTTGTTTGTTTTAAAGCATCTTAAGATTCTTAGGACAGTGAGCACCCCTTGCTACCACTTCTAGAGTTTGCAGTTCTCGGTCATAAGCTTTCCTGGTTCATGCCTAAAGATGGATGAACGCAAAGTTGCTCCAATCCAAAAGCCACAGAGCCGCTGATGATGAATTAGACCTAAGTATAGTGCCAGGGGATTCCACGTGTGGTGCTGTGTTTAAAAAACACAGGCAAAAGGTCAGGTGATGCTTAAATATTGTAAAGATCATAATTAGAGAACACTTTTTCAATGTTTAGACAATTTCACTCCAAAATAAAATACAGCACTGATCTACTTACAATACGACAGACAGCTCGTCTAATACCGTTCTCTTCTTATACCAATGCAACCAAAGCACGCGTGTTCCCGACTTCAGCTGGAGGGTGATTCCTCTCATTTAGCACAACTGATAAATTACCTATTTTATGAAAGTCTGAGAATCCAAGACTCAAACCCTCTGATGTAGCTGGCATGCCATCATTAATTCTGAAACAGCGTTACAGATACTTTTTATCCTGAAGTATCTAAAAAGAACTTTCTTATACATTAAACAAGGTAGGTCAGAGGCAGAGTTTCCTGGAAAAAGGAAATACAGTTGCTGCTGGGGTGAAAGGAAAACAAAAACCCGTAGCTGCCCACACACGGCACTGCTGTCCTACCAACTAAGAAAGGAAAACTACTAAAACTACCGACTACTACCCACAGACATACCAAACGTTCGGCCATTCTTACAAACCAACCTGGGGAATGCCGCCAAGTCAGGGCTGGGCTAGTGCGTTTGCAAAGCCCAACGCACTTCCCAGTGCCTCAGCTCATTGAAGCCCTAGCCTGGTCAGAATCCCTCCCCTCTTCTTCCCCACAGAGAGTCGCAGGGAGGTGGGAAGCATGGAAGAGTCTGGGCCAGCCAGTGCATCTACTGAAAAGAGAGGAGGCTTGGCTGCCACGGGTAGTCCAACACCACCACCAAAGTGTGCTGATGATACTCTGAGGGTCTTAGCATTGGCCTAAAAAGCTTAGGAGAGAGCAGTCATTTTAGAATCACTTCAGCTAGGCAGATGTTCCTATAGCGTTTCAGGCCCTGACGACACGATCTCAAGCTTATTCTTGTACCATCATTTTCAAATGAAAGACAAAAACTTTCACGTAATTGTGCAGACTCGGGATTCACAAGTGAGCTTTCGATGCTTGTGACTGACTCTGGCCATGCTACAGACTTGGACGTAACCCACAGGCTATTTTTTCCCAACTTTGAACCATTAATTTATTTACTAACACGGTGCCTTTGCGTACTACGTTCCTAGAGGTACAACTGCACACGCTCACGTCGCTTGTTTTCTGAAAGCTGAAATTTTGACGGAATGTCCCGATGCAGTTTAACGTGAACAATATCTTTCCAACTGCCTAAACTCATTTGTGACACGTGTAGTTTGAAATTGTCCTCGTTTCCTGGCCTAACCTGTAGTGTAAGGTTGCTGCTGTGTGCTTTTTAACAGCCGCCACATCCAGCCCTGAAGGCTGCTGTTAGAGGGCAGTTAGGGAAAATGTGATTTCTGAGTATCCTCGACATTACTCACACAGATGCACCGACTAATTACTCATCTTAAAACGTGTTGCAATTCTGGGTAAATGCTGCGGAAGTACAAACATTACTGTTACATTATGGAAAAAGGAAAAACTTCTGCAACAGAGGAGAAGAAGGTAGGAAGTTCCCTGCCCACACACATGCAGCTTTTGTTCCCTAGTATAGCGCAAACGTCAAGACATGGGAATGCAGGCTTCCATGAAACTTGTTGACACCCTCTGTGCAATTTTTTTTTCCCTAAAATTTGTTTCTGTCTATATAGAAGTTCCAGTTGGCAGCATGTTACCTCTTCATAAAGAGAATCTTTAGGCAAACATAAAAGGGTTTATTCCGAAGGACTTTTTCTACCCTCTCCACCTCTCCCCGCCCCATACACACTGGAGCATTCTAATGAAATAAGACATGAAAAGAGGTTCAGCTTCTGAATATTCATTTCTTACAATGGTGAATCCTCTTAAACAGCTCCAGTAATCTCCCATTAATCTCCCACCAGAGCTAACATTTGGGGGGGGAAATAATCTCTTAATCCTTCCGAGCTGGGGGAAGGTCCAGGATACAACACTGAACCAAAAGCATTTAGTGTCTGAGCTAAAGTTTTCATTAAATCATCAAGTATCTCCCCAGGAGGAAGAGGCTTCCCCCAAGTTATCAGCAAGTTTCCTCCCTGTCAGATATCTCCATGAATACCAAGGGCATCCCTGGATGGAAAAATACAACTCTTAAGTACGCATGACAGAGCATTTCAGACAGAATTACAGAAGCTGGTGGGCCTTCCCTGATTTCAGTTCAGTGATTTCATGCATTGACTTGAGTAAGAACTGTGTTGCATCAAACCACAGAGTCCAGCTCTTATAAGCGTGATCACATCATCCCTAAGGTCCGTGTCAGGTCTAAAATTGTACCGTAGTTCATATTTTATTTTTTTTTATATCTATACAGCATATAAATCTCATAAGCAAATAGCTAATGAAAAGCAGAACGCAGGAAATCTTACAGGGCAAACAGAGGTCATCTATCTCAAAGAGGCTATGTCGTCTTTTTGATTTCTGCTGCCAAATGTCTTCCCCACAAGTAAAATTTAAGTGCAGTTGTTGCATCAGGTTTTATTCCCAGTTTTGGGTTGGGTTTTTTTTATTTTATAATGAAAGGAAGTGCACTTTAGATATATTAGCATTTCTCTTCTCCCCACCAAGCACTGAGAAGGAAAATGCTTTTTAACCTACACCTGCACACTGCCTGAAACCTGAGGACTGGATTTCAAACTATCGTGAAAGGCCGTGGCGAAGCACGTGAGCACTACACAGACACAGTATATTTGTCAAATTTTGATTCAGATTTAGGCTTCACCGAAGACATCATCGACTCCTTTTTCAAACATGGTTGAAGTTCCAAGGTTCAGGTCTAAATGGGACCTTTAGGAACCGCTTCCAACTCTTGTATTTCTTCGGTAGGAAGGAAGCGGTCTCTGAATCTCTTCTCATCTAGCAGACTGAAAAAACAAACCAAGAATTCCTCCTACCCTTTCTTCTGGGATGTAATGAATAGACCTAAACCCCTCTTTGCGGGAACGCTGATTTATGTATTTGAATCAACTTAGCCCTTCCTCCTTTTAAAGTAGGTCAGCAACTGGAGTGGAAGTTTTAAACAATACCTACAGAACCCCTTTCTTCAGCTACCCCAGCTCCCGTACAAAGGAAAGATCAATATCAGTATCTTTGTTTTTCAGCTGGAGAAATGGAGGCAGGGGCATCAAAGCCCTTGCCCAGCATTGTTCCCCAGTACTGTGGTGGAGCAGGAAACCCACTTCTCTGGAAGTCAGACATGCTCCAGGGAAAAGGGTGGGAGAAGAGAAGTGGTGGTCAATAATTCTTTTCCTGTTTGCGCAGTTACTGGTGACCACAGGGCACCTGCGCAGCCTCCAGGTGAAATACATCTCCACCGAGCAGTTTTATGCAACATACTGCATGGTACCTGGTTGACAGCCCAAAAAGCTCAAGGCATTTCCACATGGATATCATTTATTCAGTGTTTTCAGCTGGGAGGTACCAAAAAAACCCACATTTCAATGCTAGAGTCTACCCGAGTATCATTCTGGTTACCCTCTGACTTGTTTTCTTTACGTTCACTTTCTCCTAAGGGATAGTGCCAACAAGACCTGCACCACCACAAAAAAAAAAAGAATGAAACAGAGTCTAGAAGGAACAGATTCATTAAGTCTGCCACCTCTCATATTCTCTCCCTTCGTTAAATAAGTGTCGCTCTTTTGCTTCATTGCTTCTGTGCACCAGACTAACGGCTTCCAAGATTTTTCCACAACAATATCCAAGCCCCTGTTCCAGCACAGTATTCTGGATGATTTTTCCAGTGCACGCATATTCCCCCAGCTGACTTCTTTCATTTCCAAGTTATTGTACCGTTAGAATGACAACATCAGATTTATTGCATCGTAGACGTATCTTAAATAACCCAGAGAGGCGCTGACATTCCCTGCTCTGGATGGGGCCTGTGCAAACCCCCCTCTCCTGCTGGAAGGACAAGCCGAGATCAGATTGATGTGGAGTTTTTCAGCAGGGGATGATTAAAAATAAAAATCTGGGGGAGGGTAAGTATTTTGAAGAAAAACTTCTCTATTCTCAGAAGAAAAGGAAAACTATTTTCAGGCAGCATTATAAACCATAAGACTCTGCTGAAACAGAGGTTACAGTGGGAAAAGACTTAGCAGGCTGTAAAGGCAACAGTAGGTTTAGTACCGAGCTCATGGGACCCAGCAGTAGAAATACTGAATTTATTCCAGTCTGCCACTAAATCATGTGACTAAGGCATTTCCCTCAGTTTTCTCATCTGTTAAACAGTTAACAATACTGCTTCCCACTTATGATGCCTCAGAGATGCTTGGAAAAGACTCTGAGATGGAGAGGAAGGAAGTGGTATGGCAGACAAAAAGCTCTCAGTCTTCACAGGGACAAGATCCTATCGTTGTGAACATGATCCACTGAGATGAAAGGCCAGGAGTTAGCTTGTTGCTTCTTATAAAACATAATGCTATATAAAAAACATAACTATCACCCTCAAAGCAAGGCTACTTCATAATGCTGTTTTTCCTCCAAAGGACTCTTGGGGGAAAAAAAACCCAAGCAGCACGACAACCCTCAGCAAACACACAGAGTCATGACAATGTTAGCAGCTTTTTCAGTACCAGTGTTCACCTGAAAAGCTGGCAGTTTATTGTCCATGGCAAGGCGGGTGTTGCTGCAGCTAGAGGTTTCTGCTGTTTCACAGTTAAACCCCGAATTCTCAACCTGTGCGCACCACGAGGCAGAGCAAGGGAACAGCCCAGAGGTGTTCTGTCCAGATCCACCACGGAAGCACGTGGGCTGAGTGCTGCCTCTACCCTTGTGGCAACACCTGCGTCCTGTTGGAAAGGCAATCCTTCTATATCGACAGAAAACGTTTTCAAACCCAATTATTCAGCAAAGAAGCTGTTTTACAGCAAATCAGGAGATCAGGCTAAAATCTATCTGCACTCTCCTGGGCCTTTAAAAGACTGAACGGAGAGGAAAGGCAAGCCCGGGCACGCCAGTGGAAGCAGGCAAATGACTTACAAGATCACCAGTTACACACATAGGAAATTCTCTTTATTGCCTGTGGCTGACTAGACTGGAGAAAAAAAATCCCAGCCAAACAACAAAAACTGTTGTGGTTAGACTGAAAAACACACAGCTTCGCCGGCCATCTCCACTTCGTGCTTTATACAAAGCTTCGCTATGTTTGAAACTTTGAGTCCAGCAGCAAGAGATGAGCCCAAGGCTTGGTCGGTCACAAGGCAGAGCACAGAAGGATGCTGATCCAGACACACAAACAGGACATTACACGTCTTGGATTATATCCCCAGCTGGGTCTTTTGTTCAGGGAGCTTGGGACATTTTACTCCATGCCTCCTTTTCCACACCTAGGAATTGGGGAATAAGATGGGCGTTTTCATTACGCATTTGCATTTTCAATATGCATTTTTGATACGGGAGAATATATTCTTTACGTGTAAGGCTCAAGTCTGCAGCACAGATTATCTCTGAAGACTTTTTACTGTTTCAGATTTATACTGGTTTCAAATACCGGCTGAGCCAGGCAAAATAGGGAGAGGGAAATGAGTACCCTGGAAGAAGGACGACAAGTAAGAGTCGGAGTGTGTCTCACAGGAGAGCAGGTTCCTGCAGGTGCTCGGAGAGCAGAGGCTCCAGAGAGGACAGCTTACCATAATCCTGCAATGAGTAATGAATCCGTGTGGCTTCCAGCCGGAGCATGTGATCCATTTAACTTCTTAGCGGAGGAAAAGGCCTTTCCCCACCACAGCCTGACTGGACTGTATCAACAGCTATTCAGACGGTTGAGCTACGCTCACGTGCTCCGCCGTCACCTCTTGCATGGAACCGATCCCCACCGAAACTGCACTGCATTGCTTTGTTCGTGACTTAAGTTGTCATCTTTAAAGGAAAGTTATTTCTTTCCTTGCAGCTTGCTACACTCCCTGCCTGGTTCTGAGCAACTTCAGCTTCATCTGATGCTAATGACATCACCCCTGTTGGGACCTGCCGCTCCATCCCCTTGGGGGGCTCTGGCACAGCAGGGCTGGACTGCATCCAAGTTTGTGACAGGCAGAGCCGTCCTTTTCTAATATTAGCCAAAGAAAAATGGTTTATTTCATCATGTAAAAGAAACTGATTTTTTTTCTTAAATTCCAAACCAACCCCTTCCAAAAATAAAAGGCAAATAAATGGTGAGTTCAGCTTCTCTGCTCCCTTTCACAAGGCCATGACGAAGGGCTGGCCGGCGCACAGCCAGACTGTGAAAAGGATGAATTTTCCCTCCCCGCTCTTTAAAAAGTGTAACATCTTGGCTCACCCTAATGCCTCTTTAATCTCTTTTCAACATTCTTACATTCTCCCGACCAACTAGAATGCAGTTGCTGCTGCATAGTCTATTTTTTAAAAATAAATAGTCCTTGTTCATTTTATTATTCAACATCATCTGTCTGACCATGCACTACGGAAGCAGAGTGATTTTGGAACGCTCATAAATCACACCACATAAACTGGCCTGAAATAACTTTTTTTTATTATTATTAATTTGTTTTACAGCCTATCATTGCAACCAGCTTATCCTGCCATGTATGAAGTCTGGACAGCTATCTGTTTAAAAACCAAACCCAAACAAGAAAACAACAGAAGACCCAAGGTACTAGCTGTAGCTCATACCACTGGAAGCAAGGGCTGAGGGAGCGACAAGGAGGCAGCCCTTGCTGTCATTTCTACATTTACATTGCTCCACAATAGTAATAATCATAATATTTTAAAGTTCATTTCCCATACTATAGCAGAAAGATAAATTCTATGTGAAATTATGAGCTACTTAGAAAACCATAACTGACTTCCTCAGCTTCACACAATTACTGGTTTCTCTGTCGTAGCAAACACTTAGGAGAAGAGGAGTCAAACTTGTGCTGTTTGGCACAGGGAATGCCAGTCTCTCTTTCCTGATGCTTTAGTTTGGAGGCTTTGCTTTTAACCTGCCACTTTCCCAACATGTCATACAGAAGCAGTCTAAGCGTCACAGCACTATATTCCACTTGGTACCACTCTCGACTCGAAGCAGTTTTACAGTCAGCTTCACTGGGGTATCTTCTGCTTCGTACTGGCCAAGGAAATCCAAAACATGCTCTCGTACAGCCTTTCACCAACTAAACTGTACAGGATTGCGTGGTTCAGAATTATTAAGGCAGCACCTAGAAGTGAAACAGTTTCTTGGAGATCTCTCCACACCTTCTGAAAAATTAACACTGGGATGAGAGTGGTTCCCTTCAAGTTTCTTAAGGCAACAAAAGCCTACTGGGAGTCTGTTTGGCAATACCAAATCAGAGAGCTAAAATAAAGTATTACAGCTACCAAAGAATTGGGGGAAAAACCCTCCTACCAAAAAAACATTTGCTGTATTTTGCTCATTAGATTGCATCGAAATAAAGCCTCATGGAAAGGGGAGCGAAAGGGTTAATTCACACTCTGAATTCTTTTCCAGTTTTTGTGGTTTACCAGTCACGTTTTCCTGCCTGACACTTAGCTTCTCTGCTCTTCTGCTTAGGGGCAGAGCCTTACAAACAATAACATGCTCTAAATGATTACGCAGAGTTTCATTTGAAATAATAAAACCATAACATTTCAAGAAGAGCTCACACTGGGCTGCCAGTATATCTGTACTTGAGCCCTATCCCCAAGTCTATTACCAGACGTCTAAATCTGGATCTCCGTATGGGCGCCAGCTCCGTGGTGGACGAGGCAGCCTACAGCCCATGCTGGGCACGCTGCTCACTGCTGAGGCGGCGTCCTGCCGTTCACCAAGCGTTTGGGGTTGGTTGCTTTACATTTGACACTCAGCTGAAAACCAGCAATCACACACAGAGGTTAGTCTCCCCTTGGACAGCGACACTGGCCGTATCCGGAGCACCTCCGGTAACAGCCTCTCAGTCCCTGCTCAGGTGGCTTGTGCCAGTTGCACCAATACCCTTCCCCCGGGCTACAGCTTCAGTTCAAAGTTGCCCTAAATGACTGCCAGCTGGCTCCCTGAAGATAAGCAGGATCCCATCCGACAAGGAGGCAATATGCACAAGCTCAAGCCCAAAGATAAGAGACCACGGCAGACAACCTTCATGTTTAATTTCCGTGAGACACTACCCTTCCCCACTGCAAGGGAATGACGGAAGATAAAACTCTTAAGCTCAGATACAAGAGCAGCATGGGCTGTTTAAATGAACGGTCCGACTTAAGTCGCCAACGTAACGTCAGCCTGCTTAGCTGGGCAGCACCAGCATGGGTGCTTTTGGCGCGCTGGCAGGAGAGACAGCATCTTTTGCATGAGTTTTGCAGAGGGGACTGCAGTAAGGTACAGAACACGCACAAGGCATGTATTAATAACTGAGCTTGTGTTCGTAGCCGAGGAAGAGAGGGAACAGAGCAGGGATATAGTGTAATTGGATCCTGGCTTAGGAAGGAAAGACAAGGCTGTGCTGCTCTGTGTGCATGCATACATGGAGAGGAAGGAAAGCCAGAAAACCTTGCCGGAGTTGACCACACATGCTTTCCACAACTGAGGTTTCCAGCCACCCTTTTTACTACAAAAGAAACAAAATAAGTGTAAGCAAAGTAGAGGATTTATGCGAGCTCTGTGGGCGTGGGAGCAGGACACATGACATAAGCTAGTATCACAGCGGGACTGTGAATCATATGGTAATCAGATGAGAAGTTCCTGCCCAAACAATAAGCACAGTGTTGGGCTACAGGTCTTGTAGGCAGCAGCTCACTAGACTGAGAGGTAGAAAAAGCCCACAGTACTGACAAAGTGGAAGCCCCTAACACACACAATGACCAGCGAAATACGAAAGACATCCTGGGCTCTGTAACAGTCACATTTTATCTGTCTACAAGAATAGAAGAACCTCAAATCTACAGACAAAACTTTTGCTCCTACTTCACCCCACGATATCTCTGCTGAAAACTCGCCCCAGAACTTACATGTAATTAATACAATAAAAAAAAGGTTTAAAGATCCTCTCAGATGCCTTTGAACGCCACCAAACTGTTATTTACTACCTTAAGTAAACTCCCAAACACTTCAACTAAAATTACCAGTTTTCTGCTATCTTTCACCAAACAAAAAGTCCCTGGCAAAGACAGGACTGAGGATTTGTCTTAATATTTTCTGTGGAAAAGTCACCTTCAGAGTAGGACTTCCAGCTCCCTGGCAGAGGAGCCTTTTTTTGTCAGCACAACCAACTCGGCCCTTTGCTCCTTCTTCAGAAGCTCAATCCATTTTCACACCGCTCAGTGCAGGTCACCCTTCCAGCCGAAACCAGTAAAAGCCACACTCCTGAGTGCAACCCGCGGAGTTTACAGATTCCACTGTGGGCATTCAGATATAGCACCGATGTGTGAGAATTAAGACAGACACACTGCTTGTGCCATTTGGCACTTATGGGGCAGCTTTAGCCCAAAATACTTGTTTGTTTTCAGCCTTTGCCCTGACTAATCCTTTCAACAGCCTCAAAAGGCATTTTCTCTCAATTTAGCCTCCTTCAATTTAATCTCTCTCAATTTAATCTCTTTAGCTTCCAATCATTAAATGCCAAAATCGGTGTGTGATCAGTATTCAAAACATTGTTCAAAGCCGGAAGACCCTGGATTTAGTACTTTTTCAGGTTCAGAAATGGAATAGTAACAGAAAAAGGCAGCAAAAACTCCGAGTCAAGCAGGAGATGCCAAGCAGACTTGGAACGTGGCTCTGACCGAGATCTGGACAACTGGTGCCATGTACTCATAAGAAAGACAAAGGCCTCGATGTCATCTCAAAACAATCCCACAACTCAAAGAAGTGACACTCCACAAAATGCAAGGAATATGCAAGCTTAAACAGTAAATACCAGAGCAGAAGATTAAAATAAATCACAGCTGAAGCAAATCTAGGGAAAACCACAGGGATAATAAAAAACAGACAGAAAAACACAATGTAGCTGGGTCACTAGCTATGAGTTTTCTCTGATAATGTTTCCAGTAAGTCCCAGAAAATAAACCTCATTGTGGAACCTAAGGACAGCCCTTCTGAGTTACAAGAGTATATACATGCACAGACGCATGAGACCGAGAAGTGGGTTTTAGGAAACAGCGTAGGCTATGATTTCTACCAACTAGTGTAGTCTCCAGAATAACGTCTGTAGGCACTGAGGGGAGGCAGAAAGGAAATATGCTCCTTAAAAACATGCTCCGCTTCTTTTTACAAGGAAAACCACATACACACTCTACCACTGTTAGCCCCTACTATACGGCTGGTGTGATCAGCAGCCCCCTGAGGCCTCAGGCTCTCTTATTTGAACATTCAAGAGTCATGGGAGACCTACAGGAAAGGCCACGTCCAGAAGCTACAAAAGCAAACAAACCCCGATTTGTTACGCCCTTTACAGCAGTCCTGCCTTTCCCTGTGAGAGGTTATGGCACAAGCTGGAGTTGGATTCGTGGTGCTGACCACACTTTGCCAGTGCGAGCACTGACAAGGCAAGGGATATACACCTGCCCGGGGCACACGCAGGGAAAAGGCAAGACCAATTTCTACTGACAGCAGTTAGCTGAGCTGATCTGCCAAGCTCAACAGCCAGAACTGCACTTTTCTCTACGTGCAGCCCCTCTTCTCCTCTCCTTAGGCCATCTCCACCCACCTTCTTTACTTGTTTCTTCTTCCATGGTTGTCATAGCTGCTTGTCAGAGCTCATCTCACACTGAAGGCTCTTTTGGACAGAAGATGCACTGCCTCATACTGAGTCTTGATACATAGAAACAGTGCCCAGAGGTGAACTTTGAATCTGGTGGAAAGCTTATGACAGGCTGATCCTGCTTACGGTGCATAACAGCGCATCTTTTAAACAGTTGCTGCAATATGTAGCTAAACTACCTTTCTCCACTGTAACAACAGAGCACGCTGGACGACTAAACATTCTGCCTAAACTATCCCAAATGGAGCCACAGACATATTAAATAGCCCTATTAATTGCATTGAATTGGCACACTGAAGACAGCCCACTGCAACACCAGGACTACCCAGGCAGTAATATTCAGAAAAGGCGACTCTTTGAAGTAACAAAGGAATGAAAGACCTGTTCCTCCTCTCGTGTACACGAGGATGCTGCAACGCCACCGGCTTATGCAACTTATGTACCGACATCAGTATGAGCAAAAAGAGACAGACTCAGACACTATTCTGGCAGATAAAAGGCTTTGCAAAAAAGCACAGGCAATAGCTGAGCTATGCAGTCTATACCATTATCTGCAGACATGCTTATTAAAGCTTTTGCAGCCTCCAGATCTCTTACCTTAAAGAAACAACAGTAATAACGTGCGATGCAGTTTAGTAATTGTCACTGGCTGGGCAAAATAGGCGTAAGTTAAGCACACACTTTTCTTTCCTCTTAAAAATGGAGAATGCCCCTACCTCACTGTTCAACAGGGAGACAAACACATACCCACCTTGCATGCGCTGGGCATTCAGCCAGCGCTACGCTCCTAAGCCAGCTACTGTCAGGTTAATACATCAGACTCGCTTCTGATGGCCTATATTCCTTTCTGCCTTACTGACACATCACAACTCGGGAAAGTCCTGGTGAAACCAAGTGAAATTCCCAGTAAACCATTTGCTCATCTTGAAGAGACTGAGAGTCTGGGTTGTATTCGTAGGAGGAAATGGTGAGAGGCTTGCAAAGCCAGCCTTGCATAACCTCGCTAACATCAAAGGCTTGCCAGGATTTTAAATCAGATCAAAATTTGACTATGCAGCATTTGCACTAGAAACAATCAGAACTCAGACATCCTTAGAAGCAATTTTTGATTCATGCCCAAATTTTAACCATGAACTTTCCTGTATAATTCCTGTGCCTTATTTTTGATAAAGCAGAACAGTTTAAGATAAGATTATTCATATTTAGTAAATCAATTTATAGGTCTTTTTAAGCAACTGCTTAAAATGTCTGGGCCCACGCAGAGAACACCAGAATACTAAACATCTGACATGTTCATTGAAGCATTTCTATAGAGAACTAAGAAAAGATAAGAAGGGTATGAGGAAAGAGGATAAAGTGCAATCAGCGGGGGAGGGGGGGACGCAACCTATTGCTTGCTAGGTTTTTTGAGACACAAATAACTGACCTGAATGAAAACATAAATACCTGCTTACTGTATTACATTTTGCATCATTAATAATACATAAACCTCCCCTCTATATTGAAAATAAAACTCTCACTTGAGCTTTCATGGTTACTGTGCAGCTGGAGAGTCTCAAGATTACATGACATCCTTAGGTTACAACTGGAAAACATGCAGTTTTGTAGCTTGTAAATGAAACAGTTTTGTATTTTCGCCATTGTCCCAATTAATGAAAAGCATGGATCGTAGCTAGAAGACGTTCACTGTCCACGGAGGGCGAGGTCTTTGCAAAGAGAGGCCATGTTCGAGAGCCAGCCTAATCCAAACATCGCAATAGCTCCCAACCTCCAAATTCACAGGTCCACGGGTTCATGGGAAAAGCTCCCACATACAAGGTATGTCACTCGCTGCTCACGTTCAAGAATCACACCGTATCGGCAGACCACATCTCCCCAGCAACCACATACGTGGGAACCTGGCACAAATTCCTAGCCTGGTGCCAGCAGCAACGAGAGCCTTGCCCCCCATTTTTTCCAGAGTGTATAGAGAGGCTGAACCTGCGGGAAGAACGCCTACCTTCCCGCCGTCACTCCAGCCCCAGGGCAGGCTGCATGCATGTCCACAGCACCCGCTTCTCACTGACACCAAGAATAAATAACCCAGTCAGGCTCTATAAGGCATGCACGGAAAAAATTTACAGAATGTGTGTAAAGGTAGAGACATATTACTGCGAAACAGAGGTATAGGTACATCGCAGGAGCAGAAGTGCTCGATACCCTGAGGATTAAAAGTTGGGGTCACTTTCTCCATGGACAGGAGTTCATAAATGCCTTTGTTCTCAGTCACCTTGGTACGACAAATTTACTCAGATGGAACAGATATCTGAACAGCAACAAGGATTAATTACCACATAATTAATTAATGGAAACATCTGGATGAAATGATAAACCAGTGGAAAGATTAAAAAAAACCAAAACACTGAACTGTGACATAGATCCATAGTAAACAGATCCATTTATTACCATTAACACACAGAGACACCATTACTCTCTGCCTTATAAAGTTATAATTAATTATGCAGTACAGCCATTGACACCTGAGATCGATTCACTATCAGCTATACTCTTACTGGGCCAGACTCTTTGAGAGGAGACAACTTTGTAGATACCCGAGACTGCCTCAGCATCTGTTACCTTGGCACATTCATCTGCTTCACACGGCAACACCTCACGTGGCATGTTACAGATGCGGGGAAAAAAAGGGGGAGGGGATGTACTTCATTTAAAAATACGCACTTCATAGTTTATCGCATCCATTTCACAGATAAACGCAGCGAGGCACAAAGGAGCTCGCTGACTTGGGGCAAGCCGTTTGACCATGCCCTGCTTTTAGCACGAGCTTCCTTTTTGGCCTGCAAGGTCCCGGAGTTTGTTAGGCAAACGCAAGTTGGCTACGCCGCACATCACTGACACGACGTGCTTTCTCTCTACAGCGGAAGAAGATACAACTTTCACTTCAGAGAGTCCCAGAAAGGAATAATAAAAGGGTTGTGAGATTAAATCAGCCCAAATTGATAATGAACTCCAGGTTTGTTTTGAACTGAGCTCACTCAAATTGCGTCCCTTGCGCTAAGTGACTCAGGGGATTGGTTTGGAATCAGGAATGTTTTGAATTGCTACGTTCTGGATTTCATTCTTCCCCTCCGGGCAAGTGGATGCATTTGAGAGCTTGAAACTTCATCTGTAGAAATCCTGCTATAGCTGGAAAAGCAGGAATCAAACCAACCAGGACAGAATACGCGCTGATGCCTCTGAGTCAGCATTCAAACTCCTGTTCCGCTTCAGCATTTAACAAGCCTGGAAGGGGCAAGGGGGAGAAAGAAAAAGAAAAAAAAGAGGCTTTCCTTACGGTACCAGCAGCACACGACCACATGTGTGGTATGGGAAACAGTCTTAGTCTCTGCTTTTCTGAAGCTTTTTTCTACGTGAAGAAGCTCATTGTATAATACTTACAACTCTATTCCTGTTCCTGCCTTACTCTGTTTCTTACCCTCCTACCAGCTGGTGGCTGTAACTGCTGATATCTCACCCTTTAGGGAGAGGTTAGTATTTTACCTTTTGACAGGAGACTTGTTGCAGCACGTCTGATACATTTAACATTCTTTCTCCACGGTTCATTTACTAACACACAACAATTAGCTTCCAGAAACAAGGGGTGTAGCTCAAAGGACTTGTTCACTGAGATTTGTAACCAAAATTTTTAGTCTGAGCAAATAAGGCGGGGGGTGGGGGGGTGGGGAGGAAAAGGAAGACAAAGCATGTGTTCAAGATGAGACTTGACCCAAGGCCTCAGCACTGTACAGCGCTGAACCCCAGGTGATAACAACGAAGGAATGCACAGAAGCAGAAAGCTAAATTCTGCAGTACAAGTGAACCTCAAATGTGACTGCAGTTATGTGGAAGATACGCTTCTACTCCTTATAGCCATTGTTTCTCTTGGCTCGCTCCCAGCAATAGTCATAGAGGTTTTATGGGCAACTCAAATATAAGATGAGACCAAAATTTAACGGAGATACTGACCACACACACGCCATACATTCAAGATTTAAAAGACAACTGTTAGTGCTCTTCTTTTCTACAGCTACCTGCCTTCCCAAGGAACACGCAGCAGACAGCAATTAAGTCCTTAAGGAGTTAAAGTAAATAGATATGGGTCTGTCATATTTAAAACAGGAAAAGAAAAAAAAAAGTACTTATTTTGGAAGCAGTGGAGACAGACAGAATGTTCTCAGGGGTTCGAAGGCAGAGGCGGGAAAATGAGGTGGTGACATGGCCCCCAGGTCATGGTTTGTACAGTAAAAGTATTAAAACAAAAGCTTTGACAGCTGACTAGGATCACCCTCAGTGCGGGTTCAATGGGGAGATTTCAAGAAGTTCGAGCGAGAACATCCCCTGCCCGGTTGGAGCAGGCAAGTGCTGATTGTGCAGAGAGGGAGGGTTGACTTTGAAGACAAAAAGTAAGATGATATTGGGGTTCAAAGAACAAATTAAGCAAGAGACCTGGGTCTTCACCACCACCTCAGATAGTTTCATCTCCCACTTGATCACTACTAGCTGAATTTTCAGAACTCCTTCCGTACAGCATCTCACACTGAAAACCATAAGTGGCTGTTGTGAATCAAGAAATTCAAGATCTATCTTTGCCTGGCTCTTCATGTTTTCATTTGTAAAGTAAAGGCAATAAAGATCTCAGTACTTCAAAGCACTGAAGGGCTTTGAGATCCTCATAATGAAAACACTAGGTAAACTACAGTTACGCTCTGCTATGTGATCACTAGATGAACGGCACAAGCTTGCTCTCAGATTTACAGCTCCTTTACAGATCATTCGTTTTATTGCTGAAGCTGCAGCTGAAGCAGCTGATGACTAACTTACTGAATGCAGAAATGCTACTGTACTCCTTGGAGTATTTCTTCCTACATCTCTTCCCCCACCCCCAGACATATGTTAGTAGTTAGAAGCAGCTTGCTGAAGCTCAAAGTTTGACCGGGGTGGTGGGGGCAAGAGGAAAAAATATCCACGTTCAGAACACACCAGAATACCTAAAAAGATCCCCCCCTCCCCTTGTCTCTCTACATACACACTTGTTGCCTCTCTCTAAGGTTTTTAGTTAAGGCCAAGGAACATCTAAGCAACTGAAGCAGTAAATAATTGAAATGGCCCCTACTATATCTACTTCTCTCCTTGAATAAAAGTAGTGGTTAAATTATGAAAGAACTCAGATTTTGGGAATACACATGCACTGCGTTGGTACGGATCAGAAGGAGTTATCCCTTAGCTTTAGCAATGGCAGTATCAGCACAGTACCTATTGTCGTTTATCCTGCCTTCACTGGTGCGGTGGGAGTCTCACAGGAAGGCCGAGCCCTGTACCCGAAGCTGTGCGGTACTGCCTGACGGATGTTGTGAGGAAGAACGGGGAACAACAGAACAACGCACAGGAATAGTACACGGAAAGGAAGAATGGCAAACCTGCTGCGAGGAATCCCTGAGAGGCGACAAAAAAGCTTTCCTGCCTTCCAATTTCTCTTATGCTGGAGACCTGAAGACCACAGAAGGTAAAGAAAGAGGTAAAGAGCCATTGACCTTTCTGGGCCAAGGTCAGGAACGTACAGCGATCAGGATCCAAACGAGAAGAAAGAGCGTGGTTGGTGGTGAACATGCCACCAGGGCAGGGAATACCATCCTGCAAAGTGCTAATTCCAATCGTCATCGCTGCGGCACAAAAAAACCCCACCAAAACCCCCCGGAATTACAGCCAGCCACATACTTTTAGAAGTATCACTTCAGAGCTGTGAGATGATGGGAACCTCAGGAACAGATGCCAAAATTGGTGCCTACTGTAAGACAGATTTATACCTCATTCGCTTCCTCAGAGCACATCTGTTACACAAACTCCCAGAAACACTGGCATCCCGCCCAAAGAGCACTTACTCAGCCAATTCAATTAATGTTATCATTAAGTCACAATATATCTAATGAATGGGACAGCCAAGTTACTACAGATTATCACAGCATTTCTCTTCGCAACAGTGTTAGTGACGGGATGCAGGGGGGACATTCTGATGTACAGACGGCAGGGAGTGGGTAAATAAAGCTAAAACAGCCTGGACAGATCAGCTACTCTGCTCCGACTTCCAGAACTCGTCCTGGCAATAGAATTATCACCTTAGCTTTAATTTGCACTGGGCCTACAGCAGACTTTCTCCTGGTAAGAAGGGATTCTGAAGCAAAGAATTAAAAAAAAAAAAAGCAAAAATATAGCTTTTCAGATTTTTAATCGGTTAATTAACCAGAATACTGACGACAGTATTCTGGAAGCTTTTATTTGGTTGCCTTTTTTTTAAAAAAAAAAAAAAAAAAAGAGTAGAGGAAACGCACTCAACTCCACATCGCATCTTTTTTCACATTTAGTTAATTGATTGGCAGCACACATCCTGATGAAAACGCTGCCTGTACATGTATTGCAGTTACCCAGCACAGTCGCAGCAGGGGATTCTTGGAGTTTCAGCAACACTAACAATTTCAGTGTTTTTATTCCACTGGGATTGCTTTCTAAACCCAAGTTATCTCAAAATTAATACCTCCAAACAGAAGCAATCTAAAAAAAAGGTTACATTTAAAGTTTGAAATCTGCATCTCTCTGGATCTTAGCTCCCTTTGTAGACCCTCTGAGATGCCCTAAAGCTTCAAGCTCTGCTGTAAATACAACATGCTGCTGAACATGGACCGAGATGTTAAGAGTTGTTCTGCTACAGCTGAAGCTCGGTATGGCAGAAAGCCGCAGGTAAGCCACGAAACGCTGATGGGGAAGGGAATGGAACTGGACATCCATTCCTGGACTATCGCTGTATTTCAGGTTGGGAATAAAATCCTGTAGGGCTCATCAGCATAGGTAACGAGGCTTGGCAGAAGCCTTATTTATAAGATCTCATGTATGCTTATAATCACAGATGTAAAAAGAATACAGGATTTTGCATTGAAGTCCTAGCTCCAGACTTTCTTCAGAAATTTAAGTGCTCCTCACTAAACTAATAACTTGGGTATTTCCCATGCAATATGATGAAGGCTTCATAGCTGTAATTTCTCACATGTGGTTTCGAATGTACTGTTTTGTTTAAAAAGGACATTTGATCCAGTTCTCTGATCAAACCCAGTGCCTGGCAAGTTAAAAGCCATGATCAAGGCTGACTTCTTCCTTAACTCTACAGACCAGAGCTCAGGATTTGCCCGATCTAAAAAACCTGCACAAATTAGAGCATTTTGATTTTAGGTCTCCATCTTATTTAACTGGCAGAAATACCGATTATTGCTGTTACTTTTGCTGATACTGTTTTCTAGGAAAAATGCTGAGCTGACTGCTGAGCATTGTAGATATGCTTGTGATAAGTCTGAACAAGGTAGCCTCATCACTGGAAGCACAGTAATTGCAATAGAGCACAGCGCTAAACATGGGTTAATATACCCTGCTAGGACTACCAGGATAAATTTGCCTGCAAGGAACTCCAGGGCACCACAGCTACCCCTTCCTCAAATACTCAGGTCAGCTCTGATATATGCTGTGGCATAGGAACACCTGGAATCTGAGAGAAAAAAATATCCAGGAAAGGGAAAAGGTATTCATAATTAACTGGGAAGTTAAACTAATTTCTCTTGAGTTTTCCTACTTAAGTTTTCTCCGTAGTTTCTGAACCTTTAAATAGTTATTCCTAAAATTACAGATCAGAAGGACCTCGGAAGCCTGGGACAGTATTTTCGCGTCGGTGACCTGAAAAGGCGCGTGCTAGTGGAGCCTGCGCATGCAGGATGAGTCAGTAGCAGCTGTTTGCCACTGCCCTCTTGGGTGCTCCAAGGGCAGCCCGTGGGCAAGACCAACGTGTCCAGGGCAGCTCTGCTGTGCTAGAGACGTTGGTCTTGCCCACAGGCTGCCCTTGTGTCTCTGCTGGGATAGGAACAGAGGAGGCTAGAATATCCATGCAGTGTTGGCTGCGGCCCTTCAGGACTAACTCCTGAGTCAGCCTAGATCCAGATTGGTCTACAGATTTTGTAACAGATAAGGAAAGCTTGTTCGTGTGTTTCTACAGCGTGCATCTGTGATTTGAGCTCCTGGGCATTACTGCTGTATCAATTTAGGTCTCTCAAATTACAGTAATTGAAACAGACAAGACTCACTGGGTTTCATCTTCATCTCAGTTCAGGACTTCTTCCTCGTCTGGGAGATTTTCAGGTTTCAAACAGCGGGGCTTTCAGTACTTCTCTGCAAGTCTGCTTGCCAGAGCAACAGATCCACTGTCAGGAAATTCTTCTCCCTCGGTATTCAACTCGGAGTTCCTTTTCGCTTCCTCTTTTCTCTGCCAATTACCTCTCCGGAGCACACTAAGCAAATCCTTCAACATTTACATCTTTAAAATAATATGGCATAATTAACTCCAGGGGAACAGCTTTCACCAAATTACATATATTTATCTCTTTTAATCTTGTGTTATTAATTTAACCCCTCCAGCCAGTCCCTGAGTTGTTTGGGCTGCTCTCCTCTGAGCTCATGCCAATTTGTTAGCTTTTTTCTGGCGACTCAAATAAAGCTGAGAGCAATGTGGTAGGTGTGATCTCTTCTGAGCCACAGAGAAAAATCTCTATGGTTAAAGTCCGTTCTGAGCCATGAAGAACTACAGCACATTAAAATACTTCGTAAATGGAAACTAACTCCCATACCGTCTCTCTGAGGAAGGGAAGTAAGCGTCAGACCTGTTTTATGGATTGAAAACAAAACATTTTACCTGGGGCCACAAGGAGAGAGTCTGCGTGAGAACACTATCTGAAATTCAGCATTTTCCCCTTAGTCTTGAGTTTAGACCATTTCCGTTGCTCCACAAAACAAGCCCAAGGAGTTTCAGAGAGAAAGTTTTCAGAAAGAAGCAGCTTAGTCCCAACTGTCCTGTAGTTTGGCTTCTAACCCTCTGCTCTTACGTTATCGTATCAGCTCTGCTACCAAGTACCACTTTGCTTCCCCCGGTTCAGGCACTGTTGTGTTCCTTGACTTCCCTCCCTCATTCTCACCCATCTGAAGTTGTAGTCTGAATCTACAACCCTCTGGAGCCAAATCCACTCCAGCTTTGAAGCAACTGTCAAAGTATAGTACATCAAAGCATAAGACTGAGAACATGTAACGTCTCTGAAAAGCCACAGTACGAGAGAAATACGTTTCTTGAGAAAAAGTCAGAGGTGTAGATTTGTAAAAGGAACTGAACAGAAAGCAGTTCAGTGCAGGATCCTTCTATTTGGGAAAAAGTTCTGGAACGTTATAAAGCGTTGGCTCCATTCAACTCGTGCTTCGTACGTTTCCGCAGCGCTGTGTTTTTTGCTGGTCTTGACAGACGAAGCAATGTCAAGTCCGTAGGGAGCGCTGCAATGGAACTGTTGCATGCCTGGCTGCAGAAGGAGCAGCTGCAGAGAGAGACTGTATATACTAAAGAAAACATATTTCAGGTTGATTTTTTTTTTAAAGCCATTTCTACACCACCTACACATGGTTTGTTTCCTTTGCCCTCTCACTCACACTCCGAGAATGGCTGCTCTTTGTGCCCGTTCCCCCACATGACTAATTCTATAATCTTCTTCCAAGAAGCTCAACAGAACATTCTAAAAACCATACAAGTATCACAGTCCTATATCACCATACTAGAGACAACTGCAGATGATTCCAGTTTAATACCTTTGATCTAAGTAGACAACCGTATCTACATGCTTGATAACTAAACAGGATTTGAATAACCTGAAGCAGTCCCTAAGGCGTGGGTGCACTTTGCCTAGTACTTGCATGAGTTTCCAAGAAGCGATGGCAGCATAAATGCCAATGCTGAACTAGGCACAGTTAAAACCGGTGCCTGATGCACCATGCACCAGGCTAACGTAGATTTCTTTACTGCAAATATTGGTGGCACTAAGGAGTTGAAAAAACAAAGAGGGTAAAAAATTGGGAAAAAATACCAAGCTGAGGCACTATTCTAACATTCAGGAACTTTCAGGTTTTGGCATTTTTAGACTACACTCCATGGTTTTTAAAACTTCACAGAATCCCAGGCTGGAAGGGACCTCAGGGACCATCTAGTCCAACCTTTCTAGGCAGGGCACAGCCTAGACAAGATGGCCCAGCACCCTGTCCAGCCAAACCTTGAAGGTGCCCAACGTGGCCGAGCCAACCCCTTCCCTGGGGAGATTATTCCAGTGGTGACTGTCCTCACTGTGAAAAATTTCCCTCTCGTGTCCAATCGGAATCTCCCCAAAGAGCAACTTGTGTCCATTCCTCCTTGTCCTCTCCATCTGAACTTCTTATCACAGGAGCTAAAACCAACTTCTTTTGTAGTGAAAACTGAAGTTGTCCTGTAATTTTCTAATTATAGCAGCAATCACTTAAACAAAAAAAACCCCAAACACAACTGTTGAGGAAACAGAGCTTATCACTCTTGTCATAAGAATGACATCACGACACCGTATACCTTTTCAGGCTTGGAGCAGGTTGCAAGAGGCATCCCATCTGTTTCTTCCCCCCTCAGTCCCACGTACTCTTCACAACAGCCTTCTTAAGCGTTTGTATATCCCCTGTCTGAGTTAATTTGGGAGCTTACACAAGACAAATAACCCTATGGCTTCCAAAGCCACCACCTCTCCATCCACACCCCTTTTCCAAAACAGCTTTTTCTTCCCACAGTGCTGTCGCCCAATTGCTCCAGCACCTCCCGTGCACCAACCTACAGCCCAGCCGTACAGAGCAGGCACTCCTCAGCCTCTCTACCCATCGTAGGCCCCACTACTAATCTTTCAGAGGCTTATAACAGGGGACTCGAGGGAAAAAAAACATGACAGACCTTTCAACCTTCTTTGGTTGTTAACTCGTACCCCCGAAACGTGGAGACACACCAAGCTACAGAGACTTATACAAGGTTGACTCTGTTCTCTAGATAGAGTTTTGCAGTGACTGTGGAAAAAGCCCATACCTTCCACCAACACAAAGTATAAAAAGCTGGAAGAAAAAGAAAATAAAAATTGGACGTGGTGGTTAAGAGATCCTAAAAGAATCATCCAGAAGGGCAGAATCTCCTGATGACACAGCCTTTCCAATCAAGGCAAAATAAGACACCTGTAAAATTGTGTAAATTAGAACAGAAGCAATAAATACTCTCAATTCTCTTTCTTAACAGGTAATCATCATGCCTGAATCTGGACAGGGAAGAACGCCATTTGAGGGGAGATTTCATTTATCCTGGAACCTAACCTTTCCCTGGGGAATCTCTTTCATAAAGTTAAATACAATACCTCTATTCATTGACAGCCTTTTCCATTAGTTGCTCTGCTTTAGGGGGTCCATTCCCTGCTCAGCCCTTTCCTCCAGTTCCCCCTCCTCTTCCCCGTACCATCACACCATCACTTTGTGAGCCATGCTACTTTCTTCCATTCTGTTATCCTTGCAATACGTATTTGATGTGTTTGGCGTACAGAACCGATGTCTGTTTGGATTAAAACCGTGTTGTAATCTGGAGGAAAAACATACAAAGCCACGGCTGAGCATGACAGAAGAAAGCTATCCCCAGTCTGGGAAGCTGCAGCGTGTCCCTACTGGGAATAGCCTAGTACCCTGTTTATTACGTTAACCAGAAACAGGGGAAATGGCTGAGGTTTCACTGCTCTGTACTGTACAGAGGCCAGTGCTCGCTCCCCCAGCTACGTAGGGTGAACATATTACATATACTCTCATTTCTACTTAATGGTTCTTCCATCCTTTCAAATAACTCTCTCCACTCTGGCAAGCACGTGATTTATGGAACCTCAGCAGAAACGAATGGATTACACAGCTAATGAATGAATGAATCAAACAAACCCAAGAGGCCACGATCACACGATCAGCCGAACGGGACTGAGTGTTTTAAGTGGTGCTTCTACTGCTTGGGTCTTTGCACTCGGTTATACTAGGGTTTCAAAGAGCCAGAATCCAGACAGATGCTGCATTGTTTAAAAAAACGTGGAATTTTTCAATGCGAATCTGCCTTCACTGACATCTTTCAGCAGCATTGTCTCCATCGGAATTAGCTGCAATTGATGCCAAAACTTCTCTATGACAGTGTGTACAAAGCTTTGGATGGAACAACTTTGGGAGCATTCTCTCTCTCAAATATCTAGGGCTATGAAATTTTATCTGCTCAAAGTTTGCCCTTTTAGTAGTAACATCAGTCTGAACTTTGAAGCTGGCTGCATACAAACGTACCCTAAGCATGGCCTGGAAAGGGTGGGATACCTGGAGACTCCAGGAGAAACGGCAGACTTTGCCCCAGACTTGCATTCCAACGACTGCCTTTGGTAAAAGCTTTGCCTTTACATCAGCCCAAAGCAGCTCATCCAACATCACAGCCTATTAGGCTCATGAATGTAAAAAAAAAATAAATAAATACAAAAATCTCCCTTTGGACGTAAGTAGTAGTAGCCTTGTATTACAGAACAGGGTGTAATTCTGTGCTAAGACTATGCAGAAAGTCATTGGAAAACCGAATAACTTCGCTACAGTCTACATGTCCCAGCCTCTTAGCTAACGCAGTAACTTCACAACTCAGTTTACAAAATACAAGGCTCCAACAGGAGCATTTAATTTCATTAATTGTGCTGATATTAGAGGATACATCCCCTAACTGTTCTCATTTTGTGTCTCAGGAGTAAGAAGAATTCGACACATACATTTTCTCATTATTTTTTTTTTTTCAATAAAGCTTTAAGGTTTTTTTTCTACAGCTTTTGACTTAAGGAAATCATCATTGACGGACACACAAAGCCAGTGCTTGGGTTGGATTTGCAATATCTTATCATGCATGTTTTGATTTTGTGTGATCAAAACCACAGATGGTCTCGATTCAGGTCTAAATTTATTCAATTATGAAAGATGTTTTTTCTGAGAGTGGAATTGAGGGTGGTGGTTTAAACACAGCTCCATTTCTAACCTATTCCTGAACACCTATTTCATATGGTGGAGACTGGAAATAAGTCTACGAACAGCCCAACTTTATTTTATCATACCACAAGAATACGGTACAGACAAATCAAGTTAGTGTTCTCAATGCCAGCATTTACGTATTGAGCTACACGTACAACTTCGGTCTTACTATCAAATTATTTGAAAAACATGAAAAATTGTTTTGTTTTGATTGAAAGTTTCTTCAGGGTTTATATTAAATGCAAGCAAATTTAAAATGACAATTCATATTGACATTAAAATCTTTGTCTTTTAAATATAAAATGGAAGTGTTTAAACTTCAAATTTTAATCCTACGTGTTAGGCCTATGCTCTGAATTTGATGAATACCCATTTTTAGCTAAAACTAAATTGCACTTTTGGGGAATGAACTATTTGATAAATATTGCCTAGCGTTACTCAGTATTTCTTCCCTTCTGCCAAAGAAAGGTCACCAGAAGGAATGAAGAGATTCAGCCGAAAACTAGTTTAAGATAATTATTATACATCTTTCAGGCTCCTCCTACGTACAAGAGAACAAATATTACTGACACAGAAGTTGTTTTATGTGCATAATTTGAGAATATATTTTGTAGAACGAAATAGAGCACCCAAATAGGGCGCTGTAGTTCACATATTCAGCAAACATGCAGCAACAGCTTTCTCCCCCTCGCTCTTTCGGGGTTCTTTGACTTATTCTGACTGGGTAACTCCTACAGAGCTGAAAATCAATAAGTTGGTGGCTTTTTCGTTAGTACTACTAAGGGAGAGAAATGTTACCTCATTGAGTGGTGCCTTGTATTTGTGAAAAGAGAAAGGTAAACAATTTCATACACGACACTACCGGATTTCCTTAATGAGACTTCACCATTCTGAGCTGAAGATCATCTCAGCAATGTAGCCGTAGGTCCTTACCAAGACCAGCCTTTTCACTGCCCAAACACTGAATTGTTTTTACTTAACATTGTCTTGGAGATTCAGCATTTCAATATCAACCATATTTATTCTTCGCTACCAGCACTGAAATACAAAAACTACCACTACTGTTGGAGACTAATACAATTGGTTGAACCCCGCTCTGCACTTTGCCATGTGGAAAAATAAGTGGCAAGTAGTATTTCTCCCTTTCTCTCCCTACAAAGCCTGACATTTCATTTCATCTGAGCTTTTTATTGGTTCTCACATCTGGATTATATAAATTTAAAGCACAGTTTTCAATATCTGTGTTGCTTAAGGTTACAGTATTTGACAAATCCTATTCGCCTGGCTGTCAAATTAAATTAACATGGGCAATGGGGGGGGAACAAAAGAATAAAGAGGCTAGATTTTATTCCCTAGTGCTCAGAAGTGAGACAAAATTAACCCCTCTGAAGGGGAAGCACCAGCCCCAACAGACAAGCCTGCCAGAGTGGTAACAGGCAACATGACATAAATGCAGAATTATGTTGGCTGGCATCCCGGAGATGAACTGGCCTTTACCAGGCCATCAGGTTCCTGTAAACACCTGTAATGCCTTTTTGGTTGTAGCATCAACAAAAGTTTTAACCACAAATCAACGGCAAAGACACTGGGTGGGATACAACTAACGCTTCTTTCAAGGATTCTTACTTGCATTCAGTCAGAAACTTCTGAAAGACACTGTGAACTCACCCGTGGGACCGAAAGATTAACTGGTCCCGTGTTTGTTTAGCCGATTAGAAGAGTCAAGTCTCAAGGGTTGCTCTTCATATCACTCCTTTGAAGATTCTTCCTATGCAGTTGCCCACACAAAATCTTTTTTATCTTATCCGCCAGGGTGGCTTTCGTGCTGACACCATGCTTCAACAGCCATATGCTGTGGAGGGCACTTACCATCAACAAACAGAAATGCACGCAAAGCCCAGAAAAACAGTCACAATAGAAGTAGAAGTCAGGGGGCTTGTCTGCATGAACCAGCTTAATTCATAACAGGTCCTTAAACGCAGTGTAGCGCTGATGAGACTTACAGGCGAGACAAACTCACAACAGCAATCCTGCACGTGACCAGCACTTGCTTTTATCCGTTAGGAAAAAATCTTGGATGATAGTCTGCATCAAGATGGCATTTGAAGGTCTCTGCAGGAGGCAAGGGGGAGAATTCTTCCCTCAGAATTACACAGGGGCCCTGCAATCACTACTGCGGGAATTTCCCAAGGTCATCTCAGAAATGAAAATCCAAAACCTTTACGAGCGAGGGAGCCAGATCCCAGAGGTGGGACCAGGTGGTCTCATCTTCACTCTTCCTGCAATTGCATTTTTGCCCTGACTGTCCTCCTGTACCCCAATCAGGTGTGGATGGATGGACTCCATACATTCTCTTTTTGTGTTTGAAACTCTGCAATTCTTGTTGAAAACAGAGACAACTCCTCTCGTACATTCCATGAAGCTCATCTAAATGTAATAAAATGGGCTCAGGTGCTAAGCCCACAGCTGTCAGTGACGAGAGCGACACAGCAGCTCTCTAACAGCAAACCTTAGCAGTAAAGCGTTTTGACAAAAAGGACTGAAAACACACACCAAGACAGTTTCAATGTCTTCCGGTAGCTCAGCGTAACAAGGCTGTCAGCCCAGCTGAGCTTTGGTGACTCTTTTAGCACGAGACAGAGACAGCTTTTAACTATTTACAGAGTATTTAACTGTCTGGCTCCCAGTATTAACTTCCATATTACCTCCTTAGAGGGTTTCAGGGACAGCACGTTCACAGCTATTACGGCATTTCTTCCTACTATCTGCAAGTAACTTGGGGGGAAGCAACTGTTTAACTACTTCTTCTTAAGCTCTATGCAAATCAGTAGTAAACTTGAGTAACACCTTTGTATCTTAAACACCTTCCTGTTCACGGTACATACATTACATAGACTCCCTAGTGAGTAGCCTCATAAACTGGGGACCTCCACTTTAGGAAGCGAAGGAAACCATATGGCTTGGTTATCAGGATTTGTGTCTTGGTTATCAGGATTTGTTGTTGTTGTTAATAAAGTACGTGTATGTACGGGTTGAACCTTCCCGTAGCTTCATGCAAAGAGTTACGGGAAGTCCCTTGACATTATATTGTCATCGTCAATTTGATTGAAGAAAAAAAAAAAAAACAAACCAAACAAACCGGATAATAAACTGCTGTCACGATCCATGCTGCCATTGCCGTGCTGAAGGGCAACGATGATTGCTCCTT
This sequence comes from Phalacrocorax aristotelis, assembly GCF_949628215.1. Taxonomy (NCBI): domain Eukaryota; kingdom Metazoa; phylum Chordata; class Aves; order Suliformes; family Phalacrocoracidae; genus Phalacrocorax; species Phalacrocorax aristotelis. Next base: position 68,865,257 of record NC_134280.1, read on the forward strand.
CCAGCTTATGATTTGGAACATGCTTTTGCTTATCTCAACTATCTGCTGACAGGAAACATGCATAAATGGGATCATCTAAACATAGACATTGGTAGATTTTTTTTTTTTAAACCACCTCTTTATGGAAAAACTAAGGGACTGAGAGGCAGTAAAAAAGAGCAGAGAAAACATTCCAGCAGTTACACTGTTCCCCTGAGATACAGTAAAGCAAGACATATCTCTGGTGAGATAAAGGATCACAGGAAAAGTTCTAAATCTTTTTTTTGCATGTATAAATAGATGTACTTATATACTTGACACCATACTGACAGTCTTGTTAAGCATTCTTATATACAGTCATCGTGATGTCAAAACGATATCAAGGCGCTCTAGAAGCCCTGAGAAGAACTAGCATGTTTCCCTATGATCAAAACCAACTCTCAGCTGAGATGAGTTAAAGCTACAGCCACTCCTTGGGTATTTTTCTAGGCTTATAACAGTGACAAAAACTTGGAGATGATTCATAATTTTTGTCCTCTCAACTCGTCAAGTTTCTGCTTTTACAAATATCGTAACGCGCTCCCACTCCCCCCAGACCTGTATATTCCACCGAGTCATCGGAGACCTCCAGCAAACCAGTACTCATTAAATCACTTTAGATACCCATTTCCTCAATAAAAAGATGACAAGATTCAGACAGCACGCTACCGGGCGCAAAGTTCAAAACCGAGCAGTGCCAACTACAGCTGAAATCACAGCAGCACGTCATCCCTGTCCGTGTATGCCTACAGGGACATGACAGCTACCAGAAGTTGTTTTATAGCAGCCACATTTCACATAAACATTTACCAAGGGCTCTTTATTGGCAAAGGGCCATACTAGGGAAGAGACAAAGAACAAAATAAAGCAGCAATAATCCAATATACTAGTATTCGCGAGTACGAGGAAAGGAGCTATGAAAAGGTAGAAAAGCCAGTGAAGAAAGGGAGCCTGGAAGGACAGGGAACAGCATCTGAGCACATCTTAAGAATGGAAAGAGGGTTTAGGGAAGGTCACTGAGATCTGTTCAGACAAAGGGCACTCAGTTTGCACAATGCAGTGGGTTTGGAGTTGTGCTGAGGGGGAAGTCACTAAAGACTCCTAACTATGGAAAAGTGAGATTGAAAACAGAAGGGAAGAAGGGAGAGGTATAGCTATGTTTGGCAGTGGGGGATCTAAGAAACGCCACAAGCACAATGTGAAGGGTTAGTGGCTAGCTTCTATGTCAAGGCGAGTCTTTTGGACAGTGTTTAGATTCATTTGTGCATCCTTAGACACCAAGCTAGAATTAGAGCAGGCAACGTTTTGAGACCAACGTATCAGATTAGATTTTTCTTTCCCAAAAGGAAGATAAAGTTAAAAACTGACTTCGAAAAGAGGCAAGATCCTACTTACTTCCTTATCAGTAATTTCTTATCTGTGCAAGAGGGAGCGGATCTCCACTGGCGCTGCATTCTGAACTCAGCAGCTGGGAGCCCCTGCCTCTCTCAGATACTGTGCTTCAGATGCTACAGCTTAAGTTCCTGGCTGTTGAGTCTTGCTTTACACACGGAAGACCCGCCTAAACGCTCTCCTTTGCGCCTCTTCTAATCACTGCAAACCTTTTGGGTCAAGGAGCATTACTCCACACCTTACAGAGCCTGAGAGACCTAGCTGACACAAGAATGATACAAAAAAGCAGTGGATAAGTTGTTGCAGTAAGCATTTACTTCTCTAAAGGATTGCTTCTACCCAAGAATCTGAGCCAAGAACAGAAACACTTCAGTTAGGAGTAAAACAAAGGCTGTCAAGCACCCACAGAAGAACAGCTGATCGATCGGTATCTGAAGTCGTTGGGGATGTAAAACTTCAGTGAATGACGCAGATCACTCAAGCCAGATGCAATCAGAAGTTACTCCTACGCTCTGGCACGATGGATAATGTTACACAAGGGTTCTTAAGAACGTTAATAAAGATCAACATAACGATCATTTATCTGTCCAGATCAGCAATTCTTTGGGGGCATTACATTTGCCTGGCAAGAGAGAATCTCTGTCTCCATTAGACCTAAAGGACTATAAAATAAGAAGAAAAACAACACATGGCAACACTCATACTTGTTTAGAAGGAAAGATTTTAAAATGAGACCATTTAATGGACTATTTATTCTAGGGCCATTTATTTTTCCATTAAAATCAGCTTTATTGTAGATCACTCAGAGAGGAAATTAGCCTTTCCCAAAGCAATTGGAAAGAGCAGAAGCACAGAAAACATTATTGTTATTCAGCAAGGGTCTAAACAACACAACTACAGACTTACAAGTTTTGGAACACAGGAATGACAACCGCCTCAACCCCTGGACCTGAAAACTATTAAATCTGAATTTGGAAAATGAAGGAAGAAAAAACCCCACAACACTCAAAACCAAGAACCACCTACTCCCACCCTACCGAACCCTGAGCAGCGACACAAAGAAGGTCACAGCAGCTACTCCTGCGTGTTCTCTTCCACGCTATTATCGGTCCCACTCTCATAGGATCGTCGAAGGGAGATGGCAAGATCTGTTCTTGTGCGGCTACCGATACCAAGCGCCACACGTATGGCAAAGTACAGTAAATAAAAACCTGATCCCATCAGCCTCACTTTGGAAACAAAGTTTTTTTTCCAAATCTGCTTTTTGTGGTTTGCTCCAGTCCTAAGATAAAACCACGAAAACACACATCCTGCTGGAAAAAAAATAATTAAACTGTATTTGAGAGTGATTGAACCAGGAGAAGGAGGAAGGTCAAAAATGCAAAGAAACAACAGAAAATATTCCTGCTTTCAAAATGATCCGTATACCAGCTCTTTATACTACAATGCACAGATGTCATGAAAGCTAAGTGCAACTCCGTTAGGCATTTCACATTTCTCCTAGACATTTATTATTTAGACATCATTTTTCTTTTATGGCTTGCCTGGAAGGTCACGACAAATTTTCTCCCATCACCTCCAAGGCCCAGGTTGGTAATGAAACACCTACCCAACAAAATAATTGCTGCATTATATGCTGTAATGCTCCATTTGAAAAGGGGAACATGAAATAGCTCTATCCTTCAGGGAGCAGGGCTTCCACTTAGAACACCAATGGCTTTTGCATTTCTCTCTTTTTTTTTTTTCCTTCCTGTTTTGCAGTATCACATATTTCTGGCTAGGGATTGCACTGAAAGAAATCAAACCAACTTTTTACACTTTCTATGCTTTTCATCGATCAGACCTGGAAACTGAAAATTAAGAGATCTACTAATTGTAAGGAGAAAGGCTTATGAAACTGCCATGTTAGGAAAAACTGGAGTTTTATACAATAATTAATAAGATTTTCTCAGTGTTACAGTAAAATTCAGTACTAGGAAGCAATACTCCCGATCTTCTGGTGTGTGCAAAGGACCAAAAAGCATTATCCATCTGAATTTCCCTTTCAAGAGTCAAAGTGCAGACTCTGCTCTTGCTTATACTGTTGTGACTCGGATTTCTTTTCATTTACAATCTTCATAAAAAAGCCTGGCGTTTGGCCTTTATATTTGTATTTGTTCCCCGTGTATTAATAATGAAGTATACTAACATTAAAATGCAGCTTCAAAAAAGCGTGCTTGTGCGCATTAATGAAGCCACAAGGGGCAGTTTATTATTGTTATTCCCTGATTCTGTAACTGAACAAGAGCAAGCAGGTAAGCACAAGGATTTTTAGCACAGCCATAAAACATTTTTGCAAGGACAGGCTTTGTACACCAAGCGAGGATTGCGCCTTCTGATTTCCAATGGACAGTCAGTTCGTATTTGATAGCACGATTTGACTTTTTTTTGCAGTTTTTACTGCAATGTATGTGCACAGGCCAGTTAAAATGAGTGTCCTGGCATGAGAAATTTGCAGGTTCCCTTGAATAGCTGGGAGGAGAGAACTTAGTGGGGAGCTCTCGCTAGAATGTTCAAGGCAAACTGCTGTTTGTGTGATACCTCCACACTTGTGCTGCGGCACAGCTGCCCTCGCAGCCACAGGACTCGACTGCCCTTACGGTAAATGGGGAAATGCTTAACTGAGACAGATGTAAGAACCAGCCACAAAGCAAGGTAACCTGATAAAGCTCTTTTTATTAGCTACTGTAATAAAGAACATTGATCTATAGAGCGCTGGCTCTTGAATGCACAAAGCAGAGTGAATTTCTAAAGCAGTCCCCCTAAAAATGTACAAAGGTCTGCTAAGTGCGGCTTCACTCCAGTGATACGAACTTCTCCGGGGAGATGCACCCAGACGGGCTCTGCTCACAGGTCTGTGATAGACCTAGTAGGGCTATTCCTCTCCTGAATGTGGAAAATTAATTTCTTTATTCTATTTTCTGCTGCCAAGGGGCAGGAGAGCGAGACAGACTATTTACGACACTCCACAATTTTAAGTGCTACAGCATGTTTGTTACAACATACTGTTTTTGCGGTACCTGCTCCCACCATAAATACAACTTGGTCCAACAAGCCACAACTTCCGCTGACTTAAGGTTTGATTCTGCGGTGCATATCCCATCAGGTTACCTGTAGGGACTACTTCTGTGAATACAGCTAAAGGATAATGTTTTGCTCCATAAATGCCAGAGTTCCTCCCGATCTATATCAAAGCGAATGGAAACAAAGTGGATCAGAATGAGATGAGATCTTGCATAAAGCTTTTAGCCAAAACAAAAAAACCCAAGTGCGTCTATCCACTAGTTCATGTATTATGAATTGGAAAGGTTAGATCAGTCCACAGGAGTTGAGAGGATAAAGCATTTGTTTTCACCCTGGAGACTCTAGACTCCCGCTGGCTGAGTCAGTCACCAACTTGCAAAAGAGAAGAATTCACCCAGAACACTAACCTGGGTTGTAGCAGGCTTCTTCCTGCTTGTCTGACTCAAAGGTGTTTAAAGACTTGTTCCACACCCTCTGATACGAGGTTACACTGCAGGGAAGTTTCGTGTTTATCTGCTTTTTCTCTAGGAAATACCCATGAGGTAACAGATGCTCAGTCCTGCAGGTAATGCGCTGGCAAGGAGTGAGTCAGTGATTCCGAGGATGTTCTATTTGCCTGTTTGAATTCCACCCATTTCAGCAGTTCAACGTGGGGTGCCATAACCATACAGGGTAGTTCACATCCAATAATACAGAATCAGGATCTCACCCTGGGGGTGCCAGCTGATGTTTTAGAAAGATCCTAAGTATTCTGCATATTTAAACTAGATGGAATCAGAGTTTATAACCCACGGTCACAGTTTCACGTTATGCCGGCCGCTGGTGAAAGGTGAAGCCCTATTTTCTTTTCCCTCAGGTACATATTCCCACCCTCAGCCTTGCACAGGGTTATGCAGTTCTGTCTCAGGTCTGCGACCCAATCCAATGGAAAACTTGCTTTTATTTTTGAAAGCAAGTTTTCCATTAAGTCAGCAAACTGATCCAACTTGCCCACAGTCACAGAGTTGCCAGAACAAACACAAACAGTGGAAGCACATGGCTGGCCCAGGGAGAACAGGATCTCATTTCATTGGCAACCTAAACTTAGACTGAACTCGGTGTAACATAAAACTGCACCCTGACTCCTCTATGACGCTGTTTCCTAGCTGTGTTCTGCGACTCACAGGATACTGAACGGTATCTCCGGACGACTATAAAGAAGTAGCTGTTCACATGTGATGATTCCTCTTCCTCCCATTGGAAAAACCTAAATATACATACGCAGCCTTTTGCTGGAACAGTTTTCACATGCAAGCGGTTACAGAGGTTGGCACAAAGCTCCCAGTGGAGAAATAGAGGAGCGATGTATCCAGAAAGCGATCATGAGACATTTTTGACGAAATCTGGTCCACATACTGTAAAAATAGTGTCCTGCCTTCTCATATAAGCTAAAACACAGCAAAAGCAAGATTTACCCAAATTATTAGTTGTTATTACTAGGGCTATGGAAGCTCTTAATAGCCTTCAATGTCAAGTCAAGACTCCAGTACGGTAGTTTTGTCATTTTTTGCCATTCTATTGCAAATCGGGGAGTTTCTGTGGTTCTCAAGTGCATCTCCCACAGTTTTAGTATTAAATGAGAAGAAGAATGGTCCTTAAAACAAAAAAAAAAAAAGGCAAACAAGACATCCTTCCTTTTATTCTTCTCATCTGTAAAGAATGGCTTAAACACTGCAGGCTAAAAATACCAGAAACCAAACCTAACCAAAACTGGTTTGTTTTGTTCTGTTCAAAAAAAAAGAAAAACAGTCTCTCAACCTCAGATAGCCAGGTTAGGATTCTGAAAGATTGAACATGCTCAAAAAGAGTCCTTCCTCCTGCAAATTAGAGCTCTTTAGTATTCCAGGACTACATTAAATATCTAAACACTATATAATGTATTTTCTGCTAGAAGGGCCCTGCTGAGTTAGTTGGATTTGAAAGGCTTCAGCAATTTATAAGTTCCTTATATTAGTCCTCCTTTCTGTGGTTAGTAACTGGAATGTTAGGAGGATCCCAACTGTAAGCATGAAAGCTATTTTATACTATCATCTATTCTTTTCTTATTTTTTATTTTGGTATCTGCATCTTATTTAAATTATCTGCATATAATGCATTATCTGCATCTTACCAGATTTTCTGAGGAGAAAATTGGGAATTTAAGAATTCACTTTGTAGTTACCTTACTTCTGCCAGGCCCATCTTCACGTAACATTTTCCATTGAACTAAGCTGGCTTCTGGTCAGACAAAACCTGCCTACTTTGCGTTAAGTGATACTTTGAACTCCAGTTGGCCTCTTCAAAACCGAGCAAGCGGTAGATCGGTAACGATGGCAGTTTTGTGCAGTTTTGAAAGCTGGGCCAGAAGTTCGGTCAAGGTGCTGCAGCAAGTGTTACAAGTCACTAACTGCTAGTCTGAGAGCTCCAGTCGGAACAGCGTTTTGTCAAGCACACCAACTTCAGCACACTCTGAACTGGAGCGCTCTTACTGGTGAGGGAGGAATCTCAAACCGTAGCAGATGCTCGTTGTTCAGATGTGCAATTCTGCTGCAGAGTATTAAAGTTCTTTTCTCAAACTGATTTTCTAGAGACGAAAAGAACCCTTAAGATGAGAAACAAACCAGTCACTCCATCAAGGAGGTCTGCTTTGGGGTCTAATTCTAAAGGACAATGGTCTTTAACACATTTGCAAGTCTTACACATGCTTTTCAAATGGCTTTCACATTTATTTTTCCTCAACATCGCACACAATACAATACAAAACTGCCTGAATTTAAAATATGCATTTGATTTCCACTACAATGGATATATCTTTCTAGCAGATGCTGTTTGGAATATCTAGTGACTGTAAAATGTCTTGATCGAAAGTGAAGACTAAACGTGTACCAACACCCTTTTATACCCTTTTTCCCCCCCTTCCTTTCTCCCATGAGATTGGTTTTTTGCAAATCTAGTTCCTATCATTGGGCACATCAAATGCACAAGGCCATTTGTGGGACAGCCTTAAAGCTCAAACCCCGGGCACCAAGAGGATGTGTCAACATCACTGTATATTCTAAAGATACGAATTAGTGAACAGGGCTTCTGATCTCTAGGCCAAGATTTCTCAGCATATCAGGTTTCCTTATTTGGAGGAATGGCTTATTTAGACAACTGCAGCAATATTCCTCCTGGAAAACAATGACGGCAGTTGTTTGAAAAGCAGAAGCTGACCTGCATTATCTGAGCGTCAGGGCAAGAACTTCAGCTGCTTGATGTAATTTTTAGTAAGCAGTCCAGGAAAAATGCAGAGCGTTTGTAATAATAATTGCACAAACACGCTACTAAGTTGTTGTCTGCTTGGCCTTTGAAAACCTCTACTTCAAAACTGGAATATTTTGAAGCCTAATGCAGGTATTAGCGTAGTGTATCCCATGCTAATATGATGTCTAATTTGCACTGACTGTTCTAACAGTTTTTGACAATCCTGTGTTCGCCGTAGCATCAGAAAACCTAGACACTGAATAACTGCACAATCAAGTTTTCAAAGATTCCACCTGTAAGCAGCGGCCTCTGCATATGAAAATCCCAGTCTTGTTCAGAGACTGATTTAACTTTTGTTATTACGCTCTCAATTTTTCTTCCAAACCCTCCCACTCATTTGCTTACACAAGTAATGGTTATTTGACTTCCCACATGCACATACCTGTAACTCTCATCCCGGTCTCTACCATTATGTGCTGTTCAGAAAATATAGTATCTGTTCTTCATACAAATATATGGAAATTGAGAACAGCTTAAAGATTTCAGAAAAGCAGTTTTTGCCTTTTCTTGATTCATTTCAGCAGATGCATTTTCTTGAGTTTTTCTGAGGGGTTCTAATTGCTTTTGCTAGTAGCTATTTGACGCTTCTGTGATAATTTATCTTTGTTCAATATTAGTTTAAAAAAGCCTCTTCAACAGACTGAAAACGCTAAAAAAAAACGTAATGAATCACGCTCCTGTTTTGCAAGTTCAAAGCTACTTTTTTAAAAAAAAAATTAGATGGAAATCAGCCATAGCTATGATCAGAATTAAATTAACTTTCATCGAGAATTTAACATCTGGATTTCAATTAAGCTTAGAGTTAATTGTTAACTGTCTTAACTCATAACCCATCAAGGAGTTAAAAAAAAAAAAAAACAGAAAAAAAGGGAAAGATCAGCCTTTGATGCCAGTTTGAAAGTCGCTGAGCTATTAATCAGTAGTTATCAGTTTGCCTTAGATGACTAAAACTCATTAATATAAACGAGAAGCCTGAAAGGATCACATTAGCGCGCCATCGGTTTCATAATTTACAGTACTGAAATAGCTAAAATACTTAAGCTATCGCACACTGCGTAGAAGGATAATTTGGCATCATTAATTTTATTCTGCCATTTGCTGAACCTAATTGGGAATGATCAGGGCTCGTAAATCTGAGTTTTCGCCTACATCCCCTTTTATCTCTTCCCCAGAGTCCTGGCATTTAATGAATGAAATAGCACCAAAAGCACCCAAAGGGTTTAATAACTTGGATTTTGGCTATCCACCAGTGCCACCCATCTCTGTTCCCCTTCCGCTCATCTCCAGAGGCCACGTTATTCTGCGTTTGAGCCTCTCGCCCGCAGATACTCATCCAGTGAAGCGAGCCTGCTTTTTGCTAAGGTGATCAGAAGATAAAGGAGCTCTCGAGTTGTCAGCAAGGACGCAGAGGCTCTCAGCAGAGATGACAGGAGCCGTTTAGCCTGAGGAAAGTTTTACATTCCTTTTGATTTCAGTGGCTATATACTTCAATAAAAGCATAATGCTGTGGCAATTATTTCCAAAGCTTGGGGTGGTTTTTTTTTTTTGTTTCTATTGCCCTTCTGCGAGCAGGGTAAAAACTTTCCGCTCCTCACCTTCGTTACATGCAATATGCCAGCTCTCAGATACAGAGCTATTTACTGTTGGCCGGTTACTAACAGGCACACAACTTAGCCACTCGCCAGATATCTTCAATACTGCTCACTGGCCAAACTGTTCATTCTTAAAGGGACTTTTACTCTTCTGACACACAAGGAATATTATGAAATGGAAACAGTTTCTCCCTTGCTAGTTAAAAATAAGAAAAATCTACTCTAATTTTCAGTTTCTCAATTCAAAAAGCAATAGCCCAGAATTCATCTTGGGGAAAAAGAGAAAACAATATATGTACCTAGTCATCAAATGGTTATGTGCTAGACCTTGAAAGCAGTAAAATAATGTCTCTCTTTTCACTCAGTTTGTGTATAGCCATATACACAAACTCAGAGGGTGAGCACAGCAGCACACTCAGCCTTGCTACCGCCAGATCTCTGCCTTTGAGTAAGAGCTTAGTATTTATCTAGCTCATGACTGAAAAAACTGTAATAAAAACTAATCCATAAACACTAAATTTGACCATGACTAATTTAAATATTCAGATCTAACCTACTTCTGATTTCAGGCTTGCAAACTTTTAGTTAGACCAGGGAGAGCAATTCTTAAGTAAATTCACACGTGGATATGCCTATTCTAGTTAATCTTTGCTCCTGGTCACTTTAATTCACCTAAAAAAATGTAAGCAAAGCTAAAAGTGAGGTGGCGTCCTAATTCCAGAGGTAGATAACCATATGCGGGATCAGGATTATGATTAGTTATTTGCACTTCAAGCTGAAACTGTGTTATCCTTCAACTGTAGATCGATGCCTTGGATCTGAAAGGCTCCATTCATTTCAAGGAATCATTCCCAATTTGAACCACTGATGGGGAGGAACAATTTATACCTGTGCTTCCTAAAGAGGTGTCATTCACCACATAGAAGGAAAGCATTCATTTTTCACATTTTGTTACTGCACAGATAATCCCTTTAGCCTTTGGCCTGACATACTTTATAAAAATTCAAAATAACCATCCACTAGACTTATTTCATACTGCAGTCTTTTATGAAGCTCTTCAAAGAGCATTCTTATTGCAACGAGATAAGAGAGTTCTTTTGTCACATTGACATATAGAGTTTATTATCCTTTAATGGAAACTTCATCATCTGTGGCAGTTTTGAACCTAAGGAGGTTGTGCTATTAGACACAATAGACATGCTACTTTTAACTGTAAAAGGTTATCATTCAAACAGTTGTTTCCACTGGTTTTGATATATTGTGATGTTGGGTAAGACATTTGCTCTTTTCTCGCATTCGGTTTTCATCACGAGAATGATCAAATTAGAGTCATTCAAAACTTTTTAGTGAAAAAAAAAAAGCCCCGATTTTTAAAGACAAAGGAAAACCAAGGGCTTTTCACAGCTACCGGTCCTGAAACTTAGTATTATTAGCTCCGCTTCACACACTGAGAAATAACGATCTGCAAGCCAATAAAGAAGTCTAAAATGGAAGCCACTCTAGGGGATGGTTCAGAGCACGGAGCTGAGGGGAAAATACCTCTCCAAGTTAAAATTAACCTTTGCGAATATTACTTTTAAGCCCCAGGTCAACGGTGTCTACCATTAAGAAACATTGCCTAATTAAAAAAAAAAAAATTACTTTTCACTGTGAATTAGCTTCTGAAATGCGCCTTCCTTCCTACCCCCGTGATTAACCAGGAGAGCCTCGCTGCAGTCGCATGGTCAGGAGCCTCTGGAAAGCGGGCACTGGTTTCTCAGCACAAATCCTGTGCAATAGGATCTCGGGCAGCCAACGAGCTAATGATATAAAGCAGCTTAGACAGCGGTTCTTTTCTCTGTGTGCACACGTTCAAAACTTTTAAGGGACGGTACATTTTCCTTTCTTTAAAATTATATACTCAACATCAATATAAATTTTACTCTATTTTCAGTCCATCAGGTTACAACTCTATCCATCAACCAGAAGGATTACTCATTAAATCTCTCCTTCTGAGGTGAGGAATCAGACTGCCCCATGAAACCCCCGCAGGCAGCTGTGGCCAGCCTCCTGGGCATAAAGGTACTGCTTTGTAGCAAGCATTTCCATGCTGCCCACAGCTTGCTAGCCTGCGGGTCAGAGCAGCTCTGCTGCTCTCAGGTTCCTGCTCTCAGAACACTATTTCTACAGCTGTAAAGCTCATCACTTAGGAGACCCCAACAGACACACCTTAACGACAGCAAAAGGTTTTCAAATGAAGCTTTGAGCCCAGGTTTTGATCATCTATCATCACTAAAGATGAGCGGCACTACTGCAAGGTGGTGCTTTGTGCTGGCCCCTTTGCCGTACAGGTCTGCACAGTTCAAATTTGCACACACGGTTGAAGACTGCAAAGCTATTTACAAGGACAGATTCATTAATATTCTCAACACATTTACACTGGAGACCACCGTCCTGGAGACAAAGATGTATTAGTGAAACTCATGTTACCGTGTACAGCAACAGATCGGCTGGGCTGTTTATGATTCCTTTTACATTGGCATGGATTACGCATCAGGTGAAAAAAGCTATCATTTGCTTAGATTAAAATATATAAGATGGTAAGGAGGGACAAATTCTTTCCCAGGAACTCACCAACACTGAAGCTTTGTTAACCACAACTTCTTGGATTTACATAATCCCAGAGTTTGAAAATGTAAAAAAACGTACAGTACCAGGGTGATGTTTGTGAAAGTATCTCAGAGGAACAATTTTGTAACCTGCTGACACTGTGTAAACACACCAGTCTTGGGGGGCGGTTTCAAAAACTTTTGGTGCATTTTTCACTCTGACCAAGTAATATAGCACACACCAAAACATTCTGGGGGTAACAGAAACACCCCTTATTGTTCTGTTTTATATAAAAAGACATTTGGTTAATAGTAGGAATAGAATGTTCCTTCTAGCAATAGAAACTACACTAGTAGGAAAAGAATAAAACCAGTAATACTTCTATGGTAGTGGTAACATAGTTTTGCTTGTTGTCTTATAAAGTGAGGAACAATCTGACAAGTTTCACGTAACTGAGAATCTGGAAGACCCACAGTGTCTTTTATTTTCATTAATATAATTGGCTGAAGGAAGACAGGGTGAGGGGGGTTGTTCCGAGACCTTCAGGGTGCTTGCGGTACAACCAAGGAGGAATTCAGGTACATCTCCCCTCGAAATGCCGGAGTTCCTGTGACTCTTCTACCCACAGCCTGCACCTTTGCATGCAGCAGGTATTAGGGCTGGGCTTCCAAAGATAAAAAAAAACAAACCTTACCAAACCTGCTTCCAACCTGATTGTGCTTCCCAACCACACAGTGCTACCGAGGTGAAGTGTTCATAGCAGAACTGTCAGGGGTTAAATGAGGAGTCTGAGAGATAGGTGCTAATTAGCATGGTCAGAATGGTATCCACACCCAGTACTGTTTCACACAGCATCGACAGTTCCTCATGCCTATCACTTCTAACACTGGATACTAACTAGTTCCTTCAAGAACCATGAAGTTTTTTGACACTTCTTTAAAGTCACCTTTTCATCCTGCACTTGCACGGTAGGGTTAAACTGAACCTAGACTCCTCGGCCCACATAGTTACGTTTCCTATCGCTTGAGAGGATCCAAGTCCTGCAGAAGCGGAACAGGCAGTGTGAGAAGTAGGATTAAGTCCTGGCCATGCCATGTAAACAAGCAGGTTTTGACATACAGGGAACAAGTAGGTAGCACGCAGACACACACAGAGAAAGACAAATTAATTAAAAAAAAAGAAGTCTGGAAAAGCAGAGCTTCCAGAAGAAGCAATCTCTGTTCACAACACAGCCAAGCAAGCGAGGGGTCAGTGCACAGAGTGTGTAGTAGTTTAGTACAGGCATAACCACCTAGTTTTGGGCTAAAACCCAAGTTAGATCCAGAGGTAAGCTTTCTACTTGGTCATACAATTAAAATCTTTGTCAGAAGATGACATCAAGTTTGGGATGTGTGACATATTCCAGTAAGGAATACAACAGACAAAAGTGATATGCCCTTTCTTGCAGAAGGTGGGGAGGGGGGGGGAATTTGGAGAGACTCCAAATATCAGTCATTAGAAGTGTCCCATGTTTAAAAAGTGAAAGATTCACAACCAAAATTCAGTACTGCGTTCCCCTGCGGTGTCAGGGAACGCAACGCCTCCCATAGCTACATCAGGTCTGCCAAATACATCAGCTCAGCACATATTCAAGTCAAGAGATGGCAGCTGGAAACTGCTCCCACAATAATGCCTCGAATTCTTCTACCCTGGTGCTGTCAGTACCAGTCTGTTTGGAGTATAAATGCATTTTGGAAACACACCTGATGATAAAAAAATGACAGCCTCTATTTTTAAATGCAATTATTATTTGAAAGGTGCTCATTATTGCTAAATGATTCCTCTTTGATAGAACTAGTACCTGCAACACGCACTGGTATTCAACACTTCCACTAGTGAAGAGCTCTCTAAACTGCTAATTAATGTGATAAAACAACTGCTTTGCTCAGATATGCTGTAATTAAATTTAGGGTCCATAAAGAATAAGCTCTACCATCTGTATCTGTAGAGAGGGAAGTGCTTTATTTTGACAGTGACAGGGATTTTTTCTTTCTTTGGCCAAAGGGGGAACCCTCTAACAGGGGACTGCTTTCTGCGAACTTGAACCCAACGTGTTTATGCTGATGGTGTTATTCCCTGCCACGCTTATGGGAAGTCTGTCAAGCTCTGTTTGCAAGTTGTTTGCAAATTTTCTATTTTTTTTTTTATAAAGCATTTGTGCCACTGTTTTTTCCCCCAAGCAGTTCTGAATAATTGATGCGTTTTTACAAATTTCTTAATTAAAAGACCTACTGGAGTTACTATAGTAACAGGGGCCTTTGGAAATCAATTGAATAAAACAAAAAAATGGGGTCGATTGGTTGGCTTTGATCTTTTCTCTTTGTTCAGTAGTATTAAGAATATTCTGAAAGATCATCTTTTTTTCTCAACCACAGAGTTCAGTAACATTTCAGGGCTTACACTGTGTAAGCATTAGCATTCATCAGCAAGCCATGGCATAAATGTAAGCATACAGCAAAAGTTGTCACCTCCTTTCTGGGGACAGCCCTAACAAATGCAGAGCAGCTCCACTTACAGAGTTTTAAAATAACGTTACTGAATTTTTACCACCACTTACTTAGCATTGAAATCCCCACGTGGAAAAACTCTCAACAACAACGCACATTTTAGTAATTATTCCTCAAAAAATAAAACCCAGTTCAGGTTACAAGCACACTCAGTGCTCATTAATTTCAAAGCCAGGTTCAACTGGATGGTACAAGTTCGCTTGCTCTGTCACAAGTGTTCTGTTTGGTTTTGGTTCCACTAGCACCTGACTTGTCAAGCTTCAGTTTAAGTTCAGAAAAGTGTTTCTCTTTGAAAAAGATTTGGAAGAAAATTTGACTACGAAGCAACGACAACCTCTTACTCAGCAGCTCTGTTCCTTCTCGCGCTCTGTACGGAGCCAGATCATCTGTTCTTAGGGCACAGATCAAGCCTTTCTTGCTTTTCTGTTCTGTTAGCAGTTCAAGAATCAATGCAAAGGAGAATGTGTTTATGCTAATCATTATAATTTAACTACGCTGACAGACAATATAAGGCCTTGTATAATAACACCACAGCATGTTAAATTAGAATAACTCCTCCGACAGAGAAAAGAAAAGGCAGTACCCATGCAAGTCACTTTGTCTCATTACTTGACTGGGTTTTTTTCCATCACTCACCTTATATCTAGTGGAAAAAAAAAAGTCTGGATCATAGGCACATGAGAAGGATGAGACTGTATTTACCACGTTCCATTCTATTGCACCTAAACACGGGTGTTGCTTGCTTTAGGATACAAACCCATCAACGGCGGCATAAACACAACACGATGCAGTTGCCACCCACGTTGGAAGGGCATAATTTGTACTCCAGAGCCTTTCTCAGGAAAGGATGAACCCGGCTCAGTTCTCAGAGCCAATAAACAGAGCCAAGTTTGGACTCTGTTGCAAGCAGCCACCTACAACACTGTTTCAATTTGCAGTGGTGAAAATGAAACTTTTTTCCCCCCACAAGAGACAATTACCTTTCATTAAGCTCTTCGTATTATTTATTGGCATCTGCTTGAAAAATACCTTTTATGAACAGTCATCTCGTTTCCGTGCAGAAGAAAGATGAAACTATGAATCTGAATGTCAGAATACTGTACCTATCTAAAGATATGGAAAGTTCTGCACTTTTCTGGAGTAACCACCACCCTATGTTGGCATGGTCCCATTTGGTCCTCATCATCAATCACGCCTAACCTACAAACCAGGACTATTCCAGGGACTCCCTGCAGTCTTATTTCCCCAACTATGCAGCCGTAAGTCTACTGGAAACTCCTGTTTTCCTTCGAAAAAGAGTCAGGTGCCCAGGCAACCAGGCAGACTGGGGAGGAGGTGGAGAGATGCACACTCAAGTCCTGTCCTGCCTTGTGGTAGGAACATCAGGAAGGTGTCAGACCAGATCTGCAAGGCACGCCGGAGAGTAAATCCACCCCACAGCTCACGCATAACCAGCAAGACCAATAATTTAAAGTGATGTGGAATCATTTTTCTCCAGGGGAAGAGAGAGACCTTAGAAGAAATTTCACAACATGGAAATTCAGCCGCTGGTCAGTCAATAACATTTCCAGGGGTTTAGCACACCCCAGGAAAAGCTGCTCTTTAAAATGTCTAATTTAAGACTGTTGCAACACATTTACTAAACCAGGCAAACTTATGGTCGCACACCTTTACAGAACAAGCCTACATTTCCATGCAGAACTTGATTTTTACCTTAAATAACCAAGTAGTTAATTTTTATCAGTCTAAAGGGCAATTGCTTAAAAGAGGTTTCATTGTCAATATGCTCTTTTCAGATACACCGCTGTAACTAAGATGAACATCAGACCAATTTTGTGAAGTTAGAGCCTGATTTGAAAGTAATAAATTGAAACTTTGTTTTATATTTAAGTTATGCTGGTGAACTTCCTCAGGCCTTTGGATTTTTCTATTTGTAATTTAAAAAAAAGAAATACGATTCATAACTGATTAACGTAAGAACTCTTTTAGTTTAGGTAAAACCAGGTTCTGACTTAATGTCACATTGAATTGTGTTCTGGTCCTAAAAAAAGCCATGAACGCAACAAAGGATCAATTTCATGCATTGATTTTTTTTTTTTGTTGGTAAAGTTTTAATAAAATAGGCAATAACGTGCTCTTTCTGCAGCCCCACACCTGCAGTAGGCACGAAAAGAGAAACATGCAGTAGCAGATGTATCCCCATTCATCTTCAGCGTCTACTATAGGGGAGTAAAGAAATGAAAGTCCTCTTCTGGGAAGAGCCAAATGGAAACCGACTGAGCTTTCACTTTCGACATGGAAAGGAGTTCAGTAACCAATTCACATGTGACACACTAAGAATTTGCTCAGTTGGAGAAGGCGGCCCCTGTTCTTGGCTCACGCAGTTGCAGGAGCACGGCTCTCCAGCAAAACTCACTGCAAGACCTCTAGTCATAATGATTTCTTGAAACAAATTGTTAAAAATCTCTGGCCTAAGCACAGCACAACCTTTTATCTCTAAGTCTCAAGCAGACCACCCTCTAATAACTACTCGATATCAGACAGAAGGTCAGGAAGACAGCATCCCATTTCTTGTTTGGAGATGCAACGACATGCTGCAGATGCTGGGCTCTGTCGTGTCCCCCCTCCGCCGTTTGTGGGCTGTAAATTCACGCAGTCCTGGGGTTGCTCTAAAAACCCCTCCGTTTTGCTACAGCCTCACAGTGCCTGCTGCGCTGGCCAGGGAGCACCGAGTACAGCAATCCCGGACACTTCTATTTCAGTTCTCGATGAGCTGGCAGAAGCCCTAAGCGAACAGCACACCCTCCATTAGATAGCACCACAGTATCAACGGAGGCACGTTTTAGGATTTTCTTTCCAGTTTTGCCACTTCGGTTTTTTGCGTGACTTTAAACAAATCACTTCTCCTGCACACGTTTCAAATTTTCCTGTTTTATTTGAAATTTGCAATGTTTTTCTGCCTTAACAAGGTGCGACAAGGCTTATTTAGTTTTTGTGAAATGCTAACAAAAAAGTACTTTATAAAAATCACAAGTAGTTTATTGTAACAACAATAAGCTTTATAGCTTCTGGCTTGAGTCCTTGCAATATTTTGTAAGCAGCGTACGAAGTAGAAGCAGCATACCAAAACTCTCGTGTGTCAACTGCTTCACAAGAGCTTCTCCACCTCTTATTACACTGCCTATGGTGCTTAGTGATCTGTACAAACACAGAGTGAACTAACACAGCTTCTCAGTAGAGCTGACAGGGGAAAGAGAGAGGTTTTCCTCATGTGTATGGTATGCCCTAATTCTACTCAGCTGCGTAATATTTTAAAAAAGAACAATGACAAGCTTTCTGACGTACCCAGCCAGAGTCATTACAAACGTGAGACAAACCAAATCCAAAAATAGATGGCTTCAGAAAGAAAGAGAAAGAGACCTTCCCATCATTTGCAATAAGGAAACCACCTTAGCTTATCATAAAGCAGAAGTCGGATTGCTGCTGGGCTCAGCCATCATTTGTCACCGGACGGGTATGTGCAGGTTGTTGCTGGATGCGATCCGTGGTGAGCTGCACAAACACGTTTCTGTAATGAGTACGCACAGTGGTTTGCTTTTGTACAACGTGGAAATGTTACTCAAACGTGGCTGATTGCGCAGTGAAAAGTAGTCCTTAAAATATGTCATCCTGGTACACTGAATTTATTTCTGACACCGCCACAGCTGAGCAGAATGTAAATCCTTCAAGTTAACTGGCTACTTTTCACCGCTCTCCTTGACGACTGTCCCAGCCTACAAGGCCAGAAAGAAAATATCGGACAAGCAAGCTGCTAAGGAGAAGTTGTAGGACATATTCCGAACACCAGTGATCTTTGCTGCGGCACAGTTTTTGCTATTTTCATTGAAGGTTTGATGCTCACGGTATAAAATCACTCTTAAAGAATCTCATTGACGACTGGTGCTCTGCTGAGTGTATCTTGCCCTCCATAATCACAAGCTCTAAAATTACAGCTGGACAACAGAGAACGCAGGGGGAGCGCAAAAGCTCCAAACTTAAAACAGCCAGAACATCCAGAATTCAATCTCCGCTCTGACACTGACATTAAAGGTGGCCTTGGACAGTTCAGCTGAATTTTCTGTGCCACATCAATACAGTGAGTATGGGTATGGTGCTGTACTATTAGCAGCAATATTCAACTTAAATGAAGTCCAGCCTCTCTAAAAAAACAACGGTGACCCCAACACAAGCAAAGCTATCCCATAACATGGTTTTATTTTCATAAAGAGATCTGTTTTCCAACAGAACAGCCCTAGCAGCGAATGCAGGTCCCACGTTTCCAAGCCTTGGCTGCCGCTTATCGTGTTTATTCACCCACAACCTTCCACGTACTATTACATTCACACAGGAACGACGTGGCCAAACCCAGAGAGATCTGCAAACATTTTGATTGCACCCAATGATTAACTCTTACCAACCGGCCGTTCAGACAACATAAAAGCAGGAATAACGCCTGATCCTTCATTTGGAAAGGAGGAGACACCCCCAGTCCCCCCTCTCTCAGTTCCATGCTCTTCATGGGGTGCTGCTACAGAACTCACTACAGTGAGTACAGCTTACCACTGCTGTAGGGCTATGCTGGAACAGTAACTCCACTCAGTGCTGGGTTCCCTACTCTTTGCTCATAATAATTCCCATTTTCAATCATCCTTCCCCTTTTTTGGGCGAGGAGTATGAAGGAGGGGAAGAATTTTGAGCAATTTTTTTTTTTTTTTTCCAACCTCTACACCTCCTTATGGGTTTCCAAACTGGAGTCTGTATTCACATATTCACACACCAGCTCTTCCACAACGTGCAAGAGCAAGCCTTATTTTCAGAAGAATGTATGTATCCATATTTTATTCACAAAAGAAAATGACATTTGTTGTACGTGTATAGGTTTTTTGTGTTTAGCAAGCATAGGTGTAAAAGTTAAGCTGCTGTTAGTAGACTGTTACTGGTACCAGTTAAACAGGTTTCTCACAACACTCTGTAATGCACTCTCCGATTGAAACCGTTTAAAGCACGTTTTATTACCAATTTCTTAATTTTGGTATTTATGATAAAACTGTAAAGATGAAACCCCTCATTTTCAAAGCCAGAGCTAAAGTACATAGCCAAATGCATAAGCTGTTATGATTAAGAACAGCTGAGCTGCAAAGGAAAAATTACAACAGAATAAAAGAGGAAAGTGCCAAGCCAGATCAAAGAAGAGGTTGAACAAGCCTGGAAAGACCTACTTAGCTAGGAACCCAAACAGCATCGCAGGCAAACAGTAAGAGATCCCACTGCAATCAGAACGCAGCACACCTTCATCCTAACGCTGCATCTCTACAATAAGGGCATTTCACAATTACCAGAATTCCTAAAGAATGGCAGGGGCATTATTCTAGACACAGTCAGGGGCTCGGAGACCTTTAAAGCCAGTTGGGTGTACACCCAACATTTAGGAAGCAATGCTCATATGCCAGTTGTCCAGGCTGGCCACCTCCTGTTCTGTCCCCAGATCCCTCCAGCTAGTGACTTGTATTTGAACCAAAATGTTTTAATCTCCGATTAGTTTATTCTGAGATGTACACAGCACATAATAAAAGAGAATGTTTTTTATCTTTGCAATCCAAAACTCAACCCCCACCGTCTCAACTTCATCAGTCATGTTTTGGGGAAAGCTTTTTGATTTTTCTGCCCATGGAAAAGAGGCACCAGATACCCACAATGAGACACGTTTCTGATTCTATGGTAGCTGTAGGCACACAGCATGCTGGGTAAAACCTGACAAGGTCCCTCTTAATCTTAATGCTCGGGAAGGGAAAGGAATTAGCAGCAAGACTCAGTTCTGCAATGAGAAAAGTTTAATTAATACGTTTCAGCCTAACAAAAAAGTGGTTTCTCTGTAATCCTTTGCTAAAAGTCTGGGACCAGGAGAGGCTGGGAGAAGCTCACTCTTTCTGCCTGGCGTTACAAGCACTACACCTGTACAAACCAGCAACTGAGACTCACATCACAAACATCCCACCAGCTAAATCCCAGGACACAGATGACTAGCCATACAGGGAGTCTGCATGAGGTTGTATTGCTTTATGAAAGGGTTTTATTAGCACACTTTTTGGACAACTGGAAAACTCCATAGTGGCTTCCTGAATAACGTGGCTGGCCCAAACTCATACCAATAAAACTTTTATATCAGACCAAACTGCCACCTAGTATTTTAACATCACCTATTACACAGGGAAGCTGTTTTAGAGAGCTTTAAATGCTATATATTTATTCTACTTCCTCCTGTCTCTGGTGATGCCATAACCGCCAGGAGCAAATGGTACCCAGCTGTACAGTTAGAGGTACAAACATCAGCGTTTCTCAGGTCGCTTTTAGGGAGTTAGTTACTAAGGGTAAAGATGAGAAGCCTGCCGTAACCTCCTTCCGCTGTTGCGCTCTGCCTAGCCCCAGAACGCAAGGGCCCATTTCTTGGCCTGTATTGCATATAGGGCTTCTCCGTGGCAAATTTACAGCCTGAACCTGGTTTCAGTATGTACTTCTAAATTAGCAGAGCTGTATCCAGCAGCATACAGCAAAGCAGGCAATCCTGGCTCTCAGCCCTCTTCAGCTTCTGAATCCTTGTGTGCAAGAAATGAAAGAGCTGGTCACATCCGCAGAGTGGAATGAATTAGTTACAAAAGATAACATTTTACTCAAGAACACCGTTCACTGATACTGCTGAAAACATCTGCATTTCTGTAACCTGAGTGTGTGTTTAAGAGTCCCCTCTGGATAATCTGCATGTAAATGAGGCAACATTAGTTGCAAGTATCTCTGGAAACTTGAACTGGCTACACATTCTGGAAGTTAAGTAAAAACAGAACCATGGGAGAGAACCCCTAATTACCACATAGCGAGGGTATTGATTAAAACCATCAGGGCAGGGATCCTGTGTTTCATTATATAAATACACCAAGTTCAGCTTTATTGTTATTTTAGCTGATGAAGGAAAAATAAAGTCTACCTCCACATGCATGAAATTACTTAAATTCAAAGACTCACTGGCAACAGACTTCGAATAGTGTAGCATTTTTTTTTCCTAATGTTGTATTTAAGTAGCTCACCACGGTTACTTGGGTTAATACGAAATACTGAAGCACAGTTAACCTCCAGCATTTTAGCATTCTATATAGAGCCATTTCTTTGGATTTCACGTGGCAGGGTGGAACTAATAAACGCAACTTTAGAATACTATTTTAATTATTTTTTGAACTATAAGCAGAGAAGCACTAGAGACCATTTTGGTATAATGGACACCACCATCTCATTTACTCTCTCGCTCATAGGGGGTTTTGCTGCGTTCTGGCTACTGCGTCGAGTAGTCAAAACTGATTGCCAAGAGTTTGTGCTAACAACCTCAGGGAGGTCATTTCTGGGTAGCAATTTCACAGAGGGTTTACTTCAATTAAAGAAAGACAGACATGAATTTGTATGTAGGGAGCAAGCTTCCTCTTGCCACTACCAAACTCAATTTAGTTACACTGCTCAAGGCAGGAGAACACCGTTTTCTGGGGTATACCAGTATTTGCAGTCTATACCTCATTAGTAAATGAAATATGTCAAAAAGATGTCTCTCTACTCTTTTCCCACCAGTACTGCCAGCCTCAGCGGGGACGCTGCATACCCAGAACTGATACGGCTGGCTAATGGGATCCAGCCTCTTTGAGGAATATTTCAGCGTAATCTCAACATTTTCAGGAGGAAGAAGTGACAACCCTGGTCAGTTACTTTCACTAATTATTTTAAGAGTTCAAGTTTTGTTAAGAGCTTTGCTCGAGAGCTGAACAAAGTTAATACAGAGTAACTTTCAGTGTCCTGGTCTCCATCTCGTTCTCTTCAAAAGTTTATAACCTAGAAGCAAAATAAATGAGAGATGGAAGAAGGAAGCAGTGTGGGTACACTGAAACTTGCACAGTCACCAGCACTGTTATTTTAATTGGTATAAAATTTCTTCAGCTGCTTACCCATGTATTATTAGTCCATTAATATTAGTCCATTAATTTTTGTAGGTGACGTTCTGGTTTTAAGGGTTATGTCAGGCTACAACATAATCCAGTACCTGTTTTCCTGGGCAGCTGGTGTAAGGAAGAAGGAGCAGCTAGTGTTTAGATCCAATATTTCTTTGAAAAAATGTGGCCGAGTCTTTGCTTCGTGAATGTTCCACATCATAATGCAGTAGGTAGAGCAACTAAAACATTTGCTTCTCAGTTCTCCACTTGCACAGAGCAGGGTGACTCAATTTTCCAAGTACGTATAGGCAGCATTCATGTAAGTGAGACTGCAACTTCAAAAAGGGCAGCCAGTGATAAAGAATGACAACGAATCTAAGTCTGCCGTCTGCTATAACCAACAGATCCTACTTTCCCCATCTCTTAAGTTTAAAATTATCAGGCAGGTTGTGCCTTCAACACTGGTTGAGGGGGGCAAGAAAGGAGCAGAGGGGCAAGACAAAAAAATAAACCAAACAAAAAACCCCAAACAAACCACACCACTGAAACCTGAGACTAGATCTCAGGCAGAAGCAGAACTCACAGCCAGACTTCACACTCTTGATTTTGAAGAGGTATCTGGACAGTGAGAATACTGATATATGCTGCAAAAACATTGACATCATAGCTCTGACTCAGTTGAGAGAGCTAATGGAGTTTGCAAGAAGTGTGTGGTAATACTCAACTGCCACACAGAAGACTCCAGGGATTTTTTTTTTTGTTGTCTTGGTTTTGGTTTGGGTTTTTTTTGGGGGGGTGGGTGGGGGTGGTGTTATTCTGGTTTTTATTTTTATCTTAAAACATCAGAAATAGTTTTAACTTTGCAAATGGCTATAATGGAACTTAAGAATCACTGCAAGCTCACCCTCTAGTAATGAAGTCATTCTCTTTGGAAACTCCCTAGAGTGATGTCTCAGTTTCGTGCTCGCAGAAGGAAAATTCTGCATCCAAAACCGCTCTTTTGCCGTACTACGTCACTGTGCATAAAGCCACAATCTGGCCCACACTGCGTCAAGTCCAGGACTTCGGCAACACCGGGACTTGCCCCTCTCCAGCACAGAGCGCAACAGCGGTCGCAAGCGCTAAGCCTGGACCCAATCGGACCGGGCTCGTTCTTGCTTTTGCCATGGGGCTGTCATATAACACTTCATCCCCCCACGCTTGTTTCTGTCCGACTGCACTGCAAGTTCTCTGGCTCAAAGATGACACCTAATAAAGCACTGGCATCCAAGCCAGGGCAAGCATGCGCTGAAGACGGGGTTTCCAGGTGCTTCTCTAGTACAAACAGCACACCAAATCAAAGATGAGGCGACACTGACATACAATGAGAGGCATTCTGTGATTGACAGGGGACATGACGGCAGCCAAGTACAAATGCGTGGTCACAAGGCAACGTAACGCACTTGTTTCTGAAGTTCTTTCATTCACTGAACTTTAGAAACTCTCCAAAAGATAGAGGCATCATTAGCTTCAATACATTAATTAATAACAGACACAGACAGAGAAAAAAAAAAAAATCACAATGCCAAAAAGTTATACAACAGCTCAGCATCACAGAGAAGCCTAGTCTTCAGAAACCAGACTGGATTCAGCAGACCTGGGAGTGCCAACCACTTTGGAGCGAGCCTCCCAATTGCTTCCTCCTCCCTTGCCGCACTTCTGCCTCTTCATCACTGGAGCCCTGCCACTGCTTCCCCGCACTCTGCCTGCCAGAAGTCAGCAGCAGTTTCTAACCAGAACAGCCTTTCCGCACTTAGGGTAGGCAGAGATGACAACAGACCCCATAATATACAGTTCTGTATTATGTATACCGTATTTGTTTGGCAGAATGGTAATGAGCTGGGCTTGAATAGGCTGGCTATAAGGACCTTAAAGGCCAATTTAAAAGGAGCCAACAACTATTTGAAGGGTTGCTACAAAAATTAAAGAGTCAAATTCTTCTCGGGAGCGCCAGATGGGGCACCAAGGGCACTGGCATTAACTGTGGCTTAGAAGGCTCAGAATGGACATTAGGAAAAAATTCTCCACTAAAAAGTGACCAGGTTCTCAGGGAGGCTGGGGGATCTACCACACAGACTTTTTCAAGATTTAGAGAGGCAAAGCCATCGCCTACCTGATCTAGTTCTGGCAGAAGTCCAGCTATGAGGGGGAGATTGGATTATAGGACCTCCAGGAGCTCCTCCTAACCAGGATTTCAGTCATTCTAATGTGACCAAGTATTTATGCAGTGCAGCCAAGATTTCCAGCTCCTACAGAATTCATTTATATTCCTCCTCCCACCCTTTCTTGAGTCTAATTCATAAGCTCACAGTACTTTTACAATGAATGAATCAAAGATACTTAGAAAAAACCAAAACCCAACCCAAACCACTAGGCAGTGACCTGCTAGCCCACGCAGCTTTCCCGATGTCAGTGGGGATGCTGGATGTAACAGAGCACGTAACATTGATGAAAAAAGCCTAGAAGATGTATCTCTATCAAACACCTCATTCCTTAAGTGCTACTTTTGTCTTAGCTTGTCATAAGCTGAGGAAAAGATGGGGCAAAGGGGGGGGAGGAAGCACATAATTCGCTGCCCATAAAACTAAACCTAAGATTCATTAAAGACCTGAATGTTCTGAGCAGAACCAAGTACTTTAGCAATGCTTAATGCCTTCAACACCACTGCCTGCTCTGTCTGCATGCTGTTACTGGAAAGTGGCTGATCACTTACATTAGGAAGTTGAGGCCAAAGAATAATGTCTCCCAAAGCAGCTAACTGGAAAAAAAAAATCTGTGAACAGCTGTGTGATGCTGCACAGCAGTTGTGGGAAAGCAGTGCAATACAGTCAGATTCTGATCCGTTGCGTCGCTGCGCATTGAGACAAGCCCTATTGCAGACAGAAGCCATTATAGATGTAAATTAAGCTCAGAGTCCAGTCCACGATCTGTAGGGTAGACAGAGTACAGCTCATTAGCATAGCTACACAAATGCCATTATCCAAACAAAATTATTACTATGTTTTTCTTGACCTCAGCTACTTGCTGTGACAAGCCATGCGTATTTGAAGAGAAGAGGCAATTCCGACCCCAAGAGATCTCATTCTGGTTCACCTCATATGCTTCTACTAACTGTTACATCCAATTAAGGCTGCCAGTTTCATGCACTTCTATATATAAACAAATGAACACCACAAACATGGCTATACCCTCCCAGTAAAATGTAAGGAAAGTACACAAACAGCACTTTCAAGCTGGATGAACGCTTGATCCTGTGGCTATGATTACATTTCGGTTTGCAGGAATAGCCAGCTGTATTATGCTCCTGTGCAATCACAGGGCAGGTTTCTGACCAAATCATTCAGACTTTTCGAAAAGTCATCTGCTGACCCCTTCCTCCACCTCAAAACTGATCTAGGTTTTAATGGCCGATACTTTTATTCACAGTACCCAAAAATCTCTGCAACAAGTTAACATGATTATGACACAGTAAGCTCTTCTGATACCATTACGACTAAACAGGGGATATGTAAGAAGGACACTGCACCAAGGAACCTGGAGTCTCAATACAGAATTGGTTCTCTTTAAAATGAGAATTGGGATTTTTGAGGGGAGGGGAGATGGAAAAGTTGGTTTATTCCTCTTTTTTTCCCCTCCTGAAAGGCCTGCAGGAAAGAGCGAGGGCTTTTGTGTTGGCAAGGATTGAACAAAGACGCCACCACTATCCCAGGATGAAAATGTACACATCGCAACTATGGAACAAGATGAGAGTTCACAGCAGTTCTTTATTTGTGCAGGTATTTATACAGACTACTTCTACTCCTGAGAATGAGTAGAAGGAGAGCCAATACTTCAACAGGAATCCATTTTGGTTTTGCTCCTGATTAGAACTTAATTTGATGCTTTTAACCTGTAGATCTGAATACATAACATATTTCTTCACATCCCTGGCACTCTGAAATGAACAACAGATGCAAGAAGTTTTTTTAAATAATAAATTAAGGTCAAGCTAAGTGATTAATGGGTTCTTTAATGTGTTATGCTGATTTTGTTCCAAAATAAGCAGCTGCTTTATATAAACTGCTTCATTTCTCTTCAACAGCAAATCACAAAAAGTAGAAGAAATCACTCCCACACGAGCCTTTTAGACTCATGTTGTTCATCACATAACAAGTAACCTGTTGCCCCTGAACAGAAAAACGTCCTCAGATGAACCAGTCCTATACAATGAATTTTTACAGATACTCACTGAGCAAACTCCTTAGTAACAGTTAAGAAAATAGCAAGGTTGGGAGAGCAGCCGATTTGTAATTCATATCCATATACGGACCCAAAAGTCAAGTTAGAATTTGTCTAGCAATCCCCAGTTAAGACAAAGCAAATACAACTTTTCTGTCATCTTCTAGAAATCACTGTGGGTGACAAAGTCAGACGAAGGCAACCCATGCAAGCTTCATGAATATTTTTAGGCAAGAAATATTGTGTCTGGCCCCACAACTGGCTCAAGGGACTTGACAACAAAAGATCTTGCACCTCGAAGGAAAACACAGGTTGAAGACACAAGCGACAGTAGCTTCTCACAATTGTGGACTATCAGAAGGAGCTATAATCCACACCAGATTGTTCCCATCAGCCTTACTCAACCACGCGAGCACTTCTTTGTTACGTACTCTCAGCAGAGCAATACTTGGCAGTGTTCACATGTAAGCCAGCAGCAGCTTTTTGGATCACCTCTTTTAATGTAGAATCAGCTCAAACTTTACAGAATTATGATGTTCCTCTAGACCACTTTTCAGAAATACAATGCGCTGCTGAAGACTCAGGCAGATGGCTTGGCTGAGACAGTTCCCAGTTTGAAAGCTGTCTCCAGGCAGATTTTATTCAAAACAAAAAATTAAAATCAGCAAGTCTTTCTGAAATGATATTACACACAAAAAAAGCAGCAGTTACTGGAAGATACAGGGTCATGAAATAGGCTGCCTCGTTTGCTGATCCCAGCGCAGGGTTAAACGCTACCCAAGTTATTTGATTTCTAAATGGTATTAATTGGTAGCTTCAGTCTCACTCTTGGCAGGTACATCACCATCGCATCCAGCAACATTTGGCACCGTAACACACAGACCTCACCTGACGCCTGTTCGCCGTTCACTTTTCCGTGCAGCTGAAAAGGGACTACATACACAGCTAAGGCAAGCAGGAAGCAGTTCTTACGGCCAAATAAAAGCTATGGTTGGAAAATGCCCAGAGAACAAACCACCCTCTTGTACAGCTCCCTTCAGTCAGAATTCAAAACCACAGATGGGCCTGTGAGAAAAAGTTTTAGTTCAGGTTTTTGCTAGAAGAAGTTTGGGGAGCTCCTATTCTCTCAGTCCAGAACACGTCACTAGCATGACGCTCAGTGTTGCTTTCTTGTTATTTTTTAGTTAAGAAGCATCCTCTATACAAAGATCAAATTGGCAACCGATGGACAAGTTACTCTCGCCCATCATCTGTCAAGGGACCATAAGCTGACCAGCTGCACACTACTCTTTAGACCACTGGAAGCTTGGCAAACAGTGCCGTTCATTACCTGTACGCTATTATGCTTGCTCTCTCGCTGACAGGTAAGAGAACTGTTTGCTCACCAAAGCAAGTCACCCCAGTATTCCCTGTTTCAACCTACAGTTTAAAGAAACACATCGATAACACTGACCCTATGACCCACCCAGCGCTAGGACACGATCCAGCTCTGCTAACCAAACACCTTCTGTGTCCCTGTCTCTTGACAGGCCATACACAGAGCCTCCTACGGCTAAACGCCGCACTCCTCATACAGCGCCCGCGCCTTGTTCCCTGGAAACAAAAGCTGATCTGAAGGCAGTGGCGAGTCCGGGGTAGGAAGCGGAGGCAGAGGACTGCTCTCCTGTTTGACATGCCGAGACAAAGCTTCACGTGTGGTCAGGGGCCTGATTCTCCGCTGCTTTACTCTTCTTTCAGACCAGCGTGACCAATTAAGAGAGGGTTGAATCAGACCCCTCATATATAAATGGATCATTTGAAGTTATACACGTTACTTGACATGGAAAAAATTCAAGCTTTTAAAAAATGAGCATATAAAATATAAAGAGACATTTAAAGTGCGCGTGCGCACACACACGAGTCAGTTTTACTTTGCACTGCCTGTTCAGTAGAACAGATAGCCTGTTCTCTGCCTCTCTTTTAACTGCAAACCTTATACTAGCTGTGTATGTTTTGGACCCTTTCCCACCCTACCATGATTTCCTGTCTGAGTCTGCAGCCCGTGGCAACAGCAGAAAATTGGAGCGCGGGCTTTGCAGATGGTGGTAGGCCAAATGCCCTGTGCCAATTTAGAATCTTCTTCCACAACATTTGCATTATCTAAGTCTTGGCTATATGGCAGGAGTTACCTTCATGCTAATAAATTATAGTCATTTTAATTTATAAATTGTGCTTGCCTTAGGGAAGCTCCGGCCTTCTGCAGAGAACATAAAATACCACAATTACACAGCCTTACATATACATCATCATACTATAAAAATGAAAATTATATTCTGAACCGCTGTCAAGGTGGAAGAAAATTCACACCATTTTATCACTCAATTCCAGCAGGTCACTACAACCGTTTAAAAACAAAGTAAACCAGTCCCCTCCCCAAATTTATTGATGTGCAGCACATACATCATCCCACGAAACAACCTATGATGAAAGCTGTATTTCCACACATCTGCAACAAAAATACGAGACCCAAGATTACATACACAGGGAAAAGGTGCCAGAAACAATTCCAGGGTTGCTTTCCACCGGGAAATGTAGTGTTAAACATGAATCTTCCTTGAGTGGCTTTAATAAGAGACTCTGCACCTGGCATTGCCCTGGGAGAATGGGGCCAGGGGTAGTGGGGGGAAGGAGGCGCTTTTTTCCAAGGAATAACGTTAACAAGAACGCACCAGTCACCCACATCGCACCCACCGGCGCAGCTACAGAACTGCCTCGGTGTATAGATGCTTTAAATCCCCCCTGCGCCCGGCACACACGACAGGACATCCAGGTTTTCCATGGAACGACCATCAAAGCTTCTCCCACCTCAAGGTGTAAAGCCCTGAAGTTTATTATTATGAAGTACTAAAACAAAGCTACCTCTGACAAACACGTGGCCTCAATCTAAGTGATTTCAGCAGAAGAGCCCAGGCAACTGCTTCAGAAAGAATCCAGTCTTTTCTGATAAGCAAAATAATTCCTTTGCTATTGTAAGGAATCACAGATTAAAAACCATCAGCCGCTGCTTTACTCTATAATGAAACACTCTGGTCTCTCAGCACTGGTAAATAAACACATTGTATTTTTCTTCCCCCGCCCCAAGCCTAGTTTATGACTCTGATCCATTTTCTTGACTTTCTCCTTTCTCTTCTACCTACACCACACCAAGCAGAAGCATTACTCAGAACTAAGAGCTCCACAAACCTATTCTGGATACCGATCAAAACCCCATTAAAACTAATGGAAATTATTCCTTTGGCTCCAGCAAGATGAAGCTTCAAGGTACGCAGCACTTCTCGCGTGGATTCTGAGCCTGCTTTCAGTAGCAGTTCATGGACAATAATTCTGACAGATTTCCTTCTTGATGATCTCACTGTCGTCACCCTAAAGTATCTTATAAGTTCAAACAAAACTGATACTCAAGCCAAAATTTCCACATATACGGCTAAAGCATAAAGAGGACTTTTCATAACACTTCTTGAAAGAAAAGAGCCCACAGACAAGCTTTAGAAGTCTTTATATATTGACAATAGAATGAAATGGTTTATTAAAAACAACTGATAAAGGTGATATGTCTTGGTTGCCTCTATTAGAGTTCTCCATCTTCTTCCCTCCACTCCAGGTTAAACTATCACTTCAGAGAAAATATCCAAAGACACCTTATAAATTTGATGTAGTAACTTAAAAAGTACCAGAAACCATACTAAGACCATAATAAAACTGTACCAGTTCAACTCTGGAGTGATTTTTATGATCTCTAGACTAAACAAAACTGCCAGTGCAAGTTGAGCACAAAACAGGGTGGGGGGTGGAGGGAAGATAACATTCAAACCAAAGAGCAGAAATTCAATGTGCGATTAACCAGAATTTATATCCACCCCCACAGAGGAAATACATTTCATTATTATCTTGTATATTATTACAACATACATATGTTTTGGTTAGACCTGCGGTATTATCTTAGGAAACTGCACAAAAACAGAGACATAAAAAGGAAACCTCTCAGCCATTTGTGACGCAGAAACAGATGAGCACTTCTGAGGACAAATTTACAGCGTGCACCAGTCTGTTCATGTTTCTCATGACTCGCGTTACCAATTCTTCCCAATCTCAGCACATAAAACAGTCCAAAAAAAAGACACCTCTGAAGTCACACTCCAGTGTAACTGACCCGAGGGGTGCTCTGCACGCGCGCACGCCAACCGCAGAACCACCACACCTGCTCCTCACAAGCCACAGCAGCACCCCGACACCGCCTCCTCGCCCATCCGGAAGGCTGAGGCACTCACTGTTTCAGGTTAAAAGAAGCTGCAGGATCATCAACGGATCGTCCAAGTGGAAACTAAGTGAAAGAGGAGTGAACTGTCTGCAAGTAACTGAAAAAAGGGCTTTTTGCTTTAACATACTAATTTTGACATCAGTTTGTGCTGCATGGAGTATTGGGTAGTCATCTAAATGCAACAAGCAAACAATATATTGATTTCTACTAAATTCTATTAAAACATCAAAAAATCCACAACAGTTTGAAGAAAGAATATGAGGCAAGGCTGGCCTAATTCCCCGCTTCAGCTGTTTACCGATATTCAACTCTTGCCCTTCAGCTGAAGAGTAGTGAGCTTTATTCACAAGCAATAAAATGTAAGTATTAGAAGAAAATCTATTCACTGTCATCTTGAAATTAATCAGGAAAAAAACACAGCTATAAGATCAAGAACATAACATAATTATGCCTCTGCGTGTTTATCTTTTTAATGTATAAAACCCAGCATAAACATGCAGTCATATTTTCTCCTTTATTCTCCAAGATCCAGGCAACAGACTGCAGATTGGGTTAGAAATGAAAGTAACAGAAGTATCCAACATGGACTGTAATGTTATAAACACTAAAGAATGGGACAAGCAGATTATGTCTTCCATAGTGTTCCTTTCCTCTCATCCCTGAAATATCATAAACATTTACTTTGATCTTGCACAGCCCCACAGCAAATTTATCAGTTGTTATAAATCTACACGCATGAACTGAAAAAGCTGGTCTGAAATGTTTATTTGGCTTCAGATCTTATTCTCTAGCCCATGATTACACCACAAATACCCAGAATCATCTCAAGCATTTTGGTGTCACTACACAAAAACTACAGCAATTACTTAAGCACATTTTCCACAGTTTTCCTTTTTTTTTTTTTTTTTTTTGCTTATGTCAAGACTTTTTCATTTTTTGGACAGGGAGAGCCAGATGCAGCCTCCTGAGGCACTGTAATGCTACAAAAACATCACTTTGGTCACTTGGAAGCTTTGCTAGCTTTCTTCTGATTTTTTAAAATAAATTAATAATAATTAAAAACAAATCAGGGCCAAGATTTCAATTTCACTTTCACAAACCTAGCAGAAAGCTTGTCAAACAGCTGACTTGATATTTGTGCATAAGGTAAGCAAGCAAATGGAGACACACGTTCTCACTGTAAGACAGCACAGTTAGCGTAGAGAGAAAGCCTCACATGAAATTCATGAGCAATGTACATTGACCCAAGAGGATTACGAAGAATCTTTGCCTTCTACTGTCCCTGTCACTCCACAGCCTGAAAGCACTTTACCCAGACGACGGACTGAAGCCTTGCAGCATCCTCCGGAAGCTGGTGTTTTGCTCAATTCAGACGCAAAGCAGGTTAGGCAGCCTGGTGAACATCAAACAAGTTTTAAGAAAGAAATGGTTGAGGTGTAATAATTAGAACAACCAGAACAAGATGTCACGTGCTCAGGCTTACAACCGACCTACGAGTTGTTGGGGTCAAACCCATACAAAGAACACCAGTTTTAGCTTGGTCGACAGGAAGGTGGTACATTCACAGCGGTCCCTGTGACCTGAAGAACGGTTCTCACAGGTTACAGTCCACAATCCCAGCTTTGCTGAATGTCTGTTTCAAAGACACATTTCATGTTAAGATCATAGTGAAGACCAATCCAAACAATTGCCTCCTAGAGGACCACCACAATAGTTAATGAAATCACATCATTAAGTAACAGGTTTTGAGCAGATGAGGAGGAATTTTACAATCCTGAGGGACTTTCATCTGCAAGTAACATATAAGCAAGTAGGTTTTAATAGACAAGGATTTTATAGCTCAGAATTCCATTAAACCTGAACTGAAAGGACTGATCCTTAGTTTCCACCCCTGAAGACGGCAGTGGTTACAGCACACCCTTCCCTCAGAAGTTACTTTCACGCTATTAATTCTACCCCACATATTCCAGGCTCACAGAAGCTGCAACCACCACCCTAGCAGGCTGCAAGCAGCCACTTTAATTACAGGTTGACAAACAACCCTCAGCCGTGCCCTGCCCACAGCCGGCCTGTCCCAGTGCTGGTCTCTCCCCGCTCCAGTTGCCAAGCATACCAAAGTCACACCCGCCGTAGCCAAACATTTCCTAAGGACCAGAATGAGCTCACAGTCCCACCTGGGTTCGTGACTTCAGTCTGGAGGCAAGTCTGGATGTGTTTGGGTGAAAGGAACAAACCTTTCAGCATTTGTGCATCCTTTCCACTTTCTATCATTGCTTTCTTGCGATAAGGCCTGCTCTGCCTTATGGAGCAAGAAGGCTCCATTTAAAAGGCTCTCCTCTCTCAAATGCACAACTTGGAAGCCTTAAATTGACGTAGATGCTCCTAACAAGGTCCGGCAGGTTTGTTTGGTTTTGTTTTGAACATAGCTCTTGTTCTCCTAGGGAAGGAATCAGAGCTCTGCCAAAATATTTTTGTCCCAATTTGTAAATTAAGAAAGCATGAAGCCACCATTGTACTGGTTTTACCATTGCCTCAGGCTTGCTTAGATGTAACCAAGTGTCTTGTTAGGCACTTATGTTCAAAATAACATGTAAATTAATCCCATAAAACAAGACCAGCATCAGAAATGATGGGGTTTATTCTTTTGTTCATCAGCTTGAATTCTCATAGTTCAGTGCGAGCAAATGGACATTTTCTTCTGTTGGCTACTGGTGGAGCAGAATTTAAGTAAATGAGAGAGGTTTTTCTTAAAGTCCACAGAAGACCACCACAAAGCAGGACTCCCGAGCCTGTTACAATGTGAAAATGTTTATAAATAAGGGCCACATATTTACTTGAAAAGCTTAGCATTGACTAAATGCAAAAGGAGAACTAAAATATAAACAAAGAATTTTTTTGATCTCGTTTCCAAACATTAAGAATAAAGACTGCTGAAGGATTTGCTGGGCACTGCTGAGTGTCTGGTGGTTTTAGTGTGTTCAGAAGCCTTTTTCTCTTCTTTTGAATTCTGCTGGCACAATGGACACATTGCGCAAGATAAACACCTGTTCATTTTACTGTAAGAAAGGAAAACATACCAACTTAGTGAAGATCACAGGATTAATATTATCTTACAGCAATGTAAGAAAATGGACAAATGAGGCCAAAGGTGAGTTCTTTTTAAAAATGAACTTCTAAGTTCACAACATTAAGATCTTGGGTTTAAGCTTCCAAGTGCAAACAGGCACTTTTAAGCTTCAGTTCTTTCTGAAGTTATTTAAGCACTTGAGTGCTAAGCCCATGCCCCTCTGCAACTTAGTAATGGTTTAATAAATGAATTTTATACAGTCTGTTGTAAGCAAGTATGTTCAGTACTTTCCTTCTTACATTTCATATGACAGAAGGCTTTAAGCTTAAACATTTCCCTTGCAGTATCGCATACCCGTGCATTACACCACCAAGCTGGCGAAAGGGACAGAAAAATGAAACAGATAAGGAAGGAAGCTCTAAACGGACCATTAACCAGACTAATTGAATCACGCCAGCTACCTGAGCAGAATTAAATTACTACAACATGAAAACGTTACGTTAATACCCAAACAAGATTTTTTTCAGTGTAAAAAGATCTTTCATCTCAACCCCATTATCAAAACACAATTTATTCAAAACTCACTGCCACCGTGTGTTACTATTGCAATTAGTTTTGGCGTAGCCCCAAATTAGGTGGGATTAAGATTTCAAAGCAGCTCCAATATATACAACATCCATGCACTGGGTGAGTGCTGGTCTCAAGAAAGAGGAGGCGATTTGTAATGCTAGAGATCAGTTAGGGAAGTTCACTGACAACCATCAACTCTCCGCAGATCAGATGAGTTTAGGTTTCAAACCACATGAGAAATTAAACGGGGTACATGGGAAAAAAAAAAAACCAACACTCTGGTGGCTCAGTTCAGAAGGATCAGCTGACTGGCTTTTGCAGTAACAACAGACTTCAGCCTTGACGCAACAGGTCAGACTTTTCTCTCCAAGAGGTTCCTTATTCACAGGCCTTGTTCCTCAGATTTGCAGGGATAAACCATCACCAACACCGATTCCACTTGAAATCCAAATATCAGCATTTGCTGCTAGTAGTTATGCACAGAGGGACTTCCAGCACTTGTTCTTTAACCGATTGAACTGAAAGGACCCAAACTTTATTGCCATGGTGCATTATCAGCAACTTGAAGGTTTAAATTTAAGATGGCATTATTACTTTATTAATGAAGTCTTCCATCACTAAATGAAATACATATACACACACAACACCCACTCTAAGGAGAAAAAGGCATTTTAGCTTTACTTGATCTACCCTTTAACACAAGCAAGATGCGTATCTGCAGATGCTGGTATTTTTAATTGTGCATCTAGCGGTTTGCATTTGTAGGAGAGGTGAGCATGTATATACAAGCACTAACATTAGGCTTAAAGAATTTCTCCCTGTGGTTTTGTGGGTATAAATCCAAGTTGTTGAATGTATAGGAGAAGCAGCACACAAGGAACACTGGGGGTACATTTGTAGAGAGGTGAACGAAGGCATAGTTCAAATAGGATCATAGCTACGACCAGCTCATCCGACACGGAAACGCACACCTAGCTCTATCAGGTTCCTCCCCAGGAATCCCCAGTAAGCAATGCTGTGTTGTCATATCTGAAGCAGAAGACAGAGGTCTTAGTTTGATTTTTTTTTTTTTTAAATGATTTGCAAACCACCTGTGGTACGGCTGTACTAGCCCTGTACTTCTGCTTAGCCTATGGATTGCATTTGCAGCTCTTCCCCAAAACGCACCCCTTCTACCATGTGGTTTCTTCCTGAATAGTTGTGAAGCTGATAGCTTATTAAAATTGATGAGGCTCTCTACAAGCACAACAGTTCGTTCAGTTCAGATAACAAAAGGGCATTCCATTTATTGAAATGTCAATTTTCTTTTTCATGCTGGATTTCAGTACGGTACCATGACTACACTGAAATAAAAAAGTTTAGATCATTTTGATAACTATAAAAAGGAATTACAATATTGGCTTAGCTCTGAAAAAATCCTCAGTGATAAAAATCAGCTATAACTTTTAACCTATATTAGTGCAGTGAGAAATATAAAATAAAATGGGGTTAGTTAGTGATACTAAATCCAAAGTCCACGCTTGATGCTTGGTAGGGTGTGCCGCTATGTATAGTATCACAGAGAAGGTAATTCATGCTTGGTCTAATTTTAGCAAATCCAAACCATTCTCTCCCACCGTGAGGAAAGGTTACACACTTCCCCCCTTAACCCTCCTCAACCCCTTTCTAAGAAAAATCTCTCCAGACGCAAGTAGAGCTTATTTCGGACTCTGTTTCTACTAATCATCAGCTGAGCAAATCAACGGGCCAGTTCGTGAATTAGTTCGTCCACAGAGATCTTCAAGTGTTTCAGCTAAGGGGCATGTGAAGAAACAGCATTACCAAGCTAAATTCTGCTAAATTCCCCCTTCCTCTCCCTTTTTTTCCCCCCAAAACATCTGTCAACACTTATATCTACAGAACACCAGGATGTGCTGATGCATTAAATAGCACAGCAGGTGTATTGGCTGTCGTGGGAGTGCTCGGCTGTAACCGGATAGTTAAGTACAATCTAAGAGCCGCAGTTAATAGGGCAATAATATCAAAACGTATTTGCAGTGCTGACAGTTCAGGTTCTAATGAACCATGCACCAGTCAAACACAGGAACATCAAGTAAAAGAATCACATTTCCAAGGTAAGTTCACATTTCTCCTCGCCTCCCAACATACATTTTAAATTAATAGACTCTAATATTCCAAATTAGCATGTCTCAAAATCCCTGTGAAACTACCAGATACATTCTGTAGCTCTATCAAAAACCAATGCGTATCATATCTCCATCTAATTAAAAATAGAAAATAAAACACGTGTTCCAATTTACATACTTTTTTTACCTTCCAATAGCTGCTTATCATTTTTGCTGCTCTTGTTTCATTTTCGTTCCAGCTTGCACTGCATTATTTTTACAACATCCCACCTAGGCTGTGTCTGAAAAGACTTTGCCCTCGGACGCATTAACACACCCAGAGAGCTCCCACAGATCTCCGTACAGCCACAAGCTCAGATGACATTCCTCCTTCCAAGGCAGAGACACGGAGTCCCAAGCATGAAGTCAGAACTACTAACAGCAGAATATGTCTCATAGAAGCAGCAGAGAATTGACTGAAGAACAGCTTCACAGGGTGAATAAATAAGCCACAGATAGATTATTATTTATTTTAAAATAACATTAAAATTCCCCTTACGCATTTACGGAGTTTTAAGCTTTACCCTTCACACACCAGGTGTTGATCAAAACATGTTTGTTACAACACAGAATATTAAGATTTCAACCTCCAAAGTAAGAAGAGTGGCTGGACTACTGTCTTTGATGGGAGATTAGTCACTGAATACAGGTCTAAACCTCAGCCTCTTGAGACTTTATGAAGATTTATGTGTTTACTTACTGTTTCTTAGACTCCAAAGAAGGATGCTATCCTGATCCAATAATGAAAACTGTATTCAATAGATCATAATGCCAGAAAGGTCCATTATGATAATCCAGTGCAATCTTCTGCATAGCACGCTGCCAGGGATTTCAGCCAGCGATTGCAATGCTTGACTGGAGTTAGAACTTAACCTCTAAGTGCTTTTTATCTCTAGCATCAAATTCAGCGCTATAAAACAAACCCCAAACACACACATGCCAAGTTCACAATTTACAAGTACTCCATTGAAATGTTCTTACTATAAAAGAAAAAAAAGTGACAGTGAAGCAAGTTTTTCTGTTCCTTATACTGGAATAAATCCAG
Source organism: Phalacrocorax aristotelis (assembly GCF_949628215.1). Classification (NCBI taxonomy): domain Eukaryota; kingdom Metazoa; phylum Chordata; class Aves; order Suliformes; family Phalacrocoracidae; genus Phalacrocorax; species Phalacrocorax aristotelis. The sequence goes on from NC_134280.1 coordinate 68,903,182, forward strand.
TTATTTTACCGCTAGATCTATCTCAGATTTAAATTAATGTAAAAGACAAGATAATTTGAAGGCACTGTGGAGAATGATGTGAATACTACTAATTTACAATTCCTACAGGGAGAAAGAATTAAGAAGTTATTTCAAGCTTTTTGCATCCATATAAAAGCATTTGTGGTCTTACACCTGCAAAGAGATCCATTTAGAAGATTCACTGACTTGTGTCAGGTAAAATACTAGTGACAGACTGTCACAGGAAATCGCAGGACACCTTCATGTGCCATTTTATTCAATTTTCAGACTTAAAAAACGCATTCAATTATTGACAGGATTGATCTGAAAGAGAACAACAACAGAAGAGGCAACAGAAGCCAACCCTTCTGTGGCCAGTGACTGCTTGGTATCACACTATACAAGCCTTATCGTAACTGACCATTTGGTGGTTTGAATATTTATAAGCATTTCCCTGCACAGGCACTCATGTTTCAATTGAGCATCAGCTTCCATTCATTCATTGCAATTTTTTTCAAAGAGATTTCTCAAGAAAGAAAAAAAAAGGAAAAGCTCCGTGAGGGACTGACTCTTCCTCTCCATTTCACACACAGAAGCACCAAGCAGAGAACAGCTGAAGCACATTTTACTTTACAGAACCACAGTATTTTACTCCAGCAGCCCTGAACAAGGAACAAGAGAGGAAAGAGAGTCCTCTTTTTGGACCTGGTGGCAAATACCCCCATGGCACACAAAGACTCGTGACAAGTGTTTTGGCAGAGGACAAGACATCCCCGTACTTTTGCAGTCTTCCATCTAAGAGCTCGCAGTTAAAGCAGATGCCTACGTTTGACTTTTAAAGTTACAGTTGTGTCTTGTACCAGTGCCAAGAGCACATCCCAAAGGGCTCCTCACATTTATTTCACACACATTAAGTGACACTGTCAGTGGACAGAGGGCAGACAGAGCGACCGAGAGAGGTTTTGTGAGCACCGCAATAGCGGGCGGCCATCCTCTCACACTGTAGTGTGAGCCAGTCTCTGCCCCTACCTGCTAGTGATCTGGATGGCGACATTATTGCTTTGGTACAGGATAACTGCAGGAAATCAGCGCACCCAAGGGTCAAAGGTTGAGTTGGCCCTTCTCTGGCAAAGTGTTTCATTACTAACATTCACCTAAGGTGTATTTTTCCCCACAAAGAAAATCTGCTCCTCTACTTGATTCTTGGTATGAGATAGTCTTTCGACGAGAACCAAGCCACTTGGTTTTATAAACAGCTAAATCAGATATTATGCATGGAATACCCGTCTGTAACAACGAGGCCAGCAACAGTCACAAAACTGTGCATGGTATACAGAAGAGTTTTCCAAGTCAAATGTTTCTCTAAGTTTTCCATGGAAAAATATGGTACTCCTCAGTGTGACAATGCAAAATAAACAGTACAGCATCTTAACAGAACTGTCATGACTTCAGCCTTTCAAATTACTCCTCAGTCTCATAGGAAGACGCCAACATTCCTCTATCTACTTAACTGTTCAAAAAGTCTGCTTTCTAAACCAATTACAGAGGTAAGTACCTTAATGCTAGGTTATTCTCATTACTGAGGCACCATCCAACATACTCCCTTCGGCAAGCCAAGCACAAGCTCTCGTGTACTGCAGAAGTGTAATTACAACACAGGTTTCTGCTAAACTAGAAAGAAGTCTAAATAAAATGGAGTTAGAAGGCTTTGCTCAGAAACTGAGTTTTACTACCGCAAAGGAAAAAAAAAACCATTGTTTTCCCTCTCCAGGCCGCATGTGGGAATAGCGTCTTTAAAATGAAACGGCAAGGTTTTCACTGTAATATAAACTTTGTTTAAAAAAAAATAGTGGTGGTTTCTGCAGAGCAGCTTGTAAAGCACATTTCACCTTATGGTTACAGAGAAGCATCTTTACATGCCAGTTATAGTAAAAATGCTCAAAAGAGCAGCTGGTAGAAAGTCAGGAGATATTTGTTAAGACAACAGGGCTTGGTTTCCCACAGCCTCCGCACCTTTTATAAACTGATACACCTTAAGAGTAAAGCAGGATCGCTCTTGCCTGGTCTACTTTACGCATGCACAAACCACGACCAGATCAGATGAAAAGAAAAAACAAGAAAACCCCCCAAGCCCGCAGAAATCAATTATTTTACTGTAAAGTTTGCAGGTACTAAGATCAGCAATCGTAAAAGACAGATCTTACCATTGGCGTTTTTCCCACAGATGAGATGCTCGTAAGGTTGCAACACTCCCCAAAGTTCAGCATCGTTGTTGATAACCATCTCCAGGATTTCAGCTGAGATCTCCCCTCCTCCACCATCTGGGCTCTGACTTGCCAAAACCCTAGCCTTAATCTCTTCGACAAGGTTCTCCATGCAAGCGGTTAAAGAAATGGCTGCATACTCATGGATCCTAACTGAGATCCTAGTGTCCACCATCCACCTGAAAAACCTCCCCACTGAAAAGGTGAGGCCGCATCTAGCCGATTTACCTTTCCTCAGTCCATCTCCAGCACTCATGCTGTACAGAGAGAGCGCCTTGACAGTCGCCAAGACACAGCTTTCCGACAACGACCAGCTCTGGATGAGCTTGATTGCACTCTGCACCTCAAACCTGGTGCACTTGGAGTGCATCACGCTCAGCCGCTGAGCTTCCCTGGAGACCCTGATCAAGACGCGTCTCAGTAACTGCGAGAGCCGCCTGACAGCTTCCTGAGAAAAGGTTCTGGTGTTGCCATCTCCCTTCCCTTTTCTGAGTATTTTTCCAATGTCCTCATCAGTCCAAGGGTATTCCTCTAGGTCCGGCAGCTTAGGACACTTGGAAAAGATATCTGCAACCTCGGGGTCTTCTGGCAGAACAGTGTTCACGGTATCCCAGCTATTATTCCTACTGTTCATGGAGCCCGAGTAGTACCACCAGTTGCCTCTGTGCTGAGAAGAGGTGAAGGCTTGGGAGTTGGACTTGGAAGACGAGAGACTAAGGGACCTGCAGGAATCCCCTGCCCCATAACCAGAGTCCAAAGTTAAATCCTCCAGGGTCTTCAGAGTAGAGCTGTATATCCCAGCCATAGGAAAGACTGGTTATGCCAACCGCGAAGAGCACGAAAGGTGAGGCTGGGACAGATCCTTCCTGCGCCTACCGAGACAGAGCCGCCCGTCCCGCCAGCGGCGCGGGAGGATTTGCAGCACGGTGGGAACGAGCCCTCCCCGCACGCCGGCTCTGCCGAGGACCAGCTACCTCCATCCCGCAGGGACGCTGCTCTCAGCCATCTTCTGCCTCGGGAGCGAGGGCTGGCGGCAGCCGGCGGCGCGGTGCAGAGCCGAGCGGAGCGGAGCGGAACGGAGCACCGGCCGTACAGAGCCGAGCCGGCTGCTGCCCGGGCAGGGCGCGGGGCCCGCGGAGGGCGCGAGGCGGCGGCGCGGGGAGGGGCGGGCTCCGCGCGAGCCGCTCGACGGGACACTTGACGGCGGCTCCGACTCAACTTCTCCGCCGGGCGCTCCGCCCCATCGCATGCAAATAACCTGCGGGGAGAAACACCAATCAGCGACGCCGACGGAGTCGGTCTCCGCCAGTAAAAAACGAGTTGGGCGGGTAGTATGCAAATGAGAGGGGCGGGAGGGACGCTGAGGGGAGGGGGGGAGCGGCGCCGCCGGTTTGCGGGACCGGGCAGCGGCGGCGGGCGCTTCGCTGCCCCCCGGCCCCGCTCCGGGCAGGCGGGGACCGCGGGGACCTCGGGGCCGGGCGGTGCGGCGGTTCCCTGGGGTGGAGGTCGCGCACGCCTGGCTCCCCGCAGGGCGGAGGGGAGGGGGGGGTCACCGCCTGAATGGAGGCTTGAGCGGGCGGCCGCGAAGCTGGCTCCTGAAAGGAGCCTTTGTGCGGCGGTTTACACAGCCCTGACCTTGAACCGTGAGCTGGGTAAGAAGCGGAGGTGTCTGGTTTGGTGCTCCCCCCGCTCCCTCCCTCCGGCCGAACGATGGTCCCGCCCGGGCCGGCGGCGCGCGGGCAGAGGGCGCCCCCCATCGGCTGCACCGGGCACCGGCCGCGGCGGAGGCGGGCGGGGGGGGGAGAAACCTTCCCGCCCGCATCAGGTTCTCAGGTTCATAGAGTCATTGGGTTGGAAGGGACCTGTGGAGGCCATCCTGTCCCACCCCCCGCAGTGAGCAGGGACATCCTCAACCACACCAGGTTGCTCAGAGCCCCGCCCAGCCTGACCTTGAGTGTTTCCAGGGATGGGGCCTCCACAACCCCTCTGGGCAACCCATTCCAGTGCTTCACCACCCTCACTATAGGAAATTTTTCCTTATCTCCAGTCTAAATCTCTCCTCCTTTAATTTAAAACCATCACCCCTTGTCCTATCGCAACAGGCCTTGCTGAAGAGACTGTCCCCATCCTTCCTACAGCCCCCCTTTAAGCACAGGAAGGCCTCAATAAGGTCTCCCCGCAGCCTTCTCCTCCCCAGACTGAACAACCCCAGCTCTCCCAGCCCGGCCTCGCAGCAGAGGGGCTCCAGCCCTCGGAGCGTTCTCATGGCCTCCTCTGTTCCGCTCCAGCAGATCCATGTCCTTGTACTGAGGGCTCCAGAGCTCTTGCAATTCAACTTTTAAACGCAGTTTCCACATCTTTCTACAAGAAATGAACCCCTCCCCACAAAGATCACCATTCCGCTGCTATTTACAGCCACCTGCCCATCAAAGCGCCCAGGCAGGCACCGTATCATGTCACAGGCCACAGAGCACTAAATTACATCAGCCCTAAGTGACAAGGGTCTGACACAGAGAGCAAAGGTAGCCAAGAGTGCATTTTGTTAACGCCCAGCCTCATTTCACCCCTCCATACAGGAAACTGCAGTGACTGCAAACATCTGTAACGTGGCATATTTCAAGCATTGGTTTTTCAACAGCTTATTTACAAACCCAGCATTTTACTTCTACTCTGTAAGATACACTGTGCTTCTTTTCTCTCTAAAATTATGTTTGGTATTTAGAACCTGTGGAAGGAAACCTCAGTCATGAATTTCAGCACTCACTAACCTAAGCCACCCCTGTGAAACCTCGCTCAAAGCAGGGGTTCTCTCCACCTTCTGTAGGTGGCATCCTTCACTTAGGTGGGAATTTCTTGTGCTTTTGCAGAGTATTTTTCTTTGTTCTTCAACTAAATAGATTCCAATCAAAAATACCAAGTGTCATGTCCTGTTGTCTTTTGGTTGTACGAGGCCAAAAGGTTTCACTTGAAGTCGTCTAAAATTTAGAAGAGCGGGCTGACCGCGATGACACCCACTTCACAGGGCAACAATGAACACGCCAAATCCTTTGACTTTTTTTTCCCGTTGTTAAAAAAGTGCCTAGAAAGGTGCATTTAAAACTCTAAAAGGTAAATATTTTACAGTCACACTCTCAGACCAGAAATATATTCTCAGACTGTGATACTTTCCCTTCACGACGACTTGCTATAGAGGAAGCGGAAGGGTTGTATTTGCTCACAACCTGACCTAGAGCGCAGCGCTTTCCTACAAAGGCTGGAGCTAACAAATGCTTTGAGCAGATGTGGCTGTGGACCACCCGTTTGCATGGCTAGCAAGTCACTGTTCCACAGATTCCCCCCCCATCTAGGCTACAAAATATTTTTCTACTTCAAAAGCATAACACCTTACGGGCTCTCCTTTTGTATTTTCGTACTGCAGTACTCACTTTGCTTAGTGGCAATGACAAATATATCAGAACAAATATTAGATTTTAATTAAATACTTGAAAAATCATATCTTTTACTTAGGCACTTCTGCTCACAGGAGCAAGCAGCTTCCATTATACTAAAAGACAAAGTACTTAAAGCATACCAACTTCCCACTCGCTGACCCTCAAAACTGCTTTTTTTAACATTACATCTTTCTCAGACGCAAGCCCAGCTATAATTCAGGTCTTTGCTTTTTCATAGCTTCTCCCCACAAAAGCATGAACATGAAGCATAAGTTCTCTAATAAAACTAGACATAATTCCCTCAATCATTCCAAATTATTTGAAAATCATAACACTTCACACTTTGTGCTCCAATGTCAGTTCAGAAATAGGTATTTTTACAACACAATTCCGATACCTCACTTGGTGGTTATTTTACAGATCAAAGCTAACTCTGCTACTTTGTCATATTTTTCAGGCTTGAGCACTGTTCTTAAGAGTTTCAAGCCCAGCAAAGACAACAGAGCTGACAGTACACGTGGTAAACAGGTACCTGAATGTAGGACAAGGTGTTACTGATTCAAAGTATACAGCTTTGAGTCTCATGTGTTTGGCGCATTCAATCAATACACTTCTTTTTAAAGATATGACCATTCCACTCTTACATCTATATTTAATCCTATATAGTAGGTACCATGGGCTACTATAGACTTCTTAACCATGACTTTTGGTAGGTTACCACATGGTGTCCGTCCCTACATCTCTCCACTGCCTCCTCAAAACAAGGGTACAACATGTTAGTTCCTTGTCCAGAGCTCTAAGATCATACACAGAAACATCCTTCCCCACCCCCACCCCCCCCCCACCCCCAACTCTTGTCTTCACACTGAGCCCTGTACAAATGGGAAGGCCAGGCAGTAAGAACAATCTCTACCACCTCTCTTTCTAAAAAGCTTTTGTACTTTGTTTTGTGATGCCTCTTTGCAAAAAGCTTTCTCTAAAATTCATCCTGTTCTGTCTACCTCTTAGGATTCATTTCAATCGTAAAAGCGAGCAGAAATCGCTACTGAGAATTGCTACATAGTTGGCCAACGGGAACTTGACATTATTTGGGAAAAATGCAGCTGTGCAAGTACTCGACAGATTTCCACAAGTCATTGCTATTCCTTCCGTTTACCACACTTCTCCAATACACCCACACAGTTTGTTTTTCCTACTATTCCGAGTAATTTAACAATAGAAAAATCACCCAGCTTAACAGCAGTGCCTGCTTTCTTACTTACCTCACGCAGTGTTTTCTTTCTGTTAGGAGTTACACTCCTTTCCATTTTTAGAGTTTCATGTGTAGCATGAATACAATAGCATGTATACAATAACACTTTGCCTGATAAATCCTACTCTCCCCCTGCTGCTAAGGTATCACCAGCCTTTTCCAAGGGAAACCAACCAGGGAACAGAAGCCCCCAGGTATGGGCAGGATATTCCTTACTGAGGATTTAAACGTCCCGTTCCAAGATATCCAACACAATAAGAACTGGGGTAGAAGCAAGGGGACCAGACAAATCAGGGGTCTCTACTAGTGCCTCTCAATTGCATGTGCACTGCTTACCTGTGACAGAACAGCTTCATCACACGCTCTGTGCCCTTCAGTGTTAATTCACTCTCTGCATCAGCCAACTAGAAATAGCCAGATTTCTAACAGGTTTCCAAGAACAGCTAAAAGCAGCATGAAGAGCGGAAGGAAGTAATCAAATTATTTTCTTTGTCTGAAAAAGAAGAAAATAGTTCACTCTCAGACCAGGCACGTATATTTGTAACAATGGTATAGACCATGCTATGAAAACTAAGGTATATTTCCAGAAAGCAATTACTATACTGGGCTACCACAAAATTGCCAACCCAACCAACCAAGATTACAAGTCCTACATCAACACGCCGATAAAAACAACTTAGTATTCCTTAATCTATAAGCCACGCTAAATATTGGGCTCTTTTTTGCATATGTTTCAACTACAGCCATTAGGGATTGCAAATTACTTTCATGCAATAAAAGTCAACTTTCTATAGACAGATTTTCTCATAACCATTTCTCTCTAAAAGTGAAGTGTTAAGAAACTAGAAGGTGGCAGCAGACTTTCAGGAACACAGGCAAAACAGATAAAGAAATTCCCATAATAAACAAAAATACAGCACTCCAGAACCCCCATCTTCCTTCATGTAAAGAGCTCAGGTACAAGTGTTATTCTAGCTCTGATACACTACAGACTTTGACAGAATTTTAAAACTCTAGTTTTCAAGTACATCAGAATTAATTCAAATTAAAAAGCAGCAGCATTCTCTGACCCACAAACAGCACCAGATCCATCTGAAAAAATAATTAATCACTTGCTTTATTTTTTAAGGAAACATTTCAAAGCAAATATAAAGCCCCATATAAAGCCATGATAAACTTAATCTGTACCAAAGACTCCAAATCAATACTTTTTACAGTAACCAATAGCTAGATGAATCTGTTACTTATTCAAACCACAAAATTCAGTGTATTTCTAGAAAATAACATTCACGTATACACTCTTGAGCAGCATAAACATCCCTTACCACTACATCCCATAGGACATTATTTTACTCACCTGAGGTAAAGAAGACTCAAGCTTTTCTACCGGGGGGGGAAAAAAAAAAATAAATAAACCCCAGAACTACCCTCAGCAGAGCACTCCAAAAAGCTGTTGAACACTGCACCCAAACTCCTGAGGTAGTACCTGCACAGCACCTGGCAGAGGAGCCCTTTCCAAGCCTTATTTACTGCAGCTGTGGGTGAGGGTGTTAATGAGCCCAAAGGCTCAACAGCTGGCAGAATTGGCCCAGTTATGGCTTCTCCAGGGGCCGTCAACTGCTTCAATGATTATTGCTAGAAATTTCCTTCTCAAGCTGCTGTCTCTATTGTGAGCAAGTGCTAATTCCGTTTGCCCGCTGTCAAATGATGGCATTTTCCTTATATAGCTACTTAATTTAACTGCATTTTATCTGCAACATTTGGAACTTTTTTTTTTTTCAAATAAACTGTAGCTCTGTTAACAGTTGCTGCCCAATACCTGAAAATCAGTGTGAGCCTCTACACCAGGAGATGTGGGGGAAAAGCATGGCTAGAGCAGGGGAATCACATATCAGGTCTAAATGAAATGCAAAAAAGGAAAAAGTTTATTGCAATTAAGAGAATACACTTTGCATATTTTCAAAACAATGCTGATTAAGAGATAATGTGCATCTGGTGTGTTTTCTACAGTACAGCAAAACCCCCAGCCAGCAAAGGCCCTCAATTTATTGTCCAGTTCAGCAAGTTACCAAATACTCACTGCTGACCTCACCAACTCCCAAGTGCTAGTGGAAGTACCAGCTGAAGAGAGACTTTCTCCCCAGTATATAAGAAGTCAGCTGCTTCTCCCATTCATTTTCAACCTTTTCAAAGGCTACAGCACTTACTTTTCAGAATATGTTAACTGGTAATTCATAGGTAAAGTTACTTGATAGCACCAATTAAAATTTAAAAAGAGAACACAGATCTCATTAATGTAGAATTTCAGGCCAAGCCTTTGTTCTTCAAGGAATTCCTAAATAACATTAATCCTTGTGCAAACTTTCAGGTGGTTAGAACTCACCAAAATCTTCTACAGAGAGTACGCTGAAGAAATCTCCAGGCTTTTTGGTAATAAATGGTGATCCTACCTTCTCCCCATCTCGGTTTTATCTGTGATTTAGCATAGACTAAAACTACGTTTTGCTATTAACAATTCCACAAAAACACTCCTACCTAAAAAATCCTGCCTACTTTTTCTACCATCCCAGTTAGTCTAATAAATGGCATTACCTGTCCTTACAGAACTTGCCTCACTGATGTCCTTAGACCGTTCGCTAAAACAGAATTTCTGTTTTAAAAAGATTACTCTTAATTTTTTTTTCAGTAAGTTTGCTTAGCACAGGAGATCAGCACAGATTAGCTTTGCTGTTATTTGTAATGACAGATAAGGGACTACTTCTCAAAATTATTACTAATGGAGGAAAAATGAGGAGTCATGTCTATTATGACTAATAGTGACTGTTAAGCAAGACCACTTAAAAAACTTCAATTGGTGAAGATTTTCTACAACAGCCTGCTTCTGACACACATTTTCAGATATGAAAAGCATAAGATACATTGAGAATCCATTTTTTAAAAAATCCTTTCTACTTCCAAAAGCTGCCTTTTGTAGTAGGTATAATTAGAGAGATAAGGAACTTGGGAGTGAAATCTCTGAGCGCACGTACATCAGATTCCTGAGATGAACAAAACGTGGTTTGCTGCTGCTGCTGTGCAGACAGCTGAACTGGCCAGCTTTGGCTGTCCTGTGCTCCTCCAGAAGTCATTCAACGCTACTAGCTACAAACTGGTCGGACTCACCTTTATCCTTAGGAAGCGGATGGAACAAATAATCCCGGAAACCAGTTGCAAACACATTAAGGACAAAAAAAGGTGATTTAGAGTAGTCAGCATTGATTTATGAAAGGGAAATGATGCCTGACTAACCTGACAGCCTTCTATGATGAAATCACTGGCATGATAGATGAGGGAAGAGCAGCTGATTCTGTTTAGCTTTGCTTCAACAAGGCTTTCAACACTTGCTCCTGTAAGGTCCTCACTGGCAAATTGATAATTATGGCCTAGATAAATGGTCGGGAAGGTAGACTGAAAGCTGGCTGAGCTGCTGGGCTTAAAGGGTTGTAACCAGCATCACAAAGTTCAGCTGGAGGCCAGTTGGCAAGTTTGCAGGTGACAAAAAAATGGGAAGAGTAGTTGATAGAGTAGGTGGTGGTGTTCAGAGAGTCCTAGACAGGCTGAAGAAACAGTCAAACAGGAATCTCACAAAGTTCAACAAAAATAAACACCAAGTCCTCTGTCTAGGGAGGAATAACCCCATGCATCGCTACGTGCTGGGGACTGAGCAGTTGGAAAGTAACTTTGCATGAAAAGACCTGGGGGTTGTGGTGGAAAGCGAACTGAACATGAGGTAGCGGTACATCCTTGTGGCAAAGGCCAACAGCATCCTGGACTGCGTTAGGAAAAGCAATGCCAGCAGGTGGAGGGAGGTGATCCTTCCCTCAGCGCAGCACCGCCAAGGCAGAGGCATCTGGAGCGCTGAGTCCAGTTCTGGGCTCTCCAGTCCAAGAGAGATATGGACATACTGGAGCTGGTCCAGCAAAGGGACACAAAGATGATTAAGAGACTCGAGTTGCTGTCATTTAATGAGAGGCTAAGAAACCAGGGACTGTTCAGCCTGGAGAAGGTGAGAGAGTAACTTTGTGTACAAACACCAGGTGGGGGCAGAGTAAAGAACACAGCTTGGCTCTTCTCAGGGGTGCCCAGTGAAAGAACAAGAAGCAATAGGCCCAAAGTGAAATTTAAAAAAATTCCATTTCAACATTAAAAAAAAAACAACCCACCTTTTTACTGTGAGGGTGGTAGGACGCTGGACAGGTTGCCCAGGGAGGTTGTGGAGCCTCCATCTATCCTTGATGATATTCAAAACCTGACTGGACATAGACCTTGGCAACCTGCTTTAGCTGAACCTGCTTTGAGGGTTGGACCAGATGATCTCCAGAGGTGCCTTCCAGCCTCCACAACTCTTGTGATTCATAAATCCCACCTCTCTGCGCTGGGAAGGACACCTCGATGAACCCTTCTCAGCACAACTTTCCCTTTCCAAAGTCAAGTCCTCTGCCTACGTTAGGAATCCCTCTCCTCACCAGCATTTCTAACACTGCTGCTGAATCCTCTCATCTTTAAACATTTCCGGGTAATTTAGTTTTCACTCTCTCTTAATTCAGCACACATTTTATAGGTGAAGACATCTTTGAATCAAGCACTTTCTAAGACTGAAAGCAGTATTGAAGATGCTTCCTGTACTTGTTAGATGTAGGAAATAGCCTCTTTCCTCAGTAGCTGTTTCATGTATAATGTATTTATTCCGTGTTTGTTTTGAAAACATTTTTGAAGTAGGAAAAGCAAAGTAATCTTGGAAATAACCAATGAGATTTCACCTCGTTTAAAATTAAATCCTCAAAAACCATTGAAAATTTCTGTCCAGAAATTTGGAGTGTATGAAGACAAGAGGTGATATAAAAATACCTTTTACTTTTAAATGCATCAGACAAGAGAACAAGTGTTACAGTAGGCCTTATTTGGGAAGAATATGGAACTACAAAATTATGGCTCTACATTTGATCCTTTTGTCCTATAAATAACACAATAAAATTATTGTGATGACAAAGGGTGGAGAAAACTGTCAGAATAAGGAAGACCATCATCTGAAAAATGCATTAAATTGCTGGATGATAACCTGGTACAATGTCAGACTCTCTCAGTCACTAGCAGGAAGGTCTTACCAGCGAGGGTTGGTGGGAGGAATCATTATACGGTCTGGAATCAGATCAAATGAAGGGGATAGAAGAGCATTTGCCTCATCACACGACATTATTCAAGACAAGTGGTGTACTGAAACTCACTGAGGCCTACTTTCCCCCCACTTTTCTTCTCATTTCATCTCTTACTGTTAATTAAAATTTTATAGTGTCTGCATTTTCTTTCTTATGCAGGGATGAAACAACTAGGATATTCCTAGCGTCATTAGGCATTGCCAAAATAGCTGCAAATAATGATGTTGTTCTTCAGCATTTAACAGCCATTAATTTATAACATCTAGCTATAAAGTTACAGCAGGATAAACTTCCCTAGGTCACCTACATATCTAGCTCTGGTATAACACCAGGTCTGACAAGTCTATATACGACCAATGTAAAATAACTTTTTGGAGGCACTTCCAATAATCTCAGTTATCTGGTCATGGGGTCACACGCCATGTTTTCACTTCTATATCACGTGTGTGTGGAAACCTATTACAGTCGCATGTGCCAGAGTACTCACATATTTGGACAAACTTCATGTCAGAATTAGACATATCACTATAGCCATTCACTGGCTGTAATGTTAACCTGTCTCATGAGGCACTTGACAAAGCAAATTCCATACACAGATTGCAACGGATGTGTGTCATGCTTCCTGGCACATGTGTACCGAGTAATGGTCATGTCCTCGACTCTCTCTTATTAGCCAGTAATACAGTATTGACGATAATATTATCGACTCAACCACAGTGATCACAGAGTCGACAGAAAGAACAGCCATACAGACAGACATTTATAGCTAAATATTGTATTTTTCATGATCCTTAACATTCAGGAAACTGTCAGGAAGCCAAAATAAGTGTTATTCACTAACATTGCTATAAAGTCGATGCCCCAGAGTGTATCAGTCCATGCTGAGAATAGTGTTTATACACAATGGCAAACAATGCTCAAAAGAATGAAAGACAAATGATAGAGGAAAGGCAAGGGCAAAACCCAAAGACTTAAAAATGTTTTCTACCTTGTTTGGAAGCATTCAGAACCTTAGGAGAACAGCTGCAGTATTTGCTGTGGTACTGGCATACACCAGCCTAGCAACAGCTTCCTAGCTGATGCAGGATCTCACTCCACAGGTTCTTACCGGCCCTCAGAAGGGCTACTACCCCACCCCAGCCTATACAGACCACGTGCACAAATTCTGCTTCCCCCCAGTTGTGCTTAGTCAGAGCTTTATTTTCCCACAGAACACCAAACCTTTTAGGATGAGGCAGCTTCACTGTACCACAGTAACCTGCTGACTCTCTCTCGAGGCTGGCTGTATGGAAATACTGCAACAACACTACTTAAACTGCTCCAGGATGTCTATCAAACGTGTAGCAAGTCAATGCACTGCAAAATGAGGAATGCTCAGGGGAAAGAGGAATAGCAGCTTTCCTACTGCTGTGTGAACAGCTGCTGTTTGACACACCTCGTGTAATGGGGGTGCATGTGAACACTGATGAGGCACTGCATACGTGGCACAGTTTCAAACAGATCACGTCCTACGATATGGCACTATCGCAAGGTATCTCGCCTCACAGGGTGATCAACAAGTGCACGACGCCTTGCATACATAACTGCCTGGAATAGTTGCCAGATTGCCCAGCGTAACATCTGAACTGCATGGTAGCGAAGCCAATGACTTTCTATTTATAAAACTAGAAATAGAGATCTGCTTTCTTTCCTTACCCCTAGCATAAAGTCTCTGGAAGAGGGAGCACCCCTTTCTGTTCACAACATATTGGCAAGACAGACACAGCGTAGCGCAGTGTTGCAGACACAGATGCTCACAAAGACAAAACCTGCAATTTTCCATGAGGAGGAGGTTTAAACTTATTCATTTGCAGATCATGTTCCCAGAGCAGCCCCTGCCGAGGTGGCCCATCATGGCAAGGTGCCATGCCTACCGACCTAGGCACCTCTTGGTGCAGTAACATGCTCCTGAGCAAGAAAACGCAACTGCAAGAAAAAGGAAGGAAAAAGTGAGACAAGGACAGGACAACAGAGGATAAGAATCAAGCTGACACATACTATGAGAAGTGCAATGTGGCAGTGGAACTTTGCCGCTGTATTTTGCTAACCCTCAGTGAGGAGTGAATCAAAAACTTTGTGACGGTTCAGGTGCTTTGAACTGGAGCACGCCTTTGAGATGATCAGCAGTGTCCATTCCTGTCTGCTGTGGAGCTGGTACACACTGCCCGGCTGCTCTCAATTAATTGTTTCTACCACGGTGTCCTACCAGGCCTCCTGGGCTCACCGTTGGCTAGCTCTTGGGTGTGCAGCTACCTTGGATGCCTCCTGTGAAAGGAGAAAAACCAGCATTCCCTATGATGTGTGAGCATATCTGTCACCATGTACACAGTATTCCAGTCAGAAACAGAAATCCTAGGCTGAAGGTGAATGAGAGAAGGCAAGCTTGTGTTAAGTTCTCCTGTTTCTGTCCGTGTTTTGAGACCGCCCTACACCAGAAGGTCAGTAGTACCACCCCTGTCTTATGCTGTATACTCTGTAATGCTTGGAGCATTCTCCCTCCCCTCCTTGCTAGGGTGCCACATGTGGCCTAGGGTGAGAGGCCCATGGAGAGTTGTCTTCTGCAATTAGGAACCTTCAGAAAGGGGTTGGATAGGAAATGCATGTGAAAGCATCAATAGGAAAAGACAGGGGGTGGAACAACTATCCTTTCACCAAGATGACGTCACATAATTTATATAAACTGCATTCCAGCATGTTGTTGATGTTGTTTCCATAGGAAGTATGGGTGGAATGGGGTTTGTAGCCAGGGAGCACTACTTCTGATCTGCACAGAAAAGATTCCAAGGGGGCGCATACATGCATGGGAATGTACAGATGCTTGTTAGGGCCATTTCTTGCCAGGAGACACATGCGTCCTACTGTGTTTGATGCAGTCACATGCTCTCTTTCACATATATTCTGCTTTCATTTTCTGAAATTTAAAATATCCCTGCTCACCACTACTGACAGAATTCAGGAGTGTCAAGCCGCCCTAAGACCTGCTAGCAGTGTGTTAGGGTGATGGTGCTAGAAGTGACACTTCCCATCTAGGCCATCTCCAGGCATAACAGAGCTATGCCCAAGTCTTCTCATGAACCCAAGCCAAAATGCTATAAACCCTCGATGGTTTTGTGTTCAGACTTACTGGGGTTGTTTTTCAGGTTATCCTGAGCAGTGACAAGGTTGCTGGGCAACCCTCCAGAAAGCCATACTGCTTAGGCTAGGTGTGGTATACTCTAGCACGGAATAAGGCAGGGTATGATGCATACGAGAGTATGACGCCTTCTGGAATGGCACTGGAGGACAGACAGGCAGAGGTAGCCAGTCTTTGTGCAGTGCCCTCCAT
Source organism: Phalacrocorax aristotelis (assembly GCF_949628215.1). NCBI lineage: Eukaryota > Metazoa > Chordata > Aves > Suliformes > Phalacrocoracidae > Phalacrocorax > Phalacrocorax aristotelis. The sequence goes on from NC_134280.1 coordinate 68,918,688, forward strand.
GCTGTCTTTACAATTGTCTTGTAACTAATTTCAAGCATACCAGGGCTTCATCAGCAAGAGACCTAGCATATTCAATCCAGAGAGACCTCAGGAGAGAACAAAGTATACAACTTAGACCATGGTGTGAGTTGGTTTTGCTCACATGGTCTCACTCCAGGGAGTGAGAGAGCTTTGCAAAACGACGGTGCAGATGCATGCAGGGAACCCTCAGCACAACAAAGGACTAGAGCAGTCATCTGGCACACACGGCTCTTTTCAAGTCTTGTCTAACTCTAGCATTTGAACTTGATTCTTCCCATATTCCATGAAACCATTTTAGCCACCAACTACTTGCTGTTCCGGTTCGGTAAGTGAATCAATAATAACATATTGAGCCAGCATAGCAGCAAAGGGCAAGCGAGTGAGACAGACAGAGTGCCGCAGTACTACTGCCATAGTGCTTATCTGGAAGGTAGGAGAGAAAAGTTCAGACACATTTGTGGGAGAAACTACAATGAATCAGTACTTCCAGCAACAAAATAATTACTAAAAGAATGCCAAAGGTGTTAGAATAAGGGGGGGAAAACCCACAACAAACAATGTCTTCAGTTGCAGAATTCTCTCTTCACTGAGAACATCCTATCTTTTTACTTTGTGACCCCTGATTTTCTTTTCTCTGGTTTCTCTGATACACTCAAGAGATTTGAGCCATTCCCAGTAGATACTAAAAACTTTGCCTACCTGCACATAAACCTAGAAGATAATCTTATAGATTTTTCAGTTTGAGCCATACTTCATATTGTTTGAATACCTCAAAGCCAATATAATGCTAATTTAGTAAATAAATGAGTGATTGCCCAAAATTAGGCAGAAGTTTTAATAAAATTACATCTAAAATTTATAAGGCAAATGTGAAAACTGCTATATAACTTGCCTAGCATGTCCATTAATATTGGCATTTTTATGAAAAACAAAGCAGAAAACAAAGCTTTGTAACACTAGTAGGCCACTGAAACATGAAAGTTTGAGAGAGGTAAAATCTTTGTTTCTCTCTCAAAGACTCTGTAACACAGTTTCAAAGAAACCTTTTTACTCTACATAACATCATAACAGCACAGTAACTAGTATTCTAGTACTCACCACCAAATTATATTGCCCATATTAAAAATTTTAAGAAAAATCCTTAGACTCATAGAATCATTTAGGTTGGAAAAGACCCTTCAGACCATTGTGTCCAACCATAAACGTAGCTGGAGCAGGTATTTGTAGTTTCACACTAGTTGCTCGAGTGAGTGTACTAATGAATGGAATTTCTGAGTTTATATGATGGTCAAAAAGTACCTCACGTAATGCACTGTTCATGCCTTTTCAGTCTGCTTGTTCCTATTTTTAATGCAAATGAACCATCTCGCCATTCTCGTGAAGATGCTGAATGACCATACCCCAGTGTTTTTGCTACAGCAGCAAAGCATGCATACATCCAACCCAAAAAGTAAAATCATGTGAAAAGCGGTAGGGAAACAATCACAATATAAGGTTCCAAAATTCATCATCAGTTCCATACATGCACATGTAGCTGAGTTGTTAATTAGCACTATTGGCTCACGAACCACCAAGTCAACGCACAGCCTTAATAAACATAACACCGTCCACCTTCTTATATACCTAATTCCAGTTATGACACAGGGTTCCTTGTTATCATATAACCCAGGAATATTTTTCCAACAAGGAGACCGCTGACACAGGCCAATTTGTTATTGCCGCTCAGGATGAAGCATATGCTGTAAGCAATGGGTAGGTAATTACCCGCTCCCTTTTTTTCCACCTACGTCATTGGGAAGGCATACCTGTGACACATCATCTGTAATGGAAATATTGCAGTGCTGTATAATGTTCTTTGCAGAGCACATCTCAGTAACTGGTCATGAGAAAAAATATAAGAATAGTCTGTATGATTCAGTGAAAGAGGGGCTAGTACCAGGGTTAGGAATCATGGGATCCATCAGTGCTCAATGAAATGATGAATCAGAGATGTATCAGATGCTGACAAAAGAATTAAATTAAATGAAGAATGGTGGGTGGATGTCATAGGATAAGTCATTAGAACTCAGTCACAACAAAAGCCTCGTCATTGAAATGTATTAAAATACAGAGGGAAAGACTGCGTTCTGTCTCCAATCCATTGGAATACATTTGGCAGTTAACTTTCAGGTACAATGGAGCCTTTTGTGAACAGGTTATATTGGTTACAATCCCTATGACAGGCGATCAGAAAAAGGAGCAAAAACATCAATACGGAAGAAGACGGTGAAAAGCCTCTGGAATCTGCCATGCAGGCAGAAAATTAAGGTACCTCAACCTTCTGTATCTCGAAACCTATTTTCAGATTTTAGGAAAATATATGAATAAGAATACCGAACAGAAGAGGTATTAGCACACTGTAAAAACAAATAAAGAGACCCCCTCCCATACTAATAACAAAATAAAATAAAATAAAATAAAAACCTGTTAACCTCCTCAACCAAATACTATGACAACCAGAGCACTATTGAAAAATAGCTTTTTTCACTGTTGGTCAATCGCAAGTAGTTGGTGGTCAAAACTTGGCCTAATTTACATTTATCAAACATTTTTAGACTAGAAGTATTGAAAAAATGAAGGCAGCATATTCAGTGAAAATGTGTATTCCTCTTAAAATTGTTTAGAAGCCCACATTGTGGATCAAGACCCAACTGTGGTGTTCAAACACAGAAGAAACGCTGCTCTTAGCCCAACAAAAATAAGGAATGCGCATAAACAAAGCTGGATAGGAATGCTGATAGATCACTGTCGACCTTTTTAGAAGGTTTTAGCCTGTTTCTAACTGTGATGGTTTGTAAGATATGATCTGTATTTCATTTTTATCCCTACATGATAAGGTTCTTGGCAACGTAAATGGCTTCTAAACCTCTTACAAATATCTGGTAAATGGCCAGGCAGGGTGCAGGGGGGAATCAGTAGCTAGAAAGAACTATTTCAATATAATTAACCTGGGAACTCACGATCAACCTCCAGAAAAAAACCCAACAAACTAATTCTCTGTTACAGTTTCCAGATAAGTTTCACAACCTCTTTGTTGTCAGGAAACAGCCAAGTTCTGTGCTGATACGTCAGAATAACTATTCTCTCTTCTAGCAACTTTTGTAAAGCAGGCGCACATTTAAAAAACATAGTTCTCCATACATGTAAAAACCAGAACTTTTAGGATGTCTAAAAGTGATCCCAATGCCTGACTAAATGCTGTAAAGACTACTGTAGTCACACAATTAATTTGCCTTTTTTAGTATATTAGATGCTTCCGTAATTTCAGCTTACCTATTTGAGGCAATGGGTTTTCTATGAAGAGAAAACCTTAGAAAAATGAGGTCAAACGTAGCAAAGAGAACTTCAGCTTTAAGAATAGTCATACCTAAATGCATGGAAAAAATTCTGCTCCGTTTATTTTCCACGCATCTACCTGCGGTCAAAACAGTCATCCAGGCCTTTCATTCTACTTCAGCAGAAATCAGAAGTAGCCCCTGGCAATTGTGTAAGTCTTAAACAAAATAATGGTCATCGTTGCAACCTATAATGATACATAACTAGTCAGTGTGAAAAACTGATTTTTATCAGAATGACTGGAACAACAACAACTCAAATGCTGCCATTACACGAGGCAGCTGGGGCAAAGGGCGTCAGCAAGCTGCTGGCCATATGGCAGGCCCCGTGGTGGACCAATTATTCCAGGCTAGAAGAGCTGTTTTGTATTTATCTAATATGCTACTAACAGTGCTGTATTTCACGCTGACTGTGTCCCTTGATTCTTCGAATCTCATAAGACCCCAGAATTTTTTGTAGTCTTTCTTATTGTCAAAATTAAGATATGTAAGCAGATGGTATGCAGACTTTTTGCCAGCATTCCATCCTTAGATGCCCCCTATTATGATGTAAAATATACTGAGAATGAAAAATATACTGAGAATGACAGCCACTTAAAGTGAAAAAAAAAAGCCTAAAATATTCACACCAAAATAAAAACAGGTTTTCAAAGGTACCGAGAACCTACAACTCCTATCAATTCAAACAATACTAATCAGTGTGCTAGTACCCTAGGATTAATTAATTATTCCCTTGGTTGTGTTCGTGACCATCTCAAGGGGCAAACCTCAAGTCTTACATCTATTGCTGTTATCCCTCTTAAACAGGGCAACTAAAGAGACTGCCACACTTCTTCTTCTATAATAAAGCAGATTTTTAAAACTGCATTTATTTCACTATTCATTGAAATGATCTTTAAAAATCTGAGTTATGTTCAGCAACTATTAATCAGCTAGCTTAAAGACAATGAAAATGAATCAGTGATGAGCTTGCTTCCATTAAATACTTGAAAATGTATTTGTATTTTCAGGATGAAAAAAAGTGAAAGAGAAAACATATTAAGCTACACGCCATGTTAAACTTAAAAAATATTATTATCTTACTGGGATCCTGGCAGGCAGTCTCTGGGATCTCTGGGAATTTGCAACAATTACCTCGAGGTGGTTCCATGGGAAACTGACCCATCAAGTCAGCACACTGGATTATTATATATGTAAAATGCTACTGATACTCTAGCATACAAATATCACGTGTACCTATTACGATTGTCACATGCATTGTAATAGTCTTTGATGTATCTCTGCTTGCAGAGCGTCACATCTTTCAAAACTTACTTGAATAGAATAGATAGATAGAAATAGAAAATATCAATCCAGCCTTTCTTTAGGTACCTAAACACTGCCTAGAAGCCTAACTTAAATCTCTCAGGTTTAACAGTTTTGACGTAGTGACTACATCATGCATGGAGAATTTCTAGCTACTTGCCTACTGATTTCAAAGATTGTGACATTTTCTGTTTTCATACCTTACAAATGCAACATACCTTCTTTGTCCTTCCTTGTTTCCCAGGGTCTGCGTTTGCTGTGGTTACAGCAAATCCATCTCGTTTGTTGCCATTCCACTGGCTGGTTGGTTTGGGTTTTTTCTCCATAAGCTCCCTACGATCACAGTATCGTCTCTTCCAGTCGTAACAGTGACACTGCATTCACAGGAGAATTCAGAAATCACCGCTGTAAAGAACAACGTGTGATCAGAGGACAAATTTTAACATTGTTTTAGTACCAAAACGAACTGAAAGTTGAAGTATGAACTGTGCCTAAACTCGTCATTACTGGTGTTATTCACCTCGCAACCTAAACGTCAGTCATGCACTCAAAATGCCACTAATTAGGGTTTTTCTTTCAAAACGGAATGCCCAGATGATAAAGCAGTGTTGACAGTGTTACACATATATGCAATCTCTTTTGTTCACTTCACATTCTGTAGACCTCTAACAAAGCATGCCTCAGTTACACCTTCCCACTTGCAGCGTGGAATTCTGTGTTTTAATCTGAAATATTACGCTGATATTTTTCAGCACAGCATCAAACTCTTCTTTCTTCTGCTTACAGATCACAGAACCTATATAATGGGCAAACAAATTCTGCTCATGCATCCAAAGTAGCAGCTTCAGTTTAGTTCATTTTATTGACATATTAATGAATTGTATGAATAATCTCTGTATATCAGTCTAGAGCTGTATTGATGCATTTAGCTACGGACATATATCCAAAATATTCAAAAGCACGTATTTGATTTTTACTGGCAATAAAATAATAACCTGATTTTCCAGTCCTGCTGCCAGCCAACACCTTTAATTGCCTTTAAGTTTCTGAAAATTCAATTGGTTTGAAAAACTAGTTCATTTAGGATTCACTTCTTTCTACAGAATTAGAACATATAAAATGACATCTATTGTATCAAGGTATCTCTTGGATCAAGCAGCTGTATTTATACAGGCAAACATCCAGCACGCCAATTAAGCACTTGACTAATTTAAAGCACATGTGACTAAGTCTCACCGGATGGTTGACCCACTTAAAAGATTAAGAGCTTCTGATTCTAACAACAGAAAAAATATTGCTGTGTCTAGCTTTAAATATTTTCTTACGCAGAATGAAGCATTAACGGGCAAAATCATGTTTCAAAAGAGAGGCTTTATTAACTGCTATTAGGTAAATGCTTCAGACAACGCTGCTACTAATACAGAGAACATGCAGAAAAACATTTGTAAGCTCACTTACTGGTGCTCTAACTTGAAAGAAAATCAACTAAAAGCAAATGCATTAACAAAAGAAAACTGTATTTCTAGAATGTGAAATAATTTCACAATATAGTTTCTAGAAATAAAAATACAAAACTGAGATATCCAGAATGCTAAATACATGTTTGAGTACCTCACCACCTGACAAGTGCTGTATTTCTTATTCTGTTACTGTTCTTTCAGTTATTTCAGAAGTGTAGCGCAGCTATCTTTCCAGCACTAAATATGAAGCACAACTTCTTGATGACGATCAGGACTACTCTTTATGAAAGTTAATAAATTATTGTAAAACATGAATATAGCTGAATGAAATTCTCTTTTTGGTAAAAACACCACAGAATTTATTTTACTCTAGGATTGGTTTATCCAGTGACATTCACTAGCCACATACACGATTAAAGTTTGAAGAAATGTTCGCTCCAGAGTCACCGAAGTCTTTATTGCCCATGTAGAATGAAAGAAGCAGAAGAAAAGAAAAACATGTTCTTTGAGACACACAAACTATTACTGTTCTAACACACTTTTCTATCTCTGAGGTTAGTCTTTTTCTCTAGCAGTTTAAATTAAGACCTTGCCCTAATAACTACAGCAGAGGGTGGCGGAAAATTTCACACACAAAAAAGAGGTTTCCTATCTGCCTTTTCCTGATTTTCTTCTACGTGTGTTTCCTCAGAAGTCCATGTTTTGTCTCCGCTGTGCATCTCAGTATCTCACTCTGGCACAATATACATGTGTTATTTCCCATAAAAGACAGCTTTTACTTCCTGCCTGCTTACCTTTTCCAAGTGTATTGTTCCCTCAGTCATCCCTTAAAGTCCACCTCCTCTGAAGATTTCAGTGTTTTCAGTGTCTTCCATTAGATCTGATGACTGACAATACAAAATTAAAAACACTACATATAACACAAGTTATTAAATGACAAACTTATTGTCATGATAGCTTAACCAGTAACACATTTTCAGACATAACTTAGAGTAAATAGAAAGATCTCAGTTTATTATTATCTATCTCATAGTCCATCTCTTCTTCTCACCATATACTATGTTTAACGTCTCAGCACCTGTCACCCAGACGTTGGCTGGCCTTTAGTAGCGTGGACTTTGTGTCCATCTAATTGCAAGTTTGCTGTACAGAATCACGGAGTGGTTTGGGTTCAAGGGACCTTTAGAGCCCATCTAGTCCAACCCCCCTGCAGTGAGCAGGGACATCTTCAACCACACCAGGTTGCTCAGAGCCCCGTCCAGCCTGGCCTTGAGTGTTTCCAGGGATGGGGCATCGACCACCTCTCTGGGCAGCCTGGGCCAGTGCTTCACCACCCTCACAGTAAAAAATTTTCTTCCTTGTATCAAGTCTAAACCTCCCCTCCTTTAGTTTAAAACCATCACCCCTTGTCCTATCGCAACAGGCCTTGCTAAAGAGACTGTCCCCATCTTTCCCATAGTCCCCCTTTAAGCGCTGTAAGGCCACAATAAGGTCTCCCCGCAGCCTTCTCTTCCCCAGGCTGAACAACCCCAGCTCTCTCAGCCTGTCCTCGTAGGAGAGGTGCTCCAGCCCTCGGAGTGTTTTTGTGGCCTCCTCTGGCCCCACTCCAACAGCTCCATGTCCTTCTTGTGCTGAGGGCTCCAGAGCTGGATGCAGGACTCCAGGTGGAGTGCTGGGATATAATGGAGTACTGGGATATAATACAATGCAATAATACAATATACACCCAGAAATGTTTTGGGTGTATATTGCCCCTTCGGAATCAAGACAGACAAAATGTTCCATCTACTGTATTACAATGGACATTAACCTGTTGTTTCCATTAATATTTCTCTGTTTTTCTAAAATATAATAGCAACCTTTTTCTTCTGACTGTACTTCCCATACCTACCCCTCAATATCTGTCATGGAAGCAAACAGTTAAGTAGTAGGGCATGTTCCTCTTTCAGTGCTTCTTCTGTGCCCTGATGCTTATATCAGACGTGACAGCAAAATGACCAGCGGAAGAGTCATCTGTAGAGGTTCCCGAGGTACTGTAAATATCCCAAGGTTGGATATTTGTAACAAAGACAATTATTATTTCAAGCCTTGAGAACAGTTTCATTATATCACTCATTGGAGTACATGCCGAAGATGAGTTTGTTTCATGACTGAAAATACATTCGGTAATATCAATTATATTTTTATGACATGAGCATTACATAAAACAGTGTCTTTTATTTTTTTCTTTCCGATGTCATTCCTTGCAGCACAGGTAGAAAACGTAACCAAGCCTCATCTCTAGATACATAATTTGGATACTCTGGAAGATATAAATTTGAACATCTTTAGTAGAAAGGGAAAAAAAATTAAGTGTCCCAGTTCTGTGATAAATGTTCTCACCAATAATCAATTTAATTAAAAACATGGTCTCTCTGTCTTGGGTTTCTCTTTTCTGCTCTTTTGGAATAAAAGTCATTGCGGCCCCCATGCTCTGTGTGGAATTTACATGCTTTGGCTGTGTGGTAGAGGCACTCTGAGTATACCTACATCATACAAATCTTGTAGAGAACATGGGAATATTTATGAATCTGATTTAATCATAAGGAAGAGGTAGGTACCAAGACAGCCAGCCGAGATGGCTGATACATGGCAGCATGAAAGCTTTAGGCGCTCATGTAACTTAATTAGCAAAGCAACAGACGTTATTGACCTTCTACCTGACTAATTCTAGATCATTCCCTTGGGTGTAAACGACTGAACTATGCGTAAATTTTATACACAGCACGATTCTGTGTGTGCACGTGCGAGTGAAACCGACCTTGTAGTTTGTGTTTAAACACACTTTAAGTACAGAAAACAAAACACAAATGCTAAGTATTATGACTTTTAATCTCTCAAAATCTTAATTAAGGGTGAAGTGTGGTTTGAATTATGCCTCAGAAGGACATGCAGCAACATAGAACCAGTCTCCCCAGGTAAATAAAGATGATTAATTTGGAATTGTTTGAAGTTTGTTTACTCAATGCATATATAACAGGAGGCTTATGCAGGCAAATAAGATGCCGCAGGAATCAAATATCAAAATAGAAGGGGGGGAAAAGAAATAAATTAAGATACCCACAACAAGATACCTGTGGAATTTAAACCAGTATGCACTGCTTTCTTTGCTGAAAAGGCCAAAGATTAAGGTGAGATGAGAGAAAAAATTTGTATCTGTTTCACATTTAACCTAGCTTTGTATATGCCCTTTCTTATCAAATGCAGTTTGCTTGGTGTTACTAAAGCTAAAGTGCAAACATTTCTGAAAATACATGCCATCGATGTTACCACCCGCTCTTTCTTGGAATTTTTTTTGCATATCTTCTTAGCCAATATTTAATCTCCTCTTGTTGTTTTAGGCACACATACACATGTATACATACACATATACCTTTTCCTCTAGCATTACAGTCATAAGGGTTTCTGGGAAATGAAAGAGACGCAGTTTTTGCAAGTTACTCTTATTTTCAAACAGATTTGTGGCAAGCAAGTTTATCTACACACATCTATTGACAGGAAGTGTTAATCTTTAAAGGAAAAGCAAACAGTAACTCTTCATGAAAATGTCCACATTTCCATCATTTTGCTGGTTAAGCAAACTGAAATATCAGTTACTTGGTTTAAAAAAATGTGTGTATGCACTCCTTATATTAAGTGCATAGGACTTGTCCATCAGTCTTTTCTTACAAAAAGACTAGTTTGTTTTAGAAGTAATCTTAAAAAATAAAAGCCATATGAAAGAACACCACATAAGCCTGAATGAGTACCTGAAAAGATCATTAAACATTCTCCGAAACAGCTGATGGTGAGGCCTACAAACTCAGTTTGCAGAATGGGAGCTAGCATCTTGAAAACAAAGCTTTCTGTGGGTTAAGACGTTGTTGTGAAGCTCAGATGCTTTTCTTCTTTAGCTGGTATTATAGAGGGTTTCTTGCTCTGTACAAAGACTGCTTAGATCTTTGTGGATTTACTCCTGTTTAGCTTTACCAAGGATCTTCTGAGTGCAGTAGAAGTCTGGTGCATGGAAGTGATCAGTGTTTGCACAGAGATGCAGTAGTAGGTGCAGTCTGATGATGTATATGTAGTATAACAATATTAGAAACACAGGTGATTGACCTTTCTTACTCTTCTTGATTATGTTGGTTATCATGTTGAGAAATACAAGATTATGAGGCATGGAGACATGAAAGAAATGTCCCAAATAAGGCTGAAGGAGAAAAAAGGGAGTTCACTGTTCTTACCACTGAGGAAAGGAACATCATTAGTGATACTCCCTGTGTAGTATGGACCTGAATTTGGGACTCTTAGCCCTCTAATACATAATAGCACATACTAGATAAAGCAATCGCCTGATTGAAATAATGAGTTAGACGACTATTTGTATCTGTTAAGAGAAAAAAAATGTAGCCATAATCTTGCAGATAAGCATTTTCCCCATTTCAGTTCTTTCTGACAGGCTATGGGTAAACAGAGCTGCTCCGCTTCGTTGCTGCAATATGTATTCTGTAAAGAACCATACTGGGATCCTTACCAAGAATGATGGGGGGTGGGACCGAACCACCACACACAAACTTGCTGACTCAGTTGCTTTTATAAACCAGTACTTCTGAAACCACATTTGGGTAATTTCTGTTTGTTTAGACAGGTGTCCTACCTGCTATGATGGGAGATGTTATGATTGTCATTAGGGAAGAGCTAATAAGCGAAAAGGTATATATATTTTAGTTTTCTAGCGTGTGTAGGTAGTCTTACCCAGCTGGCTGGGTCCAGGAACCCCATACTGAAGTACGTGCCATGAAGTGCAAGGCCACAGAATAACTGGTAGATAGAGATCTTCATCTTTCAAGTGCCCAGTGTCATGTAACCTCATAGTTTAAGGTAGATTATTCACATTGGTGAAAGGCTTCGCTTCAGAAATAGGGAAAATAACTGCATTTTAACCACTTTTATCACCTATCCTTCAGGCAGGTAACCAGGGGACCTCCCCTGGTATATAACCCAAGGAGTTTTCTCATTAATTCAGAAGTGGTTGGGTTTTTTTAAGGTTAAAAATTCAGGCCTGCAAAGAAATACTGTTTACAATTGGGTGCATATGAATTATGACCAACGTTCATGTACCACCTGTGCCTCATTTGAGGTACAGTTACGAGAGTGAATATTTAACTGTACACTTGGTCACTTCGATTTTGCAATTTAAAACATTTTTTTTTTCCTGCTGAAACAAACCCTGCCTCTGAAACTCCCAACTTTTAGTTTTTGGTGCCCTCATCCTATAATTTCCTCCGCCACTGAACAACTTCTCGCCAGTCAGCAGCTTTAGAAAGTTCCGATGTCTCAGAACTGAAAACACACACCAAAAATCAGGTTACTTACACACCTCCACAGGGCTAATTACACACACCCGAGTAACAAGGGACCGCGGCGACCCGCGCTCCCCTGTCACCGCCCCTCAGGCGGCGGGCTGCCGCCGGCACCATCCCCACCTCCTCACACAGCCTGATTGACGCTCCTCTCGTCCATTCAGAGCTCACGCTGCCCGCTGGGCGCAGGGCTACTGGCCGAAGGGGTAGCGGGGGGTGGGCGCAGCGGCGGGGTAGGAGCCGCGGGTGCCGGAGCTCCCGCTACCTGGTGGTGCTGCAGGGCGCGGCGGCCGCGTCTCCCCGCGGGGTGTCCTCTCCAGCGCTGCCTCCTCCCCGGTGGCGAGTACAGCCCCGCCGGGCCGCCCGCGCTTGCTTCTGTCCGCACTTGCTTCTCTCCGCACCGCGCTTCCTTCTTTGGGGGTCGCCCAAGCTTGCAAAATGGCTGACGGCCGGGACGACGCCTCGGATCAGCTGAAGCAGTGGCGGAGCCAGCGGGGCTCGCAGGTACCCACCTCCCCCGGCTCCGGGGCTCGGCAAGGTCTGAGGGGCTGCGCCCCTCGGCTCCCCGCCCGGCCCGGCTCGGTTCGCTGGGCAGTGACGGTCCGGGGGGGCAGCGGAGGGACGATGGGCGCGGGGCGGGATTGCCCCTCGTACCGCGGGGCTGAGGGGAGCGGGTGAGCCCCGGTGCTGGAGGGCGGCAGAGCCCGGGGGGGGGGGGGCGGGGGTGTCCCTCGGCCTGGCGCCTGACCTGACAGAAACGGGCTCGGGGGGCCGCGGCGCCGGCTGTGCCGCTGGAGAAAGAGGAGGAGGAGGAGGCGGCGGCGGCGGCGGCCTCGGCCCCTAACGCGGAGCTCTCGGCTTGGTGCCGTGCCCGGGGAGAGCGGAGCGCGAAGGGGCTGGCGGCGGCCGGCTGGCCCGCCCGCAGCGCCAAGGGCGGTCATGCTGCTGGCACGGCTGCCTCGGCAGCTCTGCCCTCTCCTCTTGGGCTGCAGTGGGGCTTGTCTGCGCCAGGGCAGGCGGGGCCGTGGGCTGAGGTATTAATTTTTTCTTTTTTTTGGTCTCAAGTCAGTTATGCACATTTTAAATTCAGCGGTCGCATCGGTAGAACCCCGTGAAAACGTAACTAGGGAATAATAATATAGAAAATAAGGCGCGCTCAGCAATATGTGGAGGCTTGTTTACCAGGTTGAAGTGGATTGGGGCAAGTGGTTGGCTGAAATCATAGGAATGTGTAATCAACAGCATGGCAGACAGCCTTCTGAAGATGTGGGATATACCCCAAAATATTTGGGTAAATGTATAAATTCTGCAGGAGTTGAAATCATAAGAGCGTGTAATCAACAGCATGGCAGGCAGCCTTCTGAAGATGTAGAATATACGCCGAATTTTTTGGGTAAACTTATAAATGCTGCAAGAATCTATTTCCGTACATCATCAAATCACTATGACAGTTTTTAATCTGTATTTTCTGACAGAAACGTGTATTTGGCATTAAACACCTTTTCTGCTGGTTATATTAAGCAGCAGTTTTACAAGACACAAGTGGGTGTCTCAGTTCCCACTGTGTGCAGTTGTAAAGTTATCCTGATTTTTTTTTTTTTCCCCCCCCTTGGTTCTAAAGGGTAATCTGTGAAAACTACCTTCCTGGGATGAGTTCCGACTTTGTTGTATTCTAGCATGTGTCATAATATTTTCTTTTTGTACTCTGAGTAATAGTTTTTGTATGGATGTCGGCTCTTCTGTAACAAAGCAGTATTTGAATACAGGCCAAGGTTAATTTGAAGATTGGGAGGCAACCCAAAGTCTGTGTTGCATAAGGAGTCATGAGACCTTAAGATAGAAGGTAGGGAGGACTTATTAGAATTTTAAAGTGACTTGTATAAGGTGCAAAGTATCAGTAATGCCTGGTAGTATGTACTTTGATGTATGGTGTTTACAACAGCTGTGACTAAAATTCTCCTGGCTTTGTTTCCCTTCTTTCTGTCATGGCAGGTTAGCGCTGTACTGAAATACACAGGCAGGCTCAACAGTTCTTATCTTTTAAGGTTTTGACTGTATGCAGCTCCCAGCTGTATGAAAATACAGGCATCAAACAAACTCAAGTCCAAAAGTAGTATGAGAATTCTTCTTAAAAGTACTGGTTGTTTTTTTCTTTCCCTTCACACTGCTGGAACTCATTTTACATGCCCCCACATAACTTTATCCTGAAACTGAAGTGAATATATCCTACCATTTAAAAAAAAATAAAATTTGTTTGTAGGGTGAATGTTAGAAAGAACCTTTCAGAAAGTCTGCCTACACAAGATACAGTACAGCCACAAAGCTGTTAAATTTTTTGATACATTTAGTTTCAAAAAGTTGTGATTTTTAGCGACTACTTCTAGTAGTCTTAAATGTTGGCGTTATAGAAAAAGTGGTTTTCAGACAACAGTGTAGCCTGTTGGTTTGAGAAGCGCTGTACTACCTCTACAAACCTTTATTCTTTGTTGCATGCATAGTTTACAAATAATATGCAAGGGATTTTTTCTACCCTTGAGGTAATCATATGGGAGGTATTATAAAGGCATAGGTGAAGCAAGGGGACACCAAAAGTCTCCTTAAGGCTAAGGTTTCAGGGTTTTTTTGGGTGGTTTTGGTTTTTTAATTTTTTTCCTTTTACCAAGCTCTTGCAAGGATTTTGTAGAGTGAAGGGTCGTATGTGTAGGTATGTGTGTTACAGTCCACCACTGCGTGGTTAAACCTACTGGGCTGCTTAGAAGTTATGAAGAACTCCAGGATAAACAGGGCTCTAATTTGACAGAACTTATGTGTTTCTGAATGCACGACACTAGTATTAGCGACTTTAAAAAGTCACTGTATGGACTGGAGGGTTCTTAAGAGCTATGTTTCATGTTAAAGAAGAGTTACCAGAATCCACTCCCCAAGTTTGCTTTTCTTAAAATTATAGTGGTCAGAATTCATATATGGTGCTGAAGCTGTACCCAGGGTTTTTGCATCACAGGCTGCCTTAGAGCAAGGATGAAGTGGAAGGCTCGATGTGTACAGAGAACACATGGGAAGGATAGAAATGTCTGTAATGAATGAGAACACAAGGGGGTTGGAGAGGAAGATGCAGAAGCTTAGGATGTCCTTGGCTAGATTCTGTTCTTTTTCATCACATTACAATGAGCTTGCTCATGAGTATACAGAGTCATCACTATGGGAGGAAAAAAAAGAATTTATGATTAGCAAAACTAACGCATTGGGTTTTATCTGTGAGAAACTTGAAGCTTCCAATCAGCAACACTAATTAAAATGCAAGCAGTGCTGGAAGCTGGGTTAAAAAAACCCAAAACAGTAGTCCTTCCTAAACAAACTCTGAAAAAACTTATTGACCAAAAAGTTTAATTAAAACCGTGGTGATGTGTGAGCATTTTAAAGGGTCATCATCTTCAGTCTGTGCTGTGTCCTAAGGAAGGGCTCCTCAAAGCAGAGGCTTAGAATGGGTTTCAAGATGGGTTGCTTGTAGCTTTTGTACCTCAGGGCAGAAAATACGTCAGGATAATGAGCTGATAAGGTAAGTACATTAACTTGTGCTGGGTGAATTTCTTGAAGTAGAGTTTTGCACTTACTGAACTGAATCATAGAATGGATGAATGAGCTTTTTCCTAAAGTTCCTTGAATATGGTGGTGTCCTTCCACTATAATACATTAAATTAAATTACAATTCAAAAAGTTCATTTGTAATGGCAATTTAAGCAATTTCTAGTTTATGATAGCTAAAACATAATAAAGCATACATATTTAAAGGTACTAAATTATATGGGGCCTGCGTGTTAGGATATAATTTTAAGAGGTTGAACTCTTAGACTGACTCAGGATGGGAGAGCTTCCTGTATAGCCTGACTAGGTGATTTCTCAGTGACCAATGAAATAATTTTCTTTTGGCTCGTTTAAATCTGAACAAAATATAAGGTAGGAAGCATGTGAGATATCGGCATTTGAAAGAATGCTGAGAACAGTTTCTACTCTTGCATATTTTCCTTGACAAACTATAGATAATGTTTTGACTTAAGCAGATGTTCCTTTGACTTAAGAATACTTTAAATAAAGCTGAAGTAGTAACTCTCCTGTAAGTTTCTGAACATTATGTTCCTGTTTGTAACAGTATATTGTCTTTTTTAAATGCTTGTACAAATTTCAGTGCAGGTTAGGATTTCAGGCGTCCTGAAGGAGTTGAATTTATGCTTATAGCTTTATAGCTTTATGCTAATGAAGTGGTGAATGAAGAATAAAGAACCTAGATATTTTGGGAATTCAAGCCAGCTAGAGCAATGTGTGTTGCATATTAGTAAGAACACATTGGAAATGCAGTTATCCTGTCAAGTGTCTTTTATGTGGTTATTCATGTACGTGAGTTAAACAAAGGTGCATAGAAGTGCCTGTGTACTCCACCTCATCCAGGCCTCTGGGTGTACATGTGAATAATTGTTCTTTCCCCTGCCTTTGTGAGTTGCCTCTTGAAAAAAAACCTGGAGGTTAGTCCAGCTAAGTATACTCTTCCATTAGATACAGCTGGGAATTTTGCCTGTTTACAGCAACTAAAACCGTTAAAGCAGACCTTAGTTCATCAGTGTAAAAGTTGGAACCGCATAAAGTCGCTGATATAATAGTGAAGGCCTTCTCATCATGAGTTACTTCTTCCTTCTCTTCACCATCCTTTTTCATTTAAAGAACTTTAAAAGAAGGAGAACTAGTCAGGAGGGGGTGAGTGGGCTTATTCTGCAGCATTTCCTGTGGTTCAGGTGTGTGGATGCCACTGGCAGGAGAGGATAGGATGGTTTGGACAGGGGGCCCATATGGATGTAGGTCAGTTTAGTGCAGCATGTAACTGAGGATTTAGTGTTAACTGGTCATAATCTGTGGCTCAGATATTTGAGCTCACCCTGTTGCAAGCTTTTTTCTTTTGGGTTGGTTTTTCTACCTCTGTAGTAACTTCTACAACTTTTACAGCTCATGCCTTAGACAGGCATACTTTTTGTGCGGTAAAAAGCTGGCTGGCTGGCCAAGCCCAGAGAGTTGTGGTGAACGGAGCTAAATCCAGTTGGTGGCTGGTCACAAGCGGTGTCCCCCTGGGCTCAGTTTTAGGGCCAGTCTAGTTTAATATCTTTATCAATCATCTGGACAAGGGGGTTGAGTGCGCCCTCAGTAAGTTTGCAGATGACACCAAGTTGGGTGGGAGTGTCGATCTGCTTGAGGGTAGGAAGGCTCTGCAGAGGGACCTGGACAGGTTGGATCGATGGGTCAAGGTCAACTGTATGAGGTTTAACAAGGCCAAGTGCCAGGTCCTGCACTTGGGTCACACCAACCCCCGGCAACGCTCCAGGCTTGGGGAAGAGTGGCTGGAAAGTGCCCGGCGGAGAAGGCCCTGGGGGTGCTGGCTGACAGCCGGCTGGGCATGAGCCAGCAGTGCCCGGGTGGCCAAGGAGGCCACCAGCCCCCGGGCTTGTGTCAGCACTGGTGTGGCCAGCAGGAGCAGGGCAGGGATGGGGCCCCTGTGCTCGGCCCTGGTGAGGCCCCACCTCGAATGCTGGGCTCAGGTTTGGGCCCCTCGGGACAAGAAGGGCCTTGAGGGGCTGGAGCGTGTCCAGAGAAGGGCAGCAGGGCTGGGGCAGGGGCTGGAGCACAAGTGTGCTGGGGGGCGGCTGAGGGGGCTGGGGGGGTTTAGCCTGGAGAAGAGGGGGCTGAGGGGAGCCCTTCTCGCTCTCTGCAGCTGCCTGAGAGGGGCTGGAGTGAGGGGGGGGCTGGTCTCTGCTCCCAAGTCACCAGTGACAGGATGAGAGGGAACGGCCTCAAGCTGCATCGGGGAGGTTTAGATTGGATGTTAGGGAAAATGTCTTTACTGCAAGAGTGGTCAGGCACTGGGACAGGCCGCCCAGAGAGGTGGGGGAGTCACCATCCCTGAGAGTGTTCAAAAAACATGTAGCCATGGAACTCAGGGACATGGTTTAGGAGGCCTGGGGGTGTTGGGTTGGCAGTTGGACTTTGGTGGTCTTCGAGGTCTTTTCCAACCTTAATATTCTATGATTCTATTCTGTTCTTCTGAGTGCTTTACCAACATCGCCCTGGCTCCTAACAAAAAATATGCTCCAGCAAAAACTGACACCTGCAACCCTCGGGTCTTTGGAGCGGATGTACCTTTCTCACTGTGTTTTTTACAGTACCCAGTGAAATAGCACTGTTGCCTTTGAGGAGCATATGACCCCATACGTGATGCAGATCAAGTGTTTTCTACCTGGAGCTATTTTCCATAGCTCTTCCAGACCAACAATAATTGAGTACCCCCTTTTAGTCTTTATGCTGTGTGACTCTAGCTCTTTCCTTGTGCCTCCATCCCTATAGTGATGCTACCTTCTTCCTCTCCTTTCTCCCTTCTTACTTTCTAGTAACTACTGCTTTTCTAGCTCGCTGTCTTCCCATCCTCTCCTGTTGAGGTGGGTGGCAAACTGAACCTTAACTCATGTTTTAAGGTTGACACTTCATATTTTTCTTGAAGTAAGATATGTGGTCTTAACAAATAATATTTCTGAACTGTGGAAAACATTCTTGGATTATACATGACTTGAACTCCCATTCTTAAATAGCACCAAACACGTTTTAACTGTGATGTAGTTAAACATCTTATATTTTCCATAAGTAGTTCCAGAATCTAATGCCATTTAGCTATGTACTTGCTAATATGTCCTGCAACCTGTAACAGTTGAACAGGCATGCACGTTGTGTGGCTTGAGTATAAAGGGGTTTTAATTTCTGGTGTTGTGATACTGATTGTGTCTTGCTTTCAGAAGCCAGATGTCTTGACCACCGGTGCTGGGAACCCAGTAGGGGATAAGCTTAATGTTCTGACAGTAGGGCCACGTGGACCTCTTCTTGTTCAAGATGTTGTTTTCACTGATGAGATGGCTCATTTTGACAGAGAGAGGATTCCTGAAAGAGTTGTGCATGCAAAAGGGGCAGGTATGTTTGAAAACACATACTTTTTTTCTGTGTAGAATTAGATTTTTAAAAGCTTTTGAGTTAACATGTAGATTGACAGAGAAATTATATCATATTACCTATAATTTAGTACTGTAGGTTATAAGAAATGATAATACATCACCAGCAGTGGTAGGGCCTGGTTTAGAAGAACTCAATGCCAAAACTTGAAGCACTGAAAAACCCTTCGAAAAGAAAAAGGGAGAAAATGTAGTTACAGCCCTTAGATTTTTACTGTATTTGCCTTACCCTCTGCTTCCTCTATCTGTTCCTCCATAGTACCCCATCCCTCTGGAAGGGAAGACTTGCACATCTCTATTTGCATGTCTGTTTGTCTGTTATTTTATGGAGGTTCTTGTCTTTGTATCTGCCTCCCAAAGTAAGATGGTGGTCTAATATTTAAATTAAAAAAGCCTAAACCAACTAATTTTGAAATTTGTTACTGATCTTAGTAGGGTAGAACTGGCACCTCTGATTTTTTTTTTTTTGTTACGTATTGCCCTACAAGATGATGATACAGGACTGAATTTTATTATAATGTAAATGTACATGGGAAAAATCCCTTTGTGGGGATGGGAAGAACTTTGTTTCTTCATCTAGCTTACAGGCAGACCAAAAATTCTGCAACTCATATTGGATTTAAAGAAATACTTGTCTTGCTCGGAGATAAACATGCAAATCTTGGCAGAAGAGCATCCAAAAAGCTACTGTTTGTTATTTTGCACAGTAGAAGTGAGGTCTGTATTGCTGCTGGGAGCTGTTGATGATCAGTTACGGAGGGGAGAGCGAGCACCATGCAAATAGTTTGGGTTCAGTAAATTTTGTTTTGCAAAAACAAACTTTGGGTTAGTGCACAGATATAAACTCTGTTTAAACTCATGTATTGCCACGTTTCCCGTTGGCTTAAAGTTGTATGTTGGACCATAATGGAATAATAGGCATGCCCTGAGTGGAAAGAAGGTATCTAGGTCTGATATTCTGAAATTACTGTTTTCCAGGAGCCTTTGGCTATTTTGAAGTCACTCATGATATTACCCAGTACTGTAAGGCAAAAGTGTTTGAACACATTGGAAAGAGAACTCCGATTGCTATACGGTTCTCCACTGTTGGTAAGGCACTAAAGCTACTCTGTATCTTCTTAGGTGTGTACCGCAGTTATGCTGATAGCAATGTTTGCGTTATGGAATTCTTAACGCACTTAAGGCAGTTTGACATGCTTTCTGCCAACCAGTTCCTCTCTGTGAATTTCACTTAAACTGTAAGACCTCAAGCAGCTTCTGCATCTTTTTGCCAGAGCTCTCTGTAGACGCTTTTCCCTCTGGAATGTAAGGGAAAGGATAGTCTGAGCCTTTCTTTTTTCCCTGATGGAAAGCTTGCTTTGTATATGGATGGATCATAATCAACATTTGAATGCTGCAGTTTAACACTTGAAAGTGAAATATCTATAGTCTCTTAGGCTGTAGGAATAATGGTTTGGGGATGAAGGCTGTAAAGTAAGTACTAGGCAAAGAAGAATAAACAATCTTCCATAAAAAACCTTTTACTTCTTGAAGAGGTGAGTGCCCAAACTAGCAAAATCTTAAATTATATTAGTTAAAACATGCATTATGATTAATAGCTTGTCTGACAGAAAAATGATCTTTCAAAATGGATGTGTTACTACTCTAATGGTATTTAAAAGAAAAGAAATCCTAATAAGGATTGCATTTGGGAAGTAGTACTGGAGAGGAAGTAGTCCAGCAAGGCTCTAGGAGTGCTGGTTTTGGCCTACCGGCTTTTCCGTGTGTCACCAAAACTTAAGGAACCATGGAATGTTATATGGGGGAAAGGCATGCAGCTGAGTGTGATCTGCAGACGGTGTGCTGAAGTGGGTCGTTGCATCCGTATCTTTCCTTTCCCTGCTCTGTTTGAACATGTTTCTTCCTAGGTATTCTGTAGTACACAATGTTTTTCAAATGAGAGGAGGAGTGTCCTTTTTATTTGATCAGGATTTTTAGCATTAGCTGTTCCTGAATACTTCTGGAACCCTTTTGCTTAGGCACTTCTGCTGTGGTGTAAAGTTACCCATTGAAAGGACTGATTGGATAAAGCAAGATGGGAATTAAAAGGGTTGTAACTCTTCTATAATAAGCTCCCCTTTTACTAGGCGTGACGTTTAGATTGCTGCCTTCCAAATGAGAGCTTTCACACTGGGATTTGACACACAGAAACTCGTGTGTGTAGCTGATTTACTCTTATAATCCGATGTTGCCTCTGTTAGTGATAATGCAAATTTCACTCTTAGTTGGTTCAAGTGGATATACTTGGGGTGTTTTTTCTTTCTTTTAACTGTGGCCCAAATGCTTGGCTGGATGTCTGTTCACCCTTTGGAAACTTCAGTGCCTGAAGTATTGTTGAAAATATGCCAAAAATTCCTTGATATAAAAAAAGACACAAAATAACGCCCCCCCCCCCCCCCCCCCTAGAATTTTATGACGTATTCCAAAGTTCGATGTTTTTATGCTTACAATCTGTATGCATTTCCTATCGTAACACTTCCATATGTTCATGTGTTTCTTCAAGCTGGAGAATCTGGGTCAGCTGATACAGTTCGTGACCCTCGAGGCTTTGCAATGAAGTTCTATACAGAAGAGGGTAATTGGGATCTTGTGGGAAATAATACTCCTATCTTCTTCATTCGGGATGCAATGTTGGTGAGTAAGCACAAAAGATGAGGGTGCTTTGTGAGAGAGTCCAAAAGTTCATTCACATCTTGTTCTTGCTTCACTGAGAAGCAAAAGCTGTTCTGACACAATTAAACCTTGTTGTTTGTTAGATGGTCCAAATATTTTTGACTTGAAAAGGTCTGATTTAAAAAAAAAAATAATCAAGAGCTAATGCTTGATTACTTTTGTGGTTTCATAGCACACACGTTTAGTTGTGTTTGCTAGCGTATACGCCACAGCAGAATAGCCAGCAAGTAACTACATTATCATGTGTTTAACTTCAGATCTGATCGGTGTCACTGGTGTTCAAATTAGCTGTTTAACTGTGTAGACAATTTTTTTCATTCTGAGGCTACTTTAAAAAAAAAAGACTTAAAGCTTGCAAATTCTTTTTATTAAACTTGTTTTTTTTGGGGGGAGGGGGATGGTGTCTTTTAGTTTAAGTTTAACAGCATTTTGTAGGTAGAGGGGCTTTTCTTGCATAGAGGAGTCCTGCGCACATATTTCATAGTACCTCTGTATTTGCTTAGGAGTCAGATATTCAGTAAAGTTCAGATATACAAATTTGAAAAGATTTGCCTCTCACTTTATTGGTCACAAAATGGAAGCGTTCTTTAGCTTTGAACAGCCTGTTTATCCTAATTATAAATATTTCAATTTACCCTAATTTTACTTGTCTGTGAATGCGTTTGATGGCAGGAGGGGTATGACAGTGGAAGATTTTTTTCAGTGATCTTACAACTTTGTCTCATTTTTCAGTGTGCTGTTCCTTTCACAGTTAAGTGTATTGAAAAAACTGTTTGTCTTGTTTTGTACCAGGAGTTGCTTAGTATAATCCACATAATTTGGAGGTGTTACAGAACTTTTTTTCTTTTCTCTCTCCCTCGCTTCTGGACAAATTAGTTTCCATCCTTTATCCATAGCCAAAAGAGGAACCCTCAGACTCATTTGAAGGATCCAGACATGATGTGGGACTTCTGGAGTCTTCGCCCCGAGTCTTTACATCAAGTAAGGTTCTCCTTTGACTTCATTTTGTATGATTAAGAAAATCACGTTATGAGAGCATATATTTCTGTCTCTTTTCCGTGCTGTATCTAGAAGTCTACATGATCTTCTAGGAACAGTAAAGGTGAAAGGCCTCCAATAACTTTTAAGGCTATTAGTACGTGTATCTAGTTTTGCCTTTTTTCTTTTAATGACTCTATGAAAAGGGTGGGATTCTTCTGTTTTCATAATCAGACTTTATATAGGGACGAAGGGGAAGTTGCTAGGTTTACTAAGACTAAAGCAGTGGAGATACTGATGGACAACAAACTGTATATGTTACCGAACAGTAAAACACTGGGAAAGTAATGCTATCACAATAAGTTTATTTAAAGCTGTATATTGTATAGCATATTAGATCAACTCCAAAAGTGGCTAGAATCCACAGTGTGTTCTAACTATTCTGAAATGTATTTGTATCTGAATGTTATACAAAAAAAGCTAATATAAAATTAAAAATGCAGTTGTGATTTTTTTTTTTCTTTTAAAAGAAAATGGGTTCATACAGAAGCCTTCCAGTCGTTACTGATTAGAAAAAGAATTACCACAAGCGTTGCTTGCAGTCATAAACCTAAAGAAAAGCAGCATTTTGAATATGTTTGCACAGTGGTATGTTTACTGCTTTTGAAGACTTTGAAGAACTAGTCATTAAGGATTTCAGCTTTCAGATTTTGTCTTCAACCTGTAGAGAAAAAAATCTTATATTTGTAACTTAAATTATCCATGCTTACCTGCTCTGCTTGTAGGGGAAATCATAACATCATCACTAGGTTGATGTCTTATACTTCCTCAGATATTTCATGTGGGCATAAAACTTCACATAGGTTTAATTCACAGTTGTTCTTTGTGCAAAACCAAAGCAGCCTTATTTCATTAACAATCTTAGAACTTAAACCAGAAATTCCTCAAAGAATTGATAACATTAAGATAGCTTCCAGTGATACAGATTAATGCAATAAGCAAACTGTGTCTCGAATGGCCCCTTTATCCGTAATCTGGTGAGTCCATTAATATTGATTGATCTCTCTCTTTAGGTGTCTTTCTTGTTCAGTGATCGTGGTATTCCAGATGGTTATCGCCATATGAATGGATATGGATCGCATACTTTTAAACTGGTTAATGCTGGTGGAAGAGCAGTTTATTGCAAATTCCATGTGAAGGTATTGATATTTTTTCCAGTTATCTATTGCAAGTATACGTCATATTGGATAGAACCGAGTTTAAACAGATGGTCTAAAAAATGTTCTGGGACTTTCCAGGTTTAATTCAGAAAAGACTTGTTAGTGCATAGAATCAAAAAGGTGTGGGTGTTTTTTTTCAGTTGCATGCCTTTAACAAATGTGATGGGCATCATTGTTCTTGCTATGACACAATAGGTGTTTACTAGACTATAAAGAACTCCTTGGGGAACTGTCTCTTGTTATTGGAGAATTCGGTTTACTTGTATGGTGAGCCCTGAGCACCTAGCTCAGCTTACTGCATGTCAGCCTCATACCACTAGGTGTTTTGGGCGTGAAGCTGTGCAAGAACTTCCTATCAGACTCCCTTGCTAGCACTCAGTGCAGATGCAAAAATCCGCTAGTCCTTTGGAAATGCCTTTTATTCAGTGTGTGATATGTTCATGGATACACAGTAGTCTGGATTCAACAGGTGCTTCTTCAGGTAAAAGTTCTCTCAGTCTGGATCTTGTTTTTGTTCCCATTTATCTTCTGGATAGAAGCTGTACTGATCTAGTATTTTTAAGATGGCTTAAACTGTATATCAAAATATAAAAACTCTGTTTCAAAGAGCTCTGCAGCTGAAGCTCACAGAACCTCACAGAACTTCCACACTTCTCTGAGAAAGCAGTCTCTAGCATATCTCACTTGGAACAACTTCCCTTCAAAGGCAATACAGCTTCTTACCTCATTAGACTTTTTGGTGGAGGCTGACATCTACCTTTGAAGGAAGACATTATGTTGAGCTAAGAGGGATTGTATGGCAGCTTTTAGCCTTCAAGTTGTCAAAAGCTTATTAAAGTGAGATTTTTAGTTAGTGCTAAAGATTTCACAGAGATAGGGGTGGGGGATGAGAAACTGAGATTCATGTAGAATCCAGAACTTTTAGCCCTGAGGGCTGTAACCGTTTCATAACTGTGTTGGCATGTGATCTGTAGGAAAAGGTGGCATGATGGGACAGTAAAGGAGCACTCCATCCTGCAAGGGGAGAGGAGAAACATCTTCATTTGATGTGCTGCAGGGATCATAGCTTCATGTTTGATGTCTTATGTAATGCTACACTGCAGAACATATTTATTTCGCTTTTATCAGAGAACTAATTTTATCTGGAATGCAGCTGTTGAATGTACTGTTCTTCTGAACTCAAATTATTGAAGATTGGAAGACGGACAATCGCATTCTTGGATTCAAAGTCTTGTTAAAGCACATTCTTATTTATGATTTCTGTAATACTTTCTGCATGTTGTAACTGGTGCTACTGCATTTTTTTTGTGGCTTTTTTTGTTTGGTTTTTTTTTGCTTTTAGACTGACCAGGGCATCAAAAACCTTCCTGTTGAAGAAGCTGCAAGACTGGCTTCTACTGATCCAGATTATGGACTACGTGATCTTTACAATGCCATTGCCAGGGGGGACTACCCATCATGGTCTTTCTACATTCAAGTCATGACATTTGAAGAAGCAGAGAAGTTTCCATTTAATCCTTTTGATATAACTAAGGTATCTCTGATATTGTTGTGAATATTCAATTTCAGCTAGTTTAAGAAAGATCATGAGATCAAAATGTAGCAAATGCCATAACTGGGCTTATCTATAAAAAAGGTGTAACAGTTTCCATGGAGTAGCACTGTTTTACTAGTCTGTATCACTAAACTTCACTCTGTCCTTTTAAAAAACAGAAGGGAAGAATAAAGTGTAGTCTTTATTATATGGTCATGATGAGTCAGAAATTCTGGAGATGAAGTTATATTGATGTTGTATCTGATGTTACTCTTCCTCAATGAAATATGGATAGGGCTTGATTTCAGGCCTGTAGATTACAACTGCGCTGCATTTCCTAAGCGTGGTCTCAGATCATGTAGTCACACCCTGAGCTTGCTAGTTTTAAGTGTTGTTGACAATGTAGCTTCTGATTATTGGTCTGGTTTTTGTCAGAATTCCAATTGCTGTTTCAAGGAATGGCTTGTTGAAAGATACTGATGTAAACTTGTATTACTTCCTCCCCCCCCCTCCCCCCCCCCATATTGCTTTTGCAAAATGGCAAAGGACTTTTTTGAACTTGAAAGTACAGGCTAAGGTGACAAAGAAAAGGCTAGTTAAGCTGGCTACATTTTCAAGTAGCTGAAAACAGCCATGCTACCAGTTCCACCTACGATACTGTGTTCCTAGGCAGCTTTTCAAGCACCTGTGGGTATTTCATTTAAGTATTCGAGTGCTGAGATTATGCTGGGATGATGAAATAGTTGCAAAAGACTTCTTAAGACATTTCTCAAAACATTTGTTAGCAAAAAATTAGTTTCTTCAGTCATGTAGTTTCTCAGTCAAGACTTTACTAGGCAGCATTTGCCTGATATATTACTTAAGCTGCGTAATACTATAATAATGTTGATTTTTTTAATGTGTGTTGTGTCTTATAGGTTTGGCCACATGGTGACTACCCTCTCATCCCTGTGGGAAAGCTTGTCTTGAACAGGAATCCTGTCAATTACTTTGCAGAGGTAGAACAGATGGCGTATGATCCCAGCAATATGCCACCTGGTATTGAGCCTAGCCCTGATAAAATGCTGCAGGTAAACTACAAAGCACATAAGATTTTACCTGAAAAGCATTATGTTTGCTTTGATGTTTTTGAAAGCATTCCTATCACTGCTGGTATAGCAGCAGTAAAATAACCTGACAGATGGAAAGCAACTGAATTTTGGGGGTTGGGGTTTTTTTTTGGTGGTTGTTCTTAATGGGCACTGTTTGATGTGCGCATCCAGAATTTAAACGTGAAGAGAACAGGAAAGAACTAAAGGGATAGGAAATCTAGAATTTAGAGGGCATCTGCAACAACTATCAAAGTTGATGGGCGAGTCTGGCAATAGGTACAGGATAAAACCAGAGCAGCAATGCATATTTATTCATGCTTTTACAGTATATCTTAGAATTTTAAACCCTCATGAGTGTGAGAGGTGGACTTCAAATGCTCTAAAGCGCCGGTATAACTAATCCCTGATACAAACTGCAAGACTATGCTTAAGAAGTAGTGACAGATTTCTTACAGGTCAAAATATCTGGCAAGACTCACTGGCTGCAGTAGACTATACTGGCTGCAGAGCCATGGATGTTTGCATGTTATACTTGTCCGATTAAACCCAGGTGGCTGTTTCAAATTGTATTGATGAAACAGAAGGTATTGCGTCAGTTCTGACTGGATAAACTCATGAACAATCATGTAGTAGTTCTGTTTTGTCTCTCTCTGCTCCCACAAACTTCGTGATCAGAATCGGTCTCTTTTCTTGGCATCCAGATGTCAAGAACTGCTTCAGATTCAGTTCCGTAAATAAATAAGGGACTACCATATTTCAGGTGGAATCAGTTTTTAAATCTAAGGTTGAAAATAAGTACGCAAATGCTATATTATTCCTTAGTAATAGTTAGCAGCATTACAGTAACTTTCGCCTATATGTGTGTAACCATTTTCCTGCTTCAGAATAGGTGTAGCATTCTGAAATTGAATTGCATTTATGCAGCTTGGGTATTTCCTACCAACCTGCCATTCTTCGCTGGTATTCCAGCAAAGTTGGCTTGTGGCTGAGTGTCACTTCAGACATAATTTGGACTATGTCAAGAATATGTACAGAAAGGAAAAAGTCTTCTCCCTGTAACTATTTAATGTACAATGCTTTGATTTGGGATATACCACTGAAGTGATCTCTTTCAGCAAGTAGTAGTTAATGTTTGTGATAAATGTTTTAGGGTCGTCTTTTTTCGTATCCTGACACTCATAGACACCGTCTGGGACCGAACTATCTACAAATTCCTGTGAACTGCCCCTTCCGAACTCGTGTGTCCAATTACCAGAGGGATGGACCGATGTGTGTTTCTGACAACCAAGGTAGTAATGAAAAATATCTTTAATGACACTTACGCATGCACTGGAGAATTCTTTTCTGTTCACGGGAGGTTTGAGATACTTGCTAAACAGATTGGTTTATTGGATATTACAAACTTAGTATATTGTGAGAAATGCTACTTTTCTCCTCAGGTGTTCAGTGTCTCTAGTGCCTTTTTTCCGCCAACTCAGGCGGAAGTAGAACGTCTGTTATCTTTATGTACTTGTTTAGAACAGGTGGATACCTCTTCTATTAATCCAGGAAAGCTCCGGGTGTTTGGACAGGGGGTTGGGAGTTTAAGTGTTAAAACCAAATGAAGACTAAGATGTGTTTTAAATATTTACAAATAGACCTTTAAAAGAAAGGGGGGTTGCAAGAGAACACCCAGCCACAGGAATTCAGTTCTGTCCCTAGTTTATGTTCCTTTGAAGACTTCTAGAAACATGCTTGTTAAAGGGGACCTAATAGAAAAAGTTCTAAAATATTATTTATTTAAAATGAAGAAATATGCCTGAGAAATGATTTCATAGAAGTTAATTGCTGCCTCTTTGTTTCTATGCCTAGGCAAAAAATCTAATCTAAAAACAAATGGCTTAAATGTCTGTGAGAAATTTGCATTTGCCTCTCCTAAATTAAAAGGCTGACTTTCATATAGTCAGTCCACTTTGTTAAACTGCTTTGCTTTCTGATTTCCAAGAGAGGGCAAAAGGCAAGCGTATAAATGCCAAGAGCAGAGCTTTAACTTTGCCTCTGTTCAGCAGGTTATGTTCTGTCAGCTTTTGCTCAATGGTGACCGTTTCACACCAGAGAGTAAACAAGGATATATTTAACTATGCCTCGTGCCAGAAATGGTGTATTCCTCTGGGCTATGAATTGTAATACTTGCTGAGGGAGGAGAGGAAAATATCTGGAAAACAAAGACTTGAGAACAGCTGCTCCTGTCCAGGAAGAGATAAGAAGTTTATGCAGTTCTGTAACTTTGTTACGTGTTTGAAATAAACCTCCTGCATAGTTAAGATTAGTAGTACTTCAAATATGCAGATGAAAGTGTATTTATTACAGTGCCTTGGACTAAACTTTGAATAATTTCCATGACTTCGTCAATTAATTGGCTGAGCACTGTTGTTGTGAGAGTGGCCAGACCTCTTTATTTCTGAAACAAACCAATTTTTGCCTCCAAAAGCTATTGAAATTCTGTTTGTAATAAGCTCTGTTAAGTACTGGCTTGGAGACACGGTTCCTCATGTTGAGCTGTGTGTTGACAAATACTGACCACTGTTTTCAATAAAGTGAATCATAACTGGGTAATTGCTTTAGGGTCTTCTGGGCAAAGCACGCTTTCTGTCTTCTGACTTAATCCCAGAGAGCGGGCATCTGATCGTTTTGGTTTTGTGGGTGTTTTTAAAATTTGTTTTCAGGTGGTGCCCCCAACTATTATCCAAATAGTTTTACTGGTCCGGAAGATCAGCCTTTGGTAAGAGAAAGCTGCATGTCCGTTTCGGGAGATGTGCAGCGCTTCAATAGTGCAAATGAAGATAATGTGACTCAGGTATGATGTATGAAAGGTTTGATATTGCTTATTACATAAGATAAATTTATAGGATGTGTCTAGAAAGTATTAATAAGAATCATTCAAACATGGCTTCTCTGAAGCATCTGGGCTAACCTGAAATTCAGCTCTCGTGAGAGCCTGGGAGATCTCCATACAGCCTAATGTCATGAATAAGTGAATTTTTGCTGACAGGACAGCTAGTGAATTCTCACAGGCTTTTGCCATCCATATTCTGAGCACAGATACCTAGTGGTTGTGACTTTGTCATCTTGAGATTAGCGTCTGCAGACACTCAAGCTAGAGTATGCATGTAACGTCGTGATCATCAATTCATGAACTGGGCCCCAACAGCAATATTTGTGTTCATTAATACAATAAGCAACAGTTATTTCACGGTATGCATAAAGAGTTGTTAGCAGGTTTACCAACCTTCTTCCCCCCCCTCCCCCCCCCCCGACTTGGTTGGCTTTTGAGTTTAAGTATTTTGAATGTTTTAAGTGTTGCCTGGCCTGTAAGTGAAAGCTTTTCTTTTCCAGTAATAATGAATCCTGAAAGTCTAGTAATTGTTATTGGCTGCTACAGGTAGAATGACTTGCTTTTGGGAATTTCAAAATAAAACTTCGCGTCTCATCATCAGGTGCGAGAATTCTATACCAAAGTGCTGAAGGAGGATGAACGCCAAAGGCTGTGTAAAAATATTGCTGATCACCTTAAAGATGCGCAACTCTTCATCCAGAAGAGAGCTGTAAGTGGCCTGTCTGGTTTTGCCTTTACTCTTTATTTCAGCTTTTCTTGCCGTCCAGTACCTTTGTCAAAATGGCAAAGGAAGATCAGAAATTCGTCTCTGAGAAGGCAACTTCTAGGTTTTTATTGCGCAGGAATTACCAATACAGAACACTTAAATGTGTGTGTGTTTACATAATATAAATGATGTATAACATGTTAAAGTAACCTCTTCCTGATGGGAAGAATGGGTTTGATGATGAACATTGAGGATGTCATTAAATGTTTAGCTTGGTGTTTCAAAAATCAGGTGACTGCCAGTGCAGTGTTTTGCTCTAAACCAGGAAAAAGGCAGTGAGGGCCAGGGAGGGATTGGTTCTTTATCCTTCCCAGTGGAACTTTGTTTAAATCAGTAAAGAGCTCTATGTGAGATAATGGCAAGAGTGAAGAGATGTTCATAGCTCCGCTCTGGCTGGCCAGAATTAGACTTTTAGAAGAGAGTTTTCCTGCTCCTTTCCTACCTTAGGATATGCACTACTTGTAGACTACAGAGCAGAAAATGTGTGAGGCGGAGGAAAAAATTATTGTTGCCTTTTCTGTTCTGTCTTCCTGTTTAGGTAAAAAACTTCACTGATGTTCATCCTGACTATGGTGCCCGTATCCAGGCTTTGCTGGACAAATACAACGCTGACAGTGGGAAAAACGTATGCTAATGATTTCTGTAGTTGAATTCTGACTGGCCGCGCGTTATCTTAGCTGCTTTTATAAATGCAACCAAGTGAGAAGTCTGGTCTTGATTCCCATTTGGTTTAAATGGCAGAAGGCAGTGGCTGTGGAATTACAAAATCAGGAGACATCACTAATTACATTTAATGAAATGGTGATTAACCAGTGATGTACAGTTCCTTTGGGTTTTTGTAAGGCTTCTGGAAGATAACCGTACCTCTGGAGTGTGTTCAGGTTGATTCTTCAGACCAAATGTTTACCAACTCCTTGTAATGGTAATGAAACACTTCCACAAGTCTTTCCTGGGCTCAGTGCTTGCTACAGAGAATAACAAACTGTTGCTTCAAGTACTTCCTTCTTTCTGAAGTTCCCCTGACTACCTGTAATGGAACTTGCTCTGAATATTTCTTTTTTTTTCTTATTTTTAGGATGTAATTAGGACATATACACAGTCCACATCTCGTGTGTCTGCCAAAGAAAGATCCAACTTGTAAAGCGTGCTGCAGAGATTTACTCTGTGAATCTTCCGTCCTTAGAACTGCAGGGCAACCTGTTGAAGATGTTTATGAATGTAGCAGACTTCCGCACAAATACATAAGTGTTTTACAGGCTTGATTTGTTGAGCTTTCAAGTGCCTGTATCTGCATTGGAAACTAAGTAACACAAGCTAACAATCCTAGTGCCTTTCAACACTAGTTCTTCACGGCCTGTTAACAATGGAGGGTGTTTTTAAGGAAATTAATGATTAAATTGTCTTCATTTCTAGAAGCAAACATAAATTTAGTCAAAATACTTTTTAATTTTTTTTTAAATTGTAAAACTTGCCTGGCTAAATCACACAATAGAACTTCTATAATGACACTGTGATTATCCCTATGGATAAGCTTGCTCATGTTAAAAAGTTGATGTTGCTTAGTATTTTTAATTACCATAGCTATCTCTGTATTTCTAGATACTTTCTTTGGAATTCATTTTTTGGCTTTCCAGAAGTAAAATGATACACAATATGTAGATTATGTCTCATTCCTCATGTTTGAAGTGAAGCTAACTAGAAAGTTTAATCTCAATATATACAAATTTTATTCCCAATATATATTTTAAGATAATATTTGCTTACTAACGCTAGGTTGGATATAGCTGATTTAAGAAAATTTCCTATCTCCATTATTACATACACTTTACAACTAAATAAATTATATCTTACAGATCTTTGCGGGGGTGGGGGTGAATTGTTCTTTCTAATCTGTAAGAATTTAAATAGAAAAGTACTAATTTTCCAAGTGACTGAGAAATTAACCTCTAAATGAATGAATATTTTTATCTTGGCTGCATTCAAGCTCAAGCACTTCCAAATTATTCCCCATCGTTCTTGAAACTGTGTTATTTGACTGCTATAATCTGATCTTGCTGTCTATTGATCAAGCCAGAGCTGGTTTTCAGAGTTAGACTTCAACTGAAGTGGCATGTTTGTATGAGCGCGGGTGTCTGTAGCTAGATGTTTGTATCTAACCTGGTTTTAGGCATGTTTAATGTTGCCTAGTATTTGCAATTTAGTTAATCGGTGCAAAAGATTTTGGAGCCCTCTGGATTGAAAAGTGTTCCCAGGTATTGTTCCTTAAGTCCAAAGGAGTTTCTCTGGCTTAGTAAGATTTCTTTTTTTATCTTCAGTCTTGGAGTACAATCTTTAATCAGGTCTTACTAATTGGCACATAATAAAAGTGTTTATATTTGAGAACTTGGAGCAATAGTTAGATGATAATCATGGAATTTCTGGACTTACCTTGGTTGAGGTGAGTAGCGGTCACCTAAGGCAGCACATTGCCAGCGTGTGGGTGCTTTACTACACGAGCACACAACAAAACCAAGACTATTGTTTTTATAAGGGCCAAAATCCCACCTAGTGTTTTTTTCTTACATAGTTATTTGGAAAGTGTTACCCAGTTATGGGCTAATTAGTGTCAAGGCTGGAGTTCTGAATAAAAATCTCTGTTGTACCTGTTGCATGTGGAAGTTAGTCCTGACAGACCAAAAGTTTCCAACGTGTGCTCAGTAGGATCAGGCAATTCCCCATGCATCCAAGGTCCTGGCAAGTTTTTGGAACTACTCTGCCTGTTACTTCTTCCCCTTCCCTTGCCAAAGAGAAAGATCAGTGTATATGTGTATTTAGCGAAGATCCTAGTTGCACAGCATTAACCCCCCCCCTTGAAATATTTGCTTTCCTTGTTTGCCTGCTGATGAGGCACAATCAGCACTTGAATGATGATGCAAAGGATTTCAGAGCCCAGCTACTAGCTCTTAAGCAAATGTTATACAAATTTCAAATCATAACAGGGCTTTTTTCTCCCCCAATATTGCTGCATTTATGGGTCTGTCTTGAATTGTATTTTGGAGTATTTCCTGGTTTGGCATTGAAGTGTGAACTGGCGTTCCAAGAAGTAATGGCAGATAGATAAAGAAGAGTACATACTAAGTGCTGTTCCATTAAACTATAAAAAAAGCTACTACTTCTCCAACTCATTTATCTACTAACCTATTGTGAAAACTTAGCGTGATAGAGACGCAGTAAACTAATATGAACTGATAACCTACTCTGTTCTGGGATTCAGTTTGATTTTTAGCTGATCAGGCAGGTGGGAGCTGGAAGAGCTACATGAATGGGTGGGAATAGTTCTTGTTAGAACAGAGAATCCTAGGGCATTTTGGAAAAGAATAAGCAAGGCTTAATCTTCAATTTTGGTTGTGTCTAAGTGAATTGTCTTCCTCTTTTATTTCTGAAATAAAACTGAATTTAAAAATCTCTTGGCAACGTGTTGTCTGTTTTCTGTGTGAATGATTTCAAATAGTTTAATCTAGGAAGTTCATACCTTCATCTGCTTTTTGGAGATTGTACAGAAGCTGTTGAAGTTCTGGGTAATTGGTATCTATTTCAGAACTTGGTTACTTGAGCCCAGGGCTTTTTGTTGGCAGTCAGGGCCTGGGCAGGCCAAGGCTGACCCTTGGAATTCATGTGCAGGGGCCAAGCACTGCGTTCTGCTCAGCTCAGGTGTGTGAAATTACTTGTTAGGAACCTTCCCTTTAATTTCCAAAGCCTTCGGAAAAAGGGAATGCTGTCCATGTCTGTAGAACAGCAGTGCCTACGACTGCATACCATATGAAGGGGAAAAAAAATGCTGTCCTGCCTTACTGTGGGTTTCATCCATGATGCCTTACTTAAGCCTTTCTTTTGTTGAAGAACTTTTTATTTTTCATCTCAAATTTTTGGTGGCAATTTATAGAATTGTCCCAAGGTCATCTAGTTTTTCATCGCAGGTCGCTCAAATCCTAGGGAAGGACAGTTCTTGATGGTTTAACAGAGTAGATAGGGTTAAATGCAGCACCTGAAGTGTCTCAGAGCTACCATGCTGCCTTTCAAAAAGCTGTCGGTACAGAGGCTTATTCTCCCATCTATATTACCCAAATGTTCAGCTCTGCTTTTCATATTGCAGTTACTTTTTTCCTAAATAACTACTTTTTTTTTTTGTTTCACAGTAAGGAACTGGGTGACTTATGCCTCATTGTACGGTGTAGGGTAACCTTTACAAAACAGCAGATGAATACACCTTCTGAAGAGGTGGTGGAACGGGCACTGCGACGTGACCTGGTGGAGGTTTTGGTAGAGCATTTAACATGGACAGCTATTTTGTTAACTTTGTCCAGGTGCCCTTTATCTGACCACGCCCATAAATTTTAATCACTAATAAATTCTGGTGTAAATTCTGCTAGTTTAGAGTAGAGGTTAGGCTGAAATCTGGTTGGTGTCAAGTCAGAAAAGAAAATCCAGCACTAGGGAATGAAGGAGAGGCAGCATCTTGCACAGTACTGTTAAGAAGACGTAGAATGGGCTGGGTGGGTAGTACGTACTTTGGTTTGAAAACTCACAATTTCAGGGTAGTTGTTTTTAAAGGCTGACCTATATTCTGTGCTGCTAAACTGACCAGGATAAGTATTACACAGTAAAACTCAGCTTTTTCAAAAGGCACTGAGAGGGTTGGGTGAGACTGGAAGAACAATGATGCTGTTTGTTCAAATAAACAAGGTGATAAATCCATTTACAGCTACTTACCATGAGTAAAAAGGCTGTTTACGTGACATGACACCATCTCACTTGTGCTCTGACTTTGTGTTCTGCTCAAGTAAAATCAAATATTCCTTTGACAGGTTGTTGCAGTATGATTTTCAGTTACGTGTAAGGGAGAATTGATCAACGTTTTCTTATTGTTTTATATTAGCTGCGCATCCGTAACAGTGGAATTGGGAATGGATTTGAAATTAGTTTCTCCTGGAGTACCCCTCCTCCTGATGGGCCCTTCCTTTTGATTCCTAGGTTGTTTTCCCCTTTCCAAAATGTCTGGACTTGAGCAGCCAAAAACAGCAGCAGGTTCCAGAATCAAAATGGACGTTTGTTGAAGTGGGCTGTGCCAGGAGGTGAGTGAGCGTATGGAGCTTCTCTGTCTTCTCCAGGGCAAAAAGGGTGAGGTAGGTGTGGATCAGAAAGTTACTTTTTCCAACATACTTGAAGTGGTAAGCCCTGAATTCCTTTCTTGAACCCAGCTAGCTCATTGCCTGGTGAAAACTGTTGAGGTAAGTTGTCTACTAAGCAGTGTGTCGGTGTCCATGACTTTAGTGTCCGTTAACATTATCTGGAAAATCAACATGATTTAGTTATATACCTGCTATTAATCAGGGAGGAAAAGGCTGTTTGTTCTCCATTTGGAGATCTGACACATGAATTCTCAGGCAGGCATGAGAGCCACTGTTTTCTCACAAAATTATATCGAAGCAAGAGTCTTCCCTAATACCACAGGAGGAGTTGGTTGCGGTGTATGAACGTTAAAGCCTGTCTTAAGCCTGAGAAGCCACATTTCGTGTATTGGGGTTCCATTGATCTTCCTTTCTAAACCATTTCATTTTCCTCTGCAAGTTAAGTGTTAATTGGTGAGAAGGAATGTCTGCTTCCTTCCTTTTCTACGGAAAGAGAAGTCGTCAACATCAGCGTTACAGGCATGAGTTCATGGTGCTAAGAAAGTAACTGTGTTGGTCAGCACTGCAAGCCGTGTAGATGTGCACTAGAGAAGAACTTTAAAGCACCTACCTGTTTTATGAGTTGCTAGGGTTCAAAGAAAGTATCGGGCTTAATGACTGGTATTAGTTTTGAGACCTTAAATGGCTTAATCTAAAGGTCTGCCACGAGGAGACTTTCCTCAAAGATGCACATAGCTTGGGACTTCATCACTAGGTTGGACCTTCTTAAAAAATGTATTAAGAACGCCTTTTAGCATCACAGATGAGTTTCAAATAATGTCTGAAAGCTTAGTCATGAAAAATGTGTTCCCTGTGTCACGACAGGGCTTCGTAGCCTGCTTTGCCTGGATGCTGAGAGGAAAAGAACGCCACAGATTTTTTCCCTCTAATTTAATAAGCTTTTAACTGAAGTTTATAAACACAACCACCATCATTTTGGAAAGAAGAAAGTAATGTTCTCAGTTTTTTCCCCTTAATAAATATTTGAAATTATTTAATGCAGAAGAATTTTACCCTTGAACTACCTTTTTTTTTCTTTCTTTCTCCAATTATTCGGTCTTCATTCTGCCTGTGGGCTGGGTCCCGGCTTGTGTCCTTCCCTTTCTTCCTTCTGTCCAAGGGGAAGATGACAGATGTGTGCCCTGTGACTGTATTTCCCAGCTGTAAACGAGTAGGAGCTGAGGAGTCTCATTTGAATACAGACGCACACACACTCACGGTCTGGTGTTCTGGTGTGCAGTATAGGTCAGAACTCATCATTCAGCCTTCGCGTGCCTTCACTCTGCAGGTTTTTAAGGGCAGTAATACCCTAGCCTCAAACCCAACCTTTCTGTTCCTCAGCACAGGAAAGACATGGTCCAGTTAGAGTGGGATCAGAGGAGGGACACAAAAAATAATCCAAGGGCTGGAGCCCCTCTGCTGCGAGGCCGGGCTGGGAGAGCTGGGGTTGTTCAGCCTGGGGAAGAGAAGGCTGCGGGGAGACCTTATTGTGGCCTTCCTGTGCTTAAAGGGGTCTAACAAGGAGGCTGGCGACAGACTTTTTAGTAGGGCCTATTCCAGTAGGGCAAGGTAATGGTTTTAAAGTAAAAGGGAGTAGATTCAGACTAGATGTAAGGAAGAAATGTTTTACAATGAGGGTGGTGAAGCACTGGCCCAGGTTGCCCAGAGAGGTGGTCAATGCCCCATCCCTGGAAACACTCAAGGCCAGGCTGGCCGGGGCTCTGAGCAACCTGGTGTGGTTGAAGATGTCCCTGCTCACTGCAGGGGGGTTGGACTGGATGGGCTCTAAAGGTCCCTTCCAACCCAAACCATTCTGTGATTCTTTCTGCACTTCACATTGTATTTGATGTGGGGTTTGGGGTCTCAAACCAGTACTGCAGAAGTGGATCAATCCACGGATATGTCGCACGTTCTTATCTCTGGTTGATAGTAGATTACCTGAAGATATGTATGGCAAAAAGCTTGACCCTTCCTCCCAGGCAATATTGCAGAGCTTAACCTGAACTGCTTTGTGGGCTCACAGTTGTGTGGTTGTGACACAGGCCATGACATGCAAAGCTGGACTTGAGCATAGCCTTGACTCAACTGACGTTGAGGATGTAATTTAAGCAGTTGCATATGGCCGTTTTGGACAGAACTTGGAGAAGAACTAAGGCTCCGGTTTGACTGTAAATGACACAAAGGCAATTTTGCCAGATTTGTGGTTTGTCTGTCAGTAATTGCTAGATTCCCACTTAGCTCTTGGATCCATACTAAGAGCTAAAGACCTTTATAATCTGTGCTGTACCATCATCTCACAAACAGCTGTTTGAGGCACCTGCAAAGCATCTGTCACGTTCCTTTTCTATTCTGTCCAATTAAGAAAGTATTAATGTACTTTTCTTGTGAAAACTTCTCTCACGTGAGAAGTTCTGAGGTCCTCCCCTAGTTCAGAACAATTTTTTAGTTGTGGGGATGGATTGTTTAGACTGAAGTAGATTCCTGAAAAAGCCCTGTGTTTGCAAAAGGTTGTAAAGGGTTGCATAGTTACGTAGCCTGGGAAAGCTAATCAAGGCTAAACAACGAATCAGTGGTGTAAAAGTAATAAGTGAAGCAGCCTGATACTCGTTTTACTGGTGACAATGACAGTTTTGCAGCCTGGTCTGCTGCGTAGAGCCTGTATATTTTAGTTATGTGATAAAAGCTTGAACTTTGTCATGGTGGAGTTCCACCCAAAATCGAACTTCATCCCCAGGGCAGCTCCAAACCTCACAGTTTTGCAGTCTGAGAGTAAACAGGCCCTCAGGAGCTGTGCTGAAATTTATTTCCAGGTCACATACTAAAGCTTGGTAAACTGATAGCTGTACTTTTTTAGTAAGAACAAATAAAACGTTTTTGCATCCTGCTTACCAGAGCAAAGTAGCTGCATCAAGGAGGTCTGGTACCGTTACATGAGCAACGGTGGCATCGTTCAGCCTAGAAGTTGGAGCCTGACGTGTTTCATTAAATGACGATACGTTGCTAAAATAGTAGACACCAGTTATTTTGTGTTT
The DNA here is from genome assembly GCF_949628215.1 of Phalacrocorax aristotelis. Lineage (NCBI taxonomy): Eukaryota > Metazoa > Chordata > Aves > Suliformes > Phalacrocoracidae > Phalacrocorax > Phalacrocorax aristotelis. Next base: position 68,956,678 of record NC_134280.1, read on the forward strand.
TTTTCAGAAGAAGCTGTAGGCAATGTCGTCAGAGTTTTTCCTGAAAACCTCAGAACTGTTCACCTTGATCTTAATCCATCTCATTCAAATCCTTACAAGGTTATAAAAAGTGTTTTGCTTGGTTGCTGTAATCACAGTTGCATCCAATGATCTGATCCAAATACTGTAAAGCTATAATGGAACAAGTCAGAAGATAAACCTCATTTTTCCTGTTTCATGTGCTAAATCCCAAAAAATGGTACACAGATTTGCTGTGTCTGTTAACTTCAGTGTTTATTCTGTGCTCATTCCTCTCGGATTTTATCATTTTAAAACTGTGACCAGTATTGGGAACTTTATTTTTTTAAAAATCGATTATTTTTTTTTCAGAGCAATAAATCCTTGTCTCACAGGGGTGGTTGATTCAAGAGTGACAGTGACAGCATTGACACACAAGTGGATAGACTCTTCTACAAACACATAGCTGTGGAAGAATCATCTCTTTCCTGTTTTCTACACTTAAGTCTCAGGAATCTTTCCTTGACCTTGTACATATATGTTGTAAGAATTACTGAGGAATAAGGATGATGGGAGATACTGTTTACAGGCTAAGTTGCAGTTACAACACTCCCCAAACAGAATGAAAATGTGAAATGCCTTAAGACAGCCTTCCCTGCCTCTGTGCTAGGGGTGGCAGCTGGGCGAGTTTTCAGCTTCAAGTCTGGCTTTCACTCACAGATGCTGCTGGGCTTGCCATTGAAAACGCGTGAAGAAGCGGGTAGCTGAGTCCTTGTGGCAGCCGATAGCTCATTTTCTACACTCAGACTGTGTTGGTATGTACAACTGTGAAAGGGTGAGGGTCTCCAGGAGGCAGAGACCACTGGGAGACCTAAACCCAAACATCAGTCTCTCGGCTTGCTCTATTCAGCCCATTGCAGTTACTTCAACCTCGCGGATCACGTCCAGCCTTCTTTTTGGTTCCTCCTTACTTTTAGAAAACAACTCAAACATATTTATTCTTCGCATTCACATTCTCCTGCTATAATAGATCAAAGGAAAATACATGGAGTAAATTGCCTGTTTAATCAAACATCATCTTTTGCTGGCTGCTTTAGCAAACAGCTGACCCCTGCCTGAGCGAGGGCTGCGCGACCTGTTCCCAGCCCGCTCTGCTGAAGCAGCAAGCTGGCCAAACCAGCGCTGCTTTAAATTACACAACACTTGCTCTGCCTAAAGGTGTAATCTTTAACAGAAGTCTAACATATTTTGCATGACTTGCATTTTTTTCCTCTGATTTTTCTGTTAAACCCAGTTAAATAAGGCGGTAAGTCTGGTGTTCCTTTTTGTGTAGCTTGGGATGAGGGGGAAAAAATCAAAATTAGCACATACTAAGGAGGTGAAACCACTTAGTTCTGCCTAACCATAGCTCTCATATTGTCTACTGGGTCTTGACAATGCTCTTGACTTTGTGGAGGGAAAGTGAGAATGAAGAAATCCCCGCTCATTTTCCATGCTCTACTTATTGCATATGTGCAGAGTCCAAGGTGCTTTTAACACTCATTACTTTTCCTAAATGCTGCTCTTTCTTTAGATTTAAAATAAATAACTTACAAGCTCTTTTTTAGGGAAGTTATGCATCTGATAGGTGTATATGTACAAGCTTGTGAAGACTGCAGGATGATGAGTAGTTTCAACACTTTCATGAAATGAACAGTGTGATTATACTATAAAAAGTTTGGCTAAGATCTGACAACCTTGTAACAGGTACAGCTTTTTGTTTAAAAATTAAGGGTTTCTTATTATTTACCATTTGGCTTTATAACACAGAAGACATTCAATATTCTTCTTTACTTAATAGCTAGTGAGTAATACAAGGTGCCATGTATAAAACAAAATTTGTCAGGCACACTGGTATTTCTTAAAATATGCCCTTCTTCAGAGAGAACTTCTTAGAAAAAATACTTCATTTAAACTTCCAAATTTCAAGATTATTTCCAGGAAACTGTCTGTCCTGGACTTTTGATTTCAAGATACGACCATTGGTAAAGAACAGAACTTGCATTTCACAGTTGTAGGAATGAAGGTTGTATTTTAGGATAGTCAATATTTTGTATTATTTCCATCATTCTTCACATTTAGAGAAGATACTGCAGTGGTGACGCTGATTTTACTCCCACTCTGTTTTCATGTACCATAACTTCTTTGCATAAGAGTCATTTCTTTTATGCTTTTCTGTTGGGTTGTATAACTAATTTGTATATGTTTCCTTCTTTGGCCCTCACAGTGATATCTTCTGTGTAAAATCTCACCAAGGTATTAAATATTTTGCTTCGGCAAGACAGGCAGCCTTTCATCTAAACCCCTGCTGCCTACCATACTGATAAGATTGGTCGAAGATACCTGGGGAAGATTTGGCAACTCCTCCTGTTTGCTCTGGTTGTTGATCCATATTGCTTAGGCTTTATTCCACATTTATCTACAGCCCTTCATCTCAATCTTGCTCAACCTTCTTGCACACCTTCCCTCATTTGCACACTGTTGACTCCCCAACTAATGAAAACATTTGCAGCTCTTACTTTTTTTTAATTGCATTTTGACTTACAGGGGTCCTGACTGCAAACTGAACCAGAAGCACAATGATGTTGAAGGTCCAAAAATGAAATGCTGGTCTTCAAAATCAGGCCTCTCATCTACCCAGAGAAATTATTTTAACAAACTACTTAAAGTAATTTTAAAAGGCTTTTTCAAATAGTGGAAATGTGCTTGTGAATAATTGACAGCATTCCGAGTACTGCTTCGCTCCTTACTTCCCCCACGGAGTTTTCAGGGATCGCTTCTTTGGCTCCCATGGTTCAGGCATCGTACTTTGTGCTGTTAACCTCTAAACATAATTGCACATTTTCCAGGGCACAAATTTTTCACATGTTCTGGCTGACTGTATTGGATTAAAGGTTTTTAGGTAAAAGTCAGTGCTGAGCACGGCACATGTAATTCAGGCAATTATTGCATAAGCAACACAAAGTCCATTCGTTATGTAGCCAGAGGCTTTCTTATACCTTTTTACCAGGTGAGATCTCTATTTATTAACCTCATCGCTTCTCCTTATTGTAAGAAAGTGATCTTAACTGCTGACCACTTAACTAACTCGAATTCTTTTGTCCCCAAAGTCCCCTTTGCAAAAGTTAGTCTTTTCTTTCAGAGCCTGAGTATGCACTCACCGTTGTACTCACTTCAGACAAAGAACACACTTTATTAATTAATTAATGGAGAGATATTGCCCCCTCACAAGGGTTATTCAAAGCACCCAGATCAGCCTCTTTCTCTGACTCGTCTTCTGACTGGCAGAGCCAAAGTCGGAGCCCACTCAGGTAATTTAGTTACTCTTGAACTCTCAAAAGTGTCTTAATAAGCTTGATCTTAATAAGTTTTGACACAAAATCCATGGCTCACTTAAAAACTTGAGTCTGGATCCTGTACTGTTCTTCCTTTATAGTATAGAGGCAGTGCTCGAGTCCAAAAGGCTGGTATTGCATCTTGTGTGATGCTGATTTAAAAAGTAGCTAGGATGTAGTCTGGAGCAAGAGCAGCTCTGCATCGTAACAAGTTCATGCAGCTGTTGTTCCTGCAAGCCAAACTTGCGTAAGAAACTATCCAGCTCTACCCTTTTCCCTGCTTTCTCATCCCACCTTCCTCGCCTGATTTTATTTGTAATCCAAACTCTCAGGTTCATTTCTAGAGCTGTAAACCTCACCAGGAAGCAAGTAAGCTTACTGCCCCTCAACACTTCCTAGGGTGCTTGGAAACATGATGTGGCCTTCTGTAATTTTACAGCATGAATGAGCTGCAAAAATTTTAATATAAACTCTCCTGTGTATCAAGGCATAGGAAGTAAAAAATGCAGGTTTTATTTCATTTAGTGAAAAAAATCCTCAAATCTGTTTGTTTGAATGGACTAGGGTTAGGTTTAGTGTTAGAGACATTAGGGTTAAGGTTAGGGTTAAGTTTAGAGTTAGGGCCTATTAGTGTTCACGTAAGGGGCTGTTAGTGTTACAGTTAGGGTTAGGGTTAGGGACTGTGTGGTCTGGGGCCATTGGGGTTTGGGTTAGTGCCTGTAAGTGTTAGGGCTGGGGTCATTAGGATGAGAGTTATGCTTAGTGTTATGGCCTATTAGTGTTACGGTTAGGGACATCAGAGTTGGGTTGGGGCCATTAAGGTAAGGATTAGGTTTAGGGTTAGTGTTATGGTTAGGGCCTATTAGGTTTTGGGTTAGGGCTAGTGCCTGTCATGGACTGTTGGATCTCTCCAAGTTACAGGACAATGTACTCTGTGATTTAAACTTTATTTGACGATCTAAGAAATATTAAAAAATATGACGAAAAAACCATGACAAATGGGACTCAATCCCCTGTTGCCTAGACTGGCCTATCATGTGAATTCTATTCACCACTCAGGTCATAAGATTTCATAACTTATAACCTGTAACTCTTCATTAACACACCTATGAGGAAAATAAAAATAATTCACACCCTAGCTGATGGTAAGAGTGCTCATGCTTCCTTCTCCATCACGGTGCAGGTGTCCCTTGTATCACACCAGGGAGCATGAAAGCCTTGACAGTCCAGCTGCTGTTGGATCCACTTCAAAAGCTTTTTGGGTAAGCTGATCTTTTATACCTTCCTGTCAACTTCTGTGTGGGAGCTCTAGTCGACAGGTGTCTGTTTTGGACCTGGACTTGGGCTAATCTGATGCCTTGCACTAACTCTGATACCCCACCCTAAACTTAGCTGTTATGCTAATCCTTATCTCAGCACTAACCCTAGAGCTCATTGACCTGCAGTGGTCTACCAGGGCTCTCTGACATGTCCCAGGGCTTTGCAAGTGCCTTCTGGTGTGAGCAGGCATCACCTAGAGCCATCTAAAGGGCAGGATGGGCATCCATGTGCATTTCTGTGCTGGGCAGGGCAGTTGAAGAGTGCCTTTAGATGTGCTCCAGGCGCCTCCAAGTGCCCTTGGTGAATATAGGCACCTTGCAGTGCCAATCCTCGTGCTAACCTCAATAATTACATGAACCCAACCCTGAACCAAACTCTGGTCCCCCACCCTAATCCTGAAGCCCTACCCTAACCTTAACCCTTATTCTAACCCAAAGTCTAACCCGAACCCTATCCAGTGGTCTACAAGGACCTTCTGATGTGCACCATAGCTTTTTGGGTGCTTTTCAGTGTGTTCAGGCATCACCCAGAGCTATCTGGTGGGCAGGATGGGCACCTGTGTACACCTCTGTGCTGTGCAGGGTTTGAAGGGAGGCCTCTGAAGTGCACCAGGTGCCTCTGAGTGACTTGGTGAGCACAGGCACCTCGGAGTGCAAATCTCTAATGCTAACCTCAACCATAACACAAACTTGACCCCGTAGCCTATTTTTCAGGGAGGGAGCAGAGTGAGAAAGAGAAGGTTGTGTCCCCATGGAGGCACTGTTCACCAATAGCTACTGCTGTGTGTTATCAACAGCCTAAAACACTGCACCTTATGGGTTTTTATGAAGAAAATGAACTCCACCCCAACCAGACCCGGTGCATCTGCACTTCCTCTGAGACAACGGCCTCTTCTCTCTGTCTCTTGACCTAGCAGCTCTGGCTAGGGGCATCTGCCCAGAGAAACACCATTTCTGCCTGCGTTGTTTCTAGTCAGTCTTTTTGAGTTGCCTGCTAGGAGCCCCCAAACTTCTGCTGCTGGGAGCAATAAAGACAACAGCTTCAGCTGTGCAGGGAGCTGAAGCAGCTGATTCCGCCTGGCCCCAGCTGCATCCTTCCCACCCCTCAGCAATGCCACTGCTGGGTGGAGCAGAGGCCAGGGGAGCCCCAGGAAAAAGCGCAGAGATCGGCATCACCCCTCAGTGATGCCAGGTCAGCGCGTGGGGCTCTGCCCTGCATGGGGCTCCAGGGAGGAAGGAATCTGTGGAGGAGTCTCCCTCCTCCCTCAGGTCCCCCTCCACAGAGAGAAACCTAGGAGATGCTGGGGGCCTGGGCATGAACCCAGCTGGTGAGTGGGTGCCTTTGTTTTAGATAAAAATGGCTATATGAGCTAAGCATAACAATCACTGTGGAACTGTTTGTCACTGACAAAGACATGCAAACTTAAAACAGGACAAAACTAGTGTTATGGGGATGCTTATTCTTAAAGTGTATATGTATTAGGCTCATAGGATAAAAGCAGAGCTATGACACAAATAAATAGCATTTTTTATTCATGGAACTATATTAAGCATTAGCTTATTGTTCTATACCTTTTGGTAGAGCCCTGTCATTCTCCAAGTGAGTGCCCTTACCTGTTGTAACTTCACCTATGACTAGCATCTGGTCAAGGTGCTGTGCAAACACCCCAGGCTCCAAGGCAAGCCTGAGGAGCTGAGACACACAGCCTGCCAGAAGTGTCTTGCTCAGCAGCACCTGCAAGCCTCAAGCTCCAGGTGAGTACAGCTTACTCGGAGACCCAGAGGGTGATGAAGAAATAAATCTGTTCCCCATCATGAAGTTCATTGCACACTCTTCAACTGCAGAATTGCTGAACTTGGTTCTAATGGTTATAACAGCAATTCAGTGAGCGTAATGGTTTTATGGTTTATATGAACTGTGTGGAGCCAAAGAGTAGCTCAACTTCATATTGAGTTTGCAAAGCCTCACACTTGAGGCTTGTCAGGCTTGCTCAGCCTGATCTTTTACTGGACCATCTGCAACTTGGTTTTATTTGTTTTAGCTGCAACAGCAACTCTTCTATTTGACCAAATGTCTATGGCTAGTTTACTTTTGGTTTATCTTTCTATAGTATGATCATATTCTTATATAGATAGCAGTACCAAGCAGTTACTTGCTGTAGAATGAGATATAGCTGTCTGCTAATGTAATGAAATACAGATCTAGTATAATAGTAGCAGCTTTGAGATGTGAAGACCAAGGATGTGGCGTGAAGGAGTACAGGCATGAAGTGTTTAAGAGCATTTTGGGGCACAGACTTGACAGTGGAGACCTAATGGTTATAAACAACTCAGCCAGCTGAGCAGGGGGAAGCATATGCATGGCTCAGCCCAACTAAGTACAAAAAACCCAAACAACTAACAAAGAAACCTTGGAGAGAGCAGTGGGTTTGAGCTGGTTTCAACCCATGTATTTCTTCCTGAGAGCTGGGGATGCCTGGCATTGTGACAACAAGGATGCTCTAGAGAAGAGAAATGTGTTTCCCATTAATGTTCTTATTCAACTGCATATTGCAATTGTTATACTCAAAGTGTGATACATAGTTGATTATAATTTATTATTATTTAAGCGCATTGCTAGAACACTAGGTTAATTCAAAATCCTGTACAATTTCACATGACTTCAAATAAGCAAACATTATGTTAAGCATTAAACCTTCCACATGAGGAATATCTAAAAAAAAAAACACTGGTCAGAGGACTCCAACATGAAGTTAAGTGTGTGCAGCTGCACTAGCCCCTAATCTGGCTTATCTGACTTGTCTTGGCCATATTTACTCAGACACAGCTCACAAAGGGTTTCTCCTGTTCTAACCAGTCATCTCCTGCTTGCCCTATCCACTCTTAACATGTCGTAACCAAAACACCAGGAAAGACTAGGAGTAAAATTCAGGTAACTTCATATCTATTGGAATCATATCCTTCAGTTCTTATTTTCTTCTGCCATAGAATCTGTTGCGGTCCCTGCTCCTCAGCTTGCTGGGAATGCAAAGACATGGCAGGCTGTGAATGGTACCATCAAGCCTTGTCGTCTTATTTGTGTAGGTAGGCGTCAAGCCAGAGCTCTCCTGAATTCTTCAGAGAGCTAAGAGAGAGGGAGAGAGCACAAGAGGCCGCTTATTCAGGGTTGCTCAGGAGAGCGTTGGTGGGGACAGGGGAAATGGGAGTTTCTGTGTGTTGATTTGTAAGAGAAGAACAAGCCAACTTTTGTTCTTAGGCTTCCAGTCCCTCCTACATCCTTCTGCAATGTTTTACCAATGTGGTGTTACTTACTGCACAATGTCTGCAAAAGCTGTGAGCAGCGGCTTACATTGGTACTCAATGCCGTGTTTGGCACACAAGGACTTCACCAGAGGAGCCACCTTCCAGTAGTTGTGTCTTGGCATTGTGGGGAATAGGCTGTGAAGAGAAGGCAGATGGATTTGCTTCCAGTGCTCCATCAGAAACACCACCTTTCACTTGTTCATATTCATTAGTACTTCCCAGGAATCACACAGCTCACACTGAGTTGGGTCTTCAGCTGCTCCTGGCTCTTCTTTACCCTTGGTGTGCTTTTAGCACAAGGAACTCATGAGACTTTCCTGCTTTCCCCTTCCATTATTTTCCACAGCTGTCCCTAGCATCTCTGAAGGAACAGTTCTCTAAATTAAGTGATGCTATAAACTGGAAGAATTGGCTTCCCCCCCTCCTCTTCCTCCAGTAGTAACCATCTCCATAGCACAGAAAAGGAGATGAGCCCATCCTCCCATTGCATATCTCAGTCTCTAGACTGATAGTGTCAGTAGTCAGTACAGGTAGGCTTGAACTACTATGTCAGACTATAAATAGCGTGCCTTAAAACATGCATTTTCACTAATGCTTCAGAGCTACTGCTTTGGATAGACCCTGTTGCTGTCCATATGGTTGCATAGATCCTGTGAGGTTCAATTTTCCCTAGTCATTCTCACCTTCCTATGGGTCCAGCGAAGGTTTTGAATTATATTATGATTATTTTTAGGGTTTTCAGTCTTTTTAAAGACAAACTCATTGATGGCCCACATCTCTTTGTAGAATTCAGAGCAAAGACAAGTAGGGGAAAGAAATAAAAAAAACACAACTATTTTTTTGAAAGAAGAGGGAAGAAAACCCTCTCTCAGGGTGTGTACTCACTGGTGTTCAATCTGGAAGTTCAGATGCCCAGTAAACCAGTCATTGAACAGAGACTGCTCAACATTGCATGTTGCCTGGAGCTGGAGGAGGGGAAAGGAAAGCAAAGTCAGTGCAGATTGGTGACTGCAGCCTCTCTCATTTGTCTAAAGAGCACAGTATGCTGTGCTACTCTACCCTGTTGTTTTCTTTTAGCCTAAGCTGAGCTACCTCAAGCCAGGGGTCATATTCCTCCTTCAGCTTTGTGGACCAGCAGAGGTACGTAGGCTGGCTAACATGGACCATGGTAAAACTAGGAGTTGGCTCTGTGCTCCTGTGAATGCATGTGAACAGTCAAAAGTTCCTCCTGTGTCTTCTCAAACCTATGTCTGCAGAAATAGCAGAGATGGCAGGGCGCTTCTGTGGTGGTCAGCCTTTACTGCCCTACTCCAACAGGTGCCTCTGCAAAAAGGGGACACCACACTGGCATTCTACTCATCCAAAATCGCTCAGCAAGAGCGGGACACAAACTTCCATCTCTGCATAAGCAGGAAAGGTCCAAGAAAGAATGATGCAATATGTGGGGAGGTGGGTATGGTTAGGAAATAGAGCTGGAACCTGGCTTTGGTTTTAGATTGCCCACAAGCGTGTCATCACTGTCCTCCTTTACTGCTACCATAACTGAATCCCATTATCCTATTAACCTTCACTTCCCAGTTGCCAACAGGATTTCACCCTTAATGCAATAGAGGACTTGCTTGTCTTATGGTTGGAATTTGTACCTGTATAACCACAATTCTTAAGAATGGAAAATATTTTACCTGAGTAGACACCCAGTCCAAATTGTTGTCATAGTAAATATCCATAGGGATATGGTTCATCTGTGAAACCCAGACAAACCAGCTGCTCTCCAGCATCCTGTGCAAGCAGACAAGAGGCCAGAATTCAGTACCAGGTAAGAAAGTCAATGATGAGCCAGACTTAAAAACACACTGCTGAACACCAGCCTTGCTAATCCAGCACCTGAAGAACTTCCAAAACCTGGAAGTTTCATACTTCCTTATGAAACTCATGATTATTTAATGTTTTCTTATGAAACTGAGGTAGCCTGTTATTAATCTTGTTTTATCTGTAGCCAAGGACCAACTAATTAGAATCAGTAAAATGATCCAAGCGGAGATTTTATTGTCCGCTCAACCTAATGCTGCTGGATAATGCCTGGGTTTTTGCAAGCCCTGGCTAAGATGTGTCTGTTAAATGTTCTCTTTCTCTAACCAGTAGGAGACCCAACACCCAAAGCACTGAGTGAGAAATGCTTGCCTCACGTAACAGTTTGGTCAGCACCCAGTGAGGTGTTTTTGCTGCCAGAGCCAATGAGGCAACGTGAAACTTGAACTAGCAATTAAGCAGGAGAGTCTTAGTTTAAATTTGTGGAATTAAAAAGCTAAGCAAAAATATGAGATGGTCATGGAGAACATGGAAAGATAAGCAAAGGCAGAGAAAGGCAGGCAGGCAGAGGTGGAAAGAATATGTAGAGGAAGGCTGAAGAACCTTCTAAAGGGATATCACCTGAATATAAAATAATATGCCAGGAGACTCTTTATTTCTAATAATGATCCATAAGTATAAAAGAATCTGATATAGAAGGTCAGCATCCAGGCCAAGTCCTACCAAAAACAGAGACAAGAAAAGAAAATCATTATAAATTACATTTGCTTAAGTCTTTTTCTAAGCTTCATGTTATATGTACAAAAGAACAATCTACATTCGTCTTCTGTAGTTTTTTTGCTAAATTGGATCATCTGGAGCAATCCAAGTTAACATAAGCTATAACACTGTCTTTCACAGCTTGCTGTAATAGAGATGAATCTGAGCATTCAGGCCCAGTAAGCAGATTAATATATTAGCAAGTGACTCTGCATTCAGAAACATGAGACTTGATCAGATCATTGCCCAGGACTCCACAGTGCACTAAGCGCTAGACCAACGATCTCATTTTTGGCTGGAAGTTGTGTTACACACACAGGAAGACAGAACATGTAAGAGAAGGAAGAACGAAGCAGGTCTGGCTGCCTGGCCTAGGAAGCAACGCCAAGTATACGCACACTGCTGACAAATCAAGGACAACAGTTCCTGTAGACCCACATCCTCCCGTTCCTGACCACTATTTGCTCCCCAAACCATAGGAGACAGCACCCTTCATCGTTCTGCAAATGAGGCAAAGCAGTACAAGCCAAACAGCCTGTTGCTTGTTTTCAGGCCTTTATCATCGAGCTGGGGAACATAAAGGGTTTAGCAGAAACTACACGGAGCCACTGAAAACACTGCACCAAGCTGACTGTCGTATTAGCCTTAACTGAATGGCACAGTGTCACACAGCAGGGACTCAGCTCTGGGCAGAAGTTGGCCCCGTGTTCAGAAGAAGGGTTGAAGGCCCACAGCTGACCCCTCTTGGTTGCACAAGTAGCAGTACTTACCGCCCAATACCTTTTTGTGTATGCAATATAAAAGGTGTGGCAGTGGAAGTAGGTGGGAAACAGGAGCGGAGGAAGAGCTGTAAGGGAGAATTCATTATCACTGGTAATGTCATGGACTGAATGGCAGATAATCAAACTGGAAGCAAAGGATCCCTGAACGGCTACTCAATATGGAGAATATTCTGAGAAGCTTTAGGGCTGCAGGATTTTCTGGATGATATCAGTATGGACCAACGCAGACAAGCCATAAGCAATCTGGGAGCCTGCTGACCTCAAGAGGTAAAGCAGAGGTATGACAAGAAGCTCTCTGAATCTTGACTGTGGACAGTTCCTGCTCTTCAGCAGGACAGCCTGCTACTGCTTATGTGAGCTGCCAACACAGGTATTACAGCCTTGCATTTCCTCGTGGAGAGCTATGACCACAGGTTCTTTTAGAAAAGAGTGAAAACAAAAAAAGGATGTGGAGAACCCTGAAAAATAAGGAGAACAAGACCCCATAAACTTAGTAATAATCTTGAGTACCACAGTAACCACTTTGCAAGAAAGCAACTGACTGATACTGGTTAGGAGGCTATGCAGGGCTCTGAGCAACCTGATCTAGCTGAGGGTGTCCCTGCTCACTGCAGGGGGGTTGGACTACACAACCTCTAAAGGTCCCTTCCAACCCAAGCTATTCTATCATTCCATGATTTGTGCCTCTAAATATTTCTAGGTCTGTCCATTAATCTGAGAGTGCTCACAAATCCGAGATTTCATTTTAGGCTTCTAACCGAGGAACAGCCACAGAGTAGTATTTCGAGAAGTGGCTTCCACAGCCCCAAAGCATAGCTGGCTCCTCATTCAGTCATTCAAAGCAGGGGAACAACAGGAATACATGCAAAATCGCTTCCCTACCAGGGATTTTTGGATTGCAAGAACTCAAACTCAGCCTTCCAAATGGACATCTCACTTGTACTTAATAAAACAACAAAAACAAACCCACTATTATTTAAATTCGAATACTACTGAAGGATGTGGTATGACATTGTACCTCAGAGTCACTGAGGAGGTCATGAAAGATCTGGGATAGGATCAGCTTAACTAGGCATCTCAGAGTTGCCTGAGATACGTGCACCTGAGCTAACCCTGCTAGTTCTGTCTAGCCACTTGAGACACCAGCCGCTGCTGGAGTGCGGTTCCTGCTGTCTGCAGAGGTCAAGGGGAAAAAGAAAGGTCAAATGAATCACACCTTGAAAGTGCCCATTTATGCTGTGTTTTAGGGTTCAAATTCATACTGTCCACTTTCCAGGCAAGCATCCTAAGCAGCAGCCTTTAGACTACTCTGGAGAGATGCAAGGGGTGATACCTCCTTGTCCCATGTTGAAATTGTGCTGCTTTGCAAAAGGAACAAAGCTTCACTAAGATGGGAAGAAGAGCACAGGAGTGAGCCTAGAGGTCAGGGCACTGACAGTGGAGAAATTCTGAGTTTTTACTCTGCTCTGTTTACATGCTTCGTTAGCCATACATTATACAGCTCTTGTAAACAGTCCCCAGAGCCTTCATCTCACTCTCCCGAGTAACTTAACTAGTGAGTTAAGAGTCTCTCTCCTTTTCTCTGTCTAAATAGGTATAGACTTGTTTACAAAGCAATACAGTTTTAAGATGACATAGGATAAACATATCCCCGTACTTTTTCTCCCCTGGAACAAACATAAGCCATTTGGCTAGAAATTCTCAAACCAAATGAATGTGTTTCAAGTCAAGAAACCCGACAGAAGCAGGTTTCAAGCACAGAAACCCAATCTCACATAAGCTCATCTGATAATTCAGGCTGGAAAGGACCTCAGGATCTCAGAGGAATATCAGCTATAATGTCAGACCAGGTTACTCAGGGTTTTACCCAGTCAGGTCTTCAACACCTCCAAAAATCAGACGCAAACTGATTATTACATTCTTTGATGCAGGCATCTCAGTTCTGCTGAAGTCCTGCAGGTCAAATTAAGATCTACAAACCCCGTTAGTACCCCTCGTTGTATTGCAGGAGAACAGAGATACTCACTGATGAAGAAGTATTTGTGTTGGTGATTGTATGGCATGTATTTTTTCTTTTTGATCCCAAGCTGTGAAAAGAAACCGCAAAGAATACTAAGCGGTCTGCACAGGTAACTTGTTTTCCACTCTTTCTCCCCCCAGAAGCACTCTTGCCACAACCCTCACTCCTGCTGTCTCCCTCTTGTCTACCTGTCCTCCTAGTTTACATACATAATATACCTTTTCTATAAGTCTTCATTCCATTAATGTAAGGCTTCGATGCCTTACAGCTTTGTGAAGTCCTTCAAAGACAAACTGCTAAGCAAGCATGAGATTTCTCTAGTAGGGGAAAAATAAGTGATTCTTGAAAAGTAATTCTAGCTGTACTTATGCCAAACCAAAACAGAGGAAACAGCCCATAAGAAAAACCCGTGTTGATATATTGTAGGAAGGAAACTGCTCTCACAGGTACCACCATTGTCTGGGTTGGAACAGAATGATGGAGTGAAAACTATACCAGGACATTTCATCCAATAAAAGATGGTGTGATCTGTAAGTTATGACAAAAATAATTTTGAAGATGGATAGAGGTGGATTTTAACTGCTGAATTTCCTTGGTTTTGTGTTCTTACCACATTCATAATTCATTTGGTGAAATATTAGATATTTCAAGGCTAAGTTCTATTATTGGTCCAAAATAGTCAGATGTATTTTTTCTTTTCTCCGATTCTGTACATTTAAATGAGAGTTTCACAATGGCAAAGGTCTTCTAAGGAGAACAATATTTCACTGCTGTAGCTACTCTGACAGGGTCTCAAGAACTGATGAAGTTGTACAGCAAAAGGGGTTCCGCATCGTCTTAGGTTGTCGCTCCTGGAAGCGGCCTAGAACTGAAGCACCTTATGTGGTCAAATGACTTCTGCCCACAAGAGGGACCCGCCACCAACCAGTCCTACCGAGCTGCAGGAAGAGCCCTTGGTTTTCAGCGCTGCTGTGCTGGCTGCTTTTCTCAGCAAGGCTTCTGCTTCTCCTAGAAGGCATAGACATGCCAAAGCCACCTGCACCTCTGAGCCTCAGACATTAATGTTAAGTAATTATCACAAGCCAACAGCAGACATGCTTTATGGGCGTGTTTACAAGTTATCTAATAATCATTAATTACTGACTTGTTCTACTAGGTCATTAAGCTGCTATAAACATTAATAGTCTTTTTGCTGATGGATTTCTCACCCTACATATGATGCATGTAGGTCATCTCTAATTTATTTACAACTACTTGTCAGCTGTTCAAGAAATTTTTAAAGGAACTTCATGTGAACTGTGACCTGCTTACAAAGGCTGAAGAAAGTAGACACAGATGAAAGCAATCTTCAGGAACTGTCATCACATCTTAGTTTTAGGTTTTCACGGTACAGTGTGCTTTTTGTTGGCTAGGGTGTTCTTCCCAGCCCCTGCTACATGAGCATGCACACACACACGCACACACACTGACCTCCACAGAGAATTTCTTCCCCAAAGTAAACAAGAAGGGGTGCATATCAATATCAGGATCTTTCTGGAAGCAGTTGGGTTTGGCATGGTGCCGGGAGTGCAGGAGAGTCCACCATTTGGCCGATGCCCCCTGTTTTAGTGAAGAACAAAACATGAGAAGTGCAATACTTTCAGAGCCAGAGTCTCTCAAGCAATTCGCCTCCCTCACCCAACGCTGAACACACCATCCTCCACAGAGCGTTCAGAACACATGTTTTTACAGGAAAGCCCATCACATCTAAGAAGTTTTCCAGGGTCAGGTACTTACAATCAAATGGCACATCACAAACTTATGCAGCAAGTGGTTCCACTTGGTCTCCCTGAATACTGAAAGATGTCCTAAATCATGCTGCAACCATGAAGCCTGGACCTGGAATTGGAAAAAGAAAACATTGGGAGCTGAGGGAAAGGGGAATTGAGACCAGGACAGTGCCACTCCCATCTTTGCTTTGAAATATCACTATTTATTTCTTGGACAGTGCTCCAAAAATCACGGTCAGAAAGGAACTATGAAATCCTAATATTCTTGGAGCTTCCCCTAGCATATCTCTTACTGAAAGAATCCCAGACTAGGTTTAGCAGGAGCTCCCCACATCCAGAATGTCTTCTTTATATCTTCCATAAAGACATGCCAAATAGTGGTTGTTTTCTCATGACAAAGGAGAGCTATGCCAAGTAAGGAAGTGGGGGACTACGAAACTGCTGTAATATTATGTGTATGAAAGTTGATGCAAGTCTACGTGCACATGTCCATGTTGTGGACTTAGTTGCTTACCTGGGAAATGGTCAGCACCACCAGAGAGGCAATAAAGGGCATTAAGGATGTCCCAAAGTAGAAGAGAATGAGCCAAGCAGCCGTATCCAGCAGGAGGATGTGAGCGAGGTGCAGGAAGAAGAAGAGTTTATTTGGCTCCAGAAGTCCCATTTTCTCCACACTGGCACGCAATTCACGGAAGTCTTTCACCAGCATTTTCTGTGGGAAGCACAGGTGTTACATGTTCCTTGTTTCTAGAGTGCAGCACTGCAGCCTCAAAAGCTAAGGACCACTTTAATGGAGGAAAGAAAGAGCAAAGAAAGAAAGGCCAAATGGGCAAGAGCTGGACTTGCATACTAGTAAACTTTATCGTTGCTCTCCTACAGCTTCTCTGTGTCTTTACCTGATAAGGTACACAGAGCAGAGGAGCAAGCAGCTGCCATCGCAGAGCACGATGGCCGAACCCCCAACCCCTAAGACTATATCTTTGGTGCTTCTTCCATCACCTTCTCGGCAAGTAGCCTAGGGCTCAGATGAGAGTTGTGTCGAGTGAAAGGTGTACTGTACATGCATGAACATAGCATGCCATCTTGTGGTAGGCCTTTGGGATGAAATTAGTCCTCTTCTGCCAGTTCCAACAGATCAACACAGGTTTTCACTTTACCCTTCCCAGGATTAACAGGGGAGTGTCGAACACCTTCATGAAAGTGGCACCTACAGCCCAGCTGGCCTCAGGCTGATGGGCACTGAGGAAGGAGGATAGATGAAGAAATGAGCGTGGCACAGGTGCTAGACCAACTGATCTTTGGCTTTGCCAGCTCCGCAGATGCCTCCCAAACCTGACTCCTGCCTCCACACAACCCAACCCAACAGAGCTTGCCAGCCTACTTTCTCAATCATTTTGGGGAAATTGACTTTGCATGGAGCCAGACTGCTCTGAATTGTGTTTTTATGTCCAAGTTACATGGGGTCATGTGTCATCTCGTCCCCCTTCCGCATGCAGTGTGGGACTGTGCAAAGGAAAAGTCAGGACAGGCTAGATGGAACAGGGAAAAGATATCTTGGATAATGGGAAGCAATGAGGACCATACAGCCCAGGGAATATTTGTACTCCAAGACTATTCCCATCCTGTTGTCTGTGCCCCTCTCATGAGGTTTCCTTTGACATCACAGATTGGCACTGAGAGAGTAACCATCAACAGTACTTCTGCGAATGACCTTGAGACTGGTGCAAGAAGGCTGTCCAAAAAGGCAATGCCAATACAGCCTGTGAAACTCAATTCAAGGCTAAAACTCTATCTTCAGTCTCTTCCTACAACAGAAGTCAGTACAGCCTGAGAATTTACTGTCAGCTGGAAAGAATTACTTAATGTTTGGTCAGCTCTTTCTCAAAGCAAGGGAAAGAAAAGGTGGTAACTGTGGTATTAATGAGAGCAAAACAAGGCTCTGCTATTTATGTAGAGTTGCTGTGCTAAGGAGGAATCTTCAGAAATTTTATTCTCAACCACACAATATGTATCTAGACTAATATTCATGTATTGTTTCTGAGTAATAGCACAAAAAATTGTGACGAACCTGGATCCCTTTGTTCCAGGAGCTACGCTGATAACAGAAGAACAAGGTCTAATCTCAGACTATTTCCCTTTAATCTACCTTTGGTCTGATTTACAAGGATAGACTTACATTTTTAGTGGGCTCAATACTGGGTTGATCTGGTGCCAGCTCACCAATCTGCAGTGACTTCAAGTACTTGCTCACCAGCACCTTGTCAACATGGAACGCTACAAAGGCATCCTGCGAACGCACAAAAGCAAAGGAAGAGGTAAGAAAAACAAATGCTGTGTTACTAACCTCAATCTGCTGGGCACAGCAAGACATTCACTATGGAGGAACCTCAGTAGCAAAGAGGTCTGGTTTACCTTTCTATCTCCTTAAGATTTTGTTGACTTTTTTCTTCCCGTGTTTATCCTGTGCTCTTAAGTGAGCTCTTATTTCAGCTGGCAAATGGAAGAGGTCTGAATCCCGCTACTGCAATTACTACGGGTATGCAAGCTCCATAATACAGAATAGAATTAATCTCCATTGTATGCCTAAAGCAGGGTCTACTTCCCTTGCCTTTCACCTTCCCGCTCTTCTCAACCCCAATATTAGTGACTTTTCCATCTTCCTGGACATCCAGGTGCCCAAAAGGCCTTTCTTATCAGCAGACCAGGAACTATTTTGTCGTACAATTTGTCAAAAGAGAAAATTGCCCTTTAAGTCTGACCGCTTAAAAGAAAAAATGGCATTCCTCTTTATTCACCGGGTAGAGAACTCCACTGCCAAATTAACTAAGGAAGCATTTCATCAAGGACCAAGCGATACCAGACAACTTTCTATTTTTCTCTAGTACTTAGAAGTATTCAGAAGGAAATGAATGCGAGGACACAATTCACAGGCACAGGCCCGGTGTTACTGCTCTCTCAGAGATACAGTCACGAAGAAGCCATGGTGTGACAGCCTCTAGGCAGGGCTGGGGACAGAAAGAACAGGATGCAGAAAAGCAGAAGAGGAGACAACTGTGTTGACAGAGCACGATGGGGGTGGTGGGAGCCCTGAAGCACAGCTGAGCCTGAGCCGAGCTGTGAATTCAGTCTGTAGGAAAGGAAATTCCCCTGAAGGTTCTCCAACCATTCAAAACTGCTTTGTACATCCATGCCTTCAACTTACTGATCTGCTTGCATGCCTGCTCTCGCACCATCTTTCACCCAATTCAATTTAGTCTTCCTAAACAGACCAGAGTCAGTGCTTTACTGCGTTCCAGCCCCAGAGTTACTCCAGGCAAATGTTTATTAAGAACAGTTGTGTGACCAAATGAAGGTGTTTAGATAATCTCTTTGAGCAAACTGCTACAGAATTTCTGTCCTCTACTCCAAAATGATATAGGTCTGGGCAACTGCGTGACTAACACTGAGGCATATATGTAACATACAGCGGGTTTAAATACCATGCAAATAATTGCTGTCACTGATGAATCCAAACATCAGCAAGCAGTTTCCCTGCAAAATAATCTACTGCAAGTACCTGGCTATTTCATGATGTTGCAACACCAGATGTTTTTACAGTCACCAAAATTCAACCAAATTTTGCCAAATTCAGCCAAAAATTCCAGTCTCAAGATTGTTGCTCCCACTTTTTGAGTCACCTCATTCCTTACCTCTGCTCTTCTATCCTTCGTGATAAAACACCAGAACAAAAAGCAGCAATAAAAGAACTCCAGAGTTTTGTGCAGTGTCACCCTTACTAATATTGTGGCATTAATTATACTCTGTTTTCCATCCCTCAGGTTCTTTTCTTACTAAGAGCCTTCCATATTTCTCATCCACTCCTAAGTTATCATCCTTCAAGGCTACATGCTCTTGGTGCAACCTTCCAGTCAAACTAAGATATTTGTTTTTCATGCTATACATCCAAAAGATTAAGCAATTGACCTATTCCAAGACACACAGACCTCACTAAAATCTTATGGAGTTTCTTAATAAATGCTTCTTTCACTTCCTTTTCTGTCTGCCTCCCAGACTAAGAGCCTACTGAATTCACACTGTCTCATAAAACTGCTCTTAGTAACCAAGAGGAGTTTCTTACTTCACCCACAATGTCCTGGGAATATTCCCACTGCAACTCAGCGTGGATATAACCAAGTTTGCTCTCAACCAGATAATCTGGGTTCACACATAATCAGGCTGCACAGGAGAGCACAGAACTCCACACACAATAATTTATATGGGAGATCAGGGAACTATTTGTCTCGGTTTTTTTCTTTCAGAATACACAGCAAGGAAGCAATCCCATTTGTGATGTTAAGTTACATCACACAGGTGTTGATTTACCGCTATTTTCCACCCTTCCTGCGTACACCAGAAGGCAAGAACTGCAAGGAATTTGCCCGAACGTTTTGGTGCGTGTTTTATCACAGGTTTCCATGGTGTTAAAATAGCAGACAGGCAAGGAAGCACGATGAGCAGAAGTCTTTTTGCAAGTCAGAACTGCTCACTTGCCAGCAGTTGGACAATTCTTAACTGATTCTTTCCATTTTGTTCACCTCAGGGCTCAGGAGGACCATATGCAATAACTACAGAGGCTTTTCTGGAAGACCGCTTGGGAAAGCACGCTGTCTTTGCGTTCGCCCCACGTTAGGCCGGGCGGCATTTAGGAGGGATACTTTTCCCAAAGGTACGGTTCTGGAAGCAGCTGCTGCCGTTGCCACAGGGCCGATGCACTCGCCGCTTGTGGCTTCTTCCCCACCTTACCCTGGCTGCAGCAATCACTGCCGTTCAGGGCAGCTGCAGAAGCAAGATCCGCAGATAAGAGTAATCCTAAAGACTTTAGCTGGATAAACAATTACAGGCTGGTTGCCCCAGGGGCTAAACCGTTTTATTTGCCTATTTCCATAGCATGAGGCTGGAAAGACTGCGCAGAGCGGCGACCCTCCGTACCCCCAGACCCCGCTGCTGCCTACCCCACCCCCCCCACCCCAGACCCCCACCCAGTTCCCCCCGAAGCCACCTCCCAGGTTCCCGCCGGATGATGCTGGCCGGGTACCAGCCGCCTCCTCCTCCTCCTCCTTCTCCCCGCATCCCAAAGCGCGCCGGTAGCAAAAGCCCCCCCCCCCCGCCATCCCCGTCCGTCCGTCGGTCCCGCCGCTCACCGTGGCGTCCTGCCCGGCGTGGCTGCCGATGAGCCGGGCCCCTCCCGGGTGCCTCCGGTAGAAGTGGCTGATGTCGTACACCTTCCTCTCGATCACCAGCCAGCGCTCCTGGGGCGGCGGCCCCCGCCCGCTCCGCTGCCCGATCTCCTCCCAGGTGAAGCGCCGCAGCGGCCGCCCCGCCTCGGAGCCCCCATCCCGCCCTTCACGCACCTCCCCGGCACCCCGCAGCGGTACCGCCATCCTCCTCCTCCTCTTTCCTCCCCTCTCTCCCTCCCGCCAAGGCATATAAGGGTGGGGCGCGCCCGGCCCGCCCCGGGCCCCCGCCCTCCTCCTCTGCCCATCCCGGGAGGTCGGCAGAGGGGCTCTGGGAAAAAGCGAGTGATGCTGGCAAAGCCGCGGTGCCGAGCTCCTACACAGGCTCCAGCAGCCCTGCGGTTCACCTTGTCCCGTGTTCCCCACCCCCACCCCCCAAAAAAAAAACCACACCCGCTTTTTCACTGCCCCGGCTCCAGCAGCCGCAGTGCGATCCAAGCAGGCAAAGCACGGCAGGGCTACAGGTGAGCAGTATCCGACCGCCTAGGGTTTTTTCTCAGCTTGCTCATTGTGGTCCCAGGACAGGCTTACTGGGCTCTGACAGTCAGGGAAAACTTCACGTAAAATACTCCCCTGATCAACCCCTTGTTAACCAGAAAAATACTATCACTCTGCAGCTTAGTTTAGATGTTACAGTCCATTAAGCCCTTTGGACGAAACAGGAGTTACGCACGTTCTTATACCCAATTAAAAAACCAAACAAACCATGGCAATCTCTTAAGAGCTCAGTATTATATTTAGAACCTGATGAAAACCCCATATTTCTGTATTTGCAGTTCCCCAGCCCGCACAGCAGGGCCCGGGCAGGGGGGAGGAGGCTTCCACGGTGCCCTTTACAGGGCCAGTCCGATTCTCAGAGCTCTGCACCTGATGCTTCTGTTTCCTTGGACAAGCCTGGGGTGGCACAAAATGTTATACCAGCTTCTGATGGTAGGTTGTGAAACTGCTTTTTCTTCCCCTCCAGCCTTCTCGTTTGTAAAATTACTGAGTAAACTATTGACCTGGGGGCTGCAGAAAATTAGTATTAATTGCAAAGCAACACCTGTTTTTCCTACCTTTCTAAACAGTCATAGCATTCACAGAATTTTCTCTTTTCAAAACAGACAACGAAGTCCTGAAAATATTAAAAAACCATGACGGGGTCAATGATTTCTTTATTTCACAGAAAAACACATGTTAAAGCCCACATCAGCATCAACCCACATGGAGGAGCCCACAATTACGGCAGAGTTTTCAAAGCTGAAATTAATTTGAGTGACTATTTTTTGGCAGTTTGCAGTATTTCATTTCAATTAATTCCTATACATTTGTAACATTGCTCACACATCTACTTGCATTATTTTTTCATTTCATTTCAGTGCTTGTTTGCTTTTGAGGCTAGTAAAGTTCTCACTGGTTAATAACTCTGCAGTCCATATTGCAAGTTAGAAGTTCTGATCCAAAGACCCATGAGAAACCTCATATAGTTATGACAGTTAAGTTGTTTAAACAGTGTTTATGGCTCTCCCCGTTCATAAGAAGGTGTGAAAAGACTAAAGCTGATATCTCAGCCCAGCTCCCAATGACAGCCAATGCAATGAGATGCCTTAAAAAGGAGTTTAATAGTCATTATCAGCAATCTGTTTCTTTGCTCCTCCCCTGTCATAGTAGGCAGTCAGGAAGCATCTTTTCCTTCTCGTTCCTGGGCTTTGCCATCCCTTAGGCTCATGTCTGGTACTTTTTTACAGAATGTGTTTTTATAACATTTGAGATAAGCCGCCTCCAGTGCACCAGTACACACCTTCAGGAGTACAGCAGGACTTGTTCTTTTTAGCTTCCCTCCTACACCGAATACTCAACATTGAATATTCAGCAGAAAAGGAGGAAGAATTCAGCCTCCCTTGCCCTGTGTTCATACCTCCTTAGCTGCTTTTTCTGACCCTAAAATCTTGCACAAAGTTAAATACCTCCAACATCACTGTGAGTTTTCCTTTTCTTCTTTTTCTCCACTTTTCTGAGGATATCTAGGGCAATCCAGCAATACGCAAGGGAAGTAAGTTCAAATCCCCTTGATATTTTATCTTTTTGGTGAAACACAGGTTGCTGAGTGAAATATAAAATTGCCTTCTTTTCCTGTCCTCTTTCATGTGAACCTGCAGCTACCACTGGGTCAGTAAGCCAGGCAGGGAAAAGCTTTTTCCCCCCGAGGTTTTTAGAATACTAAGCACCCAGCTGCTCAGCGGCCCCCAGTAAGCTGCTTGACTGGGTGAAGGATGTGTGACTGCCACGGGTGAGGTTAAAAGAGCAAAACCAAAACCAACTTCTGTGTATGATTCAGAAACTGGTGCCTGGGAATTTTAGGGAGAGTTATTTGGCAGCTCTGGGAACTTGGCGATTTCAGGACATAGGCAACAGCTTAGCTGAGGCTGTAGGTTTTAGGAACCACCCTCAAGTACCGAAAATGGTAGCCAGGCTGTTACGTCCTTTCATGGATGTATGTCAAACCCTTGGATAACTGAAGCTTTAATTACTCAAGAATGAGCCACATAACCCATTCAGAGAACGAACTGTTACGTGGGTTGTATGGCACCCATGTCATGTCTACTCTATCAGCCTGTAGACATTGACAGAAACGCTAGTAATAATAATTGCTATTATATCGACCAGTATTTACAATGGAACAACACGTTTGGTAACAAAGAGTTAATTCATCTGAACCACAGCTACTACATCAGGTTGCCAGCTACTCAGTGTTTTACTGAAACCCCCCATTAAGCTAAACTTAGGCATTTCCAGTATTGCAGCTCTCTGCTTTGATGTTTTGCAATCTGTCTTTTCACAAGAAATATTCTCAGCTGCTAAAAAGATAAACATCCAGTTATGACTGGATATTTACCTGGTATCGCCTTGTTCTCTCACATACCCCACATTTTTCTGCTCTGTAAGCCATTCTTCCTTTCCTTGTGTCAGGGTGAAGGGGACCAAACCTGCATTATGGTCCTTTCTGGAACTCTTGTGTTAGTTAATACATATGTCATCAAGCCTGCACGAAAACGAACAACAAAAAAACAACAAAAAAAACCCCAAGCCCCCAGAAACCCCCATTTGGGGCAGGGCTAAATGGATCTCGTATGCAGGTTAAAATCTGAACACTGATTGCTCTAAACTGAGCTGTTGCACCTCATAGGTGGTTAATATATTTGCTGACTCTGAAAGGAACTCTATTAGTTCCCTTTCTGCATGCCATGGATGTGGCAGATTCTTGAACACCAGAGAAATACTAGCTAGATGAATGACACCAAAGACATGGGGAGGTGAAGCACCTTCATATTTGTACAAGCAGGAGCTTTCTCTTCTCTGGTGGCAGGATAGAACAGAACAGAACAGAAGAGTTGAGTTGAGTGAGCTGAGTTGGAAGGGAGCTACAAATGTCATTAAGTCCAACCGCCCGACCACTTCAGGACCAACCAAAAAGTTAAAGCATGTTATTAAGGGCACTGTCCAAATGCCCCTTAAACACCGACAGGCTTGGGGCATCGAGCACCTCTCCCAGAAGCCTGTTCCAGTGTTTGACCACCCTTTTGGTAAAGAAATGCTTCTTAATGTCCAGTCCAAACCTCCCATGATGTGGCTTGGAGCCATTCCCATGAGCCCTATCACTTGATCTCAGGGAGAAGAGCTCAGCACCTCCCTGTCCGTTTCCCCTCCTCAGGAGGCTGTCGAGCACAATGAAGTCACCCCTCAGCCTCCTCTTCTCCAAACTAGACAAGCCCAGAGCCTTTAGCTGCTCCTCATAGGACATTCCTTCCAGCCCTTCCACCAGCTTTGTTGCCCTCCTCTGGATGTATTCAAGTTAAATTTCATGCCACTGACAATCACCCAGTGCTCCAGTCTATCTACATCCCTCTGCAAGGCCTTTAGACCCTTGAGAGAGTCAACAGCTCCTCCCAGTTTCGTATCATCACAAACTTGCTAATGTTGCTTTCGACCTGTGCACCCGGATCATTGATACCCATATGGAGCAGAACTTCCCCTAGAACTGAGCCCTAAGGAACACTGCTGGTGACCAGTCGCCAGCCAACTGTAGCCCCAGTTGATGGGCCCTATTGATGTAGGATCACTAGTCAACTGTAGGATCCTATCTAAGGATTTAAGGATCACTACCTATCTCCTTCTTCCATGATTTAGGGAACTTGACAGGATGGGGCCACGTACAATTTCGGGTGCCATGTGCATCTGGGAACAAGAATGCACGATCATATTTGATTCAGAAAGTCTCAGGTGTGCCAACATATGAGGTGGTATTACTGCAGCCTCCGTTAGCCTGCACAAATGCTGAAAAATTAGAGTTTAATATTTCCACATGGAGTACAACCTGAATACCCACGGACTCCATAACCAGTTCCCATGTGTGGAAAATGTCCCAGTAAGTAATCCAAGGAGATTAGGGCTGTGTAGTGCCTGCATTCCTGCCTTGCTTTAGGCTCAGCGTGTCCCTATCTACATACACTATCTTGTGGCATAGGCTTGTTCTTTTAATCCTGGCAGAAGAGGCAACTGCCAATATATTTGCAACAATTTGCCTCTGAAAAACATTTTTAATTCTGGTGAATAGCAGGAAAGAAGGCAGGGTATTGATTTGCCTGATAAGCAGCAGATCAGACTCAATGTGCCTTCCTCTGCTGTTATGGACTGGTAGAAAATCAATGCAGTGGATTGCATAGGCTGGTCCTGTTGGTACTGTAACTCAGTAAAATAATTTTA
This sequence comes from Phalacrocorax aristotelis, assembly GCF_949628215.1. Classification (NCBI taxonomy): domain Eukaryota; kingdom Metazoa; phylum Chordata; class Aves; order Suliformes; family Phalacrocoracidae; genus Phalacrocorax; species Phalacrocorax aristotelis. The sequence goes on from NC_134280.1 coordinate 68,981,826, forward strand.
ATGGGTTCCTCTTTCATTATGGTCGTGTGTGCAGCAGAAACACTTTCAGTAATAGACAATGCTATGAATTTCAACAACACGAGTAACCGAAGGATATGACCAGAGCAGCCAGCCACAAAACATACCCCAAAATCTCCATAAACAGCGGTCTCTGAAAACAGCACGCACACACAAAAAAAGAAAATAAAAAGGGAAAAAAAGAGTGTTAATTAGGCTGAGTAAGCCAGAGGGAAATATAAATAAACAAAATAAATCACGATTTACAAAAATGCAATATATAGGGGGAGAATGCACCTTATATCCATAAGTAATTATTTGCGACCTATAACTCCTGTTCCTTCTTTTTCTTTTCTCATTCCTCCTGCTCAAGTCGTGCAACTCATTAGAGGGATGAGAAGTAGGATCAGTGCTACTTCTTGGAGTTTACAGCAACCAGCAGGAAAGACTGCCGTATTAGGGACTTGAAAAGGTCCTAATGTTCTACTGAGGACTTCTGATGTGGGACCGTTCAGCCAGACTGGTGCTGTGGCTAAAACATTGTACTTTCCATGGGTCTGAAAGATTTTTGGATCTCCTGATGCACATGCCTGTAAAGCTTCATGCTAGTTGCCTATGCCTAAAATATGCTTTAGTCTTTCTGCTCCTCCGCTGACTTCATTTCAAAGCATTATGAACCCAAGGTTGATATCAAGGATTTAAAACTACTAAAGAATGTCCCGAGGAGGCCACGGAGCTGGGGAAGGGTTTAGAGGGGAAACCGTACGAGGAGCGGCTGGAGTCCCTGGGTTTGTTCAGCTGGAGCAGAGGAGGCCGAGGGCAGCCTCATGGCGCTCTGCAGCTCCCTCCCAAGGGGAGGAGGAGGGGCAGGGCTGGTCTCTGCTCTCTGGTGCCCAACGCCAGGCCCCGAGGGAACAGCAGGGAGATGTGCCAGGGGAGGGTTAGGCTGGGCATTAGGAGAAGGTCCTTCCCCCCGAGGGTGGTGGAGCCCTGGCACAGGCCCCCCAGGGAGGCATCACGGCACCAGCCTGGCGATGTTCCAGAAGCACTTGGCCAAGGCCCCCAGAGACACGGTGTGAATGTGGGGTGTCCTGTGCTGGGACAGGAGCTGGGCTCGATGGTCCGTGTGGGTCCCTCCCAGCTTAGGACATGCTATGATTCCATGATTCTATGGTCTATCAACAAGTATATCAGGATGTTGTCCACGACCTTTCAATATGTAAAAGGAGCTGATAAGAAATATGTAGAGAGACGTTTTGCCAAGACCTCTAGTGACGGCAATGGTTTTAAACTGAAAGAGGGTAGATTTACATTGAACATAAGGAATAATTTTTTTATTGTAAGAGTGGTGAGACAGTGGAACGGGTTGCCCAGAGAAATTGTGGATGCCCCAGCATTTTCATCGGCCATTGGTCAAGTTCACAAATGTAGACAGCAATGGATTTGTGTAAAAGTGTAACAGAAGATCTCTTAAACTTCTTATAGCTTTCAGGAAAGCTGATTCCAAGAACACTGCAAAAATCCAGAGAGGTGGCACACCATAAAAGATGAATCCATCTTTTATGCTGCTGCTGCTCCATATTCCCCTCCAGTTCAAAACATTGCAATTGTTGCTTCCTGGGGCTACTTGGTGACCATGAACTCCCCTTTTTCTGCTACGAATTGAATATCATGTTTTAGGGAAGAGATCGCCAGTGACATGTAGCTTAATCCAAACACTTCCTCTAGAGCCACGCAGCAGAGTCGCGTTGTTGGAGCAATAACAATGCTGGCAAGGAGCTTTAGTAAACCTTTAGAAATTCTTCACTGCGCTTTTTTCATGGTCTAGAAAAGACACAGGTGAGCAAGGCTGTGATAAGTAGTGTCTTAGTGCAGCAGCTGATGTGGCACAGAGCCGATGCCAACCATATTCTTGCCAGATGTTCCCCACTATTTGGGTGTGCTCCGCTAGTTAACTAGCACCGTGTTGAGAGGTCCTCTTGATACCGACACAATAAAGAGGGTTCCTGTTTGTGCTACTTTGCAGAAATTTCTGGAAGATTAAATAATGCAACCCAGTGGAGGTCAGTAAAGAGGCAAAGAATGTGTGAAAAAGCTGGAAGTTCAGAGGAAAAAACCCACTGTATTCTGACGGAAAGTTCTTACGCTCATGCCTAGAAGCTTGCGGCTGCACACCACCCAGGATGGTCACATAAACAGTTGTGCTATGGCTGCCGGCTTTGCATGGGATACCTATGCTGAAACAGAGCTCTAAAGGTTTACAGTATGAATGGAAGAGTGGCGGTGACAGAATTGGATCCTTCATCTTCATGTGACGTAACATCTTCTTTCACAATAACAGATCTTATCTACTGCCCGCCAAAAAGCATCAGTGTATGACTCAAGATTTGCAGCACAGACTTGCTGAATAGAAAGAGTGATATAATCTCTTCTCTCTCATTCCGTGTTACACCCTTTTTGGCTAGTACAGCTGATTATGCCCTGTTTTGGTTATGACTGCATCTGCAATCATGGGGTGGGTGCCTTAACCCCTTGAAGAAATAATGGAAGCATTCTCCCACCAACTTTTCCTCACTTTTAACAACTTGAACTCGTAAGAAAACCTTGCATTATTCCCATTTACTTCATGGCGTCTTGCTTGGCAAAGCACCAGCTCGCCACACTTCTATCTAAATCAAATTCAGTGCTGAAGTGGCTCTAACTACGTGGCTCTGCACATCTGAACAAGGCAAGTAAGAATGTCAAGATGAAGGAGAAGCTCCCCAGAGCCGTGGCAACTCAAAAGTAATTTGAGCCAAGCTATGAATACTATGTCACAATAGGGAAGAGAAGAACTTGAATAAAATACATGAAGAATGTACATTCTTTGTGGCATGGTGGTTTGTGGGAACCGTTACTGTATGTTGCAGTGGGGAAGGGTAGCTCATTCAGCACCCAAACGCTCTGACTTAAATTTTCCAAGTTTCTCTCCAGCTCAGGCAGCACAGCAAAGGGAACAGGCGTTCACCTAACACTCTGCTTCCTGGGCTACGTTAACATGGAGGAACTTCTGGTACCATTAATAGGATAAATGGAAGATAAGCTGAGAAAGAGGCTGGGTACAGAAGTTGGAAATGTCTGTACTCAGGTGCTTAAAGTTGCTGCGTAACGGGAGAGGTTTTGTAACATTAATGGGGAAGTGATTTCTCTTATCAGCCTTGCTTTTCACACCTTGAACTTTACGGGGCATGACAGCAATTACCTCGCTAATACAACAGAGGACAGAAAGGGAAAACATAATAAAGAATCACATACCACCTCTACTCAAACATACACATAAAATTAAGTGCATGATCACTTACTCCCACAGGAAGAATTACTCTCTTATTAGACAAGAAGGAGGAAATTCAGCAACCGAAAGCTCTATCAGTCTATATATCTTTCCCCGGAGTTATCCTGTTCCATTCAGAGTAGCTGTTCTACAAACTGAAACACCAGAAAGTCAGGAAATAGTTAAAGTATTTCAAACTCAGCCATGTGAAGGACTGAAAACAGAGGTAAGTTATGCCCAGATCTTTATATTACGTGAATGACGTCCTGACCTACCAGTCCCTCTCTTTCTCTGTCTCCTGCTATGTACAAAGACAGTCTTACTTTGTTTTAGAATTGCAGTGAACAGGATTTGTCTACATTTTCCCTGCAAGGACAAATGTTTAGGTCTAGACTCATCAAATGGAACTTTAAGTGTCTAACTTCAGTTAACTGCCTATGTTAAGAGGCCAGTTAGACTCTCCCTGGCCAGTGCAAAGAGACATAAACTTTGTGTGGATGATTCAATTTATGTGACCGTAACTTACCCCGTACAGATTACTACACTGTCTCAAAATTTGGATCCTTTTAGTCTCTTGGCCGGGATCCCGTCACGACTCTTTCACCTCGCTACCATCAAATGCAAAGATCAAACAAGAACTGCTTTATTCCTGGTAATCTCCACATCAAGAGAATCCCTGTTTCCTGCTAATTGATATAATCTATGCAAACCAGCACAAATAAGAGTTTTGGCTGAGTATTTGAAAATTTACATGTAACACTGTCCTCTGCACACAAAAGGGTCAGAGAGAGGCTGAAATCCCATTGAAAGTCTGGGCTCTTCCAGATAATCCTGTGTCACAGCATTGCTAGACTGGCCTCTCACCATCCAGTTCACCAGCTGCTTACATGTTAGGTGCACCTGCAATATTCCTGGCTGATTTCCACTTCACATTGCCAATATGTGAGGGAGAGAGGGATTAATATTCCATACTTAATGTCTTAGTCCTTGATTTTAGAAATAAGTCATGACCATAATTACTTCCTTTCCCAATCACCAGAGGGTGACATTCTGATGAAGATAGTATTTGGAACAGGACAGAGAAACGGCCTAGCAACTCCAAATATGTTTTAGCAAAAGCAACAAAAGGCGTTGGAATTATGAAAGGAAAGGAACAAAACTAATCTCAGATTATGTGGTATAGAAGGTGAAACACGGATCTCACTGGTGCTGGAAAATCAGCAGAGAGGCTTCCTAATTGTAGTGGTTGTGTTGCCATCACACCAGTGGCGAGGATGGAGAAGTGCAGAAAACCCTGGAACCACTCATGTTCTTAAAGCAAATCTCGAGAGAAACTTGTGAGAGTGTCCACAGTAACTGCACATATTCTCCTGGAAAGGAAGAGAAAGAGAGAGGCATTCTTTACGTATATGCCACTGCACCCCCCCTGCTTCCTATCCAGGACGAATGTCAAGGGATGAAGCAGCACAATGTTTGTAAGCCAGCAATGATTTCTTGCACATGAAGCTTATAGACTGTGTCCACACTTGAGAGACTCACAGATATCATTTATAGAAAGCTTCGCCCATGCTAATATTTGGAGAAAACTTGTTATTGCAACTTGCCTCGTAAGATAAAGATCCACCCAGCCTTCCCATCTGAGGTATGTCAACAGGTACAGACAAGTCCCATCAAATACTAGGTGAAAACACATTACACAACCCTATAAATTATCTTCTTGAGAAGTCACGTCTGTAACAATATGGGCATAACTTGCGCTTCTTTCACTAGGTCTCGTGAAAAGTACTTCCTCTCTTTAAGCTCTACATCAGTGAGAGCAAACGTAGTATTTCTTTGTACCTACCAGGCTCCTACAAAGAACAGCCAAAAATCATATTGTTCTACAGAATTTAAATACATGTATATAAATTACAGCCGTATTGGTTCCTGACTCTTCATTTGGAGAAAAGTACTGGATATATCACCTGAAAATTTGTGAGGTTCTTTTAGCTTCCATTCATATGATCAACACAGCATTTCTCCAGTCTACCAGGGAGCCCTCCCTCTTTAGTTTTGAATTAATCTTTTGCACAATCATCTAGAAGAGATTTCCCCAGTCTTGTACAAGACCACTAATTTTTTTCTTTCACTACTGATAATTCCTTGACTGATATAAGTTTGATTTTTTTTCTTTTTCAGAGGTGCACCACAGCATTGGCTTGTAGACATCGTTGTTTTCCCATGGCTTTCCCCCACCTTCTTCCTTGTAGGTGATTATCAGACGGTAGCACTGTCCCTCTCAGGACATCGTTAATGAAAACAGCACTTAGGATCTTACTCCAGGATTTGGAAATTTATTGTGTTCTCTCTCAGCCTTTGAATTCCCATGTGATCCTAGCCAGATCACGTTAGGGTCACAGAACATCTCAAGTTGGAAGGAACCGGTAAGGATCATCGAGTCCAGCTCTTCTCTGTTGACAGAGAAAAACCCAGTGCCCATGTACACATACCCTAGACACTCTACATGAACAAGAATGAGTTATCTTGTGTAAGGCTGAGTTCATATCGCTCTAGACTTAATTCTTTCAGGTAATTCAGGCATTGGAAGCAGTAGAGCCACGTGACATTTTCCTGGGCTAATATAGCCAATATGGCAGCACTGCAAAGACATTTTTAAAAAAAGGCATATTAAAGTTTACTTACACTAAAGGGTGCTCAGCCAGTGTACACAGGATACTGAAAGTGCAGACTGTATAAAAGAGTACTTTTAATCTGAGCTTCCTTTGCTGTTTGTGACTGACTAATACAGAAACAGAATGACCTGAAGATGAAGGATGGGAAAATGTGGCTACAAAATCATAACAAAAATAGAGGGAGTCTTAAACATCGCAGCAGGTAAACGTAAAGATTTGTCACTTGTCTTTATTTCACTATATTGCAAGTGGATTATTTCCTGTAAGAAACTAACTTCTTTTTATCATCTACAGGTTTAAGGATTACGCTGTATGGTGGCACAGATAAAGAGAGTGCTTCATGGCATCTCTCTGTCTCAGGAAAGGATGATGTGAGCATCAGAATAGTTCAGATACAGTGAACGAGTTCATTCACTTAGCTGTAGCTGTCTAGAAATGCATAATCTAAATGATTTATTTATTCTTCCTCTATAATCATTTGAGAAAAATGGACAGCATAAATTACATCTAGAGGTGGCTGTCTCACTTCATTGACAAGAGAACCTAGACTCTAGCTTAGACTGAATGCTTAACCTGATAAAGCTAGGCAAGATGAATCCTATTTAATGAGTCCTTCAGCGTCAGGGTTGATAATGTTTGTTTTCTGAACAGTCATTGTTGGAGGCAGTACAAGTTTAAGATTTCAAGAAAATGGAAGCACTTGAGATCTACTCAGATTTTCTTTGTATTCCTTCCATTTGCTATGGACAGTGACCAACTTACCTCTTCATCTTCTCTTTCATAAGTGAAATAACAGAGTTCTTTAAGGAATTGTACTTTCACCACCTTTTCCTTTTTTTTTTTTAATGATGGAAACAAATTTCAGAAAAAATCTGAAGAAGTAATGGAACTAGGAAATCAAACAATTAAAATCACCTTTTGCAGAATTACTCTCTTACAATTATCTCTTACAATTACCGATGCGCATTCACTATCCCTCACCTTCATTAATGAGTCTACATGCTTTTTCTTTATCCTCCCCAAGGGAGGCAGAGTATTAAAATCACGGTCAAGTTATTCAAGCAATCTCAACCGAGAATTGGCACGTTGCTTAGAATTGTCTTACAAAACCCTGGACACCCACTCACTCTGTGAGAACAATTCAGTCACTTTTATTTGAGGGAAACGAGGGGGAGCAAAGCAGGGCAATACAATTCATCTGTCAGTTAGGAACCTTTATCAGGATTAAAAGGGAGGACCTGAATTTTGTAGCTGGACCAGTTCCTTGCACAACCTGTGCCTAGTGCCTACTAGGTTACTTAATTGCCTTGTTTCACCTGAAGGGACTGGATCCACATTCCATCACAACACATCCTTTCTTTCAGGATCGTCTTTCTTCTGCTTCCCCACTAAGGGGAAAGAAGCAGGAACGAGAAGTTAATGCTAGCTCTTATGTTAGCCAAACCACACAAACCATTCTTCTTGCCAAACAGAATTTATCAGGTTAACAGAGACTTTGGCATGCAGTTGCATTGGGAAATGTAAATTTGTATAGATAGCATAGGAATAGGATGCACACTAATTTACTTCGTGTCCCCAGGCCCAGAAGTGCAGCTAGCTCTGGAAATTACATGGATTTATGAACTGCAACTTCAGGGTTGTAAAACAAGGCTCAAGTCAAACAATCCATGCCATGTAAATCACAGACAAGTCACCCTCGTCTGCGCCTTGGAGTATGTGTAACAATAATCAGTATTTACTGAAAGCTTTTTACACATTGATAAAGAATCATAAAACTAATTATATAATTATAGTTCCTTTATAGCAGAAGTGTAGTGGTCCAACATGCAAAGAACAGGTAGTATAAGTCAATTAACCAGTATGAGTGTGTTAAGTAGTTGAGTGTAGATAAGTGAATTTAGATAAGAGGGTTATTATATTAGAAACATCTTCTTCCCTGTGCGGGTGCCAGAGCAGGGGCACAGGCTGCCCAGGGAGGCTGTGGGGTCCCTTCCCTGGAGACATTCACCCCCCGCCTGGACGCGGCCCAGTGCCCCTGCTCTGGGTGTGCCTGCTCACGCAGGGGGTGGGACGGGGTGAGCTCCAGAGGGCCCTTCCAACCCCCACCGTTCCATGATTCTGTGATATAAGGGCAGGAAATGGTCATATGTTGTTGCTCATCCTCAGGGGCAAAATAAGCAGTTGCACATTGTTCCGTTAAGCTTGAAGTTTTCTCTGTCCCTCTTACCTATAATCAAAGTTCCTTATTTTTCAAATGGAACTTTTGCCTTCCCCAAAACCAATTTTTAAAGAATCTATAAGGTTAAAATTAATAATTCTATCTATAAACATAATTGAAGGTAGCAAAACCACTTTCAGCCCCTTTGTTTCTGTTTGCTTATTTCAGACTAATATAGGAGGCTCTGTGCGTACTCCTCGTACTGTCCTCAGCCAGTCCCAGCCACTTCCTCCCTCCTTTCAGTCCTGTCCCCTTTTCCTTCCCCCTCTCTAAGCCCAGTTATCTGCGATGCTTTTTGTGAGGCCTGAAGAGCCCAAGGATGGGGTAGACCAAGGGTACCGACCAGACAGAGGGGAATGAATAGTCTTGGGATTACTACCTAAGGAGGACTGCATGGTCCCTAAAGTTTGCAGAAAGGTTCTAATCCACCACACATAGTCCAGGAGGGCCAGATAATCCCTGGAGTTCAGAGAAACCAGGTTTGGACCAGGTGACAAGAGGACTTAGACCTTGAGCACAAACAGGGTATTATGTTCTGAGAGGTCCAGGACAGGTACCATGTGCCAGGGAAACCCATAGCTCTATCCATATCACCGCACCATAGGACACTTCCACAGCCCGCGTTTGGAGGCATGCTGCAGGGATTATCCAGGCATCCACCAATTTCCTTCTGTAGCCTTGTTTTCATGAAGGGCACCCTGCCTGTGCAGACCCAAATGCCAGCAGAACGCAGAAAACCCCTGATCAGGATGGCTGCCCCCTCTATGGATGCCTGTAGGACATGGGACCTTAGGACACAGGTTGAAATGCAAAGACAGAGTCTATAAGAACCTGAAACCTGACAATGACCCAGTCGTCAGTGTGTTGTTCAAAAGTTTAAAAGTCTTCTCTTCCAAATTCAAGCTCTCTGGATGTGAAGAAAATCGTGAAATGAAGCAAGCGTGTAAGTACTGCAGTCCTCAGCAGCGTGAAACATTGAGGCATTTTCCCTCAGCGCTAAACGTTCGGGAACTTGTCTGAACCATCACAGTTACAAAAATGTCTACTGCAAAAGTAACTGAGCACGTAGGACAGTGTATACAGTAAATAGAATCTAGTCTTAGAAACAGCAATGTACAAGTTAGAGCTGCTATTGGACTGTTATAAGCAGTTTCATACCTACTATGGTAAAATTTTTATTTCATGGGTGTGCTGCCAGGGCCCTTATGGCATCAGGGGAGGGTTAGGTTGGGTATGAGGGAACATGTCTTCCCTGCCAGAGCGGTCAGGCCCTGCCCAGAGAGGTGGGGGAGTCACCGTCCCTGGGGGGGTTCAAACACCGTGTAGACGTGGCACTTGGGGCCATGGTTTAGGAGGCCTGGGGGTGTTGGGTTGGTGGTTGGACTTGATGGTCTTAGAAGTCTTTTCCAACCTTAATATTCTATGATTCTATGATAAAGTTTAAATGCAAGCTATTCTACCGCAGTTTACGCTTAGCTCTCTACCTACAATATTAGGAACATGGGATGGAAAGTTTGACAGGTCTCAAACAGTCATTAGAAAAAAGATTCATAAATTCTGACAAAAACTATTGTATTTTCTTGCACAATCCCTGCATAACTCCCATGGATCAACTGCGCAGGACTTTAATTTTCTTTTCTGATGTCATCAGATCAGTTAGCTCGAGAATCTAATTATTTGATGTAGATACTCAGTTGCTCAAAGTCTAAGAACCTGCTCTCACTTATGATTATTTATGATTACCAGATTATTTCATGCTTGCTTGTTTTTGTTAGAAGGTTATTTGATGCTCTTCATTTAAAGCTGACCTGTATTGTTGAAAGAGAAATTGGCAAAAGTACAGGAATTTAACTATTCCCAGTTTGTTTTACTTCAGCTTTTACAAATTGTGGGTCAGCAAAGGGTAACAAAGAGAAACTGTTCACAGGACTTTTTTCAGAGTACACATAATTTAAAATTATCTGAGCAAAACTGAAGCTAAAAAGGATTTGGTAAAAAAAACACAAAAAGCATCCTTAAAAGATAAAAAATGTTACAACTAAGGCAGATAAAGCAGCTACTGAGGTAAGAAAAAGTATTGCCCAGACTCAAAAAAGGAGCTGGAAAAATTATAATGCCTGAAAAGAACAAAGAACAGGTAGACAATGTGGACTTAAGGAGGTGAATTTTAATGCACCTCTGAAGTACCCCATCTCCCAGTTCCTGAGGTTCCCCGGACAGCGGCCATACGGAGAGAAGGGACGCTGTGCAATTCCTTGTAAATACCTGGGGAGAAACAACATATACGTAAAAGAACCCAGTTTGTCCTCATCCTTGTCTGCATCCCTTTTCCGTTGCCAGCAAAGACTCATGGACTAACCGATGTTATGACCTGCATAACTTGCATCAGAGCCTATAGCGAGTCCTTCACTGAATTTCAGGCACAGGCCCGCAGCCCATTTCTTTTCAGGTCTACATCCTTGAACTGATGGATCAAGAGCTCTCTCCTAGCTGAGACTAGCTCACTGAGGCACAGCCCCTAGATCTTTATTTGGATTTGTGGATCACTGGTACAGAGGGTAACTAGACGGAATACTTTTTTCTTCTGTCTATAGACACCAGGTTCTAGTATGATATTTTCTTTAGGTGGACCATGAGCCACCCGGAGGATTAATCCTGGGAGGAAATCGATTGCATTTTAAAACCACATATCCTAAGTGTTTTGTGCCAGCCCAGCGTGACAGATATTAGTGGACATCGGGCAAGTATAGCATTTTACTTCTCTTAATTACTCCTAATCCTTGATTAGACAAACAGAGTCCTTGGACTCTGCCTGTGGAATACTTCTGAAACTCCAAGTGGAGTACTAATCGTTTAATCCTAGCCCTGAGCAGCTGCTAGTTGCTTATATACTGATTGCTCACAGATTATAAACCTAAGGAGGTGGCAGTGCCGGACACACAAGCCACTCCACAATATACTGGCCGGCGCAATGCTGCAAGTGCTGTCTTTTGGACATGAAACATAAAGCTTGACAGCAGCTGAGATTATGCCTGGGAGATCTGGGTCTTGAAATATGTCCTTCTGTATGGCAGGATCTCCCAGTGTCCTGGGACAAAAGGCTATGGGCAACGTAATTAAATTAATTTGAAACTAAAGGGATTGTATCAGAAACCTAATGCAAATTCATTTCCTTTTGAAGGGGGCATACTGGGCTTTGTGAGCTGCAGATCGAGGCAAAGGAATGAGCTTCATTAGCCTAGGCTGTTGGAGTCAATCCCAACCACCTCTAGCGTGTCACAGGGTATCAGATGAAGCAAGCTGAAGACTAACCCTAGGCCATGATACCACATCCCTTCTCTCCATAAACTGCCCCTAGACATAACCTATTTAGGAGAGAGCTGAAAAACTTCTGCTATTTCTAATGCCTTTGTATTTAGCCCAAGACACTGACCTATGTTGTCTTCTTTTGGGATGCATTGTCAGTGGTGGTATCTGCACTTGCTATTCTATCGCGAGCCTCGCAGTTCTGGGTATTTTTCTTGACAGTTCTGGTCACAGCAGTTACAAAAGTTTTTTTAAAAAATATCCTGTATTCATGGAGTAGAGAGAAGAAGGGGGAAATGTGCCTTATGCTTCCTCAGAAACACTTACCACTTTGACTTCTGTGCGTAAGAGTAACTCCAAAACTGGTGGGTGGTGGGAGAAGGTTTTCTTGGGACAGGCAGGGGCAGGAGAGGGGAAAATAACGTATTTCCTTTTAAGTTGTTAAAATGTTCTTTTAATTTTTAAAATATTGTTGGTATTTGCGGGGTTTTGATAGGAACATCCCTGCGTTTCCACAACATTCATGAGCCAGCTTGAAACAGGTTAAGAAATTACAATTTTACCACCTCAGCCCTGAAAGCAAACACCCACTGCAGTCACTGTGATGGTGCCAATAGTTTTCCAGTGTGGACCAGGTTTTGATGCCCTGTGAGCATCACACCTTAAGGAATCTATGGACCCAAACATGACCCAGCCCCTTGTCATCTCACCCTTTACTTCCTATTCTCCTCTCCTCAACCAGGACCTTGATGTAAGTACCCATACGCAGAATTTCTATACAGAGCTTCTAAAACATTCACCTCTTTTTTTCCGAGGCAGGTGCAGAGCTTACACGTAGCAATTAGTTGTGGAAAGTGGATAGAAAATGATCATGAACCCTCAAGAATTCACACTTATGACCTGAGCTACTTCTGTATTTGCTGCACTAACTCATTATCCAGATGGAGCCTTCAGGTAGGCTGCATTGCAGGTACTAAAGTAATGCAATCTTGCAGGGGACATCAAAACAGGGCAAGTGGGGAGTGTCCTGAGCAAGCCACAGGTCAAAAGGATGAGATCTTACTGCCTTGGTTGGACATGAGAGAAAAGGACTGGTTTCTTTGCTCTTTTCTCTCCTGTTTCATTTGAAAAATAAATCACAGCTAGTACGTCACAAATATCCCCTTGAGATTTTTTAGCTTGGTTTTCCAAGAAAATTAGATTTAACAGGTGTCTACCTGTTTCTCAGATCACTTTTCCTCTCAGCCAAGAACTTTTGAACTTACTGGGACCTCTACACCATTACAAATTTGATTAAAATAAGCCAAGACTAAGTTCCTACAAGTTTGTATAAACTGACAGCTGGTTCCAAAAGTTCGTTCAGGTGTCTCCACTGAGGGCCCAGCTATTATGAGACAGAGAAACTAAAAACCATTGGAAAAAATATAAAGAAAAAACCTTTCCACTGGAACTTGCCGTTAAGGAAAATAAAGCTACGAGAAGCTAGGCGCTGTTACTTAGACTCAAACTCCATACTCCAAACACTGTGATCTCTCTTGAGACTTCTGTTAACTTGCTTCGCATGTTGGGCTGGAGTAATATCCTTGCTTGTAGATTTATTTGAATTAGAAAAGGCACAGAATAACTAAATATTGACCTTGGCTAGGCTAAGCCTTTGTCAGTGTCTCGCTGACTACTGCAGTTTTAGGTCAAGAATTTACTGTCAGACCAAATCCCTTTCCACTTTTTCCAAGATGTATTGAAAGAAGAGGCTACTTGTATAAGAGGCCATGTAGCTGTTCCTATACTCCATTTCTTGGAGAAGAGTTTTTGGAGGAGTCTTGTGCAGGAGGCGACTCAAGGACTCTGACCTGTCATCTAGACCCTGTGTCTTCCCCCCTCAGAAAATGAGCTGGTAGCAAAGGACACCTTCCGTGTTTACAAAAATAGTTTCCTCAAAGATGACATGTGTCCTCCTGCACACTAGCAAACTCCTTACAGTATCCAAAGCTATGCAAAAAAAAAAAAAAGAAGGTGCTAGAGAAACATGCCTGTTGCTTGCACCTTTCTCCACACCACGTTGAAAAGCAACATTAATTGCATGTGAGGTGAGAATGCTGAACCGCCTTGTTCAGGCTTGCAGGCAAGGAAGGTGTGTAGGCAAGTGTCTGCCAAGTTCTCTAGTTTATAAGCAAGCCCTCACGGTTTGTTGGAAAAACATGTGAGTCAAATTCATTCAAAGAACAAGATGCAGAGCAGTCAGGACACGGAAAAAACTGCAGCAAGGCACTATTATGAACGTCACGCCGTGAATTTCCACATGGACCACTGTGCTTGTAGAGGTGCTGGAATGGCTGCTCTAAGTACACAGGTTTTGGCTTAAAGTTGTGAATTTTAAGTCCCATGTAGTCCTGGCTTCCAAATACGCTGCTATTACCAATTAACCCACAAACGATGTTAGTTTTTTCATCTCATCTTTTCTCACTTTCATGAGCTGCTTTCAAACTGGTATTTACCAGTGGTCACAGCTAGCGCCACACCCAGCATGTGGCCTACCCACTCCCCACTGCGGGGTTTGTAACTTGTCCATTGTCCTGGGGAAAGAGAGCTGTCAGTGTTTTTTGTCAAAGCCTTTTAGCAAAATTCTGAAAGAATGATATTTTTTTTTATGGCTTTCAGTCAGTTGTGCTTTCTAAAAACAAATAACATAGAATTTGGCTTTCTGTAGCCTGCATTTTCTTAGGCTGGGAATCAGAGGCTGTCAAAGATTTTTCTGTTGTCTATTTAGATGAGTTTATTACAGCTATTGGCTGCAAAGTTCCTTACTTCCTAAGAAGAGTGATAGCAATGTGTAATACAGCAACAATTTTTAAAAGTCTGTAGCCTGGTGTGGCTTTTACTTTTGGTTGTGCATGGTTTTGTTTATTGCTGAAAGGATACCAGAGATCAAAGGTACCTGGTAAGCAAGCTGAAGCTTTGCTCGTAAGTCCATCAGTCTCAAAGAATGTTGTTCTGGTCCTCCGTGGGCATAAGATTTTTCATATAACCGCCAGAGGATGAGGTTCTCTTTCACCCATGGGAGGGGGTTCCCTGAGAAGAAAAGCCCATAACTCTTTCCAGAGCCTTTCCCTGTAATTCCTTATATTTCCCTGAAAATCCTTATATTTCAGCTATATTTTTGATGTTTGTTGGCTTCCTGCTCTCGAACAATACCATACACTCTTGCTGAAGAATATTTGGGTTCTTTTACACACGGGCCTGTGCCTGGATTGACCAGCTCCAGCTGCATACCTGTGTGCTATAAATTAATCGTTACGATCTCACCGCCTTTTTGTTTTCAAATGCACCTAATACAAATGATAATAGTAGTAATCCAGGAGAAAGACATTAAGGTTTTTTGTATTGCCATTACACTTCTTTGGATAACATTTCTGTGTTATGCCCGCAGGACTTCAGTGTGGGAGCACTGCGTTGTAGGATCAGCTATTATCAGGCAAAACTGCATTCTGTCTTTGTCCTGGCTGAACAATGCTGGCTGGCATTAAGAGTCTCCAAAACCACAGCTGAAGTCCTGAAAGGCCAGGGATGCTCTAAGGCATCTGTCTTGAACACAGCTATTCCAGTCTCAGCAGCAAACAGGGAGGAAATCTTATGAAGAAAAGGAAAAAGGTGTCCATTTCTAGGTGTAACAGCGAGACTGTACCACAAGGAGGCAAACTTGGACTATTTTTTCTAATCCTTTCCTATTTTTCTCCTTGAGAGAGGCTGTACCTCTAAATGGATTGCCTATAGAAATCCTTTTTGCCTATAGAAATCATCCCAGGATCTTCCACCTCTTCTAGCGCTTCAACAAGAGGTCGCAGCACCAAGCCTGTCAGAGTTCAAGGAGAGTTTGGATGATGCTCTTACCTGTATGGTTTAGTTTTAAGTAGTCTTGCAAGAAGCAGGGAGTTGGACTCAATGATCCTTGTGGGTCCCCTCCAACTCAAGATATTCTGTGATTTTATGTGAAATGAGCAGGATGCAAGTCAGATCAGAAGTCTGCAAATGCTCTGGGAAGCTTCTTTGGCTAGTCACAGAAGGACCTGGATGGCATTCAAGGTGTAAGCCATAGCTGCAGACCAAGAGTAGTCCATCAGGGTGCAGCCAAGGCGGGTGGCTCCCCACAAGATGGAGAGCGGGAGGGCCACAGGCAGCAGGGCCATGTCAGCTGGGGCCTGTCTCACTGTAGCTGAGACGTCAGCAGGGCAGGCCTGGGGTGGCAGCCAGGTTCAACCAAGTCCTAAAAGCTAGGAAAAAGCTTGTGGTGATGAAGCAGGTCAATGGGTCAGGGTCAATAGGGTCCATGGACAGGTCTAGCTGAGCTCAGGGAGGGACTGAAGACCCAGAGCTGAGCTTATAAGGGGACCCTGGTCAAGATGTGTGTCTCAGGTGAGGCTGGTCAGGGCCATTAAGACCTGTTAGTGTACTCAAGGCTCTGACATAGTCCACCTTTTCTTAGAAAAAGAATAGAGAAAGAGATGCTGTCTATGATTATGAGGTTATAGAAGTAGATTATGAGGTAGATGCCCCTTCCCTGGAAACATTCAAGGTCAGGTTGGATGGGGCTTTGAGCAATCTGATCTAGTTGAAGACAGTCCTGCTCGTTGCAGAAAGGGTGGACTAGATGACCTTTAAAAGTCCCTTCCAACCCAAACCATTCTCTGATTCTATGACGGATAGCTAAAAACTCACTCAAAGCTGTGCCCCCCCACTTTTCAGCCCACTCCCTTCCATATTGAAAGAAAGAAGTCCTTTACTCACTACTAGCAAGACTGTCATTGTGCAGCAAAAGGTGCAAGATGTATTCAGCCAGAGAAAGACCAAACAAGTACAGAATTCCACTGGTACAGGCCACCAATTAAAGATTTGATCCAATGACTAAGATTTGATTGAATACAAAGACCGTAACCAGCCCTGAAAAGTGTATCAGTACATACTGTACCACTCAGGATGCAAGGATGCCTTAAAGCACCAAACTGCATCCCTCTCTATATGTTATTTGTGGTAAGCTTATGCTACTAAAATATATTCAAGTCAAGTGATGTACAAACTACTCTGACCTTCTCAACCCCCCCACTTTCTGACTTAAAATTCCTGAGGCTCTCTAGTCTTCCTCTCATTAGTTGTTCCAATATTAATCAATTATAAACTCCAACATTTCTCCCTAGTGAGTGAAGAAAGACACAGTAGTCTTCTCCAGATCTGGATGTAGTCAAACACTCCTTTGAAAGCACTTTATAAATAATAATTAAAAAAAGCTTTGATTTGACTTCAAGTCATAAGGTGAACTGCTGACTCCTGCACTGAGGTAAAATGCGCCCAGTAGCTGAGGAGTACACTCCAAAATAAGGTAATTTCACATTGAAAACTATGTCTCCATGTTGTCTGGAAATGGTTTTCTCAAAGAAGAGCCTGAGAATTTACACCTGAAAGCCTAAGAGAGGGGCAACCTTTCTCCCAGGCACACATTAAATGCTTATCTCCACAAAGAAAATGAGATCGCATGGACAACTGTGTTGAAATTATTAAGCACCTGGACCTCTTTTTTCTATAACTAAGGAATGCCTTTTTGGTTTTAGAAAATGTAAAGTAGAATCATGGCATGTATTTCATCATCATTTTAATGCATTTTCCACTGGGGGGAGCACATTGCCACGGCTACTATTTGGCTTTAGTAAGCACAGGAGCTAGACAGCACCTGAAGAGGCAGGTTTTGCTCCCAGTTCCAGATAGGAATGATGATAAAAGTATCAAGCAGTGACCTAAAGGACAAGTTCAGCTGGGAGATGAGCAACGTGCAGGGCAATGTAAATGGGAAGATCCAGTTGCTTGTAAACTGAAGAAACAGAAGGAAGTCCTACCGTCCTCTGGCAGTCCCACTCTGCAAGCACTCATTTAAGACAAATGGAGAATTGTTTTGGGCTCAGCGCTTGGCCTTATCAGGTGCCAGCTCACCAGTTAGCACCAGGTTCATGTACTTTTTCGTCAGCATTAATATCACAATGACATGTTGTGAAAGGATGCTGGAATGCATACGGAGAAAGTAGATGATAGAAGTACCACAAGGTAGGCCGAGACACAGAAGATCGAGCCAGGCAAGAAAGGATTGAGCCCACCTCTCTTACCAGTGCAAACATTCATCTTCAAAGATCTCCAACCTGTTTCTAACTTGTAATTTTGCATTTCTTTCTCATCTTTTTTACATCTGAATCTCTCCCATTTGTATCAACAGACACATCTATATGGCCATTTGCTTTCACAAAGGGTCCGGTGATGCAAGAAATTTGGATTTAGTTACGTTCTCTGCCACAGTTTTATAAAAACAAGTGACTCATTGTACACTCGAACTGTTTAGAGGCAGATGTTGAGGCTTCTATCCCTATAATGGATATAGCATTTTCCCAGCTCCCAAAAGGATTATGAAGATCAATGAATGAAAAAGACATGTGGGATGATCAGCTACTGCTGTTGTGGAGTTACAGAAGCTTCGAGTCACTGCTTAATTTTTCTCTTCATCTGTGGAGCTCTTACCTTAAAAACCCTCACATTAACAAACCAAAGTCTAGTCTGGGCACGAAGATGAGTAATGGTCTTCTGGATGCCCCATCCCCAGAAGTGTTCAAGGTCAGGTTGGATGGGGCTTTGAGCAACCTGATCTAGTGAAAAATGTCCTTGCCCATGGGAGGGGGTTGTACCTTTAAAGGTCCCTTCCAACCCAAACCATTCTATGATCAGAGACGACCCCTGATTGCCTCACCACAGACTTTATGTAAAAGCCATGCAACCTTGCCCTGTGCCCAGCGAAGCTCTAACAGTGGGAAACACGTCAAGAAGGGTTTTTTTTTATAGTGACGAGATGAATTATTTTGCTGTCAGCAGATGCAGACACCACAGCAGGAAGAACGCAAGACACACCCCAGTTCATGCAACTAAAGAGTGACAACACACTCATGGATAACTAGTCTGTATAAACAAGGCAGCGATGCCTCAACCTTGCTTTTAATATCTAAGGTCATATTTAAAAACTTGCTTATCAAGGGAGTGTTCCTTTTCCAGGAATCTTCTGCTCCACAAAAATTCCAGTCCTGAAGAAGAAGCAGCAAAGGAAATTATATTCCACATAATTTTTTTTCCAAAGCCACACTTTTATCAAGAAAAAGAGGGAAGGCAGGCTTTTATTCCCATGACCAGCCCCAGCCACAGTGACACTGGGCAATCGATCCATTGCAGGGTAAAGCGCGCTCCAGTCACGCCCTGTTAGCAGGGCTGGGAGGGCTGGAGCTGGAGGGAATCCGGACGGAATGGTGTTGGGGAGGCACAGAGAGAAAAGGAGGTAACAGGATCCCTGAGGTGGACACAGAAAGGTTATGAGAATACAGACTTAGGGAATATGACCAAGGGAAACAACCGCTCAAGGAGAATGCTGGTGAGAAAGGAGAAACCACCCTGGCACGCAGAACCAAACACGGGTTTCTCGCTCCTGCTGCAACAAGCAGGTGAGTGGAGAAGAGCCACTTGAGTTGAATGAAAAGGGCAACATAAAAGGACAGCAATCAATCCTGATCAAGGCCTGAAAGGTATCGTAATACAAGGACAGGGAACAGGGGTTTTGTACTTAGATTTGTTACCCTTATCTCTGTTACTCTTGCCATACTTTCACTAAATTTGCAAGGAATTAGCTGGGATCTCTTCTCTGCTGCACATAACACATTGGGTGTCCTTGTTGTAAGAAACAACAAAAGACTTTTATAGAGGACAGCTCACACAGACACAGTGCAACTGCCTAAATCCAGGCATTCTAGCTGATATCCACCCAGTATTTCGAATTCAAATATATTCAAAGTATATAAAATCACCTTACCGTGGGAAGAAAGACTGGCAAAATACCAGGAGTAACAAAACTGGAGATAGTAGCCCAGAGGTAAATCCCTTCACAAGTTGTTATTAGCAAGAGATGAAGGTGGCAAGATAACTTACACAGATCACATTTACAACTACAATGAAACTACCTATTGATATTCAGGTTTTTAACTGGTAAGTGTAGCAAGGGTGCAAGTTAACAGTCCATACTGGAAAAAAGGAGATGTTGGTTAAAAATAAAACATATTGCCTTTAGTCACCAAATATTTTAAAATATAGGTAGTTAAAATGAGGAACTCATGCCCATGATACAGAGAATTAAAAGGATTAAAGCAACAAAAAGATGAGGTTTTCCATGAAACTAGGTCCCTTGGTTCATTGGAGAGGACACATTTTAGAGGGATGGTCAAGCTGTAAATCACAGTCCAAAGAACATATTAGTTGAGTCAGGGAAAAGTTTCCTCAGTACTTTTTTTAGTACGTTATTGCACACTGCTGAATTTAATCTCATGCCAGAGAGCACAGAAGTCAGGATGTGCTGCCTTAACATCCCCTGGATAAAAGGCAGATACCGATTCTAATCAGAAGTGGCCAACCTTCACACTCCAACCACTCCTTTTCACCTGTTCACAAAGTCTGTCCAAACCAGAAAACAGCACTTGGAGTTTGCGCTCAGCGTAAGTGGTTTGTTGCAGAAGAAAGCTAGTAAAGAAGGATGACTTAGGCAGGAAATACTGCAGAGTTTTAGACACAACCAGGGAGAGGCAATGGAAGACCCTTTTCCAACGCTGTGCTGATCCCAGTCATTTACTACATGCATTAGACAGTAAATAATTGCCGTGGACTACTAACTTGCATACAACCCTGCTTACAAGCCTTCCTGCACAGTAAATAAAATTCACATACATGGCTTAGGTTTACAACCTATAGATGTTCCCGTAAAATGCAAAATTCTCCAACCTCATGCAGCACCTGTGAGGCTCAACACTGGACTTGCAGGCTTTCAGGCCACATAGCCATCACTCCTCGTTCATCCTTCATGCAACATACGTTAGAGACCACTAAATGAAAGTGGAGTACTTCGAAGGATTAAAGAGCAGGGCCATAAATCCAATTTCAATTGGAAGCTTTTAATATTTTATTTTCTTTTTAAAAATCTAAAATGAATGTAGGACACAATTAATTCATCAAAATGAACATGACTTCTGCAAGTTTAAACCTGCCAGTAGGCGAACAGTGGGGACAACCCATGCTGTTGCAAAACCACAAATGCAACCTTGTGTGAAGAAAGCTGTAAAAGAAGCTACACATATGAATTTATATTTTGCGCTATAATGCAGGCTGCCTTTTGAAGTTCTTTGTCTTGCTTGTGTCTATAAGAGCTTTTTACCATAAGCAGTAAACAAAAAATAGCAAATCATTTGTAATGCATAAGGCTGGCAAGTGAGGAATGAATAAACCATGATGAAGTGACTACATCAGTAGACAAGGGAAGAGCTACCGATGTCATCTCTCTGGACTTCTGTAAGGCCTTCGGCACGGTCCCCCACAGCATCCTTCTCTCTAAATTGGGAAGATACGGATTTGATGGATCGACTGTTTGGTGGATGAGGAATTGGTTGGACAGTGGCATCCAGAGAGCAGTGGTCAATGGCTCAATGTCCGATGGAGATCAGTGACGAGTGGTGTCCCGCGTATCGGGACCAGTTCTGTCTAGTATTTTCATCAGTGACACAGACGGTGGGATCAAGTGCACGCTCAGCAAATTTGTAGATGACATCAAGCTGAGTGGTGTGGTGGACACTGATTTTTTGCACTCTTTACACAATTACACAGTGATTGGCAGAGTTTTATCTCACTGGCTGTCCACATGTCACAGCTTCTTACTGAAGGTACTTTTTCATTTAAAAGTTGGTAAGGGCAGTCAAAAGGAAAAGTGAGTTAATAAAAAAGGATTAAAAATTACCTTGAGAACCTCTCTTTCATTTTCACACACCCACAGCTTGCAACTTTATTCATAGGGTTAAGAAGCTTACATCATCATCCCATACATTGAGCAAATTTGCTGTGCTGCAATATCAAACTTCTAGATCTCGTCCCACAGCTGACATTTAAAGCTATTATAATGAGTATTCTTATGGGCAGTACATGCCTGTTTTGCTTTGCTCATTCCTGTGCATGGCTGATGTATAAAAGTGTTTCTGATTCAGCAAATTGGAACTTTATAATGGTGTGTTGAAACAGTGCATCAGAAATCCCAGCAGCCCCTGATAGAAAACAAAATGCAGCATTCAAAAATTGGTTGACTCTGCTGACCCTGACATCACAGGAATAATACAGGGAATCAGTGCTGTGGTTTAACCCCAGCTGGCAACTAAACCCCACCCAGCCGCTCGCTCACTCCCACCTGGTGGGATAGTGGAGAGAGTTGGAAGGGTCAAAGTGAGAAAACTCATGGGCCAAGATAAAGACAGTTTAACAGGTAAAGCAGAAGCCGCGCACAAGCAAAGCAACCCAGGGAATCCATCCCCTCCTCCCCACGGGCAGGCGGGGGCTCAGCCATCCCCAGGAGAGCAGGGCTCCATCACGCCTAACGGTGACTTGGGAAGGCAAACGCCATCGCTCCCAACGTCCCCCCCTTCCTCCTCCTCCCCCCAGCTCTATGTGCTGAGCATGACCCCACGTGGTGTGGGACATCCCTGGGGTCAGTTGGGGTCACTGTCCCGGCCGTGTCCCCCCTAGCTCCTCGTGCCCCCCCAGCCCCTCGCGGGTGGGGTGGGGTGAGGGGCAGAGCAGCCCTTGGCTCTGCGCAAGCCCTGCTCAGCAGGGACGGAGACACCCCTGTGTTGTCAACACGGCTTCCAGCACAAATCCAAAACGCGGCCCCGTACCGGCTACTGTGAAGAAAGTGAACTCTCTCCCAGCCCAAGCCAGCACACTGATTTGAAATCACTTTTTTGATGGCATAGCTGTCTATTTTTAAGTAAGCTCCTGCTGTAATGTTATAGTTAAGAGTATGCATTTTCTGAATACACAGGAAGGAAAAGTCACACAGAAACAAAGCAGGATTATTTTTTCCATATATATTATTACTGTGATGTTTTTTTTTTCTCATGGTGTGTGCAGTTCTAGTGCCCACTGCAACAAATGTTAAAAAATGAAGACAAACCCTTTTTCAGCTTCATGAGGAGCCACAGCCTGGTAAACCCACTTCTATTGCAACAGGCCAAAGTGTCTTAAGCTATTTTGTAATTCAAGAGGAATAACAGAAGGCTAGGCTAACACTTGGGACATCCAGCAGGAGGGTGGGATCTCAAAGGTCCTAGTAGGTCATTGGGAGTGGAAAGAGTAATTCCTGAGAAGAGCTATCCTTTAAATCACTGCCAACAACAGTCTCAGTGGCCAGAGCTGCTATTATTTTCCTTCCCACATTGGTTAAGTCACCACACATTCAGTCCATATGATAATAAAATAGACATTGTAATTAATCCCTATTGCGTCTATTTTTATATCCTTCTTCAGGCATCCACTTTTTAGACACTGAGCTGGCTGGAACATTGCTCTGATCTAACATGGTCTCTCTTATGCCATGTCATGCCTATTTATTGGTCTAGGTAGCCCCGTAGACACAGGTGGTTGAAGAGTTAACCAGTCTGTGTGATGCCAATCTTAGAGGTTGTAAACGGGTAGAAAAGCCCACGTAAGCAAGCCTCAGTTACACAGCGAACGGTATGCAACTCCCATGCACAGTTCTGTTCACAAAAATGGAATTATGAGTCAGAGTGAAAATTAAGGTCACATAGATATCGGTACACAGCAATTCCTGCAGAGTATATAGGCTTTATTTGTATAATTAGCTTGTTCTTACTCAGTGTTCTCCACACTGTGCTGGTATAAAACCGTGTGTATCAGCACACTGTTGTTTTGGCACAAGAATATGCAGTGATAAATAGGTAACTCTAAAATACGTAACGTTTTTCATGCTGGATACTTAAACCAAAGCAGAGTGAAGCTGCTGTCACAAACGGGCACTTAGAGACTCAATCTGAGCGACCCTTGGATACCACGTGACATAAGAGTCAAGTCTGATAGAGCCCAGCAAACACGATCCCATATGTGAGAGAACCCAACAATCAGCAGTCACCATACAGGGATGGCTCCCATTTAAAACTGAGCCTATAGAACTAATTCACAAATTAAGCAATAAGATTAATTCACACTGGAGTTTGATGCTGGAGATTCTAGAGGTTCGTGTCAGGCTTCCTGGGTATTATATGCAATAAACAAATCCAAAAGGAAAGGAATAGTGCTTTTAAAAATTGCTGTTATTTTTATTTCACTAACGCGTGTAGGCTGAATCTCTTCTCACCCATCCTAGATCAGAAAAACAGCTCTAGTGGACATCCTTGTGGGAACACCCGTGAATCAATAAACTTCATTAATTGGCACAAAAAGATAGTACGGATCGCTGTACTTACGTCCACTAGAATGTTTCCAACATTCTAATTTTTCAACATATCACAGAAACAAGAGCTCAAATATAAGCATATTCGCTTATGCTAAGCATAACCACCGTGCTGATAAAATACACAGATAGTGGAAGTATTACTTGAGTGGTAAATATATTTAAGGAGAGGGCAGTCAGTAGGGAGAGATCTAGATTGCCCGGGAACCTAAGCCATCCCCAAAAGATGTATTTTCACATCTATGTATATGTGTTTTCAAATGTTCTTTGTTACTTTCAGGAAGGGACGTAGGTCCTTCAGGGGAAAATTATTTTTTTGGAGCATATATTACCAGATTCACTTTAGTGGCCAGTCAAATCCACCAAGGTTATTTCACTTGATTCTCATTTTTCCTCATGTATCTTCAGCCGTAACAGGCATCCATCTTTCTGATAAGCTATAAATACTCTTAAGGGACCACGGGTCCAAATGAGGAACATCTTCACAACTCATCAGAAAAGAATACTTGAAGCATAGTGATATCATTCATATTCTGATACCAAACTGACACAATGGAAACCTCCAATCCACTGAGGGGACGGTAAGTATGCTGAGAAACATCCTTCTCTGTCCAACTGGAAGCAGCAAAGTCCATTAGGCTGGCTACCAGCTGGAAATGTTCTGCTGATTAAGATTCAACCTGAATCTAAACGTATGTAACGAGCTCTTCCTTGTTAGGAATTGCTTCATGATTTCCTACCAAGCTGCCAACCTTTACCTGAGTTGCAGTCATTACCGTATTCATTTTACTGTAGCTATTACAGTATTACTGACAGAATTCTGAAAGAATGTGTCTTTCCATCGTCTTATCCTCTTAATGAGCCTACTCAGTTTCTCCAGAAAGTAAACTTTGGAGCAGGGGCAGCCGGGGTGTCATGGTTTTAGCTGGGACAGAGTTAATTTTCTTCACTGCAGCTGGCAGAGTGCTGTGCTTTGGACTTAGTGTGAGAATAATGCTGATAACACACCAATGTTTTAGCTGTTGCTGGGCAGTGCTTGTACTAGTCAAGGACTTTTCCAGCTTCCCAGGCTCTGCCGGGGGCACAAGGAGCTGGGAGGGGAGGGGGCACAGCCAGGAGAGCGGATCCAAACTGGCCAAAGGGATATTCCATATCATGTAACGTCATGCCCAGTGTGTTAATTGGGAGGAGGTGGCTGGGGGAGGCAGGCAGCAATCGTGGCTTGGGGACGGGCAGCGTCAGTCGGCGGGTGGTGAGCGGTTGCATTGTTTCTGGTTTTTTCTCTTTTCCTTTTTATTATATTATCAATATTATTATCATAATCAATATTATTATAATTATTAATTTATTTCAATTATTAAACTGTTCTTATCTCAACCCACAAGTTGGGTTTTTTTTGCTTTTGCTCTTCCAACTCTCTCCCCTGGCCCACAGGGGTGGGGGGAGCGAGCGAGCGGCTGCGTGGTGGTCAGTTGCCACCTGGGGCTGGACCACGACAGAGGGTCAGACTTCATCAAGGTCCAGCTGTTCATTAGTGCCCTTGTTAGTTCGGTCATGAGGAAAGATCATCTTTGATTATTTCTCCCTCCCGAGCAGGGTTTTGCAAGCTGAGTGTTTCTTGGTATGAAAACCAGAGAATTCAAGCATGTAGGTACCTTCTGAAACGTGAGTACTGACTCTTTTTTCACCTTTACTTTAGCAATATTTGTTGATTTCTTCGACGTGCAAAATCCCAGTGGTGAAAGCAGGTTTTAATTTGTAAGAGCTGAACAAATTCATGCTATTTAGACAATTTTCTAAGTTCACATTAAAGTGTTGAGGAAACGTAAGCTACGTACACCTGCAGATCTTAAAGAAAGCATATCTGACTTTATCTTTAGTTTCTATCGTAGTTACATACATCAAGCACGGAGATTACACTAGTCTCATGGAAGTGCATTTGGCAACACCCCTACGCACATTGTCAATACAACAGCACTGCCAGTCCTAAAGGAATGCCTGCGTTGCACGACGTATCACATTAATGTAGAGTCACCACGCTGGCCTCTTCCCCACTTTATTCCCCTGAGTCCAGGTAACCACTTGAACTCGGCAGTTCATTAAAGAGCCCATTACTGGCTCTTGAAGATGCTGTAAGGCAAAGTTGGCATGTTCAGCACCAAAGACATTGCTGAGAAGCAGAGAATTAGCACGTCGGCTTCGTTCAGACCCTGACTTGCACATGCAGAGCCTGACTTGCAGCTGACTTTACCAGCACTGCGTAACAGAAGACATCATATGCCGTAACAGATGTTTCCAACTACCTCTTACAACAGCATTATAAAAATTACCATTTCACACTGTACAAGCTTCTGTAGGGTCTCCAGAAATCTCTCTGGTTCTCACTCCAAGTTTGTCCTGGACTTCTGCACACAACTATTCATCCTCTAGTATTGAAGGCACATTGTTGTTTTATTCTACGTGTCAGTAATGAGTGCAGAAAGGGGGGACAGAAGTGGCACTATCCTGATTATAAATTGCTTCTTCCTGGTACCAGAGACCCATCACGGTACTTTTCAGGCTGCAGAGTGTGCACAGGGCATGTCCCTTCATAGCAATTTCCTCAAAAACGATACTGAAAAACATTTGAACCATTGACTCAGTCCTGGCCCATCATTTTCTAGTTCCTTGTGGAGTCTGATCAAGGATGGGCTCAGAAGTACAACTTAAGGGCCCAGGATGCCTAAGATAACAGCTTAGATACCATATCGCTCTTACGAGTGTAATTACAAAGGATGGAACTTGCTCTTGCAATTATGAGTAGCGATTTAATCTAAGGTGTAGAAATCATCTAAAATGGGGATCGAATTCCTGTCCAACAAGTATTCTAAGAACCAGACAAGAAATGCCATAAATGAGAGGCCAGTTCTGCCAGTCTGGAATGCTTTGCTGCACTGAGGTACACCTTCCAAGGAAGAGACATGTCACCAGCCTGTCCATACACGGGGGAGAGGTGGGCATTATGCCACTTTTGCTGGGGAGAGAATAGAACCGAGGTAATCAGACTGCCATAACAACTGTATAACCACCGCATCAGGAGAAAGTGGAGGATCACCTCTTCCAGATCAGTTTTAGAAAGAATATAGCACCAGTATGTCAAGCATGTTCCGAGAATGCCTATGAGATCAAGGCCCTCAGGGGATATGGCAGACAGGAAAACCCGATATACCCCACCCTTAGGTAGGTGATAAGAAGAAAATTGCTCAGACCGAGGCAGTTCCGTACATGCACAGGGGCCTAGCTCAGCACTTAAAGAGCTTTAGAATAATCGCTGAACACACCTACTGAGCCAGCTGTAGGCGACACCTGAAGAAAAGGTATTTTAGATGGTAGGCTGGAATATAGTCACCTATGTCATCAGACTTCATCGTAGATATCGTCCTTACTGCTGCTTGGCTGTCCCTTAATGGATATACATTATACATATACATTGTAATTCCCTTCATGTCAGCTGACAAACAAGTTGGCCACCAATCAATTATTTAAGAGTTTATGCAATAACACTGAAGAAATCTAGCAATTTTTTGCAGGGGTGGGTAGTAAAAGGAATCACTGACCAAATGTTACAGGGGGAATCATTTTACCCTTTGGTGGGAGGGGAGAGGGCAGGTGCTAAGCTGAGGTCCTGCCTCAGAGAGCGAGACATCAGTAGAAAAGGGAGTTGTTCTTTCCATTCCTAAACTCTTTCAGTCAGATTCACCTGAACCATCTTATCCGATTGCACCCCTTCGTGTCCTTTAGCTTGGTCAACAGGTCTCAACTCATCTGTGCCAGTCTCTTGTGTTCCTTTCTTGATTTCTTACACTTGGGTATCAAGAGCTCTTGCACTCTATGGAAAGTGTCCTTAAAGATCTGCCAGCCCTGTTCTGCTCCCTTGTCCCTGAGAGCAGTTTCCCTGGGGGGTCTTATTGACTAACTCCTTGAAGAGCTGGAAGGTTGCTTTCCTAAAATTCAGGGTCCTGACCCATATCCCTCAGGCTGCGAACTCCACCAGTGCATGATCACTGCAGCCCAGGCTGCCTCCAATCTTGATGTCACCGCTTAGCTCACTTGTGTTGGTGACAAACAGGTCCAGTATTGCATCCTCTCTGGCAGGGCTGTCAATTACCTGGCTTAAGAAGTTATCCTCAATGCATTCCAGGAGTCTCCTGGACTGCCTATAGCTCGCTATGCTACTTTTTCAGTGGATGTCTGGGTGGTTGAAGTCCCCCAGCAGGACAACAACCTGCAAGCACGATGCCTCCTGTAGCTGCGGTAAGAAGGCTTCGTCAACAAGCTCCCCTTGATCGGGCAGCCTGTAGTGACACCAACCACAAGGTTCCCTTTGTTGCCTCAGTCTGAGTCTTACCCATAAGCTTTCAACCTGCTCATGGTTATTCTTCAGAGACGGCTCTTCACACTCCATCAGACACAGTCTATCAGGCAGCACTTCAAACTCCATCAATTTCTTAACGTAGAGGGCAATGCCTCTGCCCCTCCTGCCTTGTCTGTCCCTTCTGAACAGCCTGTAGCCATTGATCGCTGCACTCGTCATGGGATTCGTCCCACCGAGTTTCAGGAATGGCAACTGGGTCATATTTTCTCATTAAAAAAGTCTAAACATCATCAAGTATGTGAAGTGTTTGATGATGGAGGGAGACAGACAGACTCACGGTCTCCATTACTGATTTGAGAGAGAAGCTTGCTGTGAGAAGTGACCCTGATCTGTCAGTTAGAAGAAGAGATGAAGGGAACAGTCGCTTGAAGAAGTGACTTGGCATTTGGAATAGAAAAAGAAGGAATAAAAGTGATTTAGTTCTCTCTGCACATCAGTTTTAAGAATCCTCTCTAATATTGCATTTCACTCCAATCACTTAAAACCAAAAAGGCGTCCGGACATATGACCTAGACATTCAACCTTAGCTGCGCATTCTTATGTTTATTCTTATATGTCAGATTACTGAAATGGAGTATTCAGGAGACTGGCTTTGGTGTGATTTTTCTTCAAAACTTCATTTTAGTAGAAGTTGGGCTTTTGATGACTTTTTTTTTCTCAAAAGTTTCTGGTTTCTTTGAAATTCTGACCTTTCAGAAAGGTAATACCTTGGAAAAAACTTTTTACTTGGCAGGCTGTGTAATTATGAATTTAGAGTTACATTAAATCCCTGAATCAAGGCAAAGGAACTTTGAGGATGCAAATACAGCTGGGTATACAAGCTGGACAATATCAAGGGGTTTAGTTCCCATTATTTCAATTAGAATTAAACATTGAATTACTATAAGAAGCTGGGCATAGGATTGCTGCATAATAAAAAGCACACTGCATCACTCTGCAGGACACACTATATTTACACGAGCAGAATTCAATTCCTAACCGCTGTCAGTGACTGTGCCGCATTTCTTTTGCTCTACCTGTATTAGAGAAAAACACTTCTAGCAGAATCTCAGTATCAACTCCTGAAGCAAACAGTATTCTGCAAACTATTTCCCTAATTTCCTTGTGCCTTCCAGGTATTCCAGTTTGCATATATTGTCTTTCAGGGAACATTACAGTTATGAAAAAACATGATGAATAGGATTACAGCCTCCAGAAGCCTGTTTAAGCACAGAGCCTGTATTTCAGTGTTCTCAGCCTCTGTCATATAAGTTTTCTGTTGAAGAAGCTTTCACGGAGCACATTTTATTCTCCTCCTACAGCAGTGTTACAGCTGGGACAATTTCCAATTATTACTCATCAAGATGAGACTATCAGAGACCTCGGTATTAGCGTGAATGCGCCGTGGAGTGGCTTGCTGATGTCTCACCAGGCGTTACCCTGACCCCTTGAAGTCTGTGAGCCACGTTAGAATTTGACAAAGGTAAACCAGCTTAGTTGTTAATAACCTTTATAAAGCAGATAAAGAAACAAATGAATATTCACACAGAGCAGACTGTCGAATCAATTAAAGAGATGGAAACATTCTAATTAAAATGAGGTTGCAGAAAGACAGACACAATAGATTACCACATTCAGATGAGTAGAATGCTGACCTAACACAATAATCCATTTGATTTATGATACCACAAAGTACCGGTTTGTGTCAGTCTTGTGTTTAGAGGATTTCAGTGGGACTCAGGATCTAATCAGAACAGCTTTCAAGTCTCACCAGTAAGAAAGCACAGGAATCCTTAAAATTTATATTACCTTCACCAAGACGTCCATTTGAAAATATCTTCATGTATTACCAAACAGACCAGGCAGTGAAATCCCTGCATTCTTCTTAAGACAGTACTATCACTTAAATACATATAAAATGTTACTGGTGGTAAACATAATTGTGGATATCACCAATCTAACCAGCCTTGGGTTTGGGAACACAGAATTGTTCTAGGTACTAGTTAGAAAGGATTTTCAAATTACATTCAAAGCAGATTTTTAATAACTACTTTTTAAATCAGGATCCTTTTCATTGCCATTTGTCAGCTATTATTAGGAAATAGCCAGAGCAGTGTTATTAGTACCTGCACCTACACACAAAAAAGTATAAATAAAAAGAATAAATTGAGATGTTCTTAAAAAACAAAGGCAAAAAAAAAAAAGTCCAAATGCCTTCTGCTTTGTGCATTAGGCTCGATATTATGTGTTACCTAGAAGGCGGCTGTTGTTGTCTGTAGCTTGTAACACATGTTAGTTGCTCATCATGTTGTTCATGGCAGTATCTCACTTTAAGATCTGTCGCATTTTCCTCCTTTGGGTGGTTTGTCCGCTGAAAGCTGGGGCACGGAGTTCTGGATGTGAATGGCAGAGGAGAACCACCACTTTTCTTCCACGTGGTCTTTGCTTTTATGAACAAATTGTCTACTTATTTGCCGTTACAGCCTACCCTCACGGTTGCAGGACAGTTAGGTGAATATGGTACGATACAGGTTTTGCCAGTATGGCGCAAGTGTCTCATAATGGACTATATTAGCTATAAATGATGTTAGAAAATATCATTGAATTATCATTTCTTTGCAAAATCAGCAAGATTAATCAGAGGTCATACACTCTTTCTGAAACAGGCATTGACTTTCAATCTAAAAATCATAAAGAGAAGCTTTATTGATATTCTTATTTCTCTTTTTTCCTGTATTCTAGCTTTTCCAAATAACCATTATCACCACTCAGATTTCCCCCTTCTTTTTTCCTGCTATGAATTAATATCCACACATGTCCTTGTTCTTTCATACATCCTCTGTTCCTTTCGTCTGTTATTCAATGCTCATCTCTCCTCATTTACAGTTTACCTTTCCCATGAAGTTTAAAGCACTTTCAGTGAAAATATTCTACTGTAGGCCCACTCCCAGCTTCTTCATTTTGTTGGCTCTCTCAGAAACCAATCATATTCTTGGAGAGCTACTGTGCCTCTACACAGGTGGTCATTACACCTTCCACTAGTGGAAGCTGTCCTGGACCATAAGCAGGGAGGGACTAGGTCCTTCTTGGAGCCAAACAGCTAAGTACTAGGTACAAAACTGGTAAGAGAGAGTTCTAGGAAAGGAGCTGGTTCTTGGGGATGCTGCAGGAGAAGAGAACTTTGCACAGCCTAAAGAGGCCCTCATGGGATGACAGAATTAGGTATGATTTATTTCCTTTTCTGGATATAGGAATAAAGCCACAAATGTACTTAGTTGCCTAACAACCAATGTAGATGTCCACAGGTCCTTGGAATCACTGGGAAGTAAGCATTTAGATAAAAACGAATATATATAAAAACTAATGAAAGCAAAAGTACTCTAAATACCCTTGCAGTCTGGACCTACTCCTCAGTGCCTAGGCTTCTACATCTAGACCTAGGCTGGCCTACATCAGAAAGCTGATCAGAGAGCACAGTCACCACTCAATTAAAATATATACATATATTGATGCTTATAAATAATACATGCTATATAGACTCTTTGGACTGTATTCAAACCAGCTATTCCAGGTGTAAAACTTAGCACCTAGTTACCTGCTTCCCTATGCAATCCATGAACAGTACGTTATAATGCCAAAGTAGTTAGAGCAAGTAGTGTTGCTAGTGACGGGGACATTCCCCAGGCCATCTTGTTCTTTGCATACTTATTCTATCTAGTCTAGAATATCCCTTAAAGAGCTCCCCTGTCCTAATGTGTCCTGACTTTCTGCAGTTTGCTTTGTCTTATCCCATTTTCACCAATCCACTGGACCAAAAACACTAAGGAGACCCTATTACAGCCTTTCTGTACTTAAAGAGGGCTTATAAGACAGATGGAGAGAGACTTTTCACCAGGCTTGTAGTGATAGGACAACAGGCAACAGTTTTAAACTGAAAAATGGTAGATTTAGATTAGATATAAGGAAGAAATACTTTACTGTGAGGGTGCTAAGACACTGGAACAGGTTGCCCAGAGAAGTCACGGATGCCTCATCTCTGGAAGTGTTCAAGGTCAAGTTGGACAGGGCTTTGAGCAACCTGATCTAGTGGAAGGTGTCCCTGGCCACTGCAGGGGTTTGGACGAGATGATCTTTAAAGGTCCCTTCCAACCCAAACCATTTTATGATTCTATGACTCTGTGAAGAATTTAATTTCAGGCTTTTTGCATAAGCAATGAGTTGGCACCTCCAATGAAGTAAACTGATCAAGCTGATTCAAGAGTTACTTCTCCCCAGTTTGAAGGCCCAGTTCATCATGGCTCTAAATTCTGAGATTGAGAGCAGGAAAAATAGAGGTTCATGGTTGGGATCAAGAAAAAAATGTATCTTTAAGCCACTTTCCCACCATTCTTACTGAAATTAGCTTTGCCCAGCTCCCGAGTTTCTATGCCAGAAGACACACACACACTGATGGTCTGTGCTGACTCTTTGCAGCAGCTGTCTGGTGAGGAGGCTCCCTTTGAGAGCTGCCAGTTTCTATCCATGCAGGTACGCTTCAAGCCAGTGCTCCCCAGAATCCTTCAGTGAACTGCAAGTACAGAAAGGAAAAAATCATTTATGGGGAGACAATATTCAACTTCATGGGAAGCAAACTGTAGTTTAGATGTAAAAAGAAGGAAATGGGGAAAATATGAATTAAAAGCTGCATGGACATCTCAAAATCTAACTACAGGGAATGAACTGAGAGGATTTAAGGAAGAGAAAATAATCTCTGAAAGTTTGAAAACTTTTTAAAATTAAAAGTGCCTTTAGAAAAACCTAAATAAACTCTAGGTTCGATCTCTCCATGGATATTGATTTGAAATGGTTGCCTATGTCCCTCCCTTGCATGCTATTACAGTGCAAAACTATCTTGTCAATTGATACTTACTGCAAAATATCTACAAAGGCTGTCAGTAAAGTCTTGCTTTTATACTCAATGCCATGCTTATCACAAAGGGCTTTCACCAGAGGAGCCGCTTTCCAGTAGTTGTGTCGAGGCATTGTGGGGAAAAGGCTGTGGAGTTGAATGAGAGAGAGCTACTGTAAGACTGCTTCCACCTCCGTCTGTTCCCTCTGTTCAAAATATTTCCCTGCCCACCTCTAGAAGGAGAGCAAAGGGTCTCCTGAATGCTTTCAAGTGAGACTACATGGTCTTTCTCACTTTTAAGTGCCCCATATTATTCCCGCTCTTCCCCCCATAATCATACTCACTGGTGCTCAATTTGGAAGTTCAAGTGCCCAGTGAACCAGTCATTGAACAAAGATTGGTTCACATTGCATGTTGCGTGGAGCTGGGAGGAAAAAAGACCAAAGAAATACATGATTTAGCTTTTATTTTTCTGGAATTCTGAGATTTGAACCGCAGCAATTATTACCCATCCTTGCCTAGCACAAAAGGCAACTTAGTGTCCCGGATTATAGGTCTCATTGCCCTGAAGAATTAAACAAAGTCTAGATTGAAGAGGGTTGCTGGGATATAGGTTCATTTAGCCAGCTCTTTGCTCAGAAAGAACAACTTCTTCACTGGCATGCACACAACTCCAACTGTGATTCTTTTAAGAGGTTCTCCTCACATCTTTCACTTGGATGGAAGGAAAAGATGCCCAATAAAGAAACAAAAGCCATTCTTCTGGCCTCCTCCAACCAGTACAAGTGGAGTCAGATGCAAAAGTATGAGGACAAACATCTGTGCCCACAGGCTTCTTCTCACCTAATTTAGACACCGTTAGTTTGAAATCTGCATCTGAGCTCATTACTTTAGAGTCAGTAGAGGAAAATATACATTTTTATGATGCCATTCATCTGACCTGATTTAGATGTCTATTTTAGAGTAAGATGAATCATGCTCTAGAAAAGGCTCTCTCTTGCCCATGAGTGTAGTGGTTGTTCAGATGTAGACATCCAGATCTGGTCAGATGAATACCAGGCTGGGAATTTTTCCATTAATATAAAGACAAATGTTTAGAACCCACTATGTGGGATTATACTGCTGGAGGTTATATAGATGTGAGTAAAGCTTTATTCACATACTCATTTTTATCAGACCTAAATTTTGTCTAATGTATCTTATCTGCGGTAAACCTGTAACCTGCAGGGTAAAAAATAAAGGTATCCAATCCCACTTTGCTTCTCTTCAGTTGGCCTAAAAAGGAGTTTGACTGCTATTCTATGAGTACTTTTTAATAATATGAAGGGAAATGTGTTGTGAAAAAATGTTTCAAAACCTTTCAGGGAAAAAATAAATTTCTTTAAAATCTAGATGTCCTGATTTCCAGCTAAAGTTTAGCATGTTTTGGCTACTACAGGAATGCATGCCTGTACAGCAAGGACAGACCTCATCAACACAGCATTAAAGCTAAGAGAAGAACAATGTTGTCTTTGTCCTGTAATTCAGAACTGCAGACCTGCTCTTCCAGAAGAAGGGAGATTCTCACCTGAGTAGATACCCAGTCCTTGTTCTTATCATAATCAATGTCCATTGGAATGTGATTCATCTGCGACACCCAAATAAACCAGGTACTCTCTAGGTACCTGGCCAGAGAAACATAAGGAACACTTATCATATCTCTAATCCCATTCAAATTTATGATTAAAACACTTTCCTGAACCTCGTCTTAAGTAGAAGAGCGCTTTTACATAATTCTGGATTTTCTTATCCATTCCTTTGCCTCCCAGCTTTTGGAGTTTCTTTTGAGAACCACTAGATTTGTAGTTGCAGATGTCCCTGAGCAGCCACCGTCCCCAGCCCAAGTTATGGTGTTTCTTCTTGGCTATTTATTTCTGAGAAAATTTTAGTGAGTATGACTAGTTTTCATTTATTTCATTGAAGCTCAACGCTGTTTACAAGTCACGGGGACTCTGGGTATGCTGTGTGTTACCTGGACAGCCAGTAATACACCATGAAATTGTTAAATCCCATCAAAGGAATATACATGAGACAGACTCGGATGTTGAAAGACACAATCAATAACAGGTCCTGTTAAAAAAATAAAAGAACAAAACCAAACAACAACAAAAGATTAAAATAAGCCTTTGTTGATCAAATCCCTCCACTCCCTCCTCTCCCCTTTACTTGAAATGCAGCATAAAATGTGTTCTTATTCACTGATCTCTTATGTATCCAGAGTAAGCTCCACACCATCATTCTGCCTCAAGTTGAGTGTATCCCTGTAATATTCACACAACGCTCACTTTACCATCAGTAATTAAAGACCAGCAAACAGCCCTGTAATCACACTCTGTCTAGGTCTGATAGTTTTGTTAACTTTTATTCAGCTGCTAAGAGGCTAAAAAGCCTCTTCTAAAGAATTGTCCCTGGACCCGTTGACTGCACTCCTGCTGCAGCAAGCCTAGAATCAGCTTTTTCTGTCTTAAACCCCACAGTCAGCTGAGGTGAAGGTTAATATAACCGTGGAGAGGTGACATTTTTTGAAAGTTTTCTAGACAATGCAAGTAGTGCTTACCAACCACTTTTTCCTCTTGATTGAAAAGTAGAATATAGACAGCTGGAAGAAGGGTACAAGTGCAAGTGGGGCCAATACTGAAGGAAAGAATGAAAAGAGAGAGACATTTATAATTTCACTGCGTCATAAATATTACAGAATATTCTTCATAAGGAGAAAGATTCTTATTTCCAGGAGAAGAAAAGTCGCTGTCTTCCATTTACACTAAATTTCATGCATCCACATAATCTCTTCCTCATTTCATCTCACCACTTCCTCATTTCTTTCCCATCCCTTTCTTCCTTACACTTGATTCATCCTCATCTACTACCTAACGTCACATAACCCTAACAGAGACATACGGGGCAATTCCTCCTCACGTGAACCCTCTTTAACATGAAGGAAGCTTCCTGAAGCTGTGACTTCAATGGGAGTATCTTTAAAATCTTTATTTTGAGGAGGAAATGCAGTTGTGATTTTTAGGTGAAGCTCCTACAGCACTGCAAGGAAGGGGGGATACTCACAGATGAAATATTTATGCTGATAATTGTAAGGCATGAACTTCTTCTTCTTTTTTCCAAGCTAAAAAATGAAAAGACATTGTAATGGGGCAGTTGGAGACCTGAGACACTTCATAACCTATTTCTTATTCCTGTCTAATGAACACATTGAGAACTATCTTTTCATCTCTCTAAGTCAACCCCTCTTCTTGAAAAGCAGGTGCTGAAGTTCCAAAGCAATGGAGAGAAGTGGATTTCATCTGAGCTTCTTTATCCAGATATCAACGTTATGCCAATGTCAGAACACAGCCATTTTTTAGGCGAGGTCCAAAACTCATGGCAGGATACAAAAATGCTCAAAACTCCCCAAAAATACTCACAAGTCATTTGAATTTTGTAGGGGAAGTTTCCAGTGATGGCAATGAAAGTCCAATCTAACCAATTCCCCGTATTCACCATAGAGTGCTGAGACTATGGGTCTCAGGGAGGAACAGGGTATTAACGTGAAAACTGAGACAAGGAACTTGATGGATGACGAATGCAGGATGAGTTTGCTGTGAAAGCTACATCTGAATGTCTGTATCAGATGAGATAGGATGCAGAAATCCCAAATTTTTGAGTAATAGAAGAGATAGTGACCAGAAATGGCACGAGCATTTGGATGCTATCCTAAAATGACTCCGAGATCAAAGTAGTAAATACTCTATAAAGACATCTGCCTTTTTGTTTTGTTGGATACTTTGCCTTCAAGTACACGAAACAGCAAAGAGATTATGTATTTACAAAAAGAACAAGTAAATTTATTTCTTCACAGTCTATTTTTTCACTATTTGCACAGGTTCTTAACATCACTTGCAAATTTTGTGCTTTTGATTCTTCAGAGGACAAAATAATAAGGTGGTAAAGCAAACTATTTCCAGAGCTCCCCTATTAGTGAGGGAAAAAACCTTGGCCACCTCAAAAATGTCCTCACTGGCTCAAAACTGAAACAAAACAAATGAACTGGACTAAATGGGATCACCGAAATCCATTTTGCCCATCCACAGCGTGCCTGACTTTTTTCTGTTAAAAAGCAGGAAGACATGAGATAATTTCCTACATTTTTTCACTTCCATCAAACCCAGTCTAGCACAGCCAGCCCACTCTAGGTGCTCATGCTAGTACGTGGCCATGAGAGATCTTTTGGAAGACCACTGTCATAATCCTTCCCAGTTGCAGCCTACAGTTTTCTATGAATAAGTATTTTGTATAAAACCGCTTTACAGGAGTCTCTCTGACACAGCAGGGCTGGAATTTTTCCACTTGCATTAAAGAGCTGTAATTTCTTTGCTTATTACCAGCTGAAAGGGACTGAGACGTCGTTCTGAGAGGCTGGTTATCTAGCAAAGAGGCCCATGAGTAAACAGAATTGCCAGAGAAAGAAAAAGCAAAAGAGACCCTGCCTATCCTGATGATATCAGAAGCCACACAGATATAGTGACGGTCTGTTCATGGTTTTTACTTTTATGAGAGCCATCAAATCTGTGATTAAGAAATAATTTGCTACGTTTGTGTTTTGTGCATAACAGCTATTCTGGTCCTGAAGGATTTAGGTGCCAAACAGCTCCCGCAGCCAGAAGGACCCAGAGGGAACACCTGACTCGGTACCTACAGGATCACTAAGAACATCTAACGCTAATGCAAGTGACTGACTCATTCTTCGGCCTGCCTTTCAGGCATTTACCTTGCTCTTCCAGCAACACAGGGAACTTAAGCACTGATTTTAAGACTTTGCTTCTCAGGAGCTGGTGCCTAAGCATCATAATACCCAGTCAGTACATGAGAATCTCAGACCTTCGAACACTTTGGAAATTACCATGAGATTATGCAGAAAGGCACAATCTGGGGTATGATTATACCTCACTCTATAGCTTTCTGCCTTCAAAACCTTTGCTTCTCCAGCCATCCCAATGCTCACCTCCACAGAGAGAGTCTTTCCCAAGCTGAACAGGAGAGGGTGCATGTTGAGGTCAGGATCTTTGCGGAAGCAGTTGGGTTTGGCATGGTGCTGGTTGTGCAGGTGATTCCACCAGCTGGCTGGTAACCCCTGCAGGAAAAGTTGAAGACCAGGGCTTCAAACTAGAACAATATCAACAATTACATCACTATTTATCCACCTGTTATTGATGACTGCATCACACTTCCCTCACAGGCAATATTGCCTGAATATAGGGACACTCCCATTCATTGCTTAGGCTGGATTAGCCCCAGACAATATTCCCACTGTGAGGCAATTACCTTCAGAACATTTATCACAACGATCTGCAGAAGTCGATTCCATTTAGGCGTCTTGAAGACAGAGCAGTGTCCCAGATCGTGTTGGAACCAGCCCATCTGGATCTGGAAGACAAAAGGATCACTGAGGAAACAGAATCACAGCAGCGTTGCGTTAATTTGCCTCGGGAGTCTCTGTAATTCATAGTTCTTCTGGTTTGGGGAAGGAACACTACCTGCTATCCTACGTGCTCAATGCCAAGAACTTCCTTCTAGGCTACTGTCAGCTAAAGCTGCTCAATGCCAGATACTGGTTTTATTGATTTTATTGTGGCAGCTAAAGGGAAAGCAGCAAAGCGCCATTACAATTAATTTGGCTGTTACAGCGTGGAAGTCTTTTGCTCCCATTGCAAATACATAATTTCCAAGTAACCAGCTAGAAAGTGTAAGAATTTCCAGATCCATAGCTTCATTGCATTTCATATTACCATGGAAATACAAGAATGATCTTTGAGGAACATTTGCCTTAGCAAATATTAGGCAAACAGAATGGATTCTTTAAAAAATTAGTTACTTCACTCTTGCTCCATAGATGTCTGGACAAACCTAAGGTCTCAGCACTACTAAGGAAATCATGCTTTCTTCCACCCCTCACCCTCCAATTTCTCCTACCTAAGGGCCACGAAGTCCTGTTCCCTCCTTCCCTACACCAACCCTGACAGGTGTAGTACCCTTCTATGATTCAGTTTACTAAACCAGCAGAAAACTATTCAGGGCTAGTGAGTGCGATTGGCTCATAAAGAACCCAACAAACACCAGAGCCATCAGTCAGCAAACAGAAGGAACATGGAGCCAAAAGTGGAGCTGAGAATGAAATAGTCCCTCTTTTGCTGGGGTAAGTGATTAGATCAGCTCATCCCATCTTGTGAAACTGCCAGCTCCGCAACACCCCACCAGCCCTAGGAGCAGCTTGTCGGCAAAACTAGATTTGCTGGAGGCAACAGAAATTGTGTCCTGTTGTCTTCAGCCATATTACAGGATCTAAGAAGAGGCAGTAAAGCAATGACTGGGATATGAACGTTTCATTAATCCTCTCCATCTGGAAGAGCCAAACACGTCTGCAACGTGGAACGGCTGTCAGCAGTTTACCTGAGCAATGGTGAAGAACGCAATGCCAACCAGGAAAGGCACTAAGGATATACCAAAGTACCAGACCACAAGCCAGGATGCAGCATCCAGTACCAAGAGGTGAAGGAAAATCAGGAAGAAAAAGATGTAATTTGGCCTCAGAAGTCCCATCTTCTCAATAGTGCAGCGCAGCTCACGAAAATCCTCTAAAAGGGATTTCTGTGGGTAAAGTGAGTATTAATATACTGCCTACTTTGAAAAGGTAACATAGCAGCCCCAGGAATCCCAAAGTAGCCATGGAAGGCAGAGGAGACATTCTATCAGAGGGGTCTCTGTGCAAAAAAATGAGCACGAGATCAATAGATCTTAGTTTTGCTTTGACACTGGAAAACAAGGTGCGGCCAGGCTTTGTTACCGGGATGTCACAGTGGGAAGACCTGAGCAGAATTTGGGGCTCTGGGTCTCATTCCTCACACCGAGGTGTGGATTTAGTGATTCTGGGGCAGTGCATGTTTCCATGCCCAACTGCTGCCAGCTGCCTCCCCACCACCCAGCCTATGGCACAGCGTCACGTGTGCTGCTTCAGAAATTATTTCTGCTAGCTCTCTTATTTTCCGTCTCATCTCATACTGAAACCCAAGCCATTCCCACAGGTGGATTTTAGGACACTCACTTTTTTATTAGACTCGAAGCTGGGTTGATCTGGTGCCAACTCCCCAATCAGCAGAGATTTCAAATATTTTTTCACAAGAGACTTGTCATTATGAAATGCTACAAAGGCATCCTGAGAAACACACAAAGAAAGGCGGTAAGAAAAGGTATGTGACTAAACACCAGATGCTGAACCTCTCCTCTTCCCAGGTCTTTGTTATAAAACATAATCCAGTTTCCTTTGTCCATTTTCATCCCTTTGGTTGCTCCTGTAGTTCTTTGCCATCAACTGGAGCTTGGCCTAAGGAAGCTGGAGAAGTTTCAAGAAACTAGATTTCATAAAACTACCTGGGCGAGGCTGGTAATAAAGATTAAAGTGTGTGATGAAAAACTCTTTGCGGAGGGAAACATGCTCTTTCATCTGCTTGTTTCAGCACAGTCCTTCCCTAGAAGGCTCCAGCCAGCAGCCCTGCCCTATGGATGGGATTTTTCCTTATATTAAGAGAAAACACGTCAATGAATGAGGTGTGTCTTTGCCATGCTTAGGATGATGTTTTTAAAATCCTGTATTTATTACACTAGGGCCATAAGAAATATATGCTGAAGCTCCACACACAGCAGGACTAACTGGGTATCTCTTATAGTGTCCTGTAAGTTTTCAGACTGATGTTTTGGGGAACTGAGTAACAGTAGTGACACACACGGGTCTGTCCAAGAACCATTTGAAATACCAGTTTCAAAATCAAATATAAACCATGGAATAAAGGATGAAAATCCAGATAAACCAAAACTCTTCTTTAGCTCATGTCCTCAGTCAATTTTCCAGAAGAAAGGTAAAGAGGCTGATCATACTCTTCTGTCTTCCAGAAAGAGTAGATCTAACAAAATCCTCAGTGTCTGAGCAGCCAGGCACTTGCTGGTTTTGGCTCTGAAGATCAACGCGAGTGACCACATCACACAAAAATTCTGGTCAGGATTAAGTCCCTGGAAGAGGACAGGGAACTTCCCTTGTGCAGTCTGACATGCCTCTGGGGTTTCTTGTTTAGAGACAGTCTCTCTCCGAGTACTTTAGCCTAGAAGAAGTCAGAGCAAGGTGACTTTTTGGACAGATTAGCTTTCTACGGATATCTAGTGACTTTGCCACAGTGACAAATGAATAACTCTGTCCAGAGCCAGAGGACTGGGGAAATCTTTCCATTATGATTCTGTGCTACTCACCCTACGGTTTTTTTCTACATTTTTATGTAGCTCCCTCTTGCCAGGAATTCTAAAACTGAGCCAAGCTCTACATATCTAGATTGCAGCTTAGCAACAGAAGTCAGAACCCCTTTAGGCAGAATTTCCTATCCACAATATCAGTATCACAGAAATGCAAGCCTTTCAGTCCTGCAACCTGCCTTTTCTCCTCCCTGCTCTTAGGCCCTGATTATCATCTTATGAGATATTAACTTTAAGGACTACCATCTGCAACACACCTAACCTCTAACATCTGACATCACTGTAATGTTCTGCAGTGCATATTGTCTATATTTTCAAAGTAATCTGCACAGAGGAAGGAAATCCTCACCATATATATATAAGTATGAGCTCTAGAGGAAGATAATTCTCACCGTATATATACAATTATGAGCTCTGGAGTAGTCAAGAGTACTTGGGAAAAAATCCTGGAGCCTGGCTTTAGGCAAAGTCATGCATCAGGCAGTCTTTTGAGACACCTTTCCAGCCTGCTTTTCTGTAAAAGTGTGTATTTCTCAGAATATATGAACATAGCAGCATTTTAAAAGCAAAAAGAATGATAAGGATTAGCAGAATAAAAATCGAGAGCAAGGCAGAAGAATGTTGTTACGATGCAACATAATTCCACAGTGTATCCACAACCTACTGCATGTAGTTCTGGTCCTTCTGTCTTCAAAGGGATGTAGTACAACTACATGTAGTAAAAGAAGATGAATAGAGTTCTGGAACAGCTTTCGTATTAGCCTTGGAAAAGAGGTAACAGGTTAAAGAGTTTTAAAAACCCATAAGTAGCACTGAGAAAATGATGGAAGATTTATTCACTGCTTTCATCAAACAATAATGAAATTATCAGGGAGTAGGTTTAAAATGTGCAAAAGTAATAATGAGGAAAAACAGATTGTAACTGTAAATAGAAGTAAGATCAAAGGTCATTCTTTAAGCTCATTCATACCAGACAAATTCACTGTGGTTAAAACCCCTGGGTGTCTAAAATGCATAATAATCTAAATGCAAATCCTTACACTGGTGGGGGCAGAAGCTGGGAAGGCATAGCCTGGGGACAAATCGTTCCATGCATTCTGTATTCCTGACTCCCTTTGTGAAAGTCCAGTAACAGAAGCTGCAGGAGATGGCACCAGGCTACAGGGATCCCTGGGCTGGCTTGGTATGGCTGGTCTTACGTTCTTAAGAGTGGCAGCCTCAAGGTTTGTCTCTACTGCTGCAGTAAGCTCGTTACAGCATGGCACAGAGCACCATCTGAAAGGGTTGTGTTGATTTAAAATTAATCTTTAAGTAAAAACACAGTTTTCATTAAAACAATACTTTTAGCATGCTTAAAGCCCCTTTAGAGGAGACTACGGTGAATTAGCGCACACAGGAGGTTTACTGGAACAGAATTACTGGGGAGCTAACACGTTGGTGAGGGAGCTGGCAGTGGTTGGTGGGCAGGACGAGTGGGCCCCTCTTCAGTGCAGCACTGTTCGCAATCCACATCATGTTATGCAGGTGCTGCGTAATGGACTCAACCCACTCTTTAAAACAGGGCTGTATCTGCCAGTCAGCGAGCTAGAGAAGAAAATCAACAAGGCTCAGAAGCCTTCTTTTTCTTCATTTGAGAACACTAGGCATTTTTCTGCCTCAGTTTCAAGTAGGACAAAAGGAGTAAAACGTGAAAAATAACCAATGTGATCCTTTCTGGGCCATGAGTTCAGAAGTGCTGTCCCATTTTGCAGACTGAAACCTGAGGAATTAGGCTAAGCAACTTCTTTGAAGTCAAAAAGTCTTGTCATGACAAGAATTAAATCTGGGTCTCCCACACCATAAGTTTATGCCATAATCTTGGTCATCTTCCTAATGCACATATTTCTGACTACTCAGAAATTCAGTGTCTACTTTCAGCAAATAGTCTGTGACTTCTGCTTAGAATTTATTATTTCTGCCAACAAGCAACAAATTATTTTAGAGAAATCCACTAAACCAAAGAACTTTGCAGGAATCTCTGGAAAATCTATTTTCAAATAGTGATTATTTGTAGAATCTTTCCTCATCTTCTGCAGCCAACCGTCATTCTGATGCTTCCCCAGTCATTTTTCCTGTATTTTCTTTCTTACCCCCCCAGCTTTGAAATAGCCTTTTTGCTCAAGACTCCCTTCTCCACTTAGCTGTACAAAATAGTGCCACTTCCTTGAGTACCCCCTTCTCT
Source organism: Phalacrocorax aristotelis (assembly GCF_949628215.1). Lineage (NCBI taxonomy): Eukaryota > Metazoa > Chordata > Aves > Suliformes > Phalacrocoracidae > Phalacrocorax > Phalacrocorax aristotelis. The sequence continues at coordinate 69,025,502 of NC_134280.1, forward strand.
TGCTTCACTGCCCCCAAAATGACTTTATGTTTGGATATTACCTCCTCCATATCTGTCTTATCGATCTACCTACCCAAGCTCTATCTTTGATTATCACTGATCCCATCCACGCGACACGGAACGAGAAGTCTTTAAAGTAAAAATACGCACTGAGCATATTGTTTCCTGCCCTCTTCCCTTTCTCACGGCTACAACTGAGACGCTTTTCAAGTATCTGGAAGGTGGCTTGCCTGATCACGCCTAGTGGCAAGACAACCTGCATTGATATTGCTTTGTTTACAGCAGGGCGTAATGAGCCTAGACAGAGCTTTACAATTTGCATAGCAGGTAACTCTGACCTTCAGGGTAACAAGAAGAGCACTTTTACAGACAGCACAGACGTGTCCCCTACGTTATCTGACCAACTACCACGAGCACTCTCCACTGGAGTCCCACCATGTCATCCTGCCCTGACAATGGAACCACCTTCCTCCACTGTCCTCCTAGACCTTACCGTAGCATCTTGCCCAGCATAGTGGCTAATAACTCGGCTGCCTCCAGGGTGTTGTTTGGAAAACCTGCTGACATCATAAACCTTCCTGTCAATCACCAGCCATTGCTCCTGACCTTGACCATGGCCATTGTGGATTCTGATCTCTTCCCAAGTGAAAAGCTGTAGAAAGGCTGAAACAGGTCGCGTCTCCTTTTCAGTGGAGCCAGTCTGGGGAGCCATCTGTACTGGTAGATGGGCAGTCAGCACTGAGGTTCACTAGTCTGAGCTTTGCAGCACTGCGTCCAGGCAGAGGGTGAACCATCTCAGCCTGGCCGTTATATAGTCCCACTCCAGGCCACTCCCTGTATTTCCAGGGCTGGTTGGCTCCCCTTGCCCAAACACACCCTTCCCTAGCTCCCTCCTCTTCCACATCCACAGCGGACACTTTGACACACCCTTGAATAAAAGCCCTGTTCCTTCTTGTCTTTTCTGAGTTGTCTTTGGAATGTCTGATTACGCATGAGAACTGTAGACTGCTTCACCGAATACAAATGTGCATAAACAGAAAGACTTAGGAAAATTATCTGTTATTCAGTTAAATGGGATGGCAAAATGACAGAAAGAACTATTAAGTGATCAGCTTCATGGAGCATTAGGAACTGGCCAAGGTAAGCTGTTAACTTGCTTCCACACAGCTGAGTCAATATGGGGCTTAGCCAGAAGAGAAATCTGGGGAAGGCTGTGGGCAGCTCTTCCACAGCAAATATTCAGTGACCTTAGAAAACTGAAGCACTGTCAGCATCCTGTAACCCTTTAACCAGTCACTAACATCAGGAAATCCTGCATTTACCATGCAGTGGAACTTCATAAAGTCATACAGCACCAAAATGCAAAGCTGTAAAGGAGCTTGTGTGGCGAGCCAAAAGCTGCTATTAAATATGTTTGCTAACGTCTCTCATTCAACTGTAATTCCTGCCTTCAGGGCATAGAGCCAACTTGTACACTGGCACGGTGGAAACAGCAGAATGCTCCAAGGTCTGCGGTCTCCCCACAAAGTATCTCCTAATGGTCCCATCGCTACCCAAAAACTTCAGGTTGTCCTCGGCCTTTGAAATTTACTGAGTTGACCCTGGCACACTAAATTCACGTGCCTTTATTAACTAAAAGCACTGTTGATCAAAACACCACCAGATTAAAGAAAAAAACACATTAAGAAAACATGATTGATCTCCTGTTAATTCAGCTTGCACATGGACAATGTTTTGTCAATGTTGTTTTCAGAGTTTCCTGTGTTTACCCCAGTCATTCAGTCATCTCATTGTTCAAGTAATTCATTCATAAGTCAACAACAGACATTAAGAGATTTTGGGGTTGAGAATAATAACAACAACTATTAACACCAAGTTTGGCTGTAGATGAGGAGTTTCTAAAACCGTGTTTAATGGCACTGTTTACATAATTAACTTCACTTAAATATTAGTCTTGTAGAGCCAAAGTCTAAACATTTCTGATGTTCAGAGAGGGTCTGCTATGCAGTAAAGAGGTAAGAGTTCTCAGCTGTAATAAATAGCAAAGAGAAGGTGATGCCATGATTCTTGTGAAGTCACATCAATTTTGCAGGTGACCCAGAAAAAACTAAGCCCACATATAGGAAATATTGCCCTACTTGAGATTTAGGATTCTCTTAATCTTGGGGGGGTGGGTTTAATCCAAAATTACTAGCCGTGGGTGCTTTTGAGGAAGATACAAGCAGTAGGCAGGGATGGTATAGTCTGTCCTCATTAGGTTTCCATCCTACCCCTTTATAATGCAATACTGAGTTAAGTCCCGATTCATGTTTCCCACCTTACCCCAAACTTTTTATTTCTGTTCATAAATGTATTATGTTTGTAACCACAGATATTGTCTACAATGATGTCCAGTCCCTGTGTGAAACCTAACAAGTTCTACGCCTCAACTACCTCTCGTGACAGTGACTTTCACAGACAATTCACCTATTGTGATTCAACAGAAAGTGGTGGTTGTGATGAGCTCCCAGTTCTGAGATGGACTGAAAAAACTCAGCTGAAGTTGCAGATTTCAGGAAGGACAGAAAGATAAGGAAGCCAACCTATGTCCCTGAGCAAGGTACCCCAGCAGGGTGAGATGAAACTATGGCTGCGTTCCCTGTCTCCCAAGCAGACGGCATGCAGGAAACCTAGGCGAGAGATGATCAAAGCAGAGATGCTCTGATCGGCCTCTGCATCAGGAGAAAGGCAGCACTTAAATTATGTAGAATAACTTTATTTTGAAGAGTTTGTCTTTAAGGGACTCTGGAATGGCGTTTACAGGGTATTTGTGATATAAGCGACCATGAAGCTTCTCAGCTTACAATTATCCTTCTTAGCAAACTCCGTTCAAGTCTCAGGCTGCACACACAGTGGCAAATGTGAAGCCTTGGTTTTCGGCTGCCTTGTGTTTCTCAGTGAATTAACAGTAGCCCAAAACCTGTTGGATAGAGCGAGCTGAAATCTCACATAGCAGAGACACCTACCTTGCCCTCAGCCCTGCATGGAGTGGGCAGTCTTTCTGGCTGACACAGAACTGTAAATTATGTAATTCTAATTCTTTAAATCGTGTAGCATCTTGCAAATTAATCAGTCAAGCCCAAAGCAACCGTTTAATGTTCCTGACATGTGGCAATGGTTGAACCACCCTAGGTAAAAGAGAAATTCATTAGAAGGCAGTGATAAAAGCATGGAAGGATTTTCTATTGTGCTGTCACGTTGCATTTTTTAACCCTTCATCCTGCTCCAAATAAAAGTTAAGAGTATCCACACTAATGATGTGTTCAAGTTCTAGCATGGAATGTGTGTAGAGTCTTACATAAATCGTGTTCAGTACTTGAGGTGGTGGTAATAAAATATGCAATATTTGTTGCAAATTTCTGCATATGGGTTGTTTTTTTTATATATATACATGTAAAAAATTTCAAGTGACTCCATAGCTGGCTGAAAGTACAAAAAACCCTTCCCATCGTCTTATTTTCAGACTTGTAAATGTAGCAGCTGCCTGAAAAGAAGCAGATAAAAATGTGGGTTTAGATTCTGGTCTACGAGGAGCTGGAGAATACAGAGCCAGGATCATATGGGAGTGAGCAAACACAGGATGTCTCTGCCTATACACAGTATAGGCTTTCACTATATAGGCTTTCACAGTATAGGCTCAGTAATCATGGCTTTCACTGTTACACACTGTGGGTACCAGTAACCACCAAACCACTGTCGTTACTTAGATGAATTAAGTTTGGGAACTCTACGATAATTGTCCTCCATATTAACAGTGTGCATAGTATTTAATGTCTGAATTTATTCAGCATCAGATCCCATCCAGAGGTCCTGTAATGCCTATTGATATTACATGACATTAAAAAGCCTCAAACAAGTCCTTTCCCGATCTGAAAGCAGAAGCTGCCTCCGTCTATATTACCCAGGTCACCAAACAAATTTCAGACTTGCCTGGAAGAGCCCAGATAGACAGTGAAAGCCACCTCAGTCATGCTCACCCAGAGAAACTATTGAGAAATCAGTGAATATAAATTTACACCATACTCAGCGTTCTGCAGCAACTACCCACACACCTGCCAAAACCTATGTCATACGCATCTGGGAGCTAGAATACGTGCACAGAGCTATTCTACATCGCTGCTTTTGTGACTAAGAGCCTCCTTGCACAGGCACTTGACAGACAGAGTTTTGCAGATTTCCAGAAAGCTAGTACGTGACTGATGAAACAATAGTTATTGCGTCAACATTTTTATCCAGGATCACGTAAACGTTTGCCATTTACACTTAATCCACTGGAGGTAAACTGGCACAGAGTGGTCCAGAAGAGAATCTAGTACTGAGACACACTGAAGAATGTTGTTTCTAAGAAAATCTCTTGTTCCAGCCAAGTCCTCTAAGTACTGAGTAATTTTGTCATACAGGATGCCACCTATGGTTCTTTTGACCACTTTTTCTATGAAAACTAAATTTTATATGAAATCTGTCACACGTGTTGTGAGAACACCTACCACACTGTGTTCAGTTTGGGCCCCTCACTGCAAGAAAGGCACTGAGGGGCTGGAGCGTGTCCAGAGAAGGGCAGCGGGGCTGGAGCAGGGTCTGGAGCACAAGTGTGCTGGGGGGCGGCTGAGGGGGCTGGGGGGGTTTAGCCTGGAGAAGGGGAGGCTGAGGGGAGCCCTTCTCGCTCTCTGCAGCTGCCTGAGAGGGGCTGGAGTGAGGGGGGGGTCGGTCTCTGCGTCCAGGTCACTAGTGATGGGACGAGAGGAACCGGCCTCAAGCTGTGTCAGGGGAAGTTTAGGCTGGATATTAGGAAAAACTTCTTCACCGAAAGGGCTGTCAAACATTGGCACAGGCTGCCCAGGGAGGTGGTGGAGTCCCCATCCCTGGAGGTATTTAAAAGAAGGGTAGACGTGATGCTTGAGGATATGGTCTAGTGGTGGACTTGGCAGTGCTGGGTTAGCGGTTGGACTCGATGCTCTTAAGGGTCTTTTCCAACCTTAACAATTCTATGATTCTAAGTGAAGCTCCTGGGCAAGACTGGATGAAGAACATCTATGTTATGAGCTGTACAGTCTTACCCAGAAGGAGGATTTAGATACAAGATAGACAGACAGCTATGGGTTGTACCTGTCTTTCTTCGTTATGAGGGCGGTGAGGCGCTGGCACAGGTTGCCCAGAGCAGCTGTGGCTGCCCCATCCCTGGCAGTGTTCAAGGCCAGGTTGGACGGGGCTTTGAGCAACCTGGTCTAGTGGAAGGTGTCCCTGCTCATCACAGGGGGGTTGGAACTAGATGACCTTTAAGGTCCCTTCCAACCCAAACCATTCTATGTTTCTATGTCTTCAGTGTTAGATGTCAGCAGCACAGAGAGTTTAAGCGTGACCTTGGAGGCAAGCATCTACAATTACAGCTGCACTTATCTATGCAGGCAGACCTGAGACGCTCTGCCCTGCCCTGACTGCTCCGAAGCCATGCTGGAACAGCACCTTCCCTTTGTGCAGGGCTCGTGGATGCTCTGCCCTAAAGTGGCTCTGACCACCGGCAGGGACCTGACCTGCACCTGTCTGATCCCACTCCTGTAGGCAGAACCTGTGTTCCTTCATGGACCCTCATTCAAGACTCGCTCTTCTGTGTCTATGGTGTGTCTCCTTCCAAACACAGCAAGGAAACTGAAATTGTTAAAATTATTTTCTCTCTGGCACCAAACTTATTTGGGAATCCATAATTCAGGAAAAGGCTACATTCTGATACACCTCCTCATTCTTTTCAAGAGAAAATAACTTTTGCAGACTGCAGATTTTGTTTTGAAGAAATGTTTTGGAGAAAAAAAAGAAATCCAGTAATTACTTGCTTCATAAGAACATTAAAAGACGCTGTGTGAGTCAGAAGAAAAGGATGAGGTTTTCCTTTTTTTAGTGTACCCTGAATTAATGAGACACCACCCTGTGTCTTGGATAGGGTTACTTTTCAGGAACATCATATACTTTCAGAAATGGGAAGAGAAAACAAAAGCAAAACCAAGCTTTTTTTTTTTGTAGGGCACAGATTCAGGCCTGCAATGGAGGCCCTCTTCACTGCCTCGAGGGGTTTAGATATTCAGAGGTAAATTTGAGTCCAGATTTTCAAAGTCTTGATTAACTTTGTTCCATTCCTTAAGCCAGATATCAGTAGTAAGCTAACGCATGGGTTCTTTCCTCTGTGAAAGCAATTCTTATATCCTTTACAAAAGAGAAAAGAACACCCGTGAAATACTGCTGTTTGGGTGGTGGCAAACTTCGCTGTCACTCCTAGCTTTGGGTTGTGTTTTATGGGTAAACAATAAAAGAACAAGATGGGTGCCATGTTAACGATAGCAACGTGTAAAATTAGGTTCTGTAATAAGTACTGTGAACCTTCTCAGCTAAAACTCCCCACAGACCACTAAGTTGCATTAAGGCATTGAACAATATTATATAAATTTTTTGCACTCCTAAGTTATTAAAACCCCTACACAGAAGATGCTGCAATGCTGCACAATGAAGCTGTAAAACTTGACATGATTTGCTGTTGCAATTCTGATGTGACCTTCTCATACACACATCGCCTGTAATTACACACCCCAGATTCTTTTTAAGGAGGGACGATATGAATCTCTTTAACAATCACCGTGCACTTTTCTGTTTTATCTCATTTAACTGGCTATTCCTATGAAATATACCTTTCACATCCTCCAACTTCATGAAAGTCAGAACCCCAGGGGCTTTTCTGTGGCTTTAAGATCTAAATTCAGCTGATCTAAAATTATAAATTCTAATTTAGCAGCTGTTAAAAAGCCCCTCTCTCAAGCACACAGGTAGCATTATATATTGTTACAAAGAAGAAATAAGACACAGCATGATCCAAGCTAAATTTGTTAAATGCCTGTTACAAACCCGCTTTGTTTTTCCACTGTTATATATTTGGGGTTGTTTTTTTCAGACCAGTCAGCATTTTTATAGTATTTTCTGTGTTCGGTGCAGAGCACACACTGATTACAGACACACTTCTGTGTGCTCTGGCTATCCGAAATTGTGCATCCACAAAAGAAAAATTCTACAAAAGGCGACCATGCTTGAAAGGTTTTTTTAACAGGTGGCTTGTGCAACACCAATTAGGAACAACATGGCATAAGCAAGGATTAAAACACCCATGGTGGTTCCACAGCCTACACGAGAGCACCTTCTTCCTTCTCTTCTTCCTGCGCGTCTTGGGCCGCCTTCCAACCTCTGCAACACACGAGGCAGGGATCCTGCAACAACTTGCCTCCTGCACGATTCAACCATTAATCAATTCTCTGGCCCTCACCATCTCCCTCCTACACTATCCTTCCTCAGACATATATTGAGGTGTATATTCTCAGCAAGGCAACATATGCATTTTCACTCAGAGCTGTGCATCAACCTTAAACTTTTACATCCTACCCTCTCCACGAGGAGGTCAGTCATATTTTTCATTTACATGGCTGGAGAAGCTTTTGCTACTTGCTTTAATTTCTTTTGCAAAGTTCAATTTTTTTTGACACCTTAGCAATTCCTACTTGCACTTCCATGACCTTTTCCCTATTCTTTGCATTCCCAATCTGCTTCACACATAGCTCCTTATCAGTCTAAGGTGCTTTCCTGAGTTTGTTTCTCCCCTCCTTGCTAGGGACATTAGCCCCATAAAGTTTTTACCCCCTAAGGCTCCGCCATACTTTCGTCAGAACTAGCTGACTGCAATGATTAGTTTCTTTCATTTTTCAAACTTTGCTCTTAAATAAAAGCAGCAAAGGCTCAAGTGCAGGGCAGCTAAGCTGGGCCACGTAGCTCTGATGTGGGTGCACATACACGCCTAACTGCCAGTTCTTTTATCTCTGGTGGCAGACCGTAACTTTCAGCCACCAGCTACTCTCTCACTCCAGACAAAAATGTTCTGGACTCATTTCTAGGTGTTCTATGGTACAAAGGCAGAGGTCTAGCGTGTTCAGGACGCAGGGACCCGAGACTGCAGCAATACAAACCGCTTGGTATTTTTCTGTTGCATTTGTTTTGCTTTTAATTTTTTTTTTTTTCTTTTGTAAGAGCTACCATTGTCTAATGAGGGAAACCAGCTGCACCTCTCTGCAAACAAGGGAAGCATGCAGAAGTGCTTTCAGATGCAGGTGAGCAGTGTGTTTATATGCCTACGAGGGCTGGCATATAGCTCAGCACAGGTCATGGGTTGCCTGCAAGACGACTCTAGATGGAGTTTGGTTCCAAGAACAAGAACATACACCCTTCTTTGCTAAAAGTCTAAGAATATTTAAGAGAAGGAATTACCAATCCAGAATGCTTTCATCTGATCCCTGCGTGGCCTCATAGGTGGTCAGCGTCAAGCTAGTTTTGACAGTGGCTCATTACAAGGGACAATGGATACTCCAGATCTGTATATGAATGGCTGGTCAATAAGAGGAAATGGTCAAGCAGCAGAAAAATGATCAAGCATCAGGCAAACACCTACAATCCTTGTAAGCAACCTTGTAACTCTCTAGTTTGAGGTTAATACATAGAAGTTATACCCTATTCCTGTCCAATTTCTAGAGTTCCTGAGTTCTTGTTGACCATAGCTTTTCTCTGTTGAGACAGTTTTCAGGCAATGTCAAATTGATTATAGTTCTGGACCTGTCTCCAACAACTATGGTGAAATTCTCTTTACATTTTACAACCATATGGCATCCTACCCCTGCGTGGCACTTTTTCCTAGAATAAGTATCATGAGCTTTCATATGTAGGCATTCAGATGTATTAGTGGGCAGGCACTGTCTCGGCAATCTAGCGACCATGCTTCAGACCATCAGGCACTCCCTGCTGCAGGAGCAGGGTCTGTCCAATGTCAATCTATTTCCACTTTCTCCATCCAGGTTTCCCATAAAGTATGTAGTCTCCTGGGGTAGCACGCTACGTTCAGCAAACACAACTGCGCAGACCTTTGTCACTGGCCAAACCAAGGCTTCAGCGCTACCCTAGAATTTGAGGCAGCATGGAGTAGGTGTATGGCTTTTTATGTTTGTATATAGGGTGCGTAAGGTCTGTCTTATGACAAGAAGTTCAGTCGCTATACATTTTATTCAAGAAGGCATCATACTAGATCCCGTTTTAACTCTGAGACTAGAACATCCATCTCTCAGGCAGTCAACTTCCCAAGTACAGTTAATTCTACAGCAAATGGTCTGAGCCAGCATGAGTCTTATTCATGCATTAAAAGCATGAGTAAGAATTTTATACCTCCCTAAGATAGCCTTTGAGGGCTGTGGCATTGCCAAGGCAATCCTGCTTTCCTCCCATATTACAAGAAGTCCAACTCCTACTGCTGGGCCAGACATCACCCTGGTTCTCTCTGACAAGTACCACAGGCTGGAACACACCACGGCTTCAGTTCCCCCAGTACAAAAATCTTGAACAAACTAAGACGAGAGAATCTTGATGAGTCCTATTGTTCTGATATGACTTTGGAAATTTTGCAAATTTTCTCTTTTTAATTTTCAGAAACAAATTCCCACATGTTCCGCCTCTAGCCTTCCATCTGCTGACACAAAGTTTAGGAATCTATCCCAGTCTATCCCTGCCTTGACATGTTCTGCCTCACAGCAGTTATGGGTGGTGACTATCGTTGTTAAATTGATGTTGTTGTTCGCGCAGAAGAAAAGTTTTGTTCAAGAATTAGAAGTTGTCTATAAGACACAGACCATAACACAAACCAGCTACACAGAATGTCTGTTCTGGAATATGAATTACACTCCAGCAGGCCTTTTCCCCGTATTTATTCCTCTAATTCGGTAACTTTGGAATATTTGCTCAAGACAGAAATATTTGTAGCTTTCTAGTTTCACATGAAGTCACATGTTTCTGATCTTCGTCTTGGATGAGGGGAGAAAAGGGGATAAAATAGAGAGAACCTCAAAATGACCAAGACACAACCTGAGCTCATTGGCAGCATCTTCATTCGTCTTTTCTTTTACTTGAGCAACATCCAGCATTTATTACTTCATCTTGTTCCTTTTTCATAACTGATTGTGAGATGATCCTAGAAAGGAATTCAAACTCACTTGTTAGGGCATTTGTATCTTTTCTTGCCAGAAGAAGTTATGATTCCATCTGGCTTTGTTTCTCTCTGGCTAAAGGTTTGGTTTAGAAGCACTCATGTTCATCCCAAAAGGTCTGTTATGCAGGACGTGACCTAATTATGATAACACTGCCCACAGGACTTCCCCGACTTCTTTCTGAGTCAAACAGCCTCAGTTTACAAGGAATCATCTTCAAGAAAATTAAGTTATTCTTGAATTTTGATATTTCCCTTAGGGGACAATCTATCACTGCTCCTGCTATATTGAACATTGGGGTAATTAACCTTGGTACTAAGAATTTGCACCTTTTGTATAGCTTGAACATGTTTCAGCTACTGAGTATTTCTTTATCACTAACAGATTGAAGTACTGCCTGCTATAAAATTTCTCATTTTATGATCAAGTCACTACTTCTTTTATTGGGCTCAGGGAGCTCCGAAAATTTATTCTTCTACAATAAGGAACTTTCCTAAGGCTTTAGGTTTTCCTACATCTCTGCCCTATATCCTCTTTAGCTCTTCAACAGTGCTTTTGTATTGCAGACACCACGCCTGACTAAAATATCCTGATAGCAGACATGTCCACATAGAACGTAGGAACTCTTCCCTATTCCTGCCCCTTTTTAGCCTTTGTACATGCAAGTCCTTTTTTTTTAGGCATTTCAGAAAGCATCATTCAGCTGGGAGCTCGTGGGCAAGAGGCAACGTACAATGACTTCCATGTCATCTTCTGTTCTGTTCTCCTAATTATCTCAGATAATTAGGAAGGGCCAGAAAACCAAAATGGATTCAATTTCTCAGCAGTGGCTGGTTCTGCTTGAATTGAGTTTAAGATAGCCATTGGAATGGGTTTGTTCTTATTCTATCTTTTAGGAGAAACAGAATTTTGTATTTCAGTAATGAGCCGTGCAGGCAAGATTCTGCACGGGAACACTCCGAGTAGGCAGGGTTGCTTCATCTACCTCCCCATGCTTTTTACCAGAGCCTGTGTCTCTCGCTGAGGGCAAAATCTTGCTCCCTTTTCTGCAGCTTGGGCCAGTGTGAGGAAAACAGCAAGTGATAAAATGGAAGAAGGGAAATCCTGACAAAAGTTTTCTCTACAAAGGTAATTAAGCTTTGGAAGACATTGCCCAGAAAGCCTACCGGATCTCTGCCCCTGCAGGTTTTCAGGACTCAAATGAATAAAGCCCTAAGCAACCTTGCCTGAATTCAGTATTTACACTGTTTTGAGCATGAGGTCAGAATATATGACCCTGATATGATATATGATACATAAATATATGATGTCCTTTTTAACCCGAACAATCCTATGATTTAGAGGTCCTGAGGCCCTGTTTGCCCAGAAAGACACAGCCTTTGGCATCCATACAGGACATATTTGGGCTATCCAGGCATCACCTTCAGTAGCTGTAGGTGTTAATAACATCTCTTATACAGCAAGAAACATGTATCAGTGAAAACAATCTTCTTCCCAGAGAGCTGAGTTTCGACAGTAACGGTCATCTAAACGCAGCAGTTTAATACGAAGTGAGGCATCTAATCTGAACTAGTTGTGTGTATTCTCCCTATAGAGCCTGAAGAACAACAAGCATTTCCAGAGGTAAACAACTGTATTTCTCTTAGATTTTTAATTAAAAGGGCATCTGGAGTGCCCCCCTTTACCTCCAATGGCTGTAGAAGGAGCCAAAATGCTTAATTTTTCAGATAGTTATAACTTCGAAGAGATTCATCCTAACCTAAGCATAGGACAACTTTTACAATGTTCCCATGAGGCTGCTAGATTAGCCTTACATGATTCCACCTCCACTCTCCAAAGCCTTCGTAGAAGGGGGAAGGAGGAGATGGAAGAAAGGACAGGGTTGGCAGTGGAGGCAAAACAGTAAGAAACCCGGCCTCTAGCAGGCCCAGAAAGGAGTTCCAAAATGGAAGGAGCATCACAAAAAATATTCATGTAAAAGCCTCCTGTTTTTACAGGGAAAACATCAGGCTATGTGCTTCTGCTCGCATGCTTGACTATCAAGCAGGTTTCTGAGCACTTGACAAGTCACAAATCTATGTAAAACCAACTAGAGCCGTGTGAAGCACTTTTCTTTCTGTTTTTAATGGCACAAACATTCGACCTGCTTTTTATGCATTAACAGCAATAAGCTACCATGCAAGAACCATGGTTCAGAGGATGCAGAGAGACGTAGTTTCTTGGGGTGGGTGACTCAGTGAAGAACTCTGCTTGCAAACAAGCAAGGAAACTTAATCTGTTCTAGAGAACTAAACTGCCCATGCACTCTTTGTAAGCATGCAGGACTGCCCCTCCAAAAAAATAAATGACAAATGTATATATACATATATTTTAAAAAATCACCAAACTGGCAAGAGTCCAAATGATTAACAGCAAAAATCAAAAAGCCAAGCTAGTTCTTGGGACCAAAGACAAGGGAGACTAATATGGATCAGTTGGAGCTTTGGAAATGGCCTAACAGCTTTCTCTATATTTGTGATTCCATTTCACCTCTTTTTGCCTCCAGGGATCAAATGTTGTTTTGCATTCAACATGCGAGACATTTTCCAGTTTCCCCCACCTCAACAAGACCTGAAAGACTGTCACCAACTGGCAAGCAAGAACCTGTGAAACAAAGCCTCCAGCAACCAAAATGGAAGGGCAATTTTCACCATGATTGAGTGAGTCTCCACAGTATTCCTAGAACATCTACTGGAGGTGTCAGACACACATAAACTTCGTGTTCTAAAGACTTTTGCCCTTAGACAAGCATTCCAGTGATTAAAATTGCACTGCTAGATCATATTCTACTTGTTGTGGTATATTTATAAGCTAATTTTCCTGAAAAAAACAAAAACCAAACCATTGTGTCATTTGATCCTCCAACTCTACAAAACTGCTACTTCTCACAGAAGCAAGCTACTTTGCCTGAAGGACACCATCATAATCAGCCTTCCATATAATCACTCATTGGTGCATCATTTTTTATTGCTGTTTCAAAACTTTCTTTGTAGAAATTCCTCACCATTTTCTAAACCCTTACTATTAGCCTCTTTAGCAGACATCACACAGAAACCACATTCACCATATTCACGCCAACGAACTCCCTTCCAGTATAATGCAACTCTCTTTCTTTCCCCACCCACGAGTAGTGTTGCGTTAATACATTAGTCTTCTACACCTGACCTGTTAAGAAATCACTTTATATTCCTTAAAAAAAGAACCTATCTCAGGAATCAACAAATCCTCCTGAATAGCTGAGCTGTATCTGTTATCTACCCTTTATGGACCTACAATCATCTTCATTTCTCCTTTCCTAAAGATGGAGAAATTTCCATAACCAACACAGCTCACTCACCTCTTCAGGAATTCAGGCTAATGGAAGCAAACGCACTCAAGGATTGGGCAAGGATTGCAAATCCAGATCATTGACAAGTCAAAACGGGTGGTTGTTGGGAATGGGAAAGCTACAGCATTTTCCTCTTCCAGTTGCTCTTACCTGCTTTAACATCACCTTAACATTTTTGTAAATCCAGCAACTCCACTGCTGAAAACGTTCCTCTCTGATTTGAAAAAAAGTAATTTATTCTGGGCTGGAGCCACCTTTTTGTCCAATGATACTCCACTTAACTGGATAATCCTCAAAGCCTTTTGAAACTCAGACTGCAGTTGTTAAGACCCCTTGTAAATGCCTAATGAATTTGTCCTCCTTTGAACACCTTTGGGGTCTATATCCTTGCCCAACATCCAAATCCCCTGGAGAGGCTGAAGACTAACAGGCTTCACCTTGGGTGTAAATACTCTGTCTTCATCCCTACATACGCTTTGTTACAGTGCCAGGTGTTTTTTAAACAATTACCTTATTAATTAAATCTCTCCTTACACCATGTCATTCAAATAGCTCATTGCTTAACCTGCCACATCTGTGGCAGAGAAAAGAGCATGTAAGTACAGGATATGTGAATGCACCACACAAAATTTCAGAACTACCATCTTAGCGGTCACTTGGCTTTGAACAATTACCAACAGCAGAAGATTAACCAGTGTCTCCTACCTCATGATTTGATCCACTGCAGACATCTTCAGAGAGAATTAATTTTTATGTTTATTAAATCCATACTAGATATTTAGCCCACCTTTCATTTCCTAGTGTTTAGGCTGAACTAAAATAAAGACCAAAAAGGCCCAACAAGGTATTCCTGCTTACAGGCAAAGGTTATTTTAACATAGTCTTACCTATTACAGACGGTGAGATGGGGATATAATGTTTTGGTTAGTGAGTTTTAGGAGTTCCATTCTCACATCAGCCAAAAGTTGCTTTCAGCTGTGCATTAATTTCATATTTATTTCCTCTAAGAGAACAGAAGAGTAGGATAATAGCAAGACAAGAACCTTTAAACACTCAGGCTTCAGTTCCAAGGGAGGTTGGATGTCCTCCTTCCCTTCTGATGCCTGACTGCCACCCTGTGGCTATTCCACAATGTTCAGGTTCCATGTTTTGAGACTGAACTGTAAAGCCAAAGGGCTTCCCCTAAATGTCAAGTTTGGGGCCGCTGTGGTTCCAAAAAGGTGCATCTCAATGCGCATTCAGAGAATCTGAAAAGGGTTTTGGACTTGCATTTGAATATTGTTGTAAAATTTCAATATTAGAAGTTGCAGGGTAATCTGTCACTGTGGACTATAAACAGCCCAGAGTAATCACAGAAACTGAAGAAGTTGTCATACCTCTTATTTCTCCTCTAAGGCTGTCATACACCTGGAGAACTTCCAGCAAACTCAGCTTACACAAGCCTGCTTATGTTGATCCAGGTCCCCTTTCGGTCTTAACTTTTAGGACTGAATCAGGACATACATGTTATTTTTCCTGGTTAGTCAGGCAATTGGTTTATTGTATTGTGGATGTTTCCTGTTTATCATGGCAGAGAAAACACATGGGCCTCCAAGGTCTTAGGCACTAAACGGGAACTTAGACGTATTATTCTCTTCTGTTAACTCCTAGATCATCCTAGCCCAGGGGGTAGCTCAAATTTATTTGCATTTCAAAATTAACCACCCAGATAATGAATGTTCTGACTCTGGGCATTCAAAAAAAAGCCACTTGCTGGGCAACACCAAGCACTTCAACATTGCTGAACACTTATGGCCCACGTGACCTACAACCAGCATTTCTTCTACTTACCTCACTTGCCACAATCTGTCCAGTAAGTACTTTCAAAGCTTCATGAACTGAGCTGAAGTCTAGCTGTTTTCCTTCAAAACATGCTGGAAGTACTTGCACTTTTATAGTATCTTCATGACCAGAGCACTAGTCTCCAGCAACCAGAGAAGCTTAGGCTGCTCCCTCTTTTATCAGAGGTGATTGAAAACCTGTCCTGACAGGAGTACCACCTTTCTTGCCTGTTGAAACCATTCTACTCGCATGTCCAAATTAAAGGTTCACCAGGCCACAGACAGAGAGGACTTTATACTCAAATCTTGCAGCTATGGCCAAAATGGGAGATGGAAGCATTCTTGCTACCAGGACTGTCTGCGTGGTTTTATCCAAGGGACAAAATTCAGCATTGTGAAACTTGAGTTAGGAAGATGGAATGGCTGTAGAGGATTTTTGAAGCTTCATTGTCTTCAGTGTTTTCTCTTGCCTAGCTTAGGCAGCTCCCCACTTGTCCAGCTTTCTCTGTACATATGAAGAGCCTAGCCTGGGGGATTGGAGCTCCTTATGGAGCTGAGATGTTAAATAGCTCTCCTGACAGCATAAGAAGGCTTCTGGCCCTTTGTGGCTTAGGGTCAACACTCCTAGGTCAGAGGGGACTTTTGGCAGTGCCACTGAAGTTCCATCCTAGAGCTGATTGCCTGTTGAACTTAAGTCCTTACAGAACAGCTCTTGATTTCATCAGACACACTCACCTTCCTACCTATAAAGTAATGCAACTTCCAGAACTCAGGGGTAGATCTTTCTTCCTTTCCTCCTCATTCTGGAGGAAGAACTGGTATAGGGGTTTGCTTTGGTAGGATTAATACTGGTTACTTGTTTCTACTGCATACTTCACACAAGCTGATCCCCTTCCTCTGAAACACAAGTGCTGAGGTTTATGACAGTTCTCTCTCTGCAGCTGTGGACAGGCATTTGTTCCACGTTTTAGAGGGTGCAGACTCTTGCGCAGATGTATTTTACTCTGATGACAACAATAATTGGTAAGATAAGGAATTTTATTATTAGACTTTCCTCCATCAACAGTTCTAATAGTAAGAGGGAAAGAAACAGAGCAGGAAAAAAGAAGGTAAAAAGAGTAACTAAGGCCCATTTTCTTTATGGTCTTTATCAACAGGTATCAATAATCTAATTATTATTTTATTATTTCCATTACAATTTAGTTCTGTACTTAACAACACTCTTGGCCTGGGAAGATGCATTTCTTCCATTCCCTCACAAGCCGTCCTCTTTTCGGATGTTGATCAGAAAAAGCACCACATCTTCCTCAAAATCAACCCATCCCTTCTGGAAACTAAGCCACCTGTCACCGAGGTAACAGGGTGATGGAGCCACCTTCATTAGTGCTATAACCTGGTTTGGCATCTGTAATGTTGGTGTAGTAAATGAAAAGACACCCAGAAATGCAGTAAGGCTAATTCACATTCCAATAAATCACATAGCACATGCCCTCTTGGAGTGTGCTTTGAAGGCACATCATCCAATAAAGACCAGCAATATATTAGCTGATGTGTGCCCGTGGGTACGCAGCCTGCTGACTTCTGCCAACTGAAAAGTTAAACGCATTTGAACAGTACTCCAACCCGTAACACTTTTACAACCTCACTAAATTTGTCTGCGGCTCAGACAGGAACACCTCGTGCTCCACGGGCCAGAAGTCCGGAGTTCTCTCCGCTTAACAAATCACTCATCAGTTCAGAGGTTCAAAAAAGAGCGAAGCTTCAGGTGACCACGGACCCACAGACCAATTACCCTTTTGCTTTCTCAGTCATCCTTGCAGGGATCCCAAGTATGGACACGCCATATTTCTGTCTCTTCTGACTTTGGGTAACGGGTTCAATAACACTCAGAAACCACTTGCAGAGGCTCCACGGGAGGTTACAAATGGGCAAATAACCCAGAGGCCTTCACGACAGAAGAGATGTGGAGGGCAGCATTGCCACAGAATATGTCACGCCAAGCTCTCACACCTACATGCCTGGGGAATAATCTCTGCTTTCCTGTTTCTCTACCTCAGTTAGGGCTCTAATTAGATCTTTTTCCTCATGCTTACCCCTACAGAACTGCTCCCTGCACCTGCTCCGCCTCACCTGCATACATACAAGTTGGTTTGGGCTCTCGTGTGCTGCCCACTGCCCCTTGGTTTGGGCACTTCTATTGCCAATGTTAATTACATAGAGGTATTTGAAAATACTGTACCTACACAATTCGTTATCGCTTCCACATTGCACTAACTCCAGTGTTCTTTGATTTCATACTGTCTCAACTTTCTTACTACCTCCATAATGAGAGCCAGCTCACAAAGCCTATGTTAGGTAAGAGACTTCCCTCCTATATACTCAGCAAATGAAGTATCAGCAGACAGAAAAGAATCTGTTCCCAGCCCCAAAGCTGCCTTGGTGGAACATAACCTCCTCCATTCAGCCTTTCCCCATAACTCAGCACCAGAGAAGAGGAATGAAAAGAAGCACAAGAAGAATTAAGAAAACATCTTTTAAAAAAAATAATATTAATCACATTCATCGACGGAATTAAGCTGCGCCACCTCCCCTCCTCTGGCTTAGCCAGCTGTCTCTCCCCTGTGCAGTATCTTCATGGTGACCACCACAGGAGGCAACAAGGGCGGGAAATTCCTCTGTAGGATCCACTGCTGCTTATTTATGTAGAAAGGCATCAAGCCAGAGCTCCCCTGAATCTTTCAAAGAGCTGCCAAGAAAGAACAACATTTCATTACAAACGAGGTAATGAAATACAGCGTCCAGGGAACAGCCTTGTGGGAAGAATTCCCATCTACAGGTTAAGCAAAGGAGATCATAGAAGGGGTTGGGTTGGAAGGGACCTTTACAGGTCATCTAGTCCAACCCCTCTGCAATGAGCAGGGACATCTTCAACTCCATCAGGTTGCCCAGAGATCTTCAGAGGCAAGGCAATGCAGACTACAGCTCCTTGGAAAGATGAAGAACCAAACCACTGGGGCTATATCAGACAAAGACTGGAAGAAGGCTAAAGCAAACACCTTAATTAAAATGAAAACAAAAGGAGCAAGCATGGCAGAAGAGCCACATGACTTTTCAATGGAATATGAAATATCTGGGAGGCAAGGAGGGGAAGAAAGGAAGAAAAAAAGAAAGAATGAATGACAGTTCTAACTCATCTTTATGAAAACACCTCTTTCCCTGGAGCGTACTCGGGGACAGAGGTGCCAGACCTGGCACCCTACTGACCTCTGACTCTTCAGAGCTGAAGAAAAGGAGCTCTGCAGGAGGTCATTCCTACTGACACCTTCTGTCTGCTGCTACTGAAACCAGCACCATGGCTGAAGTTTTCCAACCCCTTTCATAGTCATCTATACTATCTACAGCTATTCACAGAACTCCTGTGATCCAAGCTGGCTGCCTCTCCCCTTCCCACCATCCCTCACTTATTCACACTGTAATATGGGAAAACCCTTCGCTTAGGGAATGCAGCGGGTTGATACATACTGCACTATGTCCGCAAAGGCGGTGAGCAATGGCTTGCACTGATACTCAATACCGTGTTTGGCACACAGGGACTTCACCAAAGGGGCCACCTTCCAGTAGTTGTGTCGAGGCATTGTAGGAAAAAGGCTGTGGAAAAAGAATATGGTGATTCAATGGCATCCATCATCACCCCACAGAATTCCTGCCCCTCTTCTGTGCCTAAGCCTGGGAGTGCCTCAACCTCCCCTTGTGCCCTTCAGAGCCACCAGTGCTCCGTATGGTCACTCCCACGTCACTTCAGTCAGTATCTGTACTAACCAGGAGACAGGGAATTCCCACTCCTGTGCCACGCTACTCATCTGAAGTGCTCACCGGTGCTCCAAAAAGTTTCTTGGAGTTCCCATTCCATCCCCATATAAAGAGCACAAAATTTACCCACATTACCTTTTGTTCTTGTACTAGCTGATAGAGACACAGGGACCTTGTAGGGCTCTTCTAGACCTAGTGTGACTAACACTGCTTGGAATTCCCCCACATCCCCAACCCATGCTTCAACTCACTGGTGCTCAATTTGGAAGTTCAGATGTCCACTAAACCAGTCATTGAATAAGGACTGATGAACGTTACAGGTTGCCTGGAGCTGAGAGGAAAAATGGTAACATTTAAGTGTTGTTTTAGGAATGCCCCCCCCCGCCCTTACATGTGCCAAACACAACAGTCAGCAGGTACAAGTTCCTTATCATCACAGCTGCTGAGTACAGCAACTCCAGGAGCTACTTCCAGACAACACGAGATGGCCGTGCTGTGGTATACGATCACTAGGAGAATAAACTGACAGTGAGATAGGCCATAACAACCATGGCTTTCACCACCCTCACTTAAAAAACTTTGTAATGGCTTCAGAACTAAAATAAGACAGAGCACGCAAGAGAGATCTGCATCCCCCATGCACAGAAAGCTCTCTGTCTGAAAAGCACTGTAACATCTCTAATTATTTTCCCTGAGGCATCTGTGCTCAGCATTTGAAGCCTCTATTCCACTTCTGCACCTTCTTCCTTTGCACTTATCACTCACTTCACACAGCGAGGACAAGCCGCTTACGTTCTCAGTTCCCATCACTTCTGTGATCGTCTCTCTTGGGCATTGCACACCCACAACTATAAACGTCTCACCTTCTAAGTCACAGCTCTCTGGAAAGAAGGTCATACCTGGGTAGAGAACCAGTCCACATTCTTATCATAATCGATGTGCATCGGGATGTGATTCATTTGTGTAATCCAGACAAACCAGTTACTCTCTATAAACCTGCACATAAAAACACATGCAAAACCATTACTGATCTCACGCCTGTGCCATAACAAGTCTGCAGACCAGACCTACACACACCTTCTACCTTCCACACAGACACTTTCTACCTTCTAAAGACACTTGCCTGACAGACAACAACCTCTGTCTTGCTGAAAGGCATAAGGAGACAGAATAGGGAGCCAATGAGAAAGATAACCAGGAGGCTGAAGAGAAGCTGACATGAAGGATCGGTAGGAACTGGGTAAAGAAAATGGAGGAATTAGAAGTTGGATGATACCTGACTAACAGATGAAGACCCAGGATACCCTTCACCCCCAGTAAGGGCAAGTAGGTGAGAAAGAATCGGATGTAGAAGGTCAGCATCCAGGCCAGGTCCTGTAGGATAGGGAACAGATAAAACTTCATTAAGAGGAAAAAATACTGGCTTCTGAGTTTACCAGCCACTCTATGTGGCACTCCCTTTAAAACCTCCCATAGCATCTCCTACTGACAGATTTTTCCTCCCCGGCCCCATCACAAAGCAATCTGACATGGAGCCACTCCTGTGCTTGGGAATTAGCCTGGTCTTACAAGCCCAGCACAGAGGAAACACCAGAGGACATGCGCCAAAGCATCACATTTTCCTCTGGTTCTAAAGAGAAAGCAAACAGTGAGAAAACAAAAAACGTGGCCAATTAAAAGAATAAAGAGCTCTGGTTTAGCTCCACCTCATCCTTTTTTGTTCCTCTTCACATGTCTTGCAATCCGTTATTTCCCTCATGTTCATTTTCTCCTGACTGTCCCACCTCCCAGGCAAGAAAAAGCAGCAAGATGCCTTGTCTCTAACCCCCACATCTCAGAGAAGAAGCCTCTTTTTTTCTGCATTGTTTTCTAAAGTCTGTAAAAGCCATGCTGTTCCTCAAAGTACCAGATTTTCCCCAATGAACTGTCTTCCTAACAGCTCTGAAATTCTACTACACACCCCTATTTCACTTCACACTGAACTGCCAGGATTCAGTTTTAGGCTACCTGAAAGCGACTTGATTTTTAATGTCATTTTGCAAAATGGAGGCGCACGGAGTCCTCCTCCTCCAAACCCCCCTGCTTTCTGCTACTTTCTCCCTTTTTTCTGTGCCTATTAAGTTTTTATTGTATTGGTTTGGGAAAACAAAAAAGAGTGGTCAGAATGACCGCTTCCTACCTTAAACTAGGCTCTCAAGCTACCTGACAGACAAGTTCTGTATGAACACCGACTCTGCAGAAGAAGGAATGCTTCCAGACACTCACACACCCCGGACCGAGCCGGAACATCAGAGAACGTCTTTCGTTATCCAACCCTGAATGGACCTTTTACAGAGGAGAAGGGCTGTGTGGAAGGTACCCTCTTTCCCCCAGCAAGCATTATTTCCCAGATCGTATACCCACAACCCTTGCCACAGAGATGAACCGCTCAGACTTCCTCCCAGTAACTTCTTGCACTGAAATGTATCCGTAAAACAAGGAGAAGCCACCATTGGCAAAGCGGAGCTGACTTACCACCCACTGTTTCCGCTGTACCACAAAGTAGAATATGTACCACTGGAAGTAAAGAGGCACCAGAGCTGGGGGACCGACTAGAGTGGAGAAATAGATTGCAGAGACATTAACTCTGCCCTTTTATCCCAGTGAGATGGACTGGAAAAGGAAGGGGTTGAGTGGATGCTGTCCATACAACTGCAAAGGGTAGGGTTACTCACTGATGAAGAAGTACTTGTGCTGGTGGTTATAAGGCATGAATTTCTTCTTCTGTACACCAAGCTGTTAAAATAAGCAAATTACTCAGGCCGTGAAGACAGGTAAAGACACGTGTGCATACACTCCTGCCTATGCTTTCAAAGAAATGCATACTTAGATAACTCCTAACCTTTGAAAGAGATGTCCTATCAAACCACGCCAGCATCCACCGTGCCATTGGCTTCATCATCCCCTGCAACTTCAGTCTATAACGACTATTTTCATCCCTGCCTTCGGAGAGCAAGAGGCTGGGTAGTCCCTTGCACCACAGCCAGCAGTGCACTGGCAGCTCTTTCCCTACAGAGGGCACAGTTGCCTAACAACACTTAAACCAAAAACCGCATGAGGGACTGAGAAGGGTTTGTTGCCAATATAGAGCTTCATGGGAAAAAAAGAAAAACCTATGATGCTATTAACAAAGGTGACAGTGTGTAGAACTCCCACCTACTTGCAATTAGTCTCCAAAGCAGAGAAATGAGCATCTAGACATTAAACTGTGTCCACAGGAACAGGGGTGAATAGATTATCCTCCCTCCGAGACCGCTAATTTTTCAGTTTTCACTGTATAAACATAACAAATCACATCACTGACTTCCCTGAGGAACTCCATTACATCCCTGTACATGTACAAACCGACTCTGAATACCAGCCCTCCCTTCATTTCAGTGTAAATCAGAGCATTTAAGCCAGGTGACACTATGCATTTATGTAACTTTTTTTTTAAAGGACCAGCAAATGCTAAAGCCATTCAATTAATTTCAGAGTTGTACCAGAAATAAAGCTGGACTCCAGATGGGACCAGGTCTGACACCCACTGTCAGACTGAGACCACTGAAACAGCTCCTTTGACCAATAATTGTAAAACTTCCTTGCTTGTCATCTGCTGCTTCATTTTCCAAAACCCTACAATTAGTCGAAACTGATCTTGGTAAAGAGAACAACTTGCAATCTTCTCTTCATACAACTGCAAGTCTCTCATTAGAGAAATATAGGCTTGTAATTTTGACAAATATTTCATTCTTATTTTAAAACGTAGCAAAAATAACCTTAAGAAAAAATCTAAGAATATAAAAATCTCAGAAGTACTGAAGTATTACTAAGGAATATTAGGGACCAGTGGAAGGCAAAGTAGCATTGTATAAAATAGCAGGTCAACTCAAACCATCTTCTGGATGCACTTCTCATTTTACAGAAGCATTTTTGGGATTTTTTTTTTAAATATTCAGAATAAATTTGGAAAATTTCAACCCACAGCAAGATTGTATTAGGGAAAAAAAAACAAAAAAAACCCAGTTGCAACATTAAGTATTCGGAAGCTAGTGATGCATCAGGATCTTTTTTCTTCTTGTTTTTCAAAGGCCATTAATGCCAAGCCGTGCCTTCTCCAAACTTCTGAAATACTGAGACAGCTCACTGACCAAACCAACTGGCCACTGGTCTCCAAGCCCTGCGCAGCTTTCCAGATTTGAATCCTAATACTGTAACCTCCCAGCCTTCACCAGGTCTCACCTCTACAGAGAGTGTTTTTCCCAAAGCAAAAAATAAGGGGTGCATATTAACGTCAGGGTCCTTTCGGAAGCAGTTGGGTTTAGCGTGGTGTTGGAAGTGGAGGTGATTCCACCAGCTGGCTGGGGCTCCCTGTGGGAAGGGATGAGAAGAGAGTGCCGTAAAGAGGTTGTATCTTCTGCCCTTAGTCCTCCCACCCCAGCACTTCCTTGCATTTGCTTTCTTCTTATACCGAGATTGGTTTCGACTGCAGAGCACCCCGGCCAAGGCTCTAGCAGTCCCTCTCAGCACTGAATGCCCACCTTCAGATGGCCGATCACAAACTTGTGCACCCAGTGGTTCCACCTGGACTTGCTAAAGACTGAAAGGTGTCCAAAATCGTGCTGGAGCCAGCCAGCCTGGGCCTGGAATTAAAAAAAAAAAAGAAAAACCACTAAAAAAAACCCCAACCAACCAACAGTACTGCTGGGGAAAAAAAAGAGTCAGGCGTCTCTGCGTCAGAAAAGGGCTTTCTCTTCTCCCAGTCTCACGCTCCTTACAACATACCCCTGGATAGCAAGAGAATTTCCACTACTAAGACCCAATCCAAACACTTCGCTTTTACTATATACCAGTGCAGTCCAGACTTTGCCTAATGAGTTTTAGTCCCAGATAGTTGTTTTCATGAGGAAGGAAAAAAAATAATGGAAAAAAAAAAGTCACGGAGCTCAGAAACAGCTTTTATTCTCTTACAAAACTGCACTGAAATCGGCAACAAAGTCTCCTTTAAGGAACAGCTTGCTGCTGCCTCCTCCGAGTACTTGTAATTCCAAGGGGATCAGCTGGCCACAGGAGGAATAGCTGGGGCTTTGAGAGCTGCTCTGCCCTCTCCTCTAACTCCCTGCAAGTTCCCATGGGAACACGGTGGCTTGGCCCTGCACAGCGCCTCGCAGTTCTGGCACAAGGGACCTCAGAAGTGCAGCGTGGCCTTCATTGTGTGAAGAAGGCTGGGAATAAGGAGCGCTTTGACGGACTATGGGAAGGGAAAAGCAGGGCAAAGCCTGCTCTACCAAAGCAGCATGTCGCAGCACTGTAATTTTGCCCCTTCGGTGGAACCCAGGGAGAAGCAGGAACTTGGGATGTCCATGAAGACAAGATTCCGCCTGTGCTTATGGCAGTGAGAGCCTAAGACTCAAAAGGGTTGGCTTTTGGTGTTTCTGGGGCTTCTTTTTGCCTAGCTGCTTACCTGGACAGTGCCTAGAAGCACTGCAGAGCAGAGGAAAGGCACTGTGGATGCTCCAAAATACCAGATGGTGAGCCACGCTGCGACATCCAACACCAAGATGTGACAGAGATACAGGAGGAAAAAGGCGCAGCTGGGTTTCAGAAGCCCCATCTTCTCAACGGCTGCACGGAGTTCACGGAAATCTTCTACCAGCTTTTTCTGTGGGGAGAGCCAAGAGTGTCTGCTGGCGTGAAAATGCCTTGGGAACTCAAAGAAGAGCTCAGTTTCCCCTCTCAAGGAGCTACTGTGGCAATGGGGAAAAGCTGAGGGTCACCTGGAGACAAGTCTTCACTAAGACTACTAAGACTTGACATGAAGTCAAGGGGAAGTTTCAGACCAACACAGTGATTCCAGGAGATACTATCATTTTACGTACAGGGAATGCTGGCTGCCCGCAAGAGATGTTAAATAGCACTATTTCAACCCAAATACCAAGTTTTTAAGATACTTACGTTCTTGCTGGGCTCAAAGCTGGGTTGATCCGGTGCCAGTTCCCCAATTAAGAGTGGGCTCATGTACTTTCTCACTAGTGCCTTGTCAAGATGAAAAGCTATGAAAGGATCCTGAAATACAGATACAGGAGCAGGATGAGAAAAACAACCTTTCAGGTGGCAGTAGCAGAAATGCATTTCATGACATCCTGGACTCAGCAGAAAGCACCCAACTAACAGAGCTGGCTGAACTAGATTTTACTGCCTCAAATCTTACTGCTTTCTTCGCAGCATAAATGATCATTTGAAGCTGAATCCTCTGTATCATTTTCTATCTGGACGCTGTTAAGTGCAGGTAGCCAAGAAATACAGGCTTACTCCTCTCTTACTTCTGAATCTGAAAATTTCATACCCTGTTGAACCTCGAGACTCTCCTCTGTCTCTGTTTTGTCTTTAGCTTCCATCTTATTTCTCCTCAGGCCCCACATCCAGAAATGAAAGTCTGACTAGGGAGAAGGGCAAGATGTCAGCACAAAAACTGAATCAGCTAACTGGACTGGGAAAAGGGATGCGACAAGCAGGACACAGACAGGTGATGGCAACTTCTGGTGACCCACAGCAATCTTTCAAAAGCCCCACGTTGTTCCAAACGTGCTTCCTTGGCAATCTCCAGTGCCCACCCTGCCATGTCTTCCTAGAAAAGTTTTGTTTTCTTGCTACCTGCCTCCTGTTCCTCTTCTGGTTCCCCTCCACATTTCCAGAGTCCCACAAAAAGGGTTTTCTTTTCCTCCTTACCATTCAAAAAGATCCCTATTAGGGAAACCAGTTACTTTTATCATTTAAATGTAGTGTCTATCTCCATGACAACCAGGCAGCCAGGTGAAAAAAAATCACTAGTGATTATCATCACTATAGATTCTACCGCTATATTTAGGTGACTAAATCCCCTGAGCCCACATGGCATTTTGACATTTATTTCCTACTGAAGATCTCCTATTTACCTCCTTTTTGCATATTTCTCTCCCTGTGTCCAAATTAGCATATACTTTACAATCTCCCTCAGCCTAGGGCTGCTTTTTCTTTCCTGAGACAATATTTGCCCACTGAGCATCAGTTTGGAAGCTTCCTGCACCATGCACTCTTCAGCACTATAATTACTAGCTCATCATTGCACACTTTTAAAATAGAGTATCCTTTTAAAAGATCTCTAGTCAAGAAAGGGGTTAAAAAAACCAGCTGATTTTGCCAGCTCTGGGTCAACCCTGTTGTACTTAAGCCTGAGCAGAGAGGATGCTACATCTGATGTGAATAAAGGAAGGAAAGAGGAGAGGGGAACATACATTTGCATTTTCTCATTGGAAGAGGAAAAAAGTGGGGAGGAGTATGTGGGCAGATCAGAGGAGGATGGTACCACACAGTTTAGACCAATCCTTGCCATGGAGGCTGTAAAACCTGGCAGTGCAACCCTAAGAGGAGGTTAAGGGACTGCTGATTGCACCTTCTAGAAATCAGAACACTCTAGAGGCATTCAGCAAACTAAAAGTGTTACTTTTTCGCTTTCCTCTTTTTTTTTTTTTTTTTTCCTGTTTTCGAGGAGCCCGATTCTTTTCATTTCCAGGACAAAACCATCAGAAAAAATGGAATTTACTTGGCTCGAGTTCCTGAGCCGTCAGCAGTTCTGTTGCACCCAGCAGTGGCACAGATGATAACGCCTAAAGAATGCGGCTGGCTGCAATCAGACCATCTAGCTGCGTTCAGCCCCATGTGCTGGCCACTGTGACCGACCCATTTCTGATCGCACAATGCCAACGGGGCTCCGAAAAACACGTGTGCGCACCCTGACCTCATGAATTATGTGCAAATTCACATATTATCTTCAGCTTTCCATTATATGCATATGACGAAGTGAAGAAAAGCACTAGTTTTCAAGTTCCATCCTTTCTGGTGAGGGACAAAACCGGACTGAAACATAGTCCGTCAAAAACACTCCACAGGCAGCTTCAACAGCCCATACCTGCCCTTGGGTCTAAATACTTAAATTTGGAGAAATGCATTATCTCCATATAAATGGAGATATTTTATTTATAGAGATAAAAGTCTTCGACATATGCTGACGAAGGAAGGAAATACACCGAGAAAATTCCCCACACCCTGCTGCCAATTCGAACAAAGTTTATTCTCCTTTGTGATAGTCATTGGCATTCAGACAGTATTTTTTCTTTTAAAGACTGAAACACGACTTTCAGTGATATTTTGCACTAGTGGCACTCTTGGAAACATGGGGCTGGGTTTTTAAAGTTAGCGGAGGCTGAATGCATTCACATATATGCAATAAATAAGCCTATCTGTGCACGCACCGGTGTCACTATCAATACCTTGGGTGTTTCTGTTCGGTTCTGACGTGTAGAACAGGAGTATTCTTATTTACTGCATGGGTGCTAAAATTCCTGGGGTTTCCCCCCAGATTTATGGCTGGTTGCGGACACCCTATTTGCGCAAATTTTAATGATTCCTTCAAAAATGTCACTTTGTGACAAGAGTCATCCAGGACCCCGAAACAGCTTGCGTTCAGGCTGTGTCTCTGCACACAGGGGCTAACGCCGCCTATGTGCATCAGGCAGCCGAGCAGCTGGTTCTTCATCCAGCAGCGCCCTCCTCGCTCGCCCCCGCCCCGCCGCCGTGTTTCTGCCCCGAGTGACCCTCCTCCACGCGTGTCACCCCTCGGCAGCCGCCTGCAGCGCGGGGGGAGCCCCCGCCCCGGGCATCCCCCCGCTCCAGCCCTCCCCGGGGTGCCCGGCGAGAGCCGGGGACGGCCACGCCGCCGCTCACCGTGGCGTCCTGCCCGGCGTAGTGGCTGATGACCCGGGAGCCTCCCGGGTGCCTCCGGTGGAAGTGGCTGATGTCGTACACCTTCCTCTCGATCACCAGCCAGCGCTCCTGGGGCGGCGGCCCCCGCCCGCTCCGCTGCCCGATCTCCTCCCAGGTGAAGCGCCGCAGCGGCCGCCCCGCCTCGGAACCCTCCATGCTTAGGCTCGGGCTCGGCTCCGTTAGGCTCGGTTCGGCTCGGCTCGACCCGCTGCTCCGCCTCCCATTGGCTCCCGGCGCCCTCAAGCCCCGCCTCCCCTGGATTCCCCCACACCCATTGGGCCCCGCCCGCCTTGCGCCCGCCCCCTCGCGGGGAGCGCTGGCAGCCGGGGCGGCGGGCGAGGGTCTGGGGGTGCGAGTCACGGGGGAGGCGGGAGCTGCGGCCCCGCGACAGGCCGCGGCCTGGCAGCCTCGGCTGTTGTGAGCTGTAACATCCCGCTGGTGCAGCCGTAGGCGCGGGACGAAATTATTTTGAACGTGTTTCAAAACAGGTGCTGGAGCGTGTCCAGAGAAGGGCAGCGGGGCTGGAGCAGGGTCTGGGGCACAAGTGTGCTGGGGGGCGGCTGAGGGGGCTGGGGGGGTTTAGCCTGGAGAAGAGGGGGCTGAGGGGAGCCCTTCTCGCTCTCTGCAGCTGCCTGAGAGGGGCCGGAGTGAGGGGGGGGTCGGTCTCTGCTCCCAAGTCACCAGTGACAGGACGAGAGGGAACGGCCTCAAGCTGCGTCAGGGGAGGGTTAGGTTGGAGATGAGGGAAAATGTCTTTATTGCAAGAGCGGTCAGGCCCTGGCACAGGCTGCCCAGAGAGGTGGGGGAGTCACCGTCCCTGGGGGTGTTCAAAAAACATGTAGACGTGCCACTTGGGGCCATGGTTTAGGAGGCCTGGGGGTGTTCGGTTGGTGGTTGGACTTGATGGTCTTAGAGGTCTTTTCCAACCTTAATGATTCTGTGATTCTATATTTGAGGGCACCCTATAGTCATCATCTTGGCTTGCCAAAAAAATAGCTGGTTACAAGATGCATTCCTAAAGGTGTCGATACTGGTGCCAGAGCCTTTTAAAAACCTTCACTTCCAACAAGGGAAATCTTATCAAATTGGGGGGAACAGCTGATACACTGGAGGGCAAGAAGGATGAGCAGGCTGACATGAACATCATGTAGTTCAGCATGAGCAAATGACAAGTCCTGCACTGAGAATGTTAAGAAACGTGGGAAAGGGATCAACACCCCAAGTGGCTGGTCCTAGGTGTCCTGCTAGTTGGAAAGGACAGAGCCTTGGGGGTCAGTGGTATGTGCCAGGTGATGACACAGCCTGGAAAATTATATCATGGACCATCATCAAGCAGGACTTGGGGAAAGCAGAAAAGGCCAAGGACTCACGCCATCCACAGAGGAACGATGCGCAGGCTCTGCAGTGCAATTCGCACCCACGTTGCTTCTTTTTAGACCACTTTTACAACCTGTCTGTCCTCACTTCTGGGCTGAGGATGCCTCATCTTCCCTGCCCTTGTTTTCGATTCCCCTTTTCAGCAAATCTCTCCCGCTCGTCTGTCTGTCCTGCCTCTCCCTTCCAGCTGCCACGGCCTCTTCTCTTCCTTCGGCCGCGCTTGGCTGCTGCTGCCTGGATACACAGCCGAGGGAGGAAAGGTGTTGCCGCGGGTGTAGCACAGAATATGCCTGCTTGGTGGTGGTCTGTGGGTGATTCTCCATACAATAGACTGCTGAATAATGATAGAAGAGCGAATGATGCTAAAATGGACAGATCCATCTGCATGGGACTTCATACATAGGCATTACAAATGTACATTAAAATGCCTGGTTCCACATCCAGCTCCCTTCTTGCTATCCCTAGCAGCATCAGTCTTCTCTGAGCTCTCCTTACCAATTCCGAATTTCTTTGTTTTCATTCACACCTTCCAATCTGACCTAGTTACAGCAATTCCAGTTGAATGTAACCATAGAAACAAAGACCCACCAGACTGCGTCCCTTCTTGTTCTGAACATCACCTGATTGCTACATCACGTCTTTGTAGCTGGGAATTCTATGCCCGCAAAACACTGGAGCGAACATCTTTTATTTCTCTCCCTGTAGTGATGCCACGGCTAATGCATCGAGTAAGGCACCCCTGCCTCTACATGTTTGTACTGTTGTCCATGAAAGAAAAGGTTCTCTCCTCATCTCAGCAAAAATTAAGTTGCTTTGTATGTTGACTGCTGACCATCTCACAAACATGACCATAAAAGGTGTTAATAAATGTTTAGCATCTTTTAAAATTTAACCATTACATTCAGAATGGTGCAGTGATTATCTCAATTTCTATTTTTTCTGATTATCTATGGCACAAAAGAATAATTGTCCTAAATTTAATTGGTATGTTCAGTTTGACTTTTCATAATGAACATGGAGGGGGCACTGGTTAGTTTTCTTTTTCCTATACACCACATTTTTAAAAAAAGTCTATCTTCCTACACAAGTTAAGCCTCTGGAAACTTGTTTTAAGGGATCTTAACAACAGCCAAAAAGCACCACAGAGCTTGATAAATGATCAGAGGCCTGGGAAGCTGCCATACGAGGCTAGGCTGGGAGAGCTGGGTTTGTTCAGCCTTGAGAAAAGGAGGCTCAGAGGGGATCTCATCCCCACGTACCAGTACTTAAGGGGTGGCTGCAAAGAAGACGGAGACCCCCTTTTTACAAGGAGTCCCATGGAGAGGACAAGGGGGAACGGACACAAGTTGCTCTTTGGGGAGATTCTGATGGGACACGAGAGGGAAACTTTTCACAGTGAGGACAGTCACCACTGGAATAATCTCCCCAGGGAAGGGGTTGACTCGGCCACGTTGGGCACCTTCAAGATTTGGCTGGACAGGGTGCTGGGCCATCTTGTCTAGACTGTGCCCTGCCTAGAAAGGTTGGGCTAGATGGTCCCTGAGGTCCCTTCCAACCTGGGATTCTGGGATTCTGTGATAAACTCCAGTCTTGTTCCCCTCATATGCCTCCTCTGATTTCAGCAGGACCAGAAGCTGTAAGGGGTGTTAACACCTTACCAACAGATTTTCCCAGACAAATTATACAACAGTCCTTGGAAATACCTTCAAAGCTTCTTCTGACAAAAAATCTGTGGCTGTTTCTTTTCCCCTCAGAAGGTGATTCAGCCCAAGATAAGACATCATGGAGGCTATGTGAATCACCCAACTCTCAGCAGTGAAGGTTTTCGTGTCCTGCTACAAGCTGCCAGTTGTCAACAGTGGTTGGTTCTCCTGCATTTGGTGTACTCAGGGTCTCAGTGGGGCTCACAGAGGCAAGAATGAGATCTTTGTAATAAGGGCTGCAAGGGAAAATCGGCTGCCGTTATACACTCTCTAGCATCCTGCCTCCAGCTGCGACTGTTGGCATTAACAGAGTCAATCTTTGCTGGAAGACAATTAACTAGGTAAAAGCAGGCCTGGCCGCTCTGCTCTTCCAACAGCATTTCTTCTTTTCAGTGTTCTGACTCCTTGTTTCACTACTCCCATCTCCATTTCTCCTTACTGTCTAGCTGTGGCCCAGATTCCCAGGTTATCAAGGGTCACTGAAAATCCAAGGGGAGATAAGAGATGCTCTTTGATTCGGTGTTCTGATCCGGCTGCAATTCATTCTTAACAGCCTAGGTGACTGGAGATCACCAAAAGTCAGAGAAAATATATTAAAAGTCCTTATGTCACTACCATGATTTGGCTGTAACATGCTTTCAAATACCTAAGTGACCTGGGTGATGAAGGACTACTACGTGCCCGGGCAGCTGCTGACCAAGCCGGTAATATAGCTAAGTAGAGGAAACGGACGGAAAGGATGGCAGCCTTTATAGCCTCACCTTGAAGCAGGGGAAAATGAGTTAGTGGATGGTGGGGTCTGAACCCACAGAAGAGAGGAGATTTTAAAGGAAAAATAACAAATGCTGAAAACCAGTTTAAAATAGTAAAGTCTAAAAGAAGAATCGGTTCTTGGCTTTTGTTCAGCCTAAGAAAAGCATAAGATGCAGAGTACATGGGAACTGTGGTGTGCAGGTTCACAAGATGCAGGCTGTTACCAGTGCAATTAAAACTGCTAGGCTGATGAGGAAGCGCAGGAGGAAACCACCAATTTTAGCATCATAATCCTCGCGGGGAAGAGCTTGAAGCTCACTGTAACACCACTCCCACACCAGACTTAGGATCCACAGGTGAGCTGGAAGGATTAGTGTAACACCAGCAGAAGGGGTAGATAGTAGAAATATTCCTTTTGTTCTTGTCAACTGATGCATTATTGGGAACAAGCTGTAATAGTTGAATAATTTGGGCTAACTAAGTTTGTATTGTACCCGGAACTATTTGTTTGGATTGCTAAAGCTTTATACTATTGATAAATCCTTGGTTTTGCATATAAACGGTGTTTCTTCAGCCCATATTATCTGCATGGAGTACTTGCTGTGGTACTCTGCCCTAACAACTGACTCTTGAAATTTAGATGCAAAAATTATACATGACAGGGAATATATATACATGACAGGGAACGAATATATTATAGTGGGGAATACTGGAGGAAGACTGTGATTTGGGAGTTTGCATCTTGCCAGAAAAAGCAACGAGGAATGCCTAGACATAAGGGATGGCGTGGTCGAGATAAAAATCAGTGTATTTTTTGGCCTCCAGAAGTTGTAAATTAAGAATAGTAACTGAGGGAGTAGGCCATAATTGTTTAGAGTTTTTCACATTTGAAAGGAAAGTCTGAGTCAAGAGAAAAGGAAAGAATCTGATGATAACAGGAGGACATCAGTAGGATGGACTTTTCATTGCAAAATATTAAAAATGAGATTAAACTGACAAGGCAGGGTTAAGAACAGAGCCTTTCCCTCCTTGTTCTTGTCCTAATGGGTACTTGCAACATCTGTTGCTTTCTCCACTAAACAAGTGCAATTATGTGCTCTGCTTCCTTGGCATCCAGACCAGTTTGTGCCCTGACCCTGGTAATCCCACACGGCCAACCCAAGATCCACTGCAGAATGTGAAATTCATGCCATCAATGGCAGTACAATGGGAGTTTCTGTTGCTTTGTTGGTTGTTTGCCTTGTAAAGCTAGACAGCTCTCAGCCACTGCCCCATGACTAGAAGAAGTGTCGCCAACTCAAGATGCTAGAATATGTCGGAGGAAAATAATATCAAACACATCTTTGATAACGTTTTGTCTTCATTTTAAATATATCAACTTAATTAGCCAGCTCTAGCAGCACATGATTACGAGCTATGTTAGAGAGCAGAGGAGGCAAAATGACCAATACTATACAGCATAACTGAACAAAATTATATTGAAAACTACGTTTTCCAAAGACATTTTTCTGATTAAAATAACACTCAAATGCAATGGAAATATAAAGAAGATTTAACAGGCTCACTAAGACATTCACGTTTCTTTTCATGGATTTTTAAAGGTCAGGGGGCTTTTAATGGTCTCTTGTTCTATATGACAAGGAACAGGAAAGAATTTATTTACCATAGTAAGCAGCATTTGATTAAAACATATGCTTCAGAAAAGCATGTAGCCTTTAAGATAATGCATTATTATTCTTAGCATATATTCTGCTTAACTATTCACATTTTGAGCCTTAAAAGTTTAATTTGCCTGGGTTTGACTTAGAAAATATTTATTGGCTTTTGTTTTACGGGTCCCTCCTAGACTAGAAACGAAGTGGTTCTGGTATTTCCTCTCTACAGGGGCACTTCCACTCCATGAGCAAGTAATTTCCTGATTTTTATTTCTTCTTTTTGTATCTTAAAAAAATTGCAGATAGACTCAGAACATGTTAATCAACAGTGGAAACCTTCCTGAGGGCTTCCTTGTACTTTTATGCACCGTTGCATATTCTATACCCATGTTTCATCCCGAAACTCCCACATCCCCGGTCCTCATGCAACTGTAACTGAACATGCAAGTTAACAAAAACATTTATCAAACAACGTTTTGTCCAGTAAGGAGCCTCAAGGACCCGGGTGGCAATAAAATGACTTTACCAGCACTGATGTGGAAGCACAGCAGGACTCCAAAGGTGGTAAGAGACTGTTAGGTTTGGTATGAAACTACCGCTCTCCTTTGTAATTGTTATTTATTCATTTCATATTTTAATGCCTAAAAGCCTTGGTCACAGCCCCATTTTATGAAGTGCTGTATAAGTATCTGCTCTTAAAAAACTTTCTTGGTGGCTGGCAGAAGAACAAAAGGCAATGAGGAGATGATAGCAGATGTATTAGTAAGGGACATTTAAACTCTGAAGTGGGAACACTGTCACTCAGAAACAACAATATTAACAAGCCAACCTTCCTGAGGGCTTCATATTGACCTAAGAACAACACAGTTTAAGATGCCTAAATGGTTTTGAAAATGGAAGCACTATTCCCAAGCTACTTTCCAGACAGAAAGGAGGTTGAGAGATTTTATTGTAGCCTGGGATCCCATGTTTAAATATTAACATGAGGGAAAAGGTCTTTCCCTTCTCTTGAAAAAGGCAAATGGTGTTTTCCTTGTGGGTACACGTAAGTTTTGAGATGCTCAAATAAGGTGAAGTTTCTTCTTCTTTTGAAGAGCCATGATATCCTCATGGAACTGATTATTACTTTTCTTTCTTCAGGGGAAGAAAACTCCATCCTGAAAGCCCAAGCCAAGGAGCCAGTCTTCATCCAGTGAAATATACAGTAGTTATTGCTTACCTTTGGATAAATTACTGCTCATTACTTCGGCAGCTTGCGTGTCTTTCTGCTTGAATCAGCTTCCTTTGGTGCAGAATCCTGTGTCTTGATATGCAGGTCCACATCATGCTTCATGCACCCGCCTGTTTTGTACAGTGGTGGACAAGGACGTTTCCTCCCCAGAGCCATTAGCTGATTGCTTCTCAAGCACCAGAAATTAGTTTCGGGGAAGAGACAGAAAGAAGGAAGAGTTTGCGTCTGCCCTCAAGGGATGGAGAACTTTGCTTTTGTTGTTGAAGCGATGCTGCAATGCCATCCCTACCTAACCGCTGGGTTCCCTCGGCTCAGGCTCCCTGCTCCGACACCGCTTTCCCCAGCCCAGTCAGGATGTCATTTAGTTGTTTCCCACTATGTTTGAATTTATTATTCACCCGTCTCACCCCAGGTTCAGAGCGCCTCAGCCTTTTCTTCTAGCGGAAGGGAGGGAACGCCTGGGGTCTTTTCTCTCCTTACAGGTATTTTTCCTTGGCAGGGTAACTAAAGGTAGCTAAAAGCCTAAAGATGCAGCTAAATCTGATCTTCACTCTATTTTTCTCCCACTATCCTCAGCTGCCGGTTTCTGCCTTGGCCTATCCCCTTTTTCCCCTTCACCTCCCTGCTCCCTGTCCCTCCCGTGTGCCCCTTGCTCACTGCTCTCTCCTGCTGCCTCCTTTTCCCACCACTTGCCACGGAGCCGTCCGGCCTTACCAAATGGCCAGTGATGGATCCCCTGCTTTTTAAACTGGGGAAAAAGGAGGATTTTCCCCGTGTCCAGGACTACTGCGCAGCTGCAGGGCATTTCCATGTGCTGGTGCCAGGCTGGGTGCTGCTGTCAAAGTCATCCTCCAGGTGTTAAGGGAGTCCCTAATCCTTTCTAAAAGGCAGAATGAAAGAATCTTATCTGATCTTGCCAACTTCTACATAATACACAATAAAGGGATGAGACGACAAACACAAAATTTGTGATTTCTACTATATTTTATAACGCTTTCCTCCAAGTCTCTGTTTCTTCTACATTAACAGATCAATGCGTGACGCAGTGCAAAGGTAACTGGACTACCAATTTGCCCTGCTTTTTCTCCCCATTCCAGACTAATCCAGCAAGATGTCCGTCACTTACTCTCTGGCCTACATATTTCTACATCACCCTGAAGAGCAGACATGCCCCTTCTGTGTGTGCCACCTGCAAAAACACTTCTGCCTTGCACTTCTCTATATCCCCTTTTCCATGCTTTTCTGTCGTGTTTTTCACCTTTTTTTCCCTACCGATTAAACTCAGGGCTTTCACGTCCCTTACACAAGCTCTTTGTGCCATTAAAGCTACACCGTGCAACAAATGCAGCCTTTCACCTACTTGGCCACAGAAGAGAGTCTGTTCTGCTCTCGTTGCCGTGGCTGGTTTGTGCCCTGGGAGCCAAACGAAACCTAGAACAAGTGCCGCATCAAGCCTTGGACAGCATTACAGGCTGTGCTGCGAGATGATAGGCACCTTTCAGTGACCTGTCATTAAGTTATTACACAATTATCGATGTGAAATATCTATGTGAGGAGTTCTGTGAGCAGACTTGGTGTCTGTGTCTGGATAACAGGTACAAGAGCCGATTCCAAACCGTACCCACCTCCTTTCCAGTTCATTTCACAGGAGGGAGGGCATGCTCAGGCAAATACACCTTTCAAGCCCAGCGTTTGCATACGTGGCCAGCCCTGTGTAGATTATCCACTGCTTGAAGTTGTCAGCTCTGAAGTGTGGACTTCCATGGACTAAGGGGTAAAGCTTTTTGTGTGCAAAATAACCACCAATTTCAATAACACTGATCCGTTCCTTTTGTGGAGCAGCCACTTGATGGACTACGACCATCAGATAATACTGTGAGTTACCAAAAATATGTATCTCCATCTCTCCAAGTCAAAAGAAGTCATGGCTTTGAATCACATTTTGGACACAGAGGACACGAGCGTCAGTTAGGACACTGAAAAGGCAAAAATATTTCATGAACTTACAAATTAAATTCCTTGCAAAAAAATATCTGGCTTTGTGGTGGATCCCTCCTACTTTCTAACAGTAAAATATCATTAGCGAAGCTTGAAGAAATACACCCTAAAATAATCAATTGTATGTTCTCTTATTCCTTTCTCTGAGTTGCCCAGTGGCCTTCTCCATCTTCTGAGACGTCTCTACGTTCTGCAGCATTGCAATCTTCTTCTATAGAATTATAAAGTAAAACAGTTCGCAAAGAACCTCTGGAGGGCTACGGTACAACCCCCAGACTCGAAGCGGAGCTAGTGTCCCTCTGAGCACAGTCACTGAATCTAGAGAACCAGATCTTCAGCTGCTATTAAGAGGAAAACCATCAGGATTCACCAATTCACAGTTGTACACGGTTTTACTCTGCAAAAGCAACAGAGCAAGAGGCGCTGCTGGGTCTTTGTTCTGAACTGCTACCAGAAGTGGAAATGTTGAAGTAACTCACATAATCCAACAGATACGCTATAAATTACAGCTGAAAAGCAATAATAGATCGTTATATGCAACGATTTTCAAACTGAGGTCTGCAGACTGCCTGTCTGACTGACGTGAGCCAAGGTCTGGTGTGGGGACAGTACTACAGCATTTCTTAACAAATAAAAGCTTAGAAGAGCCTGACTTTCATAGTCCGAGCCCTTGCTTCAGATCTGTAGCCTGAAAATTCAAACAATGCATAGCGAAATGACGCTACTGAGACACAGGAAAGCAGAGTATCAACAGACACATCATGCAACAGGATCAAAGAGAAAATAAATTAGATGTGTCTCAGAACTGCACCTAAATTAAACATATCCTGACATGTTATCCAACCTACCTCCTTCTGGTCACCTTCTTTGATTGTGCTTTCTTATAAAAATATCTACAGAATGCCAAAGGTGGAGAAGCGATGATCTGAAAAGAAAAAACCAGGGATGTATGTTCAATACAAGGGTCCGTGACTTTCGCTGCCGCTAAGAGTTCATGTTTCTTCAGCTGTAATTTCTCACTTCATTGCATTTGGAGTTCTTTAAGTACAACTTTACCACTAAATTCCTGTATCCTCTTTCTATCAGGAGCTCTTACATACGCTTCCCTTTCGGGATGCCGTAATTGGTACAGAAGCTGTTACTGCACCGCTCACTCAGTGAGGCTGCTCAACATTTCACATCACCAAGCCCCAAACCCTCCAGACCGAACAGATAAATGATCTGCTGCCAAGGTTGCTTCCTGTAAACCAGCATGGATTCATTTTGCTCACAGGATGATTTTGCAAAGGATGGTGCACAAAGAAAGCTGAGACAGGCTTATACGCACATATTTCTCTTTTTAGCTGAATCCACAATTTATTGCATACATAAAAGCTATTTTGGGGGGGGGGAAACAACCAAAAACCAAACCAAAAAAACCCAAACAAATAAAACCAAACCAAACCACGCACAATCAAAACAAGGAGAGAAAGAAAGAATAAAAGAGAGAAGGAAAACCATCTTCCTGATGACCAGCCCAGGAACAGAAACAATGGGGTCTTCCAGATAACTGTCCTCTTCTGGACGTCCTCTTCAGTGGAGCAGGGAGTCCACGGAGCAGTTTTCCAACAGGAACAATAGAGTTTTCATCAAAACCCGCTTAAACTCATTACTGGTTGCTCCTGCCTGAGATGATTTAGCACTGACCGGAGCACACGTGCTGAGGTGCAGGAATTGCTCCTTCATGCACGTGTAATGTACAAGTGATATTTATTGGAGACGTAAATAATTTATCTACTGTATTATCCAGTAGGCTCTGAAGTTGTAAACCAAACGCTACAAGGCAAAGGGTAAAAAAAAAAAAATAGGGTAAGAAAGGATGATTCACTTACCCATGGTTATCAATTTTTAGGAGAAACCAGCCGTAACAGACAGGAAAACTCATCAGAATGTATCTGTACGAGGCCCTGAGGATAAGGGCGCTTGGATACCACAGCAAAAGCACCGCGACAGCAGCCTCCAGGTGTGTGGTTACAAGGGAAAGGCAGGCTACAGAGGGAACACCCTTAGCGTTACAAAGGTTAAAGCAGCCAACGTGCTGTACAGCCACCCTACAGGATTAAAATCCTGAAATTCAAGGAACTCCACACAGAAAGTGCCACGGTAAACTTTTCCTACATCACAAGCAATGAGCTTCAGGCCCTCCTTAATGTAGTGCCTTGCTGACATCTATTATTATCCTTGTCAGAGGTCTATTTTGAACCGAACTAATGAAAATAGCAAGTCTTAGGAAAACATTCCTTTCATTTCTGACTTTCATCACCCCCACACCACAGGAAAAGACTGTTTAATAGGCTGAAGTCCTTGCGCAGCAATAAGACCAGGCAGAAACAGAGGAAACCTGTAGCACACCTTGGCACAAAGTGCTTCTCACTGGTAGAGAAGTGACGCACGTTCTTTCACCTCAGTCTCCGGTTCTGCTGCCTATGAGGGGAGCACGGCTGGAGGAAAGGAGAGGAGCAAGAGTTTTTGAGGTGTTCACTGTTGTCAGCTCCTTTGGGCTAACAGCAGCAGGCAAAACCAGAGCACCCTTGGCTGAGCCTGCTCCGAACGGTGGCTGGGGCTGGACAGAAGCACAACAGCACCAGGATGGGAGGGACGTCTTATGTTCACCGAAGGAGGTGGTCTCTTAGCCTGTGCTAGCCTTCAGCAACAAGATACGATAGTTGCCGAGAGAGCAAATACGAATTATGAATTAAAAAATGTAATGGTTAACCATGTGGGTGGCTTCCCCTGCCTTTCCAGGCCAGGTCAGAACACAGTGCTATTGAAAGATGAGATAAATAAAGGTCTGAGCTACTGGAAGCTGATGTTGCTCCAATCCTAAGATTTGATCATGCAACGGAATGCTGTAACTTAGGGAGCGCAATCCGTACCCTAAGGCATTTGTATATGAAATCTGCTTAGAATCAGCCGGTGCCACTACAGAAAGGATTAGCAAGCCTTCCATTTATTAATGCAAAATGGTCGCAAGAAAAGATATCTGTCACCGGGAGGGCTGTGGATCACAACTGCCTTGCCTTGGAGAGCGGCCAGACACCTTCAGACGTGAGAAAGACAGCCGTGAAAATGCTCTTCCATTGTTTTTCCCCTTGCACCGCAACACCTTGCACAACCTAGTGACGGGGATTATTTTATTATAAGGTGCCCCGCAGCGAAGAAAAGATGGCACAGCCCCTCCTGTTCATAAAAACGTCGCCCCAAGCAGGAGGTGGCTGGCTGAGCCGGCTGTCAAACAGCTCTCCTCCTGACAAAAGGAAACTGTTAAGTCTGACAAGCTGTTGAGTCGGTAATTCAGCATGACAAAATAGAGCAAAACAGTGCTAATTTCAGGCAGAGTACCAAAAGCGCCTTTCTAAGGCCGCCACAAGAAGTAAGGTCAAAATTCGGGGAAAAAAAAAGGGGGGGGGGGGGAAGGGGGAGGAAGGAAAAAAGGAAAAACAAGAAAAAAGGGGGGAAAGAAAGGGGAGGAGGAAAGAAAAAGGGGGGAGTGGGAAAATGGGGGAGGGAAAAAAGGGAGGGAAAAAGGGGGGAAAACGGGAGAGGAAGGAAAACAGGAAAAGGAGAAAAGAAGGGGGAGAAAAAAGGGAAGAAAAAAGGGAGGAGGAAGAAAAAAGTAAAAAGGAGGAGATGAAAAAGTAAAAAGGGAGGAGATGAAAGGAGGGGAGGAAAAAGAGAAGGAAAAAGGGGAAAGGGGGGTGGAAGAAAAAAGGAAAAAGGGGGAAAGAAGGAGGGGAAGGGAGAGAAAAAAAGGGCAA
This sequence comes from Phalacrocorax aristotelis, assembly GCF_949628215.1. Lineage (NCBI taxonomy): Eukaryota > Metazoa > Chordata > Aves > Suliformes > Phalacrocoracidae > Phalacrocorax > Phalacrocorax aristotelis. Next base: position 69,065,924 of record NC_134280.1, read on the forward strand.
AAAACGGGGAAGAAAAAAGGGAAAAGGGGAAGGAAAAAAGGGAGGGGAAAAGGGAGAAAAAAGGGGGGAGGAAGGAAAAAGGAAAAAACAGGGGGAGGGGAAGGGGGAAGAAAAAAAAAAGAAAGGGGGGCGGGAGTTTTTTAAAGCAGGAGCCAAGATCCCGAGGAAAGGAAAATAAGGAGCCGGCGGAGGGGAGGGGGACGCCGGCACCTCCCGCCCCACGGCCCCGCGCGTCCGCGCCGGGCTCGGCCTTCGAAAGATCGGGCAGGGCCAATGGCGGGGAGCAGCTCGGCGGCGGGAGAGCCGGGATTGGAGCAGGAGCTCTGCTGATCCCTGTGGCAACCTCACCGGGACCGAATGGAGGAGGATGCGGGGGGGGGGAGGGATGCTGGGGGCGGGGGCGGGAGGGATGCTGGGGGGTGCGGGGGGGGTGCGGGGGGTGGAAGGGGCCGAGCTTCCCACAGAACAGGGCTGTGTGCGAGGGAAAAGTGCATCAGTGCGGGGAAAACCAGCCTAGGGGGCACTTCCGAGCAAGCGAGGGAGCGGAGAGCTTGCGAGGGCCAGGCAGGGAGAGACAAAGAGAGGGGAGGACATGAGCCAAGGGAAAGGCAGACAACAGGGGATCAGCTGAGTTAAATCACGCAAGAAAAGCTCTTCCCCTCCGACACATCCCTAAGAAGCGCAGGGACAGGTTACCCCCCCCCCCCTTTTTCTTTTTTTTTTTTTTTGGCAAGAAGACAAAGCAGCAAGTGGCCCCATGGGGAAAGGGGGCGAGAAAGGAGGGGAGTCGGGGAGCCGGAGGCGCAGATCCGCTTCTACACCTGGGAGGAGATCCAGAAGCACAATCTGAAGACGGACAAGTGGCTGGTGATAGAACGAAAGGTTTATAATGTCACCAAGTGGGCAAACAGACACCCGGGGGGTCAACGAGTGATCAGCCACTGCGCCGGCGAAGATGCCACGGTAAGGACCCACGCACGGACAGACAGACGGCTGCCTCCCAGCTGCCATCAGCAACCTACCTCTGACAGGTCGTTGCCTTCCTGGTGGTGACTGAGAAGTGAGCCAGCTTTTGTGCAGCCCAGCTGTCTGCCTCCCCCCCCCACCCCCTTTTCTCTCTAACACCTGCTGTACACCCAGCTCATCTCTTTCGCCGCTTTCAGAAGCGAAAAGGTTGGGCCAAATTGGTGCAGCTCCTTGGCAATCAACTCCGTTGAGCATGGCAAATCGCAGCATCTGGAAGATCGGTTGGTAGAAATTGCTGGGCTCTGCTTAAGTCCTGCTGTTTTGTCTTTGTCTCTTGTCTGTGCTGTGCCTGGAGGTCTGAATCCGTGAGCAAAGTGTCCCCCAAGTGTCCCCCATGTAGCTTAATGACATGCAGGGTCACAGCACCAAGCACAAGAAAGGGTTAATGAGAGGCCAGTCTGTGTTTCCAAAGTTGCTTCTGTGAGGAAGGTGAGCTTGAGGCTTTAAAACAAGGAGCTTTTTAGCTTTTTCCCCAGGAGAGAATTCTCTAGGGAATTTAGTTACAGGTTTCTACAGAAGGGGGGGGGGGGGGAGGAAGAAAGAAAACCATTTGCTGCTGCTACAGCTGCTCCTGCACTTCAGAGCTGGTTTCAGCTACCTCTGTGTTTCAGCAACTTAAAAAAAAACCCTAAAAAACAACAAAACAAAACAAAACAAAAACCTGACCAAAAATACGAACCAAAAAAAAAAAACCTGAAAAAGGAACAAATTGCCTCAGAGACTGTTGTCTGCAGTTTCCCTCAAAGCCACCTTCTTCAGAAGTGCATCCAGAGAGCCTGTTCTCTCCTCGGGGGCATTAGCCCATAGTTAATAAAATTTAAACTGCCTCAGAGCTTTTCCGAATATTTGCATGGTAAGCGGCAGAGAGACCAAGCTGGAACATTAACTGTTCGTCTCCCACGGCTCTTTAACACCTTAGCGAGAAGGCGGCTCTGTGTCTGGCAGGATTAACCGGCAAGAATTGCTAACACTTTCCTTTCCGTCGCTCTCCATTTGCCTGCGGTCTGTGGTTATTTTCCATTCTTTTCCGTAAAGCACCGAGATGTGCTTTGGTGTCCCCTGTCCCCTTCCAGTAAATCCTCTGAATGAATAATGTTCTAGTCAAAAAGATGGGCCAGGTTTTACTTTCAGCTGCTTAAACACAGGCCTGCTAAAACCAGAGGAGTTTGACTCGTATCCCCAAGAATTTAACTGCAGTGTCTCCACTAGAAACAAAAAGCATCTGCTATTGCAATTGCCTCGAATCTTTGCAGGGGAGACTGAAACCCAGGTTTGGGATTCCGCTACTGCTGGTCCTCCTCCCACCTCCCCAGGGTACGTTGCGTCCCACTACACTCACAGCACGCTCCATGAAGGCATGGTCTTAAGAATGCTCTGAAATTGTTCATCACTGCTCTGAGCACTAAATCGGAATTGGCATCTGATTTCCAGCTTCCCTGTGGTGAATAACGGTTTACTGCCAAAAAATCTCTCATTCAGGGGGAAAAGGCCTTGGCCTTGACCCTGACGAGGCTTACCTAACAAGTTTCAGTCTGTGTTGCAAGATATCACAACTGGAAGAGTTCAGGAGGAAAAAGCAATGATAAGGATTCAGTGTAACATTCTTATGTTCCTAACTCTTATGTGGCTTCCACCTTTCTCAGGTTCCCCATAGCACCACGTGTAGTTAGGACCTGCAGCCCCGCAAGCGTGCACCAAAGGCACCTCAGCATCTTGTCCATTTATCTTGGACCAATCCTCTAGAGGAGCCCATGTATCCATCTGCCCGCTGACAGACTCGCTGAATCCCACGTCTCTGCTGGTGATGTGTGACCTAATTCATCTCAGGATGCTCACAAGGCAGCTAACTGAGAAGCTTCCATGACATTCATATGCTCAGCTCATGCCAGCCAGGTTAGGAGTGCCCAGGGTAGCTTACGCACGAATTTCCCCTACAGGTACTAACAACTCTGAGCGTTCATTCATTTTAGGCCATACTTTAACATGCTGAGGCAGCGTACTAGTCTGGGACAACCTGTTCTGGTATCACATCGTGCACAGCTGCCTTCAGAAAATGAAGGCAAGAGTATGCAAGGGCACCTTGCAGTCTCTGTTTCAGAGATGTTCAAGGATGTGAAAGAACATCCTCATTGTGACTGCACTAACCGCTTCAAATGCTCAGGTACAGTCCAAACCTCAATAATATGAAGCGCTTTTTCACCAAAAGAACACTTTGTAGCAGTAGACCACAAAGTTGGGAGGTCGGGTATAAATATCCCATGGCACTTCCCAGAGACTCTTTTGCCTTTTGCTTTTTATCTCCTCTAGTACAGAACTGAGGACAACTCCAAAATTCAGGTAGTATCTTACATTTGGGACCTATTAGTAAAGGAGATGCATGAGATCTAGCTAATAAAAAATCAGTCCTTCCATCACTGTAGCTTTCCGTCTGCTGATACGAGATGTTATTCTCTCTCCTGCTTGGAGGCTATACTGGAAAAGCCCATTCCTACATATGCCAGTGGCATACAGGTGTATTATATGTGTATTATTTCTCAGTAAGGGTAAAACATTCCTGCTGCCTTCATGTATTTCCTTCATGGCATAGGGTTGCGATAGCGAAGTGGAAGGTAGGTAGTGTAGTTTTGAGTAACGCCTGTGTTTTGACATGCATGATTGCATTCCTCACCAGTTCCAGTTTTCATCCCATCCAGAAAGAAGTGAGTCTATTGAGTGCAGAGGCAGGGGAGAACTCCCCCTGGGAAAATCATGGCAGAGCATTAGAAGGACTTTTAGAAAACAGATAGGCTACTGGCAGGGAAGCCCCAGGTAGACAAAAATACCTTCTAGGTGGTCCAGCAGAAGCTGCTGTTCGGAGCCACCCCCCAATTCATACAACACAGATTGGCGAGAGCTCCAGCACGGCGATCAGGCGGTGCCCGGTCAGACCTCCAAAGACATTTTCCCCCATTAATTTAAATAATATTGAGTCATCATTCTTTAATGCTTCTTATGTGCTCACCCTCTCTATCTCTTTCCCCTTCTTCCCCGTTTTTCACCCAAAATTGCAAAACCTTGCAGCAGGTACAGCCAGCTCTCCACTTCCCCACTCATTCTGCTCTTCCCTCCTCTTTCACATCATCTGCTGACTGTACCAGGGAAGGAAGCTAGCAACCACACTGAACATTTCAGTGACACACTTACGGGTCCAAGAACTGAATATGCTACAACTGAAGCACTACTGAAAAAGGCTTAAGCCTGGTCTGCCACCAGTTGTAACCCTGGGCAAGTCAGTCCTCCAGTGTATCATCCCCTCTGCAGGAGGGAAAGGACGGTGTTTCTTAACCTCAGATGGGCTGTGAGGATAACCCAGAGAGGGTGAAGTATGCCTAAATGATGGTAAAGCAAATTAAATTCCTTAAAGTAGAGAAGGAAGCTGATGACTCAGGAAAAGGATTTCTTTGCATGGGAAACTCCAAACTGTCTGCAGTACAGGGTGGTACGAAAAGCTTCTCTGGTCCTAGAATTTTACCTTCATTTTGGCACAAATAAAGCAACACCAGCGGTTAACCCATTGCAGTCAAAAAGGCACTGGTCTCACTCGTGCTGGGATAAGTTTTGCCAGCGATGCAGTCTTCATGAGTGGACCTGGACAAGTTGATCCCAGCTTCTTCCCTGTGGTAACAGGGATCACTTTGTCCCTGAAATTGGTTACAACAGAGGATAGTTCGGGCACTTTGGTGCTGGCGTGAGAGCTGAGCTGAGAGTAACCAGGGAGTTCTGTTGCTTTACAGAAGTGCACCTCAGTTTCATTTCTGGCATTTTGGTTTGCCTCCCCCATTGAAATGACTTTTTTTCCCCCTCCTCCTTACTTCTTCCCCCATAGTCTCTGGCATTTTATGGCTTTTATAGTCTTTAAATTATTCCAGAGTTGTATTTCTCTCCTGCACCTCTAGCTAGCTTGTCTCTCCTCCCCGCCCCCCCCCCCAAGTGCTGCATCTCTAACTTCTCGTATGTCATTTCTTTAACTTCAAGTTAAATGGCTCAGGTCAGCTTTCACTCTCCTTTCTTCTATGCCTCCCAGAGCAAAACTTCTACAGTCAGAGTGTTATTCTGAGGGTCAGTGCAAAGTCTTGGAATGAGATGAAAGTTTCTGTTGATTTTGGTGGACTTTGGAACCACGGCTGCTGGCTGATAATTTTGAACACCAGAGCTAGACTTTTGATGGAGGTCAGCTCCCAGTAGGGTCAGCTGGATGCAGGGAGCTCTTTCCAGTCTGCCCTTTCTGTTTAGAGCCAGAAGTGAAATCTTCAGTTTCTCCCTACTCTCACTAGGCAATGGGACAAAGGTGGAAAGGCTGGTACTCCTGACTTCACTTTTTGACTGTTTTTTCTGTACCGGTCTTAGCACTTCAAGTAATTACATCTTTACAGCTCTCCTACGTGATTTTCTAGACTTAACTCCAGTTCTGTGCAGTAAGAAAAGGGCAAGGACAGAGTAAGAGTTTCTGACCTTCATCAACTTTCTGTCCCTACCACTGTCTTTAGGGTTGAAAGTCAAGCCATGCCATGTGAAAGGAAGGGTGTGCTAGATCTCACTAGTAGCAGCAGATGCATCAAATATATGCTCCCATCAGGCATCTGTAGGACACAGGTAGACAAAAACATGCGGAAGGGGGAAGGAGTACAGAAAAAGAAGAGCCAGGCAAACTCAAGAATGCCAGGATCAGAAAGGCTGTACAAACAAGGCATTGTATTTCCATATTAGAAGTCTTGAAAATATGTAAGAAAAATATTATTCCAGCTGGATTTCCTGCTTTCCCAGCCTCAGGAGTATATGGGATAGGATTTATTTCACAAGTTTCATCCCTCACTTAGATTCTGCTGCTGAAACTTCACAAGCTATTTAGGTCTATTATCACATGTTTGAGAAACTTCAGTAAAATGCACCCAACGTTCAAAGCACGTACTGAATAGAAAATATGCAAGCAGTCTGGCAAAAGGTTAATGGGCCTCTTATAGGGACAAGCAGCTGTATATCACAGCACAGTAGAAATGACAAGAAGTCTGATCACAGGTATTGATAACCAGCAGCTCTTCAAGACTGTTAAACTCCTTAGCATGTATCAGAGTAATCAATAAAATTGCTTTTTGGTGTAAGTGCTTTTTTCAACGGGGTCCTAGCCACTGCAGAGTTTGGTAGCAGGCACTTTAAAGCAATTGCTTCAAGCTCTGGTATACAACGAAGGTTTCAGTTTGGCTCCTTTCTAAGACATTTTACTTAGACTTTCACGGAGATAGAATTGCCTATATATCTAGAATATGGTTCTTGAATAAGGAAGAGTTAAGGTAGCATTCAGTCACTCATCTTAAAGAAGAAAAAGGGAAAGGCAGTCTCCGTAATGAAGAGTCACCACTTTTTACTCAGCTGTGTTAGTGCTGGGATCTACAGGTCAGTCCAAAACGTCCAGTTTTCTACCTGCGGCCCTGCCCAGGTTCAGTCACCACAGTCGCCTCCTCTCCTGAATTGCCTCTAGGCAGCAGACGTTCAAAGGGTATTTATATCCTAGTGGGGATTTGCACAAATTCCTCTCTGCCTACCTTCCAAGGGAATTAACAGGATTTAGGTATTTAGTTGCTTAGAAAAAATTTCTTGAGGTGCCTTTCACCATATGTCTAGGTAGCATCCCAGAGCTCTCCATTCACTTCCTACTAGATAAGCAAATTCATCAGCTTCTATTAGAAGTACTGCACTGAACAGCAATCACAGAGATGGAAGTCAGTCTGGCACCCCTCTTTCGCAGTAGCATGGGGGAAAAACTGCAGAGAAAGATGGGAGTGCCACCATGAGTAGAAAGCAACAGCTTACTCCTGAATCTCACACAGTGACTTGTATTTCCACTCCAGGATGCGTTCCAGGCCTTCCATATCAACCCCACCTTGGTGCAAAAGTTTCTCAAGCCATTACTTATTGGAGAGCTTTCTCCAGGTGAACCGAGCCAGGACCGAGGTAAAAACGTGAGTATTTGTTTCTGAACTGGGGTTTATGCTGATTATGTTCCACCATTTTTTGCCTCTCGGGATGTCCTCCAGGTCAGAGGCAGGCAGGTTATAAAGGTCTCTTCAATACAGGCATCTTCAGAGAGGGAGGAAGGTGCTCAGCGACTGAACATCTCCGTGTAGCAATGTGCGCATCCCAGTATAGACTAAAATGTGTTGGGAGGGAGGCGACACATTCAGGCTGGCTGTACAAGCCTTTCCTCTCCCACAGAGCCACCAACAGCTGATTTCTAGCAGCCCATTCCAGGTGCCCAGGCTGGATTGATCCCATACTGAAGGGAAATGGGAACTGAGACACGTGGACTGGGAAATGGGCACCAGCTCCTGTGACTGGTGTCCCTTCTGCTGCTCCTTCTCCAAGTTCTAAAACATGTCACCACTTGCCTGTAATGGAGGAAGGAGAGGAGTAGGCAAAGAAGTCCGAAAAGACTTCCAAAGAAGCTGCTCACCTCCTCAACAAGACTTGAATCTCTTTCACTGTTTGCTCTGCAGCTCCCATTGACAGGTTACCTTCCAGGGAAATACCTCTTTGAGACTCAGACTGGCTTATCCTGCTGAGCCCAGTACCAGCAAAGCCATATCTGTGCCATGCATGGCACGAGCAGGAGGCACCTATGGGTGAGGGGAACCCGATGCCTCACTTCGGTGGCTGTGCTTAAGGAGTAGCGACCCGGCAAGTACCTTTTCCACCCACTCCGCCTCCTCAGGGCAGCTCTGTGTCCCTCCCAGACAGTCCGGTCATGCATTATTCAGGCACAGCGCATGGCATGACTAGCTCTTGCCACGAAACTCAATCCTGTCCTGTTGTTTGTGGCTGGCCATGATTATGATATATCTGTATCACAATAGAAGAGACGACGCTAACCCGCAGTAACCCGGGAATGCTCTTCATGAATGATTGCACGGTAGCTGACCCACATATTAAATAGACGACGGGTGTTCTGATATTGGGTGCTCAACATCAGAGCTCTGGAATTATGCATAAGTAATAGGACTGAGTTATCTCCTTCTCCAGCTGCCTCTTTAACGCTTGTAAAGCTCATTCAGATGAGAGTCATCAGCTGATGTAACTCTCATCAGAAGCAGGTAGTGCCGCTGATTCACAGCAGCAGGCTTGAATTACTCTCCTAGCTCAGGGTGCAGAAGGTCAGGACGTGGGCTCGGACCAGCCAGGATGTTTATTCATAGGCCAGTGCTGTGAAAAGCTAGAATACAGGGTGAATGTGGAAGCAGGTCCTTCCTTACTTCTGGAGTAGCCAACCAATGCAAGAAACAGCCAGGGTCCTTACTATGGAGCTTAGCCTTCCTTCCTTAGGCTCATTCAGACTGACTTACACGCTTCATACTCTCTTGCATGTCTGTTTTGCAGTCCCAGCTGGTGGAGGATTTCCGGACCCTGAGGAAGACAGCAGAGGAGATGAACTTGTTCAGGGCAAATCCTTTGTTCTTCTCTCTCTACTTGGCCCATATTATTGCAATGGAAGTTTTGGCTTGGTTAATGGTTTCATACTTCGGCACTGGCTGGATCACAACTCTCATCCTCACCTGCATCCTTACAACTTCCCAGGTGAGAAGTAGTAGGCACAGAGTATACTGGCTACTCAGATCACTCAGGAGAAGGCCAGTGTGAGCTGAACTTTTCATATTAGATTAATTACCAGTGCAAAACGTTCACGCCAGTGAAAAATATTCACAGCTTACCTGCCACTGTGGTGCCTTCTGGCCACCCCTACCACTGCTGATTGTGGCTCACATATTTTTCTCACCTCTCTGGTCTTTCCTTCCACATGTTGGTGGACTTGGTAGTGTTAGGTTTACAGCTGGACTTGATGATCTTAAGGGTTTTTTCCAACCTCAGTGATTCCCCTGCAGAATGAAAACAGAGATCTTCACCTTCTCATCTAAATGAATTCCCTCTCTTCCTCACACTCACAACTTTCCTGCTTTCTCCATTTCCTTTTGGCCTTAACTCTGATTTCAAACAGCCTCCTAATTACTTTATTTGCCTTCATCCCAGGCCCAGGCAGGGTGGCTGCAACATGATTTTGGACACCTGTCCGTCTTTAAGAAGTCTTCCTGGAACCACATCATCCACAAGTTTGTCATTGGACACCTGAAGGTAAAGGACATTCCAGACCCAGGGCACTGTGGAAACAGCTGCAGCCACTTTGGCTATGTCGAAGTAGGGAACTGCAGCTCTAAGCCTTTCCACAGCGAGCAGATGCACAGAGAAGGTAGTGACCATTGCACATGGAGCTGTTGTGCAAAACAGATAAGAGAGCACAACCATAGCTGTTAGAGAACACAGTAGCTCCCCAAGCTTCACTGCAGCTGCACCAATTTATTGCAGCTGAGGACAAAGCTTATTAAATTGCATAAAACCCTATTTTAACATCATATTTTTGCCACGCCTTCCACCTCCTTCACACTAAAGAATAGTGTTTTTCAAAAGTCCCATCCTGCTACATCCAATCCAGTCAAGACGCCTTCAGAACTTCTACCCTGGGCAAGGTCCAGTGCAACCCAGGCATTTCAGCATCCACCTGCAGTAGTCACTTATAGGGGGTGGGGCACAGCTTTGCCCGTTCCCCCAGACCCACTTTGGCTTGTCCGGTTCCTCACAGGCACAGGCAGTAGAGGGAGAGCAGTATAACAACCAGTAAGGTATCAAGGGGGTTTAGTGATGGACTTGGTAGCGTTAGGTTAGTGGTTGGACTCGATAAATGATGCTATGATTCAGCTGCTAAGAACAACTTCACATGTGGGAAGACATGATGACATGCGACGCGCTCAAAGTATATTTATTCCCTGTTCTTTCAGTATGGATGGTCCTCAGTGAGGGCAAACCAGGCCTCCGAAACCAGCAGTCTCAGGGCAGCTGGCAGCGTAGCCACTTCACTGCTTATTGCTATTTCAAAAGCAAATAACAGTTTGTCCATAATCAGGGTTGCACTGTTCTAGTTTATATAAATGAATGGGTAATCCTACCATTAGAGGAGCTGTACTTTTCCATGGATTAACTCCTTATTCGTGTATCTGCCCAGGGTGCCTCTGCAAACTGGTGGAACCATCGTCACTTCCAACACCATGCCAAGCCCAACATATTCAAGAAGGACCCAGATGTGAACATGCTGCATATTTTTGTCCTTGGAGATACACAGCCTGTTGAGGTAAGGCAAAGTGGGTAGAATGTGGAAAACCATTGTCCTAAAGGCCTTCAGAGAATCCTTGTGCAAAACCGAGAGTTGGCTAGGATTGGTAGGCATGACTTACACAGTCAAGACTTCCACGAGTGCTAAAAAAGGAAACGCTTCATCCAGAGATTTCATCTGTCTGTGTTGTCTGACAGGAGTTTGGCCATCACACCCTCCCAAACCTTGGGCTGAAAGGCAAGACTGAGGGTATAATTCCCTCTCTGTTTCCTATATTGACCACAGGAAAAAGTGCTTTGGGGTAGCTTGGGAAAAGCAATCAAGATAGGACTTGGAAAAAAAGTAGGAAGTCATTAAAGAAAATGTCATCCTGCTGGCTTGAAATATCAACGTGGGGGAAGAATCTGGTGTTCCTCAGTACTCCATCAAGAACGTTTCAAAACTGATCTTCACTTTCCACAGAAAATATCTTCCAATATTAGCCCAGCTGTGCTCCAGACAACCTGTACAAGGTCCTCTCCACTGGAGCCTTTTCCCATGCAGTTGAGGGGATATCGCTTGGATAAGCAACACTTGCTTACCTTAACTATGTGCTGTTACGCTGCACATGAAATAACAGGCTATGTTAAGGTATTTTAATTCAACCTGTCCTTCATGAGCCAAAATATTTACTGTCTCTTGTACAGAAACCTACACAAAAGACATAAACCATGTACCATCCGTGGTCTTTTTTACAATGGAACAAGGATTTCTATTTTTAAAAACAGAAAACAAACCAAAGAAAACAAATACCTGCAGCAAGTCCAACACAGGGGAATATAACATTAAGACATTAATAGTTTCTCAGCCAGCTTTTATACTACTGAGAAAGTAACTCCAGACGCATGTAGGGGACATACATGCTGGTATATGGGCATGTAGAGAGAATGTCTTGCACACACACAATTTTCATGAGGCAGAAGGGCTCTTATATACGACTAAAATGAAAGCCTTCTCCTGCAGTATAAAAAAGCCAGTATCTAGAAGATGTAAATCAGTATCACGCTCTTAAATGTGTGGGTACCACCCATTGGAAAATCTTGTGCCCAGTAACTGGGTTTAAAAGCAGACCATGGTTCTTCCACTTAAAGGGAAAAGCGAGAACGTAAGCATTTATGACAACAAGGAAAACTGGATCTCCATCCTACAATATATCTGAAATGTTAGGCCAGCATCAGTCTATCCCAATAGTCTTTTGCACTTGTATATAATCCTCTTCCAGGTGATGCTAAGCACACCGCCTTTCAGAGCTCAGACCAGAGTGAATGATGTGGCCTGATTTATTGGTGCTACAGGACTTACCTTCACCGGGAAGTTGCTATGCTGAAAGCAAAAAATCCAAGTTCACAGCAATCCAGATTCTCCATGCAATAACTCCTTGTGTGAACACCCCTGGAGCTCAAAAACAACACTTCTGCATAGCTCCAGATACTTCACTAGGAGATGAGGTTAGGAGACCAGGTGCTCTTGGCTTCTTCTTTTCACTGAAAAGAAATGGGCACCTGCAAAAATGCAACAACCCAAAGTCTGAACCTGTGTTTGGAGAAACTTCTCAGCATCTGCTCTTTGTAGGTGGACCGTAGTAACACAGGAATCAGTGCAGAATAGCTCTCAATGACAGCACTCTATCTCCTGTCACATGTCCAACTAGTGCCACGACATTATAGATGTAAGCACACCTGTGTGACTTGCTGTAGCAACAGCTGAGGACCGTGCTAGTTTTCCCACTGTTGGCAAAGTAAACTCTTACAAAACCTGGCTAATGGCAGGAGTTCGTGGGGGCTGATGGCTGCAGAAGTCAAAAAGGACCAATGGTTGCGATATCTTGCATGGAAGACTACCCAAGGATCATTGTCTTGCACTGGCATCCTGTGCAGTGACTTACCCAAAGTCAGACCGTACGCCTATCACATTTGTATTGGTAACGATGGAGATGACAGCAGCTCTTAGCACAGCCACAGGCATGGCAGAAGGTGGAGAAATACACTGAAATGCCATCAGGCTCTCAGGTAAAAAGACATTATCTGAATACCAAGCCAGAAGACTTTAAACAGGGCTGTATGCCTAGCACAATTTAACCCTCCCTAAACACTTTTTAACTTTACTGGTGTGGGAATTTGGTCAAAACTCCCCAGTCAATGCATAAAGAAGTATTGCAGAGCATCTCCTCCTACATGAGTGTCATAATCCAAGCCTGAGCTCTCTCCTCTGTGTCCTGCAGTATGGCAAGAAGAAGCTGAAGTACCTGCCTTACAACCACCAGCACGAGTACTTCTTCCTCAGTGAGTATCTGCCCTGCACTCTTCCTTTTTCCCTGAATGCCCGTTGACCTTTCCAGCCCCTACTGTGTTAGCAGAGCAACCCCTTAGGTCTCAACTCATCCTTCCCTTCCTCAGGACCACCATCCCCTGTGCAGGTCCCAAAATCAGTTCAGTATATTCTCAGTGGTATCTAATCATCTTGAACATTGCCAGCATGGTTGTGTAAAGCAAGGCAAACGACTGAGACTGGGAAATAACTTCTGTGTGAGAGGCTCCATGGAAAAAATGCATGTTGCCAGTCAATGCTTTTTGATAAGTCAAGCTGAATGGCCCTGAAGCAGAGCCTATTTTCTTCACAGAAAGGCAACCACCCCCCATCACCAGCACCTCACCCCTCTCACCAGTGCTAGGCAAACTTTCCCTAAAACCAGTCCTAAATCACTGGCTCGCTCTCATGTCACACGCCTTTCCACCCCTCTGATGGCCAAAACATTTCCCTTTGCTTTGCAGTCTTCCCGCCTCTGCTCATCCCTGTGTATTTCCAAATCCAAATCATCTCGACCATGATCAGGCGCAGGTTCTGGGCGGTGAGTGAAACGTTCCCTCAGTCTTTATGGGGTCCAGCTGGCTTGTAAGAAATCACACTTAGGTAGGGAGGGAGGCCAGTGGGCAGGCACTTTGCTGTATTAATTACCCAGCGTCCCTAACATAACCAGCAAGGACACGTTATATGAGAAAGGCAAAGTGATGCCTAATGTCTCCTCTCTTCCCCTAGGACCTAGCCTGGGCCATCAGCTACTACATGCGCTACTTCATCACATACATCCCATTCTATGGCGTTCTGGGATCCCTGTCTCTCCTCACTTTTGTCAGGTAGGAGATAAAGGGTCTCCCTGCTGCTCTCCCCTCCCACCAGTGCCAGATGAACCAAGTCTCAGCTCTGCTGTGCCCCACAGGTCTTCACTATTTAGGTTCTCTGCAGTCATTGACCTCACCGTGTGTTATCTTCGGTATTCCCACTGCTTCACTTACCCTTTATCGTCTCCCAGTCCTACCTGCCCTCAGCAGAGGTGGTTCTGGTGCTCAGCATCTTCCCCTGCCCTTGTGACGGTCCAGCCAGGACGCTCCTTCCTTGCCTCCTTCCCCGCTCTCACATGCTGCTGATCCCAACACATTTATGCATTTTTTCCACTTTGTTCACTCACTTCCAGAGCACCTCAGGCTATCCTCTTCCCAGCTTACTGGCAAGGTAATTCATGAGCCCTCCTGAGCACTGTACGTGCTTCCCCTGTAGGTGAAATGCTCACCGCTTCTCCCAGCGTGGAAGACGCATGGCCGGTACACTACGTGCATGTGTCATTCCTTCTACATAGCGGTTTGGACCTCAGAAAGCTGTTTCGCACCATAAATCAATGTGTTCCTACCCCTACCCTCCACCCTGACCCTTCCAAAGCCACCTCCTTCAGTCTATGGAGAAGTGCTTCTTGTGCCTCTTGATTTTGACTGGTCTTCTGGCCCCTTATCATTACCAGGCTCCATGATTTGCTGCTCCTAGTACAGAAACAGTGTTCGTCAGCCAACTGCTGTTTGACTGACGCAGGGAGCATTTAGTGAGAGACCTAAAAATATGAACTACAAGCATGGGCTGCCCGAATGAATCAGGCCTGTCGAGGCTTGAGATGCTTACGCACTGAATTACAATGCTGGTTGTGGTATTCCAGATGGCAGCACTAAATTTTTTTTTATTTGTTTATGGGGAATTTCTATCCATGATAGAAATTTGTGAATTTCTATCCTGCAGGCAACAGCTGCAACAATTCTGGCTAATACCAAAGGGTGGCATTTAGTCCCACAGTCAGCATTAGCTTTAGGAACACATTTCACCACGGTGAAAAAAAAACATTTTCGAAAAAAACTTCATTTTTTTAGTAAAAAGAAATGGCAACAGGTGTACAAAGACCTTAATGACTTAAATTTTCATAGTTTCAAAACACTACGAACCAAAGGAAAACAGGAGATTCAAAAGACATACATTTGTGTGTCTAACCAACCATTTCGGTCTGAAATCAAGCTGAAAAACTTATGACCGACTGATGTATTATTTCCAACTATTTCATCTTTTGATTAAGCTAAAAGTGCAAGAAGAAAGGCAAAATTGCAAATTCAGATCATTTGCTCTTTCAGAAAACAGGCCTAAAGCCTAGAACAAAGATGCTTTTGGGTATCTACCTTAACATACATCTAACTCTCAGCATAGAGAAACTACTTTGGGTAAACAGAGAGAAGAAAGTGCACTTCTGTATTGTACAGGTGCTAAAAATGTGGTTATATAAATGCAATTAAAAAGCCCCTCTAAAGCAATACCCAGCGCAGAGCTGAGAATGACAGTAAAGGTACTGAGCGAGCGCAAAGGGAAGCTGGGCCCTCCAGTGACACCCAGACAGCTAACGCCAACGGGCAGGTGGGTTTTGAAAGTGATATAAATCCAGCAAGCAGTGGGAAAGCTGAGACCAGTTCTGCGAATTTCTAAATGGAGGCTTGGTTTTTTTTCAGGGAGTTGGATCATCTTCATTTACCGAAAGGCAAGAGTAGCACGAGAGATCAGTCCAGTTCTAAGGAAGAAGGAGAGGGACAGCCCAGTAGGATATCCTCCTTGTATTTAATCATAATTGCCTTAGTCCCAGCGCTATAAAGAGGGGGCAGGGAATTCATCACAGAAGTGATTCTCTCTGGTGTCCATACAAAGAGAGGTGTTTCTTTCCATACCTCGGCGAAACACTCTCTTTGCACGTTGTGTCTCCTGCTGCTCCCTCTACAGCCCGCTCTATTTTCCTCATATCCTGTTCCGCAATATAAATTGTCGTGCTTTTTGCCTGTTTGTTTTTGAAGGTTTCTGGAGAGTCATTGGTTTGTGTGGGTCACCCAGATGAATCACATTCCAATGGAAATTGATTGTGAGAAGCACAGAGACTGGCTTAGCTCGCAGGTAACCGGGCGGGGAAAGAATACTCCTACTCACCCCAAAGCAGATCAGAAACTTAGTCAAAGAGCGGATGGGTTACCATTAGCCCCAGGTACTAGTATACTGTCTGTGTCCATGATTTCTCCCATAAAGATGTTCTCCCCGGAGCCAGTAGTGCTGAGTCAATTCACGGAAGTCCAAACTTCTGTAATTAACTTGACAATCAATAGGTTAAATTGTCTTCTTTTAGATCTGAGGCAGTATCAGGTTCAAGAAGCATGATTTGGCTTTCCTGTGTGCTGTATGCTGGCATACGCATATCAGCAAACAGAAGACACCCAATGAAAATCAAAGCTCAATATATTTCTAAAGTTTGTATTTCAGCAACAAGGACTGAAAACGAGATGCTTTCTACAGCTTTTCAATGCCTGGTTGGGCAAATCCACCCTGCTGAAAGGCTACCTCTTATTTACAGCGGTCCACGTCCTCTTCAGCCCTAGAGGATGATGAGGGCAACTTCGACACTGGGGATATGAATTTGGTATAACTGAGCTGAGAGAAGAAATTGTCTCATGTTAATTAGTGTAATTAGTATTTGTAGTTGTTAATGGGGCCTTGAAGGTGAGCTTTCAAAGCCTGACAGTCGATTTCTCTCCCTTGTGCTAAAAACAGTAAAGCACTAAAAAAAAAATGCTAAAAGCGCTATTCAGGAAAGCACCTAAGCATTTGTTTTAAATTAAGCACGTGAATAGACTCACTGAAGTCACAGGAGTATTCAGATGTTCACCTTACGCTTTTGCTTAAGCACTTCATGCAACTGGACTTTGTAGATGGAGAGAAAGGTGGTGAGAGTGAAGAGATTTGGGGAGGGCGATAAGAGGGAGAGAGATGGAGGTGAGAGAGAGAAAATGTGCGTACAGTAGAGGGAGATAAGCCTCTCTGACACCATCTTGGGGGGTGAGGAGACCATGTCTCCTATGGTTACTACATAGAAATCGCAGCGCAGCCAGTTCAGAGTGTAACAGGATTTTACAAAAGACTACCTAATTTTACAGTCATTAATACCAAGAGCAGCTAAGAAATATTTCCAGAACATTCAGATCCTGCACGTAAGGCAAACTGGGCAATAACTACACGGGATGGGGAAAGCAGGCTTTCTGCGTCCATGCATTTTTCTTCCCGTTTTCCACCTTGGTCCTGTTGTTAGTCATCTGCTCTTCAGTGGGAAAGGCTGCGATTTAGGAGTCTATACTTGGACTGCTATGTGCCTCGTCACCAAACATCCACAAACTGCCTCCTTATAGTGCCCCCTTTACCGCTGGTCAAACCCACAGAGACACAGTCAGCGCAACGGTAAGCCCTGAAGGAGGATGAAAGCTCCCCTTGCTGCAACCAGCTATCTCAGCTCAGCAGCCTTCGGCACTCTGACAGCTCAGTAGTGCTGTAAGACACGTACCAGTCCCTGCCACGGGCAAGAGGAGTTTTGGTCTGATTTTAGGGTGAGACTTCACTAATCTTCACGGGTCCTTCCTTGTCTTCACAGGTGGCAGCCACCTGCAATATTGAGCAGTCCTTTTTCAACGACTGGTTCACCGGACACCTGAATTTTCAAATCGAGCACCAGTGAGTATAGGCACAGACTCGTTTGGCCATTACCGGGGTGTCCCAACACTGGACTTGAGGCGAGGGAAAGTCTGCTAAAGGCGCTTGTGGGATGGGACAGGATCTTTGGAGCACTACCAGGAAAGAGAGTCCCAGACCACTGGGGTTCATAGTCTGCTTCTACTACAGGCATGGCATCTTTCTTGCTACCAAATACGTCAGCTTTCACTCTCACAATTTTAATCTGGGGTTTAATTAGGAGTCAGTGGTACAAATCTAGCTGTTACAATGCCTATGGACTCATATCCTAAGCTGACTACTTGAACTTGAGCATCTGTTTCAGAAATTTCCTCTCCCTGACCAAAAGCACTTCAGTGGTCTATAGCACGGGACAGCTGTCCGGGACTGTATGTGCTGCTGGGTACCAGATTCCAGGAAAGATATTAAAACCAAGGCCATATAGACAGCCTGTTGTCAGGGACAACACAAAATGTAAGAGAGACGGCATTTAGGGTAAGGCTGAACCGTTTGGAAGTCAGCTTAGGAAATCTCCACTGAACAGCACAGGGCAAGGTGTTCCCGAGTTCCTCTTTACCTGCTTCTCTGTTCCATGAGCTTCCAGAGATGGCAAATCAATGCATTCAGCTTTCACAAGCTGCCCTGAGACAGAGGATGCAAAGCATAGATACCTCTCTGTGCCTCTCTTTCTTCCCCCTGCTCGTACAGCTTGAGGAGAAGGCGTTGCTAATTAGCCCCAGCGAGGAGGCAGGCAGAGATGCCCATCCCTCGGGGTTAGCCTCTAGAGTTTTCTCAGGTTTGTTTTCTCTTTCTCTATTCAAGCCTGTTTCCAACAATGCCACGGCACAATTTCTGGAAGGTGAAACCTTTGGTGAAGTCATTATGTGCTAAGTATGGGGTCCAATATGAAGAGAAACCTCTTGGAAAAGCATTTGTAGACATCGTTGGGTAAGATCCTTCTAGTATCACCTGCACCTTGCAATTCATGGTTACATGAACACCCTAAACATTCTAGTACAGAGAATTTGGGACGCTATAGACCTGTCAGAAATACCGTGTCGATATGTTGTAATCTGGTGTCGCTAGGTTAATAATCTTCATATCGCAGTCCAAGGAACACCTGCAGCAATGTTGACCCACAGCAGAAATGACACAGCTCCACTGAACTAGTGGACTAACACCAGATGGGAAGCTGCTTCGCTGCATCATGGGGGAAGAAGCAACTGACCCCCAGAGCAGCTTCTGCAACCAGAGCGCTGCCACCAAAGTACTGAATACTTAGCATTTAGATGGCTGCTAACCTGAACTAAGAGGCACCTTTTTTTGTGATACCTTTTAAAATGTTATTCTGGCAGCTGATGATTCTTGCTTTCGGGAGTTGGCAGCGTATCTTCAGGCTGCAAACTGAGATGAATCAAAGGGGAATGAGTCAGGTTACAGCCCGTGCTGTTTCCCGTTTGTGCCTTGCCAGCAGCCAGTGGCTATCCCCTATAGGCGTAGCTGCAGAGTGGTCTAATAGCCCTTACCCGGCAGGCTGTTAGTGTTTCTGTCTCAGTTACTCCAAGGGGAATAATTCATGACGGGGAACATGAGAAAGTATTCTGCAGTCCAGGGATCTCCACTCTCAAAGCATTCTAAGCAAATGCAAATTAAAACAGATTGTCCCCAACATGCAGAAGGGCTGAAAAGTGGTTCAACACCTCCTTTGGTTCTCTCATCCAGTTAGCACAGGGAAACGCACTCAGCACTGAGACCCGGCGGGGTTACGCCCAGCATCCCACCACGTAGCACCCATGTCTCTAGACGAGTTATCAGAAACCATCTCAGCAATTACTTGCCCTCTCGATAGAAGGATCATCTCCCGTAAACCCTATAAAACCACATTTCCAGCCTCCAGCCCACATTGTTGGAGGACATTTGGGCCCAAACCAGCTCAGAGCTATCACATAATATTTGCAGAGCTGATGCAGATGGGAAATTATATGTGAGAATTCCTGGGGGGAAGCAGGGAGACCCAGGCCAGAGGGACTACAGATAACACAGTGGGCATCAGGTGAAATTCTTGCTCACTGAGTCTCAAACTGGTCACTTTGGGGGTCTAAAGAGCAAAATACATAGCTCTTGTTGCTATATCTGCTCTACTGGGGAAAGACATTTGGTGTCCTGAGGATTCATGTTCACATTCAGTAACAGGCATTCTTGTAGGCTACAAAACGACAGAGGGAAGATTCACAGGACAAACAAACTTCTTTTCATTTTCTTTCCACAGGTCCCTAAAGAAATCTGGAGATCTGTGGCTGGATGCTTACCTCCATAAATGAACATGACTCTTAATGGGGAGGTGTGAGTGACAGGGAGGGATGGGGGGGTTTGCACGGGGGAGGGGAATCACACATGTGTCTTTTACTCTCAGATTTCAGTCTATACCTGCATACACAGTTGGAGGGGAGTTTCCTGTCTTGTGAACTGGCACGGGCTCAGGCACCCTGTTTAATCCAGACAGATTTAAGATGTGTTTCAGAGGATGAAAAGCAATACCAGTATGGCACAAAACAGAAGGTTGGGAGAGGATGGAGAGGAGTAGTGTTTAAAACAGGGGCATTAATATCTGACCTTGACCTTCTCTTCACAAGACTAATACTCGTTCTACCTAAACCACAAAGCCCCTGATTCACAGATACATAAGACTTGTTAGACGTCAGCGAGTATTTACAATCCAGGGACACCCCAGTCAGCTTATGCCTCTTTCCCATGTTTGCATAAATGAGGAACTTAGCACAGCGTTTCATTTTGTTCTCAAGCACAAAAGTACCGCCGCCTCTGATGCCCATCCCAACAGGGAGCTCAGGTGGGCTGCGATGCCCAGCAGCTCTGCCTGCGGGAATCACACCCCACGGGGACCAGCAGCTGCCGTACCATGACGGAGCTTTCAGCCCTGGCTGTATCGGGGCTCTCCCCTTTCCCTCCGTTCTTTCTCTAATCATAGCATCACCTCAGTAAAAGCTGACCCTGCACAACTAATGTCTAACCACCTCTCAGCAGGGTTAAAATAGCTGTATTTTTATGACCAGCCCCTATTTCCAGGGGTTCGTGAAAAATCTTTGGGCTTAAACAGCAAAATGCCTCCTTTAGGAGAGGGTCTATTTTCTCTTTAACAAGCAACAGGTCTGGCATAGCGTTATGGCTGTCAGTAAATTACACAAAAGACCAAAATAAGTCACATAAGCAAAACGTACTAATTGCTCGCGAGTGCTCCAGTGTAACCACGAACGGCCTTTTCAGCAGCGCAGTTAGGCAGTGTGCTGCAAAACCACGCGGTTCCGCCTGTCTGCACACGCCTGGCAGAAACCAAGCCTCCTCCCGCTTGTCACAGGCAGGAGCAATGGCACTGTTTACCCTTCTCTTGGGTACAAACAGCAAAGAAAACGAGCTCTCCCTGCAAAAGCAGGAGCTGCCCAACCATTCGGCTCTGCTCCCAGTTCCTTCAGGGAGGCAGCTGCCCACAGAACTACTAGGCTGTGCTGGGGGTAAGAAACCTCCTGTAGAACCCTCTCACAAGTTGTCTAAAACTCTATTTTCCACCCAACACCTAATTCCCCAAATCCACGACTGGCTTACCGGGAGGTACGGTTGAATAGCTTCCAGGTGCTTCTCTAACAGGCAGCCTGACCCAAAACAAATCAAGGGCTTAAAGTCAGTTGTAACACAACAGAAGAGACGTACTCTTTAGTTTATGATAAAGGGCCGTGGTTTCAAAAGCAGCCTCCAGTTCCAAGGGCTGTGTGGTTGCTCACTCAAAACCCCCAGTACTCTAGTTATTAGGCAATGACTTCGCACGCCTCATTACTTTGCTCAGCTCTGAAACTGGATCCTCTCTATCAAATCCTTGAATGCTAACACAGTCCCACAAAATCAGCAAAGTTCTTTGTGAACAAAGACAACGCCAGGACTGTGGCCAGCCACTTAAAAAAAAAAAAAAAAAGTATTCCCACCCCCCTCTGGAGAATAAAATGAGATTATTTCTTTGCTTACGGACAAGAAATTCATAGGCAGGACTGCAGCTTAACCTAGCTAGTAATACTTAAGGTTTTTACGGGCTTATTTTGGTGTTCTTGCCCACCCCTAAGCTGGCAGTACCTGAATAGCGCTATGAATGGTTAGGATGAAAACCTGCTGTCTCCGGGTTGTCTGACGCTCAAACTGACTTTGAGTAATTTTCACAGCTGATTTCTAATCACACAAACAATAAAGTCCTCCTGGATGCTGTGATTTCCCAGACAGGTAGTAAAAGGCTAGCCCGGGATCGTGGCTATCATTGTAGGTTGCCTTCGTATGTGCATCTCCTTCTGACTCCTTGAATGTACCTCACTGTCTCTGCGCCAGCAAGGATGACCGCAAGCCCACAGTAGCATCAGCGATGCGATCTTTTAAAAACTCAGCTCATTTTTCTGACAGTTCATATTTTTTCACCCCTCCAGTTCTTATTTCCAGAGCAAATGGTTTCTCAATACAAACACCTCTTCCTCCCTAGCACCGTCCCCTTTTCTCTCTCCTACCTTTCTTCTTTGGAAACTGCTTTCTAACACCGAGAGAAAACACAGAAAACTGGTAGCTCGGCCTCAGTAAATAGTTCTGCTTTAGCAGCTTGGTTTCCTTCTTGCCACTGACCAGTCTAGGAAGGACTGTTTTTCTGCTAAAAACCCAAAGTCCTGCCAACAACAGCCTGGCCTGACAGCACCTAGGAGACAGCAGCTACTGCTGATGGTTGAAAGAACTCGAAACGTTCGAGGAGCGCGACGACGCTGCAACGATCTGCAGAAGGAGAGACCAGCTCTTAGGCAAATGGGCAGGTTTTTTGCCCAAGACCTTAGCACAACATAGCAAAGGGAAGAAAGGAGGGGACAGGAAAGGTCTTGATATTAACTCTTCCCCAGCTACTTGCTTCTTTCAGACTCTCGAAAAATTCCCTTTCCATGAAAAATATTCAGTTGCTGAAATCCAGAAATAAAAAAACTGTGCAATGTTACAGTCAGAACTGATTTCCAAGCATCATGCATCGTCCTTGGTATGGCAAGAGCAAAAGGTCTGTTCTGCAAGGCACTGGTCACCAGCCCTTTGTAACTAGCTGCGTATCTTCCTTATTCATCGAACCTAGACCTGCAAAAAGTTTGTCTGCTGAAAATGTAAAATGCTGGTTACTTTTTCAGGCAAAGCCTCTCTGGCTTGTACAGTTTCTTCCCCTCCCTCCAAAAAAATCCCAGCCCTCTATTTTGGAATACAAGCTCATATGTGCCTTGATGTATAAGCTCTCCATCCTTTAACTGGAGCAGGTCAAACAGATCCCTGACAAAGAGCCCTGCAAGTCTGGAGCAATCTGCTTCGCTATAATTTTAAATAGCACCAAACTGTAATCAGGTTTACAGGAGGTGTTCTAGAAGTTTCAGTAAGACTGCGAACTTAGGTGGAAATAAAGTTCACCTGACCTTGCTTGGCTTTGCCTCCAACCTGGGCAAAATGCAGCAATCGATGACAGATGAGCCTCCCTTCGCAGGTTACAATTAGCCACCAAAATGGTTCAAACACAGAAATTTAAGTACAGTTTTGTCTGGCTTTGTGAGGACTGTAACTAACTAGTTTCTCTGAAAATAATGAGGTGAAACCTTGTACACTTTCTCTTTTAGTAAAGGTCATTCAGTTGCACTGTAATGAGACAAACACACACAAAAAAAATCTGTAAAACACGCTGGGAGCCTGCCAGGGTTTATTTAACCCAGCTAAACCCCATCATTGGCTACACGAGCACTTGGCAACGGAGAGAGGCCGTGAGCTGGAAACACAGAGTTTGTTTCAGGGCAGATAATAAAACAATAGGCAGGAAAGGACTGGCTTTGATTCTCTCCAGTCACTTGTTAGCAGGGACTGGAGGACCGGGATGGTCAAAGGCAGTTGGCAGAGAAAGGCATTAACTGAAGCAAGTGCAGCAAGAGAAGCCTCTGGGCAGGAGAGAGATGAGCATGTGTTTTGGGAGAAGTACAGAGCTCGGAGAAATGTGGGATGGGAACTGGCTGCGGAGGGTTATATGACAGAGAGAAAAAATACCGAGGGGGTGGAGAGAGAAGAAAAGGCAACTTGAAATCAGGTGCCCCATATTCTCCCATTCATCGCTGGTACCTGCCTGGACAAGAGCTTATGCTGGAGACAGGAGGCAAGAGAGGGCAGTACAGGGGTAGCACACACAGTGCCCTTCAATAGTGTGTGTTGGTCCCCCAAGAGGTACATCCTTCTCCTGCACTCTCGCTAAAATAGGTTAAAGCCGTAGCTTAGACCTTCAGCCCCAAAAATTAACTCCACTGAAGGCCACGGGTCTGTGCCAGCCGTGTGAACTCACATGAAGCCTAGTCCCAGGTTTCCAGGCAGAGGCACAATGGGAATTAGGGGATTTGCACTGAGATTTTTTTCCTTTAAGCATGGATTTGAGGAGTCTAAGATCCCAGCTGACTCTGATACAGGGCTTGGGAGGCTCAAAGCACCAGCACAACCTCATCAGGACATATCTCCAGTCACCATCACTCCTTGTGACAGGGGCTGATCACACTGGCTGGATTTTAGTGTTCATTAGGGCAAAGACATCCCTTTCTTTCTGTAACAAGCTGCCATGTCCCAGCCATGGCCTCTTCTAAATAGATGCTTTCCTAAGAAAGCCTTCCTAACAGAGCCCTAACATTTCAAGTGTTTTCTAGGCATTTTTAAACATCAAAACCACATTCCTTACAAGACAGTTCCTGATTATTTCATTCTTAAAAAAAACATTTCGGTAACTCAGAACAATTTTTTTCTTGTGTATTCTACCGCTCAATAAAATCATAACTATTTGTTGACCATAAAATGCTTTACGTGGTTTGTTTTGTTTTGGGTTTTTTTTTTCAGTCACATCCAGAGCCACTGCAGTGCTCAAAGGATCTGCTTCCTCTCGGAGCACCTTCCCCAACACCAACCCGCTAGCAGGAAGCATGGAAAAGCCAGCTAAGCTAGCTAGGCCATTCCTAGGGCCTGAATGTCTCCATCCAGGTCCAGCACTGGGATCAAGAACATATGTTCCAATTCAAAAGTCTTAAAGGGTCAGGGTAGGGTTTGGCATAAAGGGTGATTCAAGTTTGAATTTCAGCTTTAGTCTTGCAGTTGCTGGTCTTACCAGTTCAAAATGAGATCCCAGACCAAGAACTAGAAGAACACTGTGGAAACAAACTCTAGAAGAAGATTTGGGATCAGATTTGCTGATTATGGCTTCCCTTGTTTTTCCTATATTTTTTTAATAGAGTGATTAGCTAGTGATTGTGAAAGGTCCTTTTTCCAGTCCACAGGGTGAAATTAGTGAAATTACTTTCATAGCATTCAATTTTTATAGTATAGATAGACGGATTTCTTATCGGCCTTCACAAAGCCCAGGAACAGTGGCACTGCTTACCCTCATCTTAGCAACAAACACCAAAGCAAAGGTGCAAAAAGATTTGCCCAGCCATTCGGGAGGCATCTGACAACAAAACTGATGTGAAAACTTCCACAAAAGTGTCTTACAATTTGTCTAGACCTCAATTTTTTGCCCGTTCATGGCTTATCCAAAGGTGTGGTAAGCAGCTTACAGCAGTCTCTAACCAATAACTTGATCCAGCGCATCGGAGGGCTTTAGGTCAACACCATCAGCGGGCTTTAGGTCAGCCCAGAGGCCTTAACAGAACCGTGACACTGTTAGTTCTTGCAGATACTGTTAGTTCTTGCAAAATACATTTGAAGCGTATCTCCGGGTAGAGGAGCACACAACAACGACGGGCAGTAAGAAGCGCATAGGCTGTCCTAGGCAAGGTGACAAAATGATAGTCAGGGAAGGCCGGTCTATGCTTATCTGTTACCTTAAATCAATACTAGAGTTTTCCAGAGTACACGTTAATTGCTTCATAGGTAAACTCATTCTGCACAAAGTACTCTGAGAAGTCACAGAATTCAAAACAGAAAATGAACCTACCTTGCCCCATTATTAGGGCTTTTGTTTGATCCTAGAGTAAACACATTCCCCTAATACAAACACAGGGAGCTCTTACACAAAAATAAACTATTACAAATTGATGTATCGCCTGGCTTTCTTCCCTGGGAGTACAACTCTTCCCAGAACCTCCGAGCATCCCAACGCAACGTGGCTCAAACCTCTGAGCATCCCAATGCAACATGGCTTGAAGGAGAACAAGGACCTGATAGTTCTGAGTTGACGTTCTGGATTAAGATGCCTACGCTCCAGCCACATCTCTCAGCCATACCTAAACACCCTCTGGTTTTTACACAGGGCTTGTACCTCTCCTGGGAATCCACAGGCGTTAGTTGAAATGTGGCAAGCTAGCCAGTTTTTCAAGTCTTATCTTCCACAAGCTTAGGCTTATCTTAGCTAAAGTTCAGCTCAACCCTCAGTTGGGAACTTGGGAAACATACTGGCCCTGTGAACCCAGTAGTACACGTGGCTGGGGTGTCTTTTTGTTTTTTAATTTATCTGACTTTAGGTGCCAGTAAATTGTGACAGACTAAACTTTGCATGGGCTGGTTGAAATTAAGCCTTTTCAATTCCCTCCCTCCCTTGAAATTAGCACAGGGATGGTGAGGAATCTAAGGCATGAAATCAACAAAGACAGTGCCTGATAGTCTTATGTTAAATACTCTCATGCCAGCCATCAGGCTCATCAGTTCCAATTCTATTTTAAGCTACTTAATGGCCTAAAAGAAATAGAGATTTATGATTTGCAAGGTCTGTAAAGAAGCCTTAACCCACAAGCAATATTGTTTTTTTTAAAAAAAACTCTTTTACTTACTCTGCAATAGCCCAATTCCAGACCTCTCGGGAAACTGTATGTTTCACAACATACCAAGTATGTGGCATCAACACGACAAGGAAGGTGTTCGTGGTGCTCATACGTGCAGTTTTTGCCCAGATAGGGCAAGAAGGTACGTTGTCACACAGCTCCCTCCTTGCAACAGGTTTTTTTAAATTCTGTTCAGAAAAGTCAATTACAAGTTCAGCCTCTGAAGGAACTCAATTTTTAGTTCAGCATTTGTGCTGAGCTTATATCATATTATCATATATTTTATTGGCAGCTTGAAAAATCTGTCTGAATTCATCAAACATAATACAGAAACAGTTCCATAGCGTGTCCTGCTTATACTGGCCCTCTCTCCTGGCTGTTCTGCAGTTTCTACAGAATAGGATATAGGTGAAGTTTCTAGCCCCTTGTAAGGCAAATATCCCATTCACATTTCCAGACAGAGAATCATGATTTGTTTGAAAACCATGTTATAAATAGTATTAAGGGAATAATACAGAATTCAAAAAGCAAGGTGAATCACTGCCCCATGGCAACCCTAACGCTGTCCTGGGACGGATCTATTTCACACAACATGATTTTGCTTTCCATAGCACGGAGCGCAACACTCCCAGCATCCCAGAGGTTTCACCATTCAGGCATACTAAGGTGTGAATCAAGATGTCATTCCTCCTCTTCAGGAGGAGGTTAAGGTCCTCCAAGATCCCCAGGCACGTCGGTTATTTAACAGTTTGAAGTCGCTTTCTACCGTGTGTGTTTTTAGAAGCACCGCGATCCCCAGCCACCGCAGGAATCCAGTGATTCAGCTGGAGGGAGTCACCACGTGAGCCAGGAGCTGAGCCAGGAAGGTCAGGGAAGACACACGAGGAACATTTTGCAGAATTCTGGCTGGACAGAGACGACAAGAGTGTCCTTTCAGAAAGGTGGTAAGAAGCCTTTCGGAGAGGACGAAGTTTATGATGCTGCTCAGCCTCTTGCTGATGGATGAGACAGGGAGGAAGAGTTAATTATAAAAAGGTCTCACTTGTTTACAGAAGTTATTATTTTCACATTTTGCATGTTGACAGAATTAGGATGGGTGTGGACTTTGTTTCCTAAACACTGACCAGAAAACATGAAAACAATTACTCCGGTAAGAGCTGCAGGATAAGCTCATTTATCTCCCATTTCAGAGTCAGAAATCTACTGGGTCTGAATGCTGCTACTGAGGCTGCAGGGTAGGTGACTTCGCTTTCCTACATGGATTACGGACTGGTCCATGAGTTGTCCAAATTCGCCTTGTTCTGTTGAGCACCAGCAGTGTCCTCAAGCTGAGAGCCTGAGTCATATAAAAGGCTTAATTTAACAACAGTCTTCCATAGTCCTAAATAAAGATATGTAGCAGAAAACCACTTTGATGTGGGTTTATAGGAAAATAGAGTGATAGTAGCCCAAAAGTTCACAGGTCCAGAAGAACAGCTTCGATGTATTTATCATCTATTTCTCTTTTCCCTATAAATATAATGCAAAATGACCAAAGTGTCAGTGCAATCATATCTTTAGCACCAGTTACATGAACACTCAGATCTGAACAGTGCATTATCAAACAGCGCCTTTTTTGAGAGGATTTTTTTCTATAAAGTCATTCCAGTTCCTCAGAGAAGAACATTCAGTCCTGTGCTAAGAACGGGTGTTAGAAATATTGGTGCTGAACAGTAAAATTAACTCCTGGAAATGGGAACAGAGGCGGAAATCCTGTTGGCAAGGGAAAAAAATACTAAAACGCGTTCCAGCAAAAACAAACCACAAACACCCACCTGTAACCAGCAAGACGAAATGCAGAGACGTCCTCGTATCTGGGATCCTGTTCCATGATATGCAGGCCAACTCATGATGTATATGGAAAGTTAAGGTTGTTTCCTGAAATATCGTGGTGCAAGTTTGATGATTATGGGTTGTGGATTATGGATTACTGATGATAAGTTGACTTCCATGGTAATGAGTGCTGCGCGTTGACAGATACGCAAAATTGAACCATAAAATTAAGATGTTCCAACTTGTTACCTTCAGTCAATGTTTTTTCTAGACTCGGTGAGAGAATGGGCTCCCTGTCAATCAGGCATTAGATTCAAAGCCGCCTCTAGTTGCTGAACAAGTCCTGGATTACGGCTTTTCTCCGCACTGAAATGCCTTTCCTAGCACCCCAGGGAGACAAACCGTCCATCAGCCTGCTGCAGAATTAGCATGTGTGTCCAGTGCCAGACGCCTGGTGAGAAGCCCAGTTTTGCTGGAGAAATACTTGCAGGAGCTTTGCTGCATTTCTTGATCAGAATTAGCCAGTCAGTTTGGGGGACGGGTTTTTAGCCTGGGGTTAATTGTGAGCTACCAAAAGATAAGGGCATCCAGTACTCAAGACGCCAACACAAATGACAATATTCTGCTACAACTGTGCATGGTACTGAACCTGAGACAAAGATATTATTCTTAGGCTACACCTACACTTGGGGACCTCACCCAAGTCAGCAAGCTGCGTAACAACAAAGGTGCTATCTAACCCCTGCGGAGGGTGCTTGGCTGCAAATACAAGGAGCTCCACTGGTCTGAACGATGAAGGTCATCTTAAATACCCTAGGTTTCTTTAACAGAGCTCTACCACCCTCCCCAAACAACTGTTTGAATCTCAGGCACAGACTACTCAGGTCAAGGCAGAGAAAGCTCAGCAGAAATCCAAGACTGGCAGGGAACAAGCGGGAAAGAGGTCAATGAGAAGGATCCTCACCACCCTTGCCCGAAGCCTCGTTCTTAGCGCAATTAGACAACTATGCAACTAATTGGCCAGGTGCTGGATTTGTATACAACAATGAGAAGATTAATCACAGTAATTGCTTGTGATTGCACACCTCCTAGTTGAAATGGGTGCGGCTGGTTTACTTGTCTGATTCGTTTAATTGACTTCAATTCCCTTGCACTCAGATCTGCACCCTTTCATTAAGCAGTGACTGGGTTTATGTAAAACATAGGAACCATGTTGCACTTTCTCTTCTGTGGTTTTTTTCCCCTTATTTTTGTAGTGACCAGCACAAAGCCAGAGCCCGCGTGCATGGGTCTAATTACAAAGAATGCCCGACAGTCTTTGGGACCAGCACAAATCAACCTATTTCACTAGGAGTCTTCATGGGTTTCATGTCAGCCCTGTCTGTGCCATTCCACCACCCTTCTACCAGAAATCTATACAGCAGCCTCAGAAATTGTTTCAGGTCCTGTCTGTGCCAAACAACATCCCGGCTCAGGAAAGCACCACTGGTGAAGAGATCTGCAGGTGATTTCGGGAATCACTGCTTATGGGGATGTGAAAGTGTCAACTGAGAGAAGAACATGCTTAGCAGAGTAATTAGGTTGATATTACCATTCGAATTAGTCCAGAAAAACTGTATTTAAAAAAATAATCCTTGCTTATATATGCCTGATAAAGCCTTAAAATTTGGCTTCTGAATCTGCAGCAGATGCCGTTGGTTTCTCAGCTGGATCCAGTTCCTTCTTCTGCCTGGTCCTGTCTCCAGATAAATCACTCTGAGTTGAAATTATCGCCTTTTGCAAGTCAGCAGACCTTTAGGCCATACTCGTGACCCCAAAGGGACCTAAGCAGCAAAGCCTGCTCTTCACCATCACCCGGGGTGGAAATGAAGTGTGAACGTAAAGGAAAGTGCTGCTGCCAATACCAATTTCAATCCCTTGCTCATTCTTGTCTCCCGATCATGCTGAAGCTCACAAAACGCTAAAATTAAACATCTGATCTGGTAAAGGTATGTAACTGAAATGCAATCCAACATCACTAGGCAAGGCATCATCTGGATGAGTTTAAAACTACAGTGTTCATCGCAGCATTCCAGTATCATGACTCCTTTCACGTCCCTGGAAAAAAAAAAAAAATTCAACAATTTGCCTCATAACCAGATGTCTGGGCTTGAATGTTGCAGCATGAGATTCTGCCTCTCGCCTTGGAAAAGTCAGGAACTAGATGATCTTTCAAGGTCCCTTCCAACCCAAACCATTCTATGACTCTGAACGCTTCTGCCTGCACTACTGAAAACCCATAAATGAAAAGCAAAGCGATGTTGCATCAGTCTGATCTGTGATGCGCAAATGAATCACACACAAAACAGGGGATAGAGATTAAGAAGCAATTTCCTTTCCGCAAAGTCTCTGCAACCACCTCTACACAGAAAGGGACAATTTTCAAGGTCTCTATTGAAATATTTTGTAAATGTACCTGAGTTGGAGAAAGGCTCTCACAGATGTGGTGTCGTTAAGGCAATGACAAGTCACAGTGCGCTAGCACACATGCTGCAGTAAGAGGGTTTAAGATATTTGTGCATTTTGAATGCGTAAAGCCAAGCTGTTAAAATCAGCGTAATGGAGAGAAGCTGGTGACGCTACTGCTGACAACAGCAAAATTACTTCCGAGTTTTCATAACGCAGTTGGATAAGGCACTGACAGGCCTGAGCTAACTCAGACATAACCCAGCTACGAGCAGGGATTAGGACTAAATTACCTCCAGAGTTTTCTTCCCTCTGTGCAAATATCCTGTGAAATGAAAGAACCGTCTGCTGCAAAGGGGGTGAGTTTTATCCCGTCGCTCAGTCATGGACCCAGTAACACCAGCTCAAGCCAAAACAACTGGAGGACTATAAACCACAGGGAAACTCTCAAACCTTCACAGAACCACTGAGGATTTTAAAAAGCTTGTTGTAGTGTCTGATGTGTCTAAATTAGTTGTCACACCAGGAGCCCCTTTGCAAACCAGGAGCGAAGTATCACTAAACCCATGGATGCGCAACGGTCTGGTCAGAAGAATGGGGGGCTGCAAAGCCAACCTAAACTGGTGGTTGAACATGAGGTCTTCTCTTGGGCACATGCGTATCATTTCAGTGCTAGATGAACAAGATTTGGTCCTCCTGTTCCCACTGTTAGTGTTCCTAGTGTAGAACTAGAAGACTCTTTAGGCTTAATGCAAGCCAGAGCTGTCAGGCTTTTTGGGTGGTCCCAACACTTCACCTGCCCAAAAACACTCTTGTCACCCACTCAGTCATTAGCCACTGTTGCAATTCCCACCGAAACGTTATTTGTCAAGCCCACAGCACTGCAGTCAGTGTGACCGAAAGTTGGCTTAGTGCTTCATTCCTCATCATTTTTGCCAGCTGGCATTCAGCAGGTGGCCTGGCAAAGGGGAAGGTCACCAAAGGCAGTGGACAAGACACCTCTTCCAGCCCCAGCTGCAATTCTGATGCAGAAAGAGCAAAGGTGTTTTTCAACTGTGACTGACATACCTGTCCATTGGCATGAGGCATCTTCAATTGACTCTAAGGTGATTAACAGAGCAGAATTAGCACAATGAGCCAGGGGAACTAAGGGCAAAGAGCTGTACTCAAGCCAATACCATGCCTACATCTGCCAGAGGAAAACCTGCAGTCCCAGAACTCAATTGGGAGCATACATAGGAAACATTGACAAAGTCTCTGGTATTTATTGTACGTTGAGTTAAAAAGCTCACGAGGTTCTGCGTGCCCACATGAATGTCACTGAAAGCTCTCTAAGTAGCACAGGAATGAGTGCTAGAGTTTTCACTGCAAAGCTTCCTAGGGACCACCTCTACCTTCTCTTTCAGCTTCCTTTTCACAGCTTCCCTCTCTGAGGCAGTCTCATGGGGAGCTGTTTTGGGGCTTACTACTGCTCCTGCACAAATTGCTGTGAACTGCGTTGCTGTCACTGAAGTTACTTGTAAGTAACCAGACATGTACCAATGGCTCAACTTCTGTTCAGCTAACCCTGTCTGACATCTTCTCCTACAAGGGGAATCATTTCAAGTTCAACCTGGCCAAAACAAAGCTAAGAATTACCTTTTCCTTTGCAAACTCCCTGCTGTCTCTCTGCTCCAACATACTAGCAAGTACTATCATATCTCCTGAGCCAAGGCATCACTGTCAACCCAGATTTGCCCTTCTTCCCCTCACATCCAGCCCACAACTAGACCCAGCCTCATTTCTCTACATTCCCTTTCTCTTCTAATTGGCCTCCAAATGAGCTCCTTCACTTCTCTCTTCTTCAGGCTGTCCACTGCATACCTGCCATCCCAACAGTGAAATCGTACCGAGCTATGAGTTCTCCCACCACCTCCCATCACAACAGCAATTGAGCACAAGTTCCCCTCCAAGGGTATGTACCTCTTGGCCTCGCTTCTCCTCTCTGATTTCATCTCCTTTCACGTTCCCTCTCTTACCTCCTGACACTCCCCACTAAACACCCTACTTAAAGCTCTTCCTGTTCTCCACCTCAACGCCTTCCGCCACACTGTGTGTCCAGATCCCCTGCGATGGAAGGACCCACAGAATTACTTCATGAGTAGGGAGGGGTTGGTCTCTTTGGACACTTGCTGTGAAGGGGATGCTGAAGATCCTCGGTTGCTTAGCCAAGCTCCATGGTGCACAGGCTTTGCAGCCGCTTCACCGCAGTTCCCTGTGGCACGCATCAGCCCTCAGAGAAGGAACCTCACTGCCTGCTGCGCTCTGTCCACTTGACCTCAGCATAAAAGTATATAACAGCACTCTTTAGCCTTCTGCTCAACCTAGTCCCCAGCAACAGGCGTGCAACTGCAGCATTTCACTGGCCACCAAAATCTGTATCATTGCAGACACAGAGTAAGCAGGGCTAGAAGGCACCTTGCTGTCTGTCCAACTCATCTCTTGCAAATGGGAATTGCCCACCTGGGGTCTGTTCTG
Source organism: Phalacrocorax aristotelis (assembly GCF_949628215.1). Taxonomy (NCBI): domain Eukaryota; kingdom Metazoa; phylum Chordata; class Aves; order Suliformes; family Phalacrocoracidae; genus Phalacrocorax; species Phalacrocorax aristotelis. The sequence goes on from NC_134280.1 coordinate 69,098,639, forward strand.
GCTTCTGACCATCCTGCGAACGTTACGTAAACCACCACAAAGTCCATCTGCCTTAACAGGCTGGCTAAAGTCAACCTTTCAGCTCAGCTCAATAACCCTCGTGCAAACATGGAAATATTGACATGATAAATAGCAAAACCAACCTCTTGGCTTCCAGCGGTGGTGGCACCACAGGGACTGCTCCTATAAGGAGCATGTTGCCTTGGCAGAGCTGACCAGCCCCAGCCCTCAGTGCCACGTGTGCACCTAGATTCGTGCCAGGACATTGACTTCTTCCTGGCAGGGCCACACTCCCTAGGTTTCTGAAATGACTGGAATTTTCCCACGGCTGGTATAGTGTTGTCTCTTCTGCAGTAATCCTCACTCGTTAAATACATGTCATGAAAGAAGGTTATTAGTCATTACTAAAGCTTTGAAATAGCTGACTTTGAGGCCACCTGCTTACCTCCTCGCTTCTTGTCTGCACCTGAAGTAAACAAACAAAAAAATCTTTCATTTGTTGGTTCCTGGAAACATGCATCTCTCTGTGCGTGTCAGGACAGCCTGATCAGCCGTACAAAGCCAGCCTGATCTACAGCCCTGTGCAAACGTTGAGTAACTTTGAAGGCAGGGTAAAGGACAGGACCAGCAGACCCAGGGAATTGCCAAGAGCAACCAAATCTCTAGGTCCCTTTCTTGCTTCCTCTCTTCTTGCCATTCAAAGCCTGCACTTAAACACGTATTAACATATAAGTACCTAAAAGCACCACACTGTGCACAAAACTAACATCCATCAGAGAGGTAAGATATTCCTGTTCTGTCCCAGACCCAAGCTCCTTTGCAGCCCAGGTTAAGATCCCTCATTCTGGACCTGCAGATCCTTACCCCTCCCAACCATGAACAGGTTGACAAATGCTCAGAGCCCCACATACCAGTAGACCAAATATATCACACCTATCACCTCATCACTCCTACTAGAGCTCTAGACAGAAGCTGTGCCCCAAATATCCACCTCATGGTGGAAACTAATCATCTCTCAGTTTGGCAGATGGGGAAAGTGAAGCTCCAAGGCAGGTGGCTGAACTGATAATCTACACTAGAACTGGTGTAGGCAGAAACCACGGGAAGATCTTTGGTCCCTTTTGCTATAACTGCCAGACTGTGTTTCGGTGCCACGCCAAAACGTCTCACGTCCTGGCATCTGCAAGTCAAATAGATCTACAAAGGCAGATGTTTGAACTACCATCCCTTTGAAGCTCTCTTTTGGCCCAGGACAGGCTAGCAAGCCCTATGTTGTGGAGCAAATGGGCGCAAGGAGAAATGCTATTCATAGAGCAGCATGTACAAGAGGACCCAGAGGCCCTGTTCAAAGGACACGGAGAGGGTCTGGCAACTGCACCGTGGTTTATTTCTGAGAGGGAAAACGGCAGGAAAGCTCTGGTGGAAGAGGTGGGCAGATGGGGATAAGGGACAGGGCTGATGTCTTCTCACACCACAGAAGCTTTGGAGCCAACCTCATGGCTCAGCTCCCAGTCACAGAGGTTTCTGAAGCAATGCCTACTGGCTGTAGCGAGGTCATTACACCTGAAGACCCAGACAGAGCAAAACATTCACAGCGTCTCGCCTGGCCATCCTCATCGCTTTGCAACTCTCCTCAGGCTTAACCGAGAATCCCTGTAAAAAAATCCAAATCCTTTCCTTTGCGCATCACGGACTTTCCCTCCAGCCTAAGGAGAGCGGGACCCATCTAACACCGATTCCCACGGCCAGGAGCGGAGGAAGGCTGCAGAAAACAGGTCAGCCAGGTGTGATGCCTTCACAGAGGCAGGAGCAGAAGCGAGGTAGGACCTTGGAGATGCCCCGACCTCGCAGGGTGGACAGCAAAGGACAGTCCCTGCCTGGTCTGCCTGTGCCCTCTTGTGGCTGCCTGACTATGCTGCACCGGGTAGGACCAAACCTCCGGGGAGAGAGAGGAGAGGCTACTTTCCCTTGCAAAGAACGAAGAGCCTCGTATTACTTTTTCATACAGACCCTGCAGGATCCTTAAAAAAAAAAAACAACAACCACAAGAAGAAACCCAAAAAAACCAAAAACACAAAATAAACAAAAAAAACATCACCAGACAAAAAAAGTTGATATCCCACTCTGCAGGCAGCTCTTAATTCAAAATTTAGCTGCTTAACACAGGACAGCTGAGGAGCTGAAAAGCACAAAGCAACTTTACAGTCATCTAAGCGCAGACAACAGCCAGCACCAGACCCACCAGGGAGGGAATACGCAGACACGGCTTTGGGTTTGGCAGGAGGAGAGCCCTTCTCATTACTCCATCGTACCTGCTGTTGGCCCTGGTGCCTGCCTGCCATCTCCTCCTTGAAGTCCTCATCCATCCAGGGGAGTTTGTCCTGGCTCTCGTGGCGGCTCCCCTCTTCTCACATCCCTGCTCTACTCCCGCACTGGCGCTGACGGCGCAAGCAGGACAGAAAGACACCGCCAGCCCTGCTCCTGCTTTGCGATAGCCTGTTGGTTTCCTTCTCCACGTCCAGATGACTTGTCCTATAAAATAGTAACGCCATTTGAAAAATGGTAACATCGTTTTAGGAAAAGGCATAGGACCTTTGGGTAAGCGTCGCTGCTGTCTGTTGGGGCTCTCCACATCCCAGAGGGGGCAGCCCCTTCCTCTGGGCACTTGTTAAAACTGAGCTGCCTCCGGTGCCCTTCCCTCCCTCCCACGACGTCGGATGCCAACGAGCACGAATCCAGACGGGGAGAAAAATGACCTTACGCACCCTCACCGACCTGAACAGACCAGGGAAATCTCAGAGCAGCAGCGAGGGACCGCTCAGCCCATCAGAGGGTGGTAATTTACACAGGAATGGAAAGGGAAAAGGATGGCAGGGAGATTTAGGGGCCTGGCTAAGAGTGGCTCTGGGTAGGGAGGACACGGGAACACAGCTCCTGGCTTTAAACACAGCGTGGAGAAGGTCGTGGTGATGTTTCTGTCGCAGTGTCGTAGCAAGCACCAGTAGTGGGTCTCAGGGTTGCACCCAAACAGGAAAAATGGCGAAGGGCCGACCACCCTTGCACTGAGCACATGCCCAGAGGAAGCCCGGGGGGGTTCAGTGGTTCGTTGCCCCATGCTGGGGAGAACCTCAGCACCGCACACAGCCCCTGCCTCACCCAGAGGCACAACGTTCCCTGGGGCCAGTCCTTCTCTTATTCATCCTCACGCAAGTTCACTTTCACTGTAGGAACAGCCCCAGGATACAGAACCCCTCCTACCACAAGGTCTAAAGCTGTTCTCTGCTCTGGCTGTACCTGTTTCATTTCCCAAAGGCCTTTAATGTTTTGCTTTTTCCTTCCACTGCCATCACCGAGAGAGGATGACAAGATCTTCCACGTTAATGTCCACAGCTAAACGCAGGAGGAAAGCGGATGATTTGAGTGTAGCCAAACTGATGCAACTTCCCAACCTGGAGTCTGAGAGCTGCTGCTGCAGGGCAGGCGCCCGCAACCAGTTGGCATCTCTCGCTTGTGCTTGCCTCTGCTGCGGCGTGGAGAGCTGCCCACGGGCTGGGACCAGGGGAACCCAGCCACAGCCCCCCTTCTCCTTCTATAGGGGAGAAGAAAGGGGCTGCAGGAGCTGGATCTACCTTTCAAATCAAGTTGCAGCGAAAAGCAGGGTGAATTACCTGAACGGCAGGAGCAAGTTCAGCCCCCGAGTGCTGCTACAACTCACGCTTGCCAGCTCCTGCCTTTGCGTCCAAAGCCCCAGGCCCCCGTGCAGCCACTGGAAGACCCATCAAAGAAGAGTCCGTGATCCAAAAAGATGAGAAACATTTACTCTATAGCATTAAGGGACCATCAGTAATGGCACCTTCTGAGATTCCCACCACAGTTCTGCCTCCACCTGCTGACAGGAGGAGACTGCTCAGCCCTGCAAGGACAGAACGAGGAAGATCCTTGCATTAACCAGCCTTTCCAAGCACCAGCATATCCCCTGCGACGCTTCAAGCCAGTAACTGACCCAGACCTCAGCCTTGCTCATGAGGAACCACCCAGGCCTGCTTTATCACAAGACATACCTGTGATAGAGCTCTGTTTGCTACCAAAACACCGTCACTTGGTGAAGTCAGGGAGCAGCCAGCTACAGGAGGGGCAGACTGATGAGGAAAAGCATTAAACCCCCAGTCCCTCAGGACAGGCAGCGACAAGAGAAGGACAGAGCACAACACCCGCCAAACTCGATCGTTCTCTTGGCTTCCGAGCACGCATGCCCCAACCAACCCAACCCTAGAACTGCAGGCAGACCTTTAAAGAGGTTAATAACAAATGTTTATTCTTTATTAAAGAGCAGGGTGCAACCATCCCGCTGTTAACGGAGTGACCTCATATTAATTTACAGATTGTTCTCTCTGCTTTGTTTTAAATGTAAGACAACCTTATACAATGCGTTTCTCTAATTCCTTTCGTCTCAAAGTGCTTTACAAAGTGACACTGAGGGGGGAAAAAAGGAATCCCACAAACCAAAATGTCTCCTACAGAGAGATCATCTCATTCCCAGTGCTGCAAAGCAGCCACAACTGTTGTGCAACGTAGCAGCTAATGGCACAGGATGACAGGTAGAGATCAAAGGGTCAGGGGGAACAAATACAAGGAGAAACTGCCAGGGAGAGAATTTATCTGCAGCTGGGAAGACATTTCTATTTTCTCCTCTAGAAAAGCTGATGTCAGATTGCCACAAGTCTGCAGACACCACCAAGAGAGATGCGGGTTTATCACTAGCTCAAGACCCAGCCAGACTCTTACCCAAAGATGTATTCTTCCAGGCTTTTACTCCACATTTGAAACATATTCCTTTGGTGAAGAGTAGCCGATGTAGGCACTCAGCTAGCTAGGGCGAGCAGCACGAGTTGGGGCACTCAGCTGTGGGAGGCAAAAGCAGAACTGGGGTGTCAACAACTCAGACTCGGAGGTCAGCCCTTTCTGAGCTGAAGGAGGTGGATTCAAAGCTCGTACGTACTGTCAGGAATGTGTCCTCCCAGCTCTGGGGATGACAACTCAGGTTTCACACTGCTACTAAACCTTGGCAAACGATACCATATGCCAGTATAGCTAAAAGGGAAGGAGTCCCCTGAGGAGCAACTCCGCAGCATACTGTGAGTGTGCTCTGTGACAGGAAAGCTTGTGCTCATAGAGGGTCTTCTACTGGAAGGTTTTCTCAGACCTGCTGTGAAGTGGTCCTTTTATTAGGTTCCAAACCAAAACTTTTGCCTTCCCTGTCTATTCCTCCCTCCCCTGGACAAAACCACAGCAGCTCAGGTTTTTTTTCCACTGAAGATAGAGTATTCCTACTGTAGCATCTCTCAGGAGTGGCTGAAACTTAACAGAGCTGAGGATGGTGATCCCGTTCTGGGCACCAACTTGCTAAGATGGGAGTTATGATGGTGGCAGAGGGACGGGGTGGTGTGTCAGTCGAGTGCAGAAATGCCATGTGAGAGGAACGCCCCCAGGGTGGGTGGTGGCTGAGCTGATTCCAGTCACTGAAAAAAAAAGCTATAGGCCTTCTAAAATGCTTTTAAAAGCTAAATTGGCTACAAAACACTGTCATGGATTTAACACAGTTCTGTACAGGCAAACCTGGGCATGAGCTCAAGCTCTAGAGAGCCTCCCCTTTACAATAGCTTTAGTGATTTCTTTCCCAGCACATTTGAGGCATACAGGAACGGCACGACATCCCTCATGTGCACATAAAGATGTCTCAAATCTCCTCACCGGGGAATGAGGGCCCAGAAGCAGCTGGGTTTCCCAGTGGCCATCCATCTCTAGGTCTGATGCAATACTGGGGAGGAAATGGCAGGGCCTCAAGCCTGTACCCAGCCTAAGCATGCTGTTTCTGGAGACAAACAACCCAGCCTGGGACCACGGTTTCTATCTAAACAGTGGGGCCAATACTGCCCAAAGCTACCCTGAGAGCAGGAACAGCTCAAAGGCATCTGTCTGGGGGTAAGGTTTGTATCTAAGAGCACCACGGCAGACTTCTGCACTGAGGACTGTCACAAGGCACCACCCATCAAGGTCTGCATCTGCTTGTGACAACTGCAGCAGACTCTCTAGACCAGGAGAAAACATCCTGCAGATTGCAGCCAAGCTGCAGCCAGCTGCGAGTTACGCAGTTTCCCTGCTTGCTTTCTTCTGCCGAAGGCCCCAGGTGCACAGCTCCGGCCTCTAGTCCAGCTATTCCCCCAGCCTGGATTACCTAGTGCCAAATCGCAAGCACAAACACAAATCCCTCTTTGTGACTCAGTTGGCAGAAAGCTTCTCTTGCAGGCTCCTTTAAAAGGAGCAAGGAAGTACTTGGAAACAGGCTGTTCATGGCTCTCCGTAAGGTTATTGTGTGCTGCTGGCATTTACAGGGCCATCAGGGGAGTAAGTGGTCAGCAGGACCTAGGTGTACGGCTGGACACAGCACCCTCCACCCCAAAGAATGAGTGGAACAGATGGACAGACAGCCAGCATCTGTCCTGAGAGAGTTGCTTACGAAGAAGGTCCAGAACTCCTGCCTTGCACAGGGCTGGCCTCAGACTATGCCAAAGCAGACTGCATATAAAAACAGAATTAAAAAAAAATGGATATACACTGCATATAGGAGACTCCAAAGAGGACAGTCTGTAGACGGCCACCCCACAGCAGCCGGGGCCAGCCCAGCTCTGTGGGGGTAGCTTGGCAGCCGCATTCCAGTCACAGTTGGAGAAGTGGGATAGCTGAAGGTGGAACTTGTGCTTCTTGCTCCTTGATCAGCTTCAGGCAGAGGGAAGGTGAGGAGGGAGTAAGGCCTGCTGCAGGAGAGGCACTGCGTTCATCTGTTTGGCAGGCTACATTTGACAAGCCGTTCATACGTGAGCATTTTCCTTCCACGCTCAGGCCTCTGCTTACATCTCGCTGGGATAAAACCCCAGTTTGGCCAGAGACATCTCCCTCCGGAGCCGCATGACCTCCCAGTACATCAGCTCCACTGCAAAGCAAAATGGGTTTGGGGAAGAGAAGAAAAAAGAAAAACCACCAAAAATCAGTAAGCAAGGCACAGATGGACAGCACCATGCCGTGCTCTCAGTGCAGCCCAGCCAGGCTCACCCCAAAGGGAGGGAAGCAGACATGCTGGAGAGTCCAGCAGGTCACCCCTTACCAGCTCCACCCCAGGGCAAAGCTCCCAACAGGCTGATGAGCAAGGAGTAGGCGCATCTATTCCTCCCGCTCACGCCTTTTTTCATTTAGCTGTTTCTCAAAGACACGGGGAGTTCAGGATGCCCCAAGCTGGCCCCATTCCTGCCACGCTGAGTAGGACCTCTTAATTCCTCCCAATGGCCCACGGAAGGCACCCCCACCACAGCCAGCTATTACCCCCTCTTACCATCCTGTCTCACCAAGCCCTGCTGGATATAGCGAATGTATGTGAAAAAGTTGCACACCGCTGTGATCTGAGGGAGAGAGGGGGGGGAAAGAAAAAAAGTCAGCTACAGAACTGCTTTGCCTGTCAAGAGGCTTGCACAGCACCTAGCAGGAGAGCTCTTAGTCTTCAGCACCTGAGAAATAGTATGACATACCACCAGATGGAAAGAGATAGAAAGAAAATTGGTTAAAAAAAAGGAATATATCAAAGTTCTGGGCATCTGCAATCCCATCCCAGGGTATTACACTATCCATGAGACACGCTGTGGAAAAACTCCAATCTACTGCAGATATGAGACATAAGTACTACTTAACATGGCAGCAAAGTCCATGATCTTCCTTCAAAAAGCACTGTTTTCTGACTGAATGAAAATCGTTGGAGTTAAAGCTTTGTGCAGAAAGCACGTGTGTGCAGGGAGGTAATGGTGTTGTTCATGGCACGTTAGAGTATTTCGGTGCAAGTGACAAAAATCAGTCAACCTAAGTCCATGCACAAAACCATCTTTTTGCCTCAGAAACAGTCACATATTGCAGGATCAGCTCTTCTGATATGCAACTCCGGAAAAAATAAACTTCTAAAATGCTCTATTGAATCATAGCCCCAAAAGCAACATTAATAAATCGTTCACCTTCTCCCTTCCCTCCAAAGAAAGGACAGCTTGTTCTCATACCCGTTTGAGTCACTGATCTGTACTGGAACTGTGACAAGAGCCAGCATTTGAAGAGCAGAAAATTACTGTGTTTTACGAAGGAGGATTTAAAAATAATAATAAAGCAAAACAATCAAAGCCCTGTATTAAATCAAACCATGGAAAACAAACACACTGAAGACAGGTTGTCTGCAGGAATATAAGGCAGACCACCAGAGCATGAGGCAGGGCTGGAAACCTGCACCCTAGTCATCGACCAAAAACCACCAAGAACAAACTCGAGCCCTGCAGGTCTCTGTCAGTTTGAGGGCTGCCCCAAAAGCTCCTCCATCTCTGGGCCTAGAACAATTTTGGAGGGTCAAGGCACCCTGGGAAGGTGGAATGCTCACCCTGGCCCTGCAGGACGGTGAAATGTAGTAGTAATTCCCAGAATCCCCCAGCATGATGCGGTGCTTGCAGGTCCTGGGGAGGCCACTCAGAGCACATTTCCTGCAGACAAAGGAAAAACACTTCAGTCTTCAGCCGTCTAGTGGCACGGCAGAGCACAGCAATTCAACAACCTCAGGACTATTCCCAAGAGATGAAAGTGGGAGCTCAGAAGCCAGATGCTGTGTCAGTTCAGCATGAAGAAGAAAAAAAAGCCTTGGCGGATATGAGCCTTTTGCTCCTTGAAAGATTCCATAAACAGCAAGTTTAGGAGACCTTAGGCTAAATATCTGGAACCATGAATTATTCCATGCCCAAGCAAACCAAGGCTGTACCCTTTCCCTGGCAGACAGCCCAAGACAACACCACAGGAAATATTAAAGAGGTGGAGGCTGGAGCAGAGTCATCTGGTGTCAGCACATGTCCTCCGTGTTCCAGGCAAGCCTTTTACTGAAGGAGTTCTGCTCAGGTGTATCAGCTTTCCCACTGAGCTGCAAGCATGCTGGCTGGGGACCAAACCCGGTCTCAAAAGAGGTAAATCCAGCATTTGAGCAGAATTTGCTCACGCTGAGAACTCAGAACAAGCCACACCACAACCTTTACGCTAGGCTCCTATTAATTTGGGCCTGATTCAAAGCTACTCTAGTTGAAGCCACATGGTTTGTACTGACTTTGCAGTACAAAGGCTTGCAGTTCCTGAGAACAAGCCAATCCCTTCTTGTGCAGACAGGGAAGATGCTTGGCTTCACAATTTTAAGGAGATTTCAGACTGAGTGAAGAAAACAGTCTTTTCAAGACAGCTCAGCTCCCACCACTTTTTGGGGAGACCCCAAAAAACGTCATCAGCATGGGTGCAGCATGCCTCTCTTCTTGCCATTTCCGCCCACTATTTGCAAGATGAATGGTTCCAGCACCAGCCAGTTGCCCTTTCTTCATCACCACTTAAAGCAGTAAAGCAGAATTTTCTGCTGCATAGTCATCACCACGTTTCCTGGAAACTTACTGCCTGCATGGTGGGAAGGGGGACATCAGTCCCTGGCTGCAAAAAATTGCTCTGTGGGCCATGGAAGATGACAACACATGGGAGCAGATGTTTCAGAGAGCTTCTGAGCGTGTCTCTGTGCTTGCTTTCCACCACTATCAAGGCAAATATTAGCTAAGAGTGGCAGCATGGGCTGTAGGTGCTCAGATGCAATGAGAAGTAATCATTGCCCAAATATTAACACAACTTATGGGCATCAAATCCTCAGAAGGTGCAGGATGACTGATACCTTTGTAAATGAGATACCTTTAAGAGGACCTAAATCTGAGCAGTGGAAAAAGAAGAGACTCCTACTGGTCTCTCTTGGCTTCGTTGATACCACTTGGTGTAACCTCAGCTGTCACAACTGTAGCTAGAAGTAACCTAAAGCACAGCGGTTGGACACGTGCCCTTCAGCACTCCGCACACCCCAGGGCACTTTGCTGGGCATGCCACCGCGAAAGCCAGTTGTCCTCAGCACCTCCTCGCCAGCATTTTGCTCTGATGCTATACAGGGGATGTCGCATAGTGGCCAACTCAGTCCCTGCCTGTCCAGACTCCTCAAACTGTTGCACTGAGGTCTGTCCATTAGGGTACAGACAAGTAGGTCTGGTAGGTCCCAGCTTGGGCAGGCACCCCAGCTTTCTCCTTTCCAGTCCACAGCATGCCCAAAGTTGCCATAAAAACCAGCGGTTTGCATCTGGGAAATAAAGGGGAATAAATTCCTTTTGGGTCCTTTATTGCCAATGGCAAGATTCCTTACCATCCTGTCTGGGTGGAAATTAAACAGGGTTAAAAAGTTAGCTTAGTTCAGCTCTAGCCTCAAAGCTGCTAAATTGCAGTAAGTTAGTAACTTGTTAATGGATTAGAGATCTTTGATCACTGACTAAAAAAATAAACACTTCACTTACGTTACAATTTGTGACCGGAACCCACTGTGAAGACACACACACAAAAATAAAGGAAAAAAAAAAAAAAAGAGGAAACCGGTAAGGATAAACACAGGATGGGTTGTTCTTGGAACAGGCTTGACATACTCATGGAACAATTTGTTTAGAGATAACAGAAAACACAGAAGAGAGTGGCAGGAAACCTGCATGCAAGCAGCATTCCCTGTTAGTGGAACACCTTCACTTAGAAGGTGCCCTGCTTGAAGGTAAAGGAGGGAAGAACAAACAGAGAGCCCTGACTGAAATTAAGTTCAATAGCGGAATAAAATGTCCTATGTTTGTCTGGAATGTCATGTCACTCCTGCTAGTGCTCCCCTTCTCTGAGAGAATCTCGAGTTGCCTCTCACATCAGATACAGTCACACAAGCTCTGGGGCAGCCATAGCCCCAGTTCTCATGGCAAGGTGACTGCATCAGGTGGGGAAGATGATATGCAGCAAGAGGAGATCTCTCCTGAGCTAGGCTCAAACCTACCTGGCGCACCAGCAAGGTCAGGAGTGCAAGGTGAGCTCAAACCTCACAAGATGCAAGAACATGAGATAAAGCAGCTCTGGCTTAATCCTTTCACGCTAGGTTATGCACAAACACAGCTTCAGAGAACATTAAACAAGTTGCTACCTTAAGGAGGGGGGCAGGGAAACCCTCTCCCAAGCCAAGGGCACTAACACATCACTAGGTTATCCCCCAAAACAGTCAACTACAGTACATGAGCTGAGCCAAGGTAATTCCCCTTCTCACGTGAAGAGCTGAGCTGAACCACCACTGCTCATAGGCTGGGAGAACGCTCAGCTGAGCCCTTTGAACTGTTCAACTCGACTGACTGAGCAAGGCCTGGCCAAACTCCACTAGGTAGTACAAAAAGACCAGTAGCAAGGAGAGGACAAGAGAGCATAAGCACGGTTCCTTACTTTGGCCCACCGCACTCTTCCGCTGACACCTTCACCACAGGCAGTGTCTGGGAAGCAACCGGCTCAATGGTGAGTGTATTCTGCTCCACAGCCACTCGCACCAGCTCCGACAGCTGCGGCAAAGAGGAAGGAGTTCAGATACGAACGTTGCAAAGGTCACCTCCAGAAAGGCGCTGCCAGACTGCACCGTTTTTGTCCTCCTTTTCCAGCACTCACCTCCTGCTTAGTGAAGTCCAGACAAGGTCCTACATCTTCTCGGTAAATTCTGTCCAGGAAGGAGCAGGATTTATCCAAAGTTGGAGATTCCTTCCAGGCCTGGAACTCAGCAAATAAGATGGAGTCGACCTGCAGCAAGTGTCCAAGAAGAGCAGGAAAAGGGAAGGGGGGGTGGAAGGAGAAATACCATATCAGAAGGTATCTGTTTCTATGCAGGTAACCTAACTACGGAACATATGCTTTGGCATCTAGAAACGCTCAGACATCACAGAAATGTCTGGGTGAAGCTGGCTTGCGCCAAGGATCTTTCATCTCCCACTCATCAGCAGTTCTGTGCCAGACTGACACAGCCATACTGGGCTTATTCTGCCAGAAACCTCCAGGCACCTCTATCCCATCCTCCCCCAGGACAGGGCAGCACCTCTGCTGCAGGAAAGCCACCACACAACCACTGAACAGACCAAGTGTCCGCTCAGCCCATGGCAGGAATGATGAGAGCAGCTGAATGGCAAAGCACGGTGGTAACGGCACTCAGGACACAGGAGGTAGAACCCTTCCATAAGGAAAGGACTGCTACAGAAAAGGATGGATTGGAAAAAAGCCATTAATAAACAGCCATCAGCAGGATTACATTGAGTGAGCCCAATTTTGAGCTCACAGGGAATGCCAGCCCTTTAAAGACCACTCCAAGCCCAAAAACTCCAGTGTTTGGGGAGTCACAGAAGTAATGGGAACACTGAGCAGCCACACAGGCTTGCAGGGGGAAGCTGATTGTAGGGAAGGAGGTCTCAAAAGGAACTCAAAGAGTAGGAACAGTTTTCCCCATTCTAATGTCTGCTCATTGCCTTTTACAGGTGAGCCTGCAACGTGATCACTGCTCAGCAGAAAGGCACCCAGGACAGAGCTTGCTCCTGTCCCCTGAGCCAGCAGCAAGGTTGCTCCCTCCATGCCTGTCTGGCTGTAAATAGTTCCAACCCGGAGACTCTCTGGGATCTGACATTTAAACATTATCATTAGCAGAACCACCAACCTGACTGATAGGGCATCCCCTTAAAAGGCCAGCAAATCCTGTTAAAGCTACTGAAAGGGAAAACAAAACTAAAGAAAGCCTGCTGAGCAGCACAAAGAACAAAAGTGAACAAAGCTGGAAAAGGTCTGGGTTCTAGCACGCTCGCTCAATGCTGTGGAGACCGCTCACCTGGTACCAGGAGACGGCTTCAGAGCCACAAGATGGAAAAACAAATTGAGAAAGACACACACACACACACAAAAAAACACCCAACCCAAAACAACAAAAAAATGGAGGTTAGCATAAAAGGAAGCTAGAACTGAAAGGCTAGAAGTGTGAGAGGCAGACAGGTCCCACCCCTCCCCAGGGCTGTCCGGAAAGGTTACCTGCTGCAAAGATGAGGACGCATCTGCCCCCAAGGTTTGCCAGCCTGGTTCATAGGTGATGTGGATAGCCTTCCCAGGGATGATACAAAGGAGCAGAGAGAGGAGAGCGGGTAACCCAGACTTTGAGGGCAGAGGAAGAGACAGACAGTGAAGGAAAAGGTTTAGAGAGACAAGCAAGAAAGGGAGGTAAAAAACATGAGACAAAACAGAAGATACAAAGAAAGGCTCAAGTCCTCCCTTCTAGGGAACTAAGAGTGCTGCTCAAGACTTCGCAGGGCCACAAGCCACACCTTTTGGCTTCAGCTTGAGGTGCAAAAAGGGAACAGAAATTCTGTAATTTTTAGGCTCAGTTTAAGATGGGGCATGTTTTTTCCATGGAGCACCAAGCACCCACTCTCTGAATGCCAGGTTCCCTTTCATCACCCCTCACATATGCCACTAAGGAATGTAAGAGACAGAACTTAATAAGTTAACAAAAAACCACCCCACCCTTGATATATGAAATTAATAGTCACTTTGGAAGCTGCAGCCCTGGGATTTTAAGCCCCAGGACATTTGTACCGTGTGGAAGTTCCCTACATATCGAAATGACAGGTCCAGATCTTTAACAGGCAAGTCACAAGAGAGAGCGTTTCTCTAAAGATCATCAACACGAGCTTGGCTGAGACTGGGCCAAGGACAGTAAAATGAACTACCCAGTAGGCAACAGTTATCTCTGTTTATTGTAGGCAGAAGACAAATTCTACAGGGTAGTCAGTGGTTCACCAAACTGGGCTCTCATTTTAGAGCTCCTCTGTTCTGACTGGAGGAATGGTTAGCACAGGGAGAGGTCACAGGACATTAAAAAAATTAAAACCTTTTTCTTCCTGACCCTCAAAGCAGCTTCTGGCTGACTGCATTTGACTCCAGCTTCCAGCATATCTGGACTGTTCCCCGCTTGACCAAGGGAAACCAGCTCATCAGGCCTTCACAGCTACTCAAGTGAAGTTTAACTTTGGCTTTCTTTCTGACACAGCCGTTGTTCCTCTCTGCCTGTGAGCAGAGTTAAAGATCTTCACCTCTTATATTGCTGTCTGGGGACAATAGCTATAGCCAACTCTAGCAACAAGAGCACTGCAGAGAAGCTGACAAGGCACATTCATTGAAACCACTGCCAAAAGCAGACGTTACCAGTGTCGCCAGCACGGTCCTGTTTGGTGAGACTATTAATTTCACAAGCGGCCCTTCTGTATACATTCTCACACAAGCCAAGTGACCAGGTGCCTTCGTGTTCCCTCAACAATTCTTTGTGACAGAGGCCGCAGCTCTCAAGAAATCACTAGGGGGACTATATTTCCCTCACCACATTCTCACTCATTTTCATTCTTCCTGACCAAGTGCCATAAGCTGCCTCCTTTTTGCTCCCCAGGACAGCTGTGTACACATCTGGCTAGTAGAAAGGCTCCCAGATGGAAAAGTCCTGCTAGCAGGAAGAAGCGTTACAACAGGTAATGCTGTAACGCTGGTCACAGCGGGTGGAGGACTATCAAAGGATCACCAAAAGGAATTAAACAGGGTTTGTTTGAAAGATATTCAGAAATGCTTTGTATGCTTCTCTGCCCAGTTCCTTCCAGAGAGGAAGGAATTAAATATAATTAATTAAATAAATGCTCTGCAAAGAAGAGGAAGAACAGTGCCATGCCCAAGAATGCAGAACGAGTGACAGAGTACAAGTTGATGGACGCATCCTGGTGTCCAAGCCAAACCAGGTATGGAGAAACAACGGCAAATCATGCCAGAACAGGCAGTGGACTCAACTGCCAAGATGCAGCAAACAACTGGCTTCTGCTCAGCGACTCCTGACATAGCCACTCTCAGCACCGGTACCTCCTGGATCCATGCATGCCCTCCAGATATCCCTCAGCTGCTTCCTCTAGCAGTTCTCCTCACGCAGCCTTCAACACGCTTCCCAGAAGAGGAAACCTCCGCAAATGGAAACCCTCCAGAGCCTGCCTCAGCATAAATTTAGGGAACAAGCCACGTTACTGCACAAACAGCTTCTCCCAACACTGAAGTCAGAGGTCTCCAGGAAGCCAAAGTCAGAAGCCTCACAAGCTCACGAGCATAGTGACAACAGCGGCTCCGAGGCCGATGCAGTGAATGGCCCTCACTCACCTCTTTGCACTCATGACTGACTGGTTCTGGAGTCACATTCTGGCTGGCAGCTGAGACCATTGCACTGCTGGTGCTTTTGTTTCGCCCATGGCCCTTCCTGAAAACAGCTTTAGAAGGGCTCTGGAGCTGAGGGTGCAGCTCCCGGTTTGGAGAGGAAGGTGTGGATGTAATCACTAGTGTCTTCAGAGCTGTTACCTCTGCCTGCAGCATGTCGATCTGAGGAGACAAGGCAAGAGTCAACAGCACCTTCAGCACCCCCGAGCTCGAGCTTGCTGCACCCCACCAAACACTAAAGTCACAGGGAACCAGCTGCAAGCCCAGTCATGAAGCCTCCTTCCTATTCTCCCAAATGCCCACCACCCCCCAGAATTTCAAACAGGGCTACACAGCAGCTATTTGGGAATCCATCCCTCAGCTCCTCAGTCAGAGCACATTTTGCCCCAGGCTCTTTTTAAACCCAATAACCCAGATGAAATTTCTCTCTCCTCAAGAAGGAACCAGTTGAACAGCCTTGTGATGCAGCCTTGTCAGGAAATTCCAACTCCCCAGCTCCCTGCTCTATCCATCCCCACAGCTGTGCAAATTAAACAGCGTATCACTTCTCTGTGGTTCCCCTGGCATCCACTTCTCAAAGGGGAGCTGGATCAGCAGACTGCGAGAATGCCTTTTTCCCCTCACTCAGTGTCTGCTGGAGAGGGAACAGAGCAAATGCAGCACCTCAGAAAGACCGAGCTGCAGGCACTTTACTCTCTTCCAGCCAACAAACAGCACCATGGCTGGGCTGAGCAGGGATGGCACCAACTTAGCACAGAGACCAAGTCACAGAGAGAGGAGTTCTTACCTTGCCCCGTGCCTCCCTCAGCTGTTTCTCTGACGCCGCCTGTTTAGTGTTTGCTTCTCTCACCATCTTGTGTGCTTCCTGGACCAGAGAGAGTTTTAGTCTGCCTGTTGCAGCCCCAACTCATAAAGCCACCAGGGCGGGCCAAAGCTCTGCCATACCAGACGCTCTGGGCAAGCAAACAGGGGGACAGGCATCACTGCCACATCCAAGGGTTTTACTCTGTAAGCTGTGAAAAGCCTTCCCCCAGAATTTCCCAGAGAAGGCACTCAGTGCCAGAGCCTGGAGTGCATCCCCCTTCTAGGAGTGTAGTTGGCTACATTAAAGAGTTTAGCTGGCTGAGTGCAAGGTCATCTCTTTCACCGATATGTGCTGCTGTGAAAAAAGCTAGAAGCAAGGGCCTGCCCCTCCTTGCCCTTGGAACTGGCTTTAAAGCCGAGGCTTTAACATTAGCACCCACCTGTGCTACACCACAGCTGTGTCTGTGCCCAGTCCAACATCTGTGTGGCTGACCTTGACGCAGACTCACTAGCCTGGCTTCCTGACTTGACCTCAGGCCTGCATTGTCACTGCAGACTTGCTGGTTGATCACCAGGCTGTTTTCTAACCCTGATTGTTGTCAGTAGCGCAGATCCTGATCCAGACTTGCTACTCCATGGGTTGGCTCCTCACTGGTGAGGTCCCTGCTCTTGCCTGACTTGTTATTGCACTTTGCTCCCACTTCCCTTGCGGAGCAGCCAGCCCTCACTGCTCTGGACATGGCTGCACACAGCAGGAGCTGGAGCTCAGGTTGGGGCCAAATGGTAGAGGCCAGCTTTAAAGCATCTCCCACAGGAAGAGGGGAGCAGCATGAGTCCCTGCTGGAGCCTTCCCACAGCACTGTCTGGAAGCAGTCTGTCCAGGGCCACCAAAGGAAGGGGACAGCTCTCAGCTATGCTATCTCAAAGCTCACTCTGAGCCCAGGCAGCCAAATCTCCAGGAGAGGGATGCTCTCTTGGCCCTCACACTCAGCACCAGCCTGTGTTTCAAAGGTACCAATGAGCTCTGGCTTTCCTCACCGCCCAGTCAGATCCAGATATTAGAGCTGGTGGTAAATGGGATTTTGGCAGGATAGAGCTTGGCAAGAATCGTGTTAAAAAAAAACCAAAACAACAAACCCAAACCAACGAACAGGCCTTCTGAACATTCACTGGAGCAGAGTATATGAGGACATCCAGCCTGTTCCCACTCCAAGCAAGGGCTGACACAAGCCAGGGAATCATCTCTAATACACAGCAGCTGCTGTCCGGATTACAGAGCAGGCATGGGAGAGGGACCAAGAGCTACGCTTCGCTCCAGCTACAGGCATCCCCACGTCTGTTTTTCTACCAGATGTGCAGACCCATAACTACTGTGCTCTTTATGCCACCCCACAGCTGCTGAAAGGGGAAAGGAATGCATGCAAATGCTCTCCAGGAGCAAGTACAAGCAGGGGCTCTGAGGCTCTGCCTGCAGTGCTGCCCAGCTCTGCTTCTCCAAGTGGGAAAGAACAAAGCAGGAAGGAGGAAACTGTGGGAGGAGATGGCTGGAAGTTCAGGGAAAGCCTGTGCTAAAGGAGTTGGATGTAAGCTTAACTTTAGAAATTATGAAAAAGGAAGAGGGTGGTACCTCAAATAGGCTAGCTGTTAACTCCTCTAGTTCCTGCTCCAGCTGTTCTCTGACTTTTGACAATCTCTCACATTCTTTGTCCTTCAGCTTCAGCTCCTGTTGCGCAAAGAGAGAGGGACGTGTGAGCTCACAGCAGGTGCCAGTAGCGTTGATGCCTACCTGCCCCCACCTGTCAATCACACCCTTCCTCCCCACCACACTATGGATCCCCAGCCCAAGACTCCTGTCACTAAACTCTGTACCACGCTCCGTGTCACCAAAGGCATCCCTCCACAAGCTGCGGCAGGCTTTTCAGGC
Source organism: Phalacrocorax aristotelis (assembly GCF_949628215.1). Lineage (NCBI taxonomy): Eukaryota > Metazoa > Chordata > Aves > Suliformes > Phalacrocoracidae > Phalacrocorax > Phalacrocorax aristotelis. The sequence continues at coordinate 69,116,565 of NC_134280.1, forward strand.
TGGAATTGCTCCCTTGGCATGAGCAAGGAGGCTCCATAACAAGCACTGCCTGCCTCAAGCTGCTTTCTGCAGAAGGTTTCCAGGACTAATTTGGATGTTGGCATGGAGTCTTTGGGTCAACCTAGCAACTGATGTCCTGCTGCAAAGCACCTTATGGCCACCCCAGCAAAATCTCTCTCCTCTTCTGCCTGCTCCAGACTGCAGCACAACCCCATTCAGACCCTGCTCCCCTCAGCATCACCTCTAGGAAAACCCTCACCGCTCAAATCCGTGCCGCCATGCTCAGGTGTTCTCACAAACTCTGGGCCTTACCTTTTGTGCTTTGTGCAACTCTTCCTTCAGGAATTCAGACCCCTTTTCACGGATCTCCACTGAAGAGCTGCGGAGACGTGACACGTTGAGCTGCTCTGTGGACTGGGTCTCATCCACACCTCCGGCATCCTGGCACCCAGTCTCTGGCTCCTCCTTGCTGCCTTTGGATGGCATTAGTGGCTTCCAGTGTCCCACAGCTGGTTGCTTCTGGCTGTCTTCCTCAAAACTGGCCTGGCTGTGGGGTACCAGCACAGTGAAATTTTATATGGGAGCGATTCACAGCCTTCCTCTAACACCCTCAACACATCCACCTCCAGCCTCTGGCAGGCAGTGAAGTGAGGCCGGGAGGGTGATGGTATACGAAGAGGGCAGGATTGGCTTAGAGGACCTGCTTTGTGCCCAGCAGCACCAGTTCATTTACCCTGCAGGCAGTGCCCCCCCATTGAAGGGCTTCACCCTTTTGGCACTGATTGCTTCCAGACCAGCAACAGAAAGGGAGATGACAGTCTAAAATAAAGAATTTTGGGGAAATCTCCACTCTTATCCGGGGATCTTTAAGAATCACACCAAGTCTGGTTTAAGAGTGCAGCTTGCATTCCTTTTAAGAAGGGTTGGTTACTCAACAGTGAGTATTCCCTCAGTTAGCCAATTCTGGCCACACAAAACTCAGTAGGCAAAGCAAAGCCATTAGTAACTCCTGGTTGTGCCCTTCTCAACCAGCATGTCCCAGATACCATTAACTCAAGATAAAGCAGGAGAACTAAAGACTTGACCTGCTCCAGGAATCCCATTCTCACCTGCCTTCAGAGATAAACAAACTGCAACTGGCATGTTCAGGACTCCAGTAAACCTAAGTGCAGAGACACTGCTTCCGCAACCGAAGGGAAATAGCAAATAGCAAGAAAAAGACAGTAAAGCACTCTCCTTCCCTAGCAATATACAGGCCCTAATCCCCTCCACTGCCAACCCAGCTTTCCTCTCCCCCCAACCCCTGTTCAGAGGGGAAAACTCCACTTTTAACCTACCGGTTTCCCACCAAAGCCCAGAGACAGAGCTGTCTAAAACACTGTATCCCCACTGAGTTGAGACAAAGCCCTATTTCTTAGTTTTGATGGCTGTCAAGTAAAGGTGTAACAGATGAAACCAGAAGAGTCACCCAGGACACTGTTCCCCAGTGCTCAGAACTTTATCAACTGTGAACAGCCTAACACAGACCCTGGAAGAGGCTGATTAATTTAGTAGGCTTTGCAGCTGCTGGCACCTTGCGAGAGGAAAACACGGGCTTGAGTGCCTGTGCAAGAGGGCATTGCAACCATAGCGTTGCCTAGAGCATGTGCATCATCCCTTCTTCATGCGCTGAGCTGTCCTCACGCGGTCGCTTGCCATTTGAAGTGATCAGGAGCACGATCAAGCCTTGCACACATGGGAGGTTTCTATCACGTCCAGCCACTCAGCAGGACACACACACACACTACGCTACAGGTTAACCTGCTGCCTGTTATCTCTGGGTCACAAGCCTTAGCTGAGCTGTGGCACTATCCTCTTCCATGCACAGCACCAACCCCTCCTCCCACGTGCTCCTTCTGGCTGCTGCTTCTTGCCCACCACCTTCTCCTGCAAAGAAGCTGTCACCTCCTCTTGGTTAGGTTCACTTTCTCTCCTTCCTTTTCTCTGTGTTTTCCTCTGCTGAATTTGCCCTATGTCCCATATTCCAGCCAGGTCACACTCTTACTCCAGCCCCCTACCACATGACAGAGCACAGACTGGGCTTATCTCCAGGTGCAGCTCAAACGAGCCTTGTTCTCTCCCATCACTCCCAAACACAAAAGGCCGTCAAACAATGAGGCCCCCAACTACTGCCTCCCACAAAGCCATCCATGAGCAACAGCTGTCCACAGCCATCTTCCAAAGAGGGAAAGTAGCAGCAGCTACCAGCTAATTCAGCTCAGGTACCACAGGAAGGCATGTGGAAAAGCACATGCGGAAAACTCTCTGAACCCTTGGAAGACGAAGAGCACAGGATCCTCCCGGCTGCCATGCCGTGCCATTCAGGAGGTATCATAGATTTTGCTGACCACTCTGTTGAGGAAGAACAAGGGAAAGCACCAGGATGGTCAAACAGCAGTGCTAAGGTAGGAAAGGATAGAAACTAACAAGCACCCCAATGACTTCACCTGGTTTTACTGAACATTCACTGGGAAGATCTAGAAAAGGAGGCTCATCCTGGTGATACTACTAAATTTGGAAGCACGGAAAATAAAATAAAAATGTGCCTGGGGAAAAGGGCAAGAAAACAAAACTAGTTTTGGCCAGAGTAAAAAGGGCAGACAGTGCCTCCAAGCAAAGATAATTCATCTTGAGCTATTCAGCATGCTGAGACTGCCTGATAAAAAGCGATATGCACAAACACGGAGGGCTATGCCTGACTGAGCGAGCGACGTCCAAGGGGAACTCCCAGACTGGGCAGGCGTCTATAGTTTGAGGTGCAAGAGAGCTCACAAGCGTGAACTGCAGGGTGTCCAGAGCATGCATTGCCTGCTCCAGCCAGATAGGCTGCTCTGTTAGCACATTTGGTTCATCAGAGGAAAGGCAGAACTGCACAGAAGAAATAAAATGGTTCAGAAAGGTCAAGATTAGCTAGTGTGGGTCACTTACCTAAACAGGGACATCGCTAATGGAATGAGGAGGTCTCTAAAGAAGGGGAGGGATTGAGCAAGAGAATGACCCAAAGGAAGGAATTACATCCATTACAGGAGGGTGGGGATGTAATGAGACCAATTCACCCCAGAGATCAGGTTCTCTGCAATGGATTTGCCACAGAGCAGGGGAAGCATGCCAAACAGAGAGGTCTGTTCAACAGTGAAACCATTTCTCAGGTGACATAGTAGAAGCCCTCTCTACTAGGGACTTTTGAGGTTAGACAGGGTAAGTTGCAGAGAACACATCTCTACAGGTTTTCCTGCATTAGAGATGAAACACACCAGAAGGGCTGCAGCCAGTCCAGGCACCTCCAGCTTCTGTGATCAGACATTTAAAAAAACCACCAGAGCACAGAGCAACAGCTAGATCCAAAACCAAGCAGCTAGCAAAAAAAAAAGATAAAGAAGCAGCAAGGAAAAGGGACATTTCAACAGTCCACTAAACTACTAAGACAGCCAAATCTAACCCATACATAACAGGATGAAGAAAAAAAAGGAGTTGTTTCTTTATGACTCTCAAGTTCTCAGATCAAAGTTGTTTGTCTTGGGAGACAGGTATTCCAGTGTATTTCCACGCGCTATGGAAGAAAACTGGAGGACACGGAGGAATGGAACAGTCCCACCCACACTCCGTAATGCCAAGGAACCTAAAAACCTATCCTGAAAAAAAATCACCCCATCCTCTGTGACAGAAGAGCGCGTCCTCTGCACCGCGCACACAGAATGCCCGCAAAAGCCTTGGCTGTGCTCGCTTCTGCCCAGCCGAGCCCCAGCCTCCAGCTGGGGCTTTGAAATACAGCCCCCCAGAGACCAAAGGACCACCGCGTACAGCCGCGCTCCCGTCCTACTGCTGGTCTGACTGGCGGCTATCTTTCTTGGAAAGATGTATTGTATCCTGAAGGTCTGGCATGGATAGAAGAAATGCAAACTTACACAAAAAAAAAAACCACAAAGGCAACCAAACACCCCACAACATTCTAAAGTTGGATTCTGTAGAAAAAGCAAAAAAAATGTGCAGGATCCGCACTTTTTCCAACGGGCCCCACATGTTTCCGGCAATGCTGATCCGACAGAGTTATTTCCCATACGCCACAGCATGTGGGTCTCTCCAGGTTAAACTCTTGCCCTCAGCCTTCGAAGAGGACCTGACTTTCCCATCCCGGTCCATCCAAACGCCCGGCCGGTGCCGTTCTGCGCCGCCATGAAGCAGCATCGGCGCCCGCAGCCCGCTCGCCGCCCCAGCTCGGTAACGCGCCCCTCGACGGCTTTTGGCAAAGCAGATGGGAGTGTTTTATTCTAGCGTAACAGGCAATTCGTATTTCTTGTATTTGCCTGGGCGGACAGCAACGGCCCATCGTGCCCTTACGGCCACAGGTCGCTGGTGGACACGGTATCTCCTCGTTCTGCCTCTTTGCTCGGCTGCCACACGACCGCATGCACAGACACACGCCTGCTGGGCTGCGAGAGCGGCCCGAGCCGCGAGGCTTTCGGCTGCAAGGGCAAAACAAGCAAACCCAGTGGAAGCCCAAGGGGAAACTCAGCCCGGCTTCTCCCGCCGAGACTCCCCCACCGCAGCCCGCGCCGGCGGGGAGCCCCGGGGGCGGCCCGACCCCGGGTGGGGGGGGAGCCGCCGGTTCCCACCCCTGCCCGCTCCGGGGGGGGGGGGGCCCGGCCGCCTCCTCCCAGCCGTTCAACGGTTTCCCCTCCGTTTGAGGCCGTGTTCGCGGACCTACCCCCGCCACATAGCTGGGACCCGCTGCCGCCCTGCTGTCTCCTCACGGCGGAGGCGGAGGAGCGCTCGCCGCCGACCCCATCCCCGCGGCCGTGCCGGGCGCCGCGGCACCGCCTGAAGGACGCGCTCCCGCCGGGGGCACCACGTGACCCCGCCGCCGCGGGAGGCGGGGCGAGGGGGCGTGAACACACGGGGACGCGCCTGCGCGCTGCCGCCCCGCCCGCTCCCGCTCTGAGGGGAGGCTCTGCCACGCGAGTACCCCAGCCGCCGCCGCGTCCCGGGGCGGGGAGCAGAGCCAAGCCCGGCCCCGATGGCGGCCCTGCGGACCGGCGCTGCGCCGGGGCCGGCGTCCCGTCCCCCTCAGCGCGTCGCCAGGTGTACTTGTTTTATCAACTTCGCGGTGTTTTTGTGTTTTCCTCAGAGCTGCGGTTGCCCGAGCTGGAAATCGCACCACCGCACCCCTCAGCGATAAAGCCTGGCGCGTCTCCAAGCCTGTGATTCCGTGGAAGAGTTTGCACGCCCTGTGAAAGTCCTGGGGATAGACATCAGAAACGCAAACCTCAGAATTACTATCAGAATCCCAGGCTGGCGGGGGTTGGCAGGGCCCTCTGGAGCTCACCCCGTCCCACCCCCTGCGTGAGCAGGCACCCCCAGAGCAGGGGCACAGGGCCGCGTCCAGGTGGGGGGTGAATGTCTCCAGGGAAGGGACCCCACAGCCTCTCTGGGCAGCCTGTGCCCCTGCTCTGGCACCCGCACAGGGAAGGGGTTTGTCCTCATGTTCAGGTGGAACTTCCCGTGTTCCAGCTTGTGCCCGTGGCCCCTTGGCCTGGCGTTGGGCACCACTGAAAAGAGCCCAGCCCCATCCCCCTGACACCCACCCTTCAGATATTTATAAGCATTAACAAGATCCCCCTCAGCCTTCTCCAGGCTGAACAGACCCAGGTCTCTCAACCTTTCCTCACAAGGGAGATGCTCCAGGCCCCTGAGCACCTTCTAGCTCTCTGCTGGACTATCTCTAGTAGTTCCCTGTCCTTGACCTGGGGGGCCCAGAACTGGCTGCAGCCCTGCAGGTGTGGCCTCACTGGGGCAGAGCAGAGGGGGAGGAGAACCTCCCTCTCCCTGCTGGCCACGCTCCTTTTCATGCACCCCAGGATACTGTTGGCTTCTTGGCCCCAAGGGCCTGGTGCTGGCTCATGATTTCCAGCTCCTGACTCACGATGCCTGAGATGTGCGCTGCTGGGAAGAGTAAAAAGCCTTCCTATGAAGCTGAAGTTGTGGATAGACAACCCCTGCCGTGATGTTGGTAGAGGGGAAGCAGTTTTATGCAAGGAGATGTCACTACGATTTACAGCCTGAACAGCTGTGGGGGCCCTGGGAGGTGTGAGCTCAGCCAGGGCTTCAAACTGGTACCAGCAACTTTGAAAACACCCTTATGCTGTCTGTTAACACGTCATCCCTCCCTGGCATGGAGCATGCCCTCAGACTCCTGCTGAAACAGCTCCGTGGGAAGCCTGGGATGTAAAGAAGTGATATCATACAGGAAAGTGAAAGGATGAGGGAAATCTGCCTGGTGGGAGAAATAACTATGCTTGTTAGTGGTGGGCAACAGTGGGACCAGACCAGGATTTTAAACTCAGCATTCAGGGAAGGCACTGGGCTTTCCGTACCCTTACATGAATGAGACAAGTCAGTCTTGTTGTGACTGAGCTTTGGACTTTGGATCCGTGACTCCGATTTTTAGCTAGCTCATCCGTGCCCTCGCTGTCTCCAGGAGGCTGAGGGAGCAGGGCGGCTCTCAGGGCAGTCATGTGGCCGCACTCATTTACATCCTCTCTGCAAAGCAGCAGGAGCACACTATCCTCTGTCCACCCATTCTCCTCCCCCCTGCATCACCACCCATGCATGGAGGAGCCCCTTTGCCCAGGGCATACTCATCCTGAAAGCTTTTTCCTCTCTTGCTCTGCTCTGCTAGCACAGAGCAGCAAAAAGGTCCAGCCCCAGATGGTTCCTGGGGCATTTGGAAATGACCGATCCACTCCACAGCCTGCCACTGAAATCAAGAGGAGCTATGGTTCTGGGGAGTTCATCCTCTCGCTGGGGTGTTACAGGCAGAGAGAAAACTGCCACTCACAGCACTGTGGGGTTCCCACCTCCCCAGAAAGTGCTCCAGGGAATGCACAGACCCTTTTCCCTGTCCCTGTGGCATGTCCACCACTGGGACAAAAAGAGGAAAGCACTCCTGCTGTTACCCCAGTCCCACGGCGGATCCCACAACCACCTCTGGACTGACAGCACTGCAGTTTTGGCGACAGTGCCTCCATTGGACCAAAAACTGCTCCTGCCCTCGCAGGCTGCCCTCAGAGTACGTTTCCCAGATCAGTCCTTCCCTCGTGTTTCCCACCGGGCCTTACCTTGCCATTGCCCTGGGCTTTCCTCCAGGTGGTGGTATCCCCGCAGAGCCTTCGCACACAGGGGCAGCTGCCCCCCGGGTCTCAGCTTCCCCATCCTCTGCCTCGCTGCCAGACACAACACCAAAGGCAGGCAAGTTAGACATGGTGATCCTTGTATCCATCGCAGAGCGCCGCTATAGGTACTATGCAGGGAGCAATTCCCTGTCCCAGCTTCTCCTGGGTGTCCATGTCATCTACAGCCCTGCCCTGCCTCATGGCCGGGACGCATGGTGGCACCAGAGGCCAACCCCATGCTCTGAAGTCTCAGAGAGAACTGTCCGAGAGGTTTGTGTCGATGGCTGTAACCTTTGCTATCTTCAGGGAACTTTTGGGAGGAGGGGAAAGATCTTAGCTTTGCAAGGAAGCACCAGAAGTAATTAGTCTTTGTAATTATTAACTCCCAAGGCCTGGCTGGAATGGACGGAGGGTCCTCAGATTAGAAAGGTAGAAGTGCTTCCAGCATCCAACAAAGGCAGGAAGAACGAGAACTGATAGTGCAGACAGGAAGCATTAAGAGGGGATGTGCTAGAGATACTGAATCCCAACCACTTGCAAAAATAACTTGTCACAAGGTGAGAGTGGCATGTGCTCTCCCTCGCTCCCAGCCCCAAAGGACAGGCAGAGCTCTCGAGGAAGCCTGGACAGACCCTGAGATCTCTCCATAATCAGCTGAATGGGCTGGCCCAGCAGAGGAAAACTCAGCATGTATCACTCCCAAGCCAAAGGTTATCACGCAAGCTGCCCTGAGGCAGGAAAAGCTGCTGCCTTCTGCACGGCCTCTGCACAAGGCTAGCTGTCCCCCTCAGGCCCAAAAGTGTCCAACCCAGCAGCTGGTGAGACACAGACTCAGCTCCCACCTCTGGTTTAAAGAGGAGCCAACAAATCACCAGACAACCTTAAAGCCTCAGTGCAGCTGGAAGCTCTAGCCCAGCACCCTCGTCTCACACCGTGGAAGTACCTTGCTCTCTCCCATGTTATTTCCCATTTACATTTCACGGAAATCACCGACTGCTGGGATTGAAGTGTCATAAAATTCACTTTGCCTCCTGCAAATCTCCCAGCAAGGCACATAATGTGTTGTGAAGGCCCTGACATGGTACCTCCCCACCCTTTTTTTCCCCTCATATCTTCTCCGCTTCCGCTGCCATTGCTCCCTCACTTGTATCCACTTGCCCCAATTCCTCTTGCATCCCTCCTGCAGATCCACCTTGCCAAGCTACTGACCTTCCTGACTCTTCATCTTAGGTTTCTCATCCTCCCACCTCCGCCAGGCAAAGAAACATCTTGCTAATGCTTTCTGTGTCTTCTTGAGAGTGAGGTCCAGTCAGGTCCCTTGCCCCCCACAGCTCTTTCTCAAAGGAAAGGACCCCCTCAGTCCTTCCTCTGCATTTCTTGGATGCACAGATACACTTGTGGCACCCCATTGGGCCCCTACAGAAGGAATCCTCTGACCCAGCTCTGCATCTCCAGTCTGAACACCTCCTCCAGCACCCCAAGCAGACCCCTGTCACTTCTGGAACCCCTCCACACCATTCCCCAGTGATCTCCCCTCAGCCCAGGCGATGCAGAATATGCAGATCCTTCATATTCCCTCCCAGAGTGCCCACATCTTCCTCTGAATGGGTCATAAATGAAGAGCAGGACTCAAAATCCCAAGTTTGGTTCAAAGAAAGTGCAAGACCGACCTCCAGAGCAAAAGCAGCTCTCATGGGAGAGGGCTTAAGCCTCCTCCGGGTTGCCTTGTCCGCTCATGGATTCAGATCCTCCTACAATTTAAAAAAAAAAAAAAAAGAAAAAAAGAAAAAAACAGACACAGGCTGGGAAGGGAAGGAGAAACGGAGATTATCGTAGAGCTTGGAAAGCAGGACTACACCCCTGACCCAGCAAACCCAGACCAGATGTTATTGCCATGAAAATGAGAATGAAAACAAATGGCCTAAAACTCCAGGCTTCATCCACCCACTCGCTCCCCTCCCTCTCGCCTCTCTCGGCCAGCTGTGCAGCATGTTTGCACAACTGGCTGGAAGGGCTTCAGCAAGGGTCCGCTGGGATCTCTGGGTCTAAGATCTCCAGTTTCATGGAGGGGATCTGCCTTGATCACCCAACAAAGTGCAGCCCCTGTTCCAGGGCAACAGGGTGAAAAGAAAAGACTGAAAAAGCGAAGAGCGTAATGCTTGGCTCCTGCCTGAGAGCCAGAAGGGCGCAGCGGGGGCTAGCCTGGGGCAGCAGTGCTGTATTGCTCAGACAGATGCTGCTAAGAGCAGTCACACCATGGCAATGAGCAGAGACCCACCAGAGACACTGCTCTTCCTGCTGGTTCACAGCTGCAGACAGCTGAGAGAGAGCAACCTCACGCTCAGCAGCATCCTTTGAAGGAAGGGGAAGAGGCACCAGACGGAAAACGAAGAAGAGCAGCTGGGAAACTCGGAGCAAAAGGAGGACCGTCCCTCAGCTTTTTAGGAAGGTCTTCCTTTCTCTTGGCTGATTTGGTCACTGTTTATCCAACCAGAAACTCCTCAGTCCTGCATCCTTCCTGCAACATCTGCAAGGAGGTAGCAGGCAGACCCTAGAAGTGATGTCCAGGACCGACACATTTGGTCCTCTGGAAGCTAATCCCTACCATGGTGGCTAAGGCAAGAAAAGGGGGACCTCGCTAAAGACTCTTCCCTCCTTTTCATGTCTGTACAAGCTGAACTTGTACAGAGGAAGAGGGAGAGATTTGTCACCCTCCAGGCACTTGAAAAATGCAGAGGGTCAGACAGAGATTGGCACTCAGATTTGTAGGGAGATACAGAGCTTGGCACTGAAACCTCAAAGCAATAGAGAGCTGTTGTGCTCATATACTGATCTCTCCTGGGCAAAGTCATATCTAGATGTGTCAGGGAGTGATGGCAAAAAAAATAAAAAGGCTATGAGGTACAGTCAGTCTGTCTGTGTACTGAGCTGTTTGTCCAGGATTCCCAGGCATCCTGCAGCTCGGTCCGTGCCATCCCAAATGGCTGCTTATACACACACACGCCAACTCCACCTCACAGAAGCAGGGAGCCTAGTGCTACCAGATGGTTCTTGATTTGCCACAGAGCTGGGAAAAAATACAAAGACACTTGTAAAAAGCAGTAGAGCTGGCAGGGACATGGCTTCTTCCACTTGAGCAGCAAGTTACCCCCTCCCTAAGTCAGAACAGCACATAGTCCACGAGAAGGAAATCACCACTCTGAGCCGAGTGCTACGCGGGGGGCAGGCAGCACCCTTAGCGTGCCCCCAGCTCTCAGGGCCTCCCCGGCACGGTGCAGAATAAGTGATGAAGTCTGCACCGTAAGGGGAAGAAGTCTGGGGGTCCTCAGAAAAGCGCTGAGGGTCACTGCTATCTCCTCAAACATTCATGGCCAGCTCAAACCTCAGAGTAAATCCTGTCTGTGCAAAACAGCACCTCCTCTCATACTTTCCACTTTTTTTGATTTTTTTCTTTTAATTACATCAGATTCCAGGGAAGAATGTCAGTTTGAGAGGCACGCCTGATGCCAGCTGCCTCTGTGTCTATCTCAGCAGTGTAACTGGAGAAGGGAAAGGGATTTCACCGAGCTCTAAGACCCACAACATCCTTCTGAGAAAAGCGCTTGTTATTCTCTGGGAGACAGCAAGGAGGGCACCGAGCCTTTCCCAGACAGCTGGAGCTAACTCAGCACAGAGAGTGGGTGGCCCTTTGGGGTTCCAGAAGCGGGGATTCACTTCCTGTCACAATAACTCAATCTCTCCATCTGTAAAATGGAGAAAATGAGAATGATTCCAGGGCTGTGAGGCTAAGGATGGATGTCAGTACCTCCTTGCTTCCTCCTCTGCTCCCAAGCAAGGCAGGCTTTCAGACTGGTATCTTCCTCAAGGCCTGCAAGGACCGAGGCCACAGGGGACGTGAAACGAGATCCAAGCAGCGCCGCCACGCTGGTAGCCCCAGAGTTATTTACTTTCATATTAAATTCCACAGATACTTCACGCTGTCCTAACAGCAGCTCTGAACCACAGGAGCAGTCAGCTGAGCTACTCCCGGAGGAGGGCAGCAGAGTTCCCCAGATGCCAGCACATCCCTCCACAAAGAGCGGAGCACTTGAGGTCTTGCTGTTTCCTGTTAGTCCCCAGGGGCACCTGAACAGCTCCAGCAAATGTCTCACTCGAACCATTTTTGTCCCCCTACCACATATGAGTATGAGGGCTTAGAACCTGAGACCCTCAAGAACTGTCTCAGCCTGCCTGTCTACTAATTCCTTCTCTCCGGATACCTCCCCCAAAGGGGAGGACCAAGGAGCAGGGCCCTCGTGTGGACCACCTCGGCATCAGAAGAGGTCCATCCCTGTGCTCTCCCAGCTCTTACGCCCGTTCAAAGAGCTCTTTGGTGTTTCAAGACGTTGTCGTGGTCCTGAGCTACACGGAGACCCTGTCCCAACGCTGTGATCCTGGCATAAAAGGGCCCTTTGGGAGAAGCTGCAACCTAAGAGCAAAGTTTCCAGGACCTCATAGCAAGCCCAGCCCCAGAACAGAGCAGATCACACAGTAAGTACACCTCTGAGGGACGAGACTGTCCCAGGACCTCAGCAAAACCAGGGACCCCAGCTCCTGCCCTAGACAGATGCTACCCAGACAGGGGTAGCCACATCAGGGTCTGAAACAGCACCCATGCCTCGCTGCTCGCCCAGAGCAAGGCTTCAGAAAGGGAGGACAGCTGGGGTGTTTTGGTGCTGGTGGATCCTTCTCTTCCTCTTCGAGCTGGCAGGTGCTGCTTGTGAGAGTAGGTGCAAAGCTCCGCGCTCCTTCAGTCAGCATATGAGTTTGCTGTGGTTAGGCCAGTGAGGCAACTCTGTATTCACTAGTCTCTGGCCACTGATAAAAGCCCTTATCTAGTTCCACACCTTAATTGTGAGGCTCTCCCAGTGGCCCTCCATGTGCCCCTGCTTCTCCTGCAACGTCTGTATCTCACACTGCAGAAGCATCATGCTGCCTTTTCTCTCCTGCACTGCCCTACCCAGAACAAGTCATCCCTGGCAGGGGCAGGCTCCACGGAGCTCCAGGGAGCTCCAGCCCACCCAGGGATGCAGAGTGTTCATGCGGGAAGGATCCTGGTAAGGCCAAGTGCTCCAGGTCCCACCCTTCCCCCTGCAATTATACACGTTCTCCTAACGCACAATGTGGCAGCCCCCCAGTCACATGGCCAGATGTGGTAACTTACTCCCACCAGATGTGTGCCCATGTCTGTTATCATGCAATCCAATATGGAGCAGCTTCCACCCAGAGACTAACAGAAGTCATGAGACCTCCGTGGTTTTGGTGCCAGGTGGAAGAAGCAAGCACGGTTCCCTCCATTTTTGTTGAAAAGGAATCAGGACCAGAGGTAATCCAACACAGTACAGCCCACACCAGAATTAAAACCTCAGATGCTGGTACCAAGTCCCATGCTTTAAACTGCCATCTCCCCACCATTGGCAGCAATTCCCAGGGCTGCACCAGAAACCCCGCGTTAGACAAACGCCACGCAGCAGCTGCTTCAGAGAGGCAGTGACACAATACCCTCCCCTTATCTAGGCTCAGCCACACAGAAAGGAGAAACCTACAGTTTGGACAAATTAATCCCCACTGATGATGCTAAACAAATACCAAAGGCACAGGCACATAGACCAGCACAAGAGAAATTTGGTTATTACCAGAACTAGCTCTTAATTTGATTTCACTGAAGACTTTGCTGCCTCCTCACTTGGAAAGACCAGCGAAAAACCACATGTGGCAATGCTACAGATCGTCAGCAGGGAGCCTGGGTCTCCAGCTGCTCTTACCTGCAGGGATCAGGTAGATCCTGATCCTGATCCTCTTCCACAGACACCCAGAGCTGGCTAAATGATGGAGGCCAGGAGGGTCAGAGCACACTTATGAAGTTGGGCCCAGGTGAGACAGGGCCATGGCTTGGCTTAAGGCTCAGAGCAGCTCCTTGTCCCCAGGACACTGAGTGTAGTAGCGGCTCGGCAAAAGCTGACTGGAGGAAATATTGGTGTCCAGGGGACAGATGCTGTTACCTTGGACAACAGAAAGAACTTTCCAAAGGAGTGAGCAGAAAGGGGATGGAAAGACAGGGAGGTCTTGTGAAAAGCTATCCAAAGTCCTGTGCCTATGGGCACAGGGTTGCAGCCCAGGAGCCTGCTGACAGTGGAGGGTGCATGCCACACCAAGCTGATTTGGTAAGAAAGGATCTTGATTCAGAGGCTCTTGGAAGGGGAATGTCTTAAAGACTTAACAGGAGAGATTGCAGGAGATGGTGGAAGAAAAGGATGGACACAATCGTGAGGGACAGCTTGGGAGCAGAAAAGGGACTGAAGACCCTGGAGAGACAGAGGCAAGTTCTCCGGCTTGGTGGAGGCTTGAGGATCAAGGCAAGGAGCTGTGTTTCCCAGGGTGGCATGCAAGAAAGAGCAGTGGCAGCCCCCAAGTGCTGCTGGAGAAGCAAGTGGAAAAGAAGGTGGACACATGGAAAGAGTCTTGGGAAGCTAGCGGCAGGGTGGAAGCCCCAGCATCAAAACCACAGCTGGAGACAGCAAACCCATCCAGGGACAGCAGAGACAGTGAAGTGAAACATCCTCCAAGATCCAGGCAGAGCATGGGCCAGGTGTTTGACCGACCTAAGGAGCTAGGAGTTCCCCAAGGAAGAGGGGGCTGCGCAGCCCCAAGGGTGACACGTTTCATAGCCTTTGTGGAAAATTCCAGCCCTACTTAATCTCCTGGGGCTCCTGTAAGATTGTGACACAGAGAAAGGGACCAAACAGGAAAGAATTAGAGGAAAAATGCCTCTCTTCTGGCAGCCACCATGGCTGTGCCAGGAGTTAGCAGCAGCAGCTGTGGAGCAGCCAGCCCTGCCTCCCCCTCCTCCGGCTGCCTCTATAAACACGCAGGGCTTACTCAGAAGATTAGAAAGAAACAGGGCAAAAGACAACAGAGTCTCTTTTGTAATGAGGAAGGATTATGGCATCAAGTGACCGGCTGCAGCTCCCAACTGGGTTTCAGGCTCCTTAGCACACCGTGTCTGTCAGGTTCAATCCCCCCCATGAGCCAAGAGGCGCGAGGAGGCGGGCCGTGGTGTGGGCCACAAAGGACCCAGCAAGGACACGTGCGGGACCAAACCTCCACAGCCTCCAGCACAGCTCAGGAGTCCATGACTGTAAGTATCTCATCCTCCCAAGAGCAGATAGATTCCTTCAAAGATCTCTCTTCCTTCCTGCCTATCTGAGACCTCCTCTCACTCCATCTGCCCACTCTGTCTGCTTGTTCTGTCTCTGCAATAGCTGGTCGTGTCTGTCTGCCATCTCACACGGTGGGTAACGCACCTGACGGAGGCTTGCTGTGGCGGGATCTTGGTCGCTGTCGACTCCTACAGTCTGATTAGTGTCAGTCAACCTGCAGGTGGACTAACCTCCATGGTTAGTCCGGACAGATCAGGCAGGCAGATGCAGGCAGCGGCAGGCAGTGGCTCCCTGGGGAGTGGGCTGTGCGGGCGCCGCACAGGGGGTGGCTCTTCCTCCGCATACTCACTCCGGTGTCCCAGTGCCGGTGTTGTGGTGAGTCACCTTCCGCCACGTACCTCAACTCCAAATGGTACTTTCAGTGTGCCAGCTGCTGAGTGGCACCCCAGGGCCACCCCAGGGCAGTCCCGCGCAGGCTGGCAGGCGGGCAGGGAAGTGCCTTAACCATTCAGGGCTGGAGGAAAAAGCACTGGGAAAAGCCCCATTATCCGTGCTGCAGCAGAACTGCATAGAGGTGAGTGACATCCATTATTTACATGGACAAGAGCTGAAGTTTTCCATGTTTGGTAAAAAAGTGAATCTGTGTTTGAATTACGCAACAAATAGTCTCCCTGAGCACTTTCGAGACCCAAAGCGTAGAGAAAGCAGCCAGCTTTCTGTAAGCAGCCCCCAACAAATTTGTGGGTGTTTACATACATTTCTCATTGTATAGCCCACGTGTGTGCAGTCCCTAGGGCAGTTAAAAAAAACCACTCTTCTAATCCTGTGCACCGGCCAGAAATACATATGGAAACGGCAGGAATGTACACGAGGCTCTAGCGAAAGGTGCAGCTGGGGAGCCCTTGGCAGGGCAGGTGCCAGCTCTGTTCCTCCGATATAACCCATGAGAGAGGACTCAGGGAGAGTTAGAACAGGGAAACCCAAAGGAAGAGCAGCACCAAAAAGCCAAAGCCAGGACCAAGATGCTATTTGGTTGAGGTAGCCCACAAACCAGACTTCGCTGTTTTTCTTCACAGCACCAGCTCCCTGGGAGCTGAGTTGTCCCCACACTGAGATGCTTAAATGAGGAGCATGGTCACAGTTACCTGCCTTCAGCTGCTACAGAGCAGGAAGGTCTGAATTGTCCCCTGACGTGCTTCTTTGTCTCCATCATTCAGGGAAGAGCCCAAGGCCCCATAACTATTAATGCCTCTGTTAGATAGCAACGTCTGTGTAACATCCTGGTAACATGTTTTGATACAGAAATACCAATAGTTTCATGTTGGATAACTATTTGTAAACCAAGAGATCACTCACCTGTCTGGCTGGCATAGCTTACACTGGTCTGGTTTGCTGGCTCTTTTTTTTTACAAATTCAGGTTTATATGAATGTGAGTCTGATTATTAATTGGTGATAAAGAATTATTTATCTAGGGTTAGATTAGAAGAAGTGCAATGGGGATGCTGCATAATTGGGAAGCATTTCATGAGCCCAAATGCCTTTTTTTATCCAGGATGATTTATTGTGCAACGTATGGTTGAAGGAGAGGGGAGGTGGAGCTGCTGGAATTTGTGCTCTGTGAGCCTGGCCAAACTCCATCCCTCAGTTCCCTAACAGGGAGGGCTGTTCTGCCTGCGAGACTAGGACCAGCATAGTCCAGATATGGCCCTCAGCCCAAATTTAAAGACAGCTATACTTGTTGGGCAAGTGCTACCCTAACTGTCAAATCTCCAGGGGTACCTTCATCTGGAGCAGTATCAAGAAATGTCTCCTTTCTGGCATTTTTGCTTTCCTTTAGGGTTTTTTTTTTCATCAGTATTCCAGGAAGACACTTCATGGAATTTACAGAAGCAACATATTTGAAGCAAACACTACCCAAAAAAAAAAGGGGGGGGGGGGGGAGGGGGACTAAGCAACTTTGGAGTTTGTGACCCTGAGAATTAATCTTAAAAAATTGTTTTGTGGGAGGGAGTGGCACGTGGGCTCCGACCTCTCCGACCAACCAGCCCCACTTGAATGCTGACAATCAACCACTAGAAACCAGGGGCTCCACCAGAAATTAAATTCTCTGTCATTGTATTCAGCTCATATGCAGCTCAAAGACAGGAAAAGATGACAAGCTCATCGAATTAATTGCCTATCATAAACTTCTTCCTGGTTCTCTATGTCAGTGGCTTCATCCTACCTGTCTTTTGGTCTCAGTGCATTGTTTCTTTCTCACTTCCTTCCTTCCATCTTGCTTGCTTGCTAGGGCACTTGTGGTGTCCCTGTCTCCTCCCTCTGCACAAGTTTGCTGGCAGCTTCAACATCTGCTCATTTTGTGTCTCCACTAGGATCTGTGATGACAGTGACATACACCAACCGTGTGGCTGACGCCCGCCTAGGCACCTTCTCACAGCTCCTGCTCCAATGGAAAGGAAGTATCTACAAACTTCTCTACTCCGAGTTCCTTATTTTCATCTTTCTCTACTTCACCATCAGTCTTGTCTACAGGTAAGCATCCTTATACCCCGACACTAACACAGCCCCTCACTTTCAGCCTGGAGCTGTCAGGACAGCTGAGCAACACAGGACTGGGACAGTGATCCATGTGAAGAAGCACTGGCCAGTCACTCACCAGCCTCTCTTCACAGGAGGAAAGGAACGGTCCTTCCTCACTGCTCCAATATGGCTTAGCGGCTGACAAATCTCCTTTTTCTGTCCTGAGAAGTAACACAGTTTCTCTTCCCTGGGATGAACGGTTGCATCTGATGATTACCTACAGAATAGTGTGTAGGTCAGTGGAGATCAAGGCTGAACTAGCACTGGAGACATCCCACCGCGAGAAGCTTTAGGAGAGTTTCCCTTGTTACACAACAGGCGATACCCTGGGTACGTTTCTGAGAGCAGACATCAGCTCTGGGACCACAGATCTTTGATTAGGCAACAGTGCTCTGTGCCTGGTCTGGTTTTGGTGAGGAAAGACGGGGAGCTCCCCAAGCTGGTTCAATCACAGATGCAGCACGGAGGTAGGAAAGCAGCTCTACGGAAGAGGCAGGAACTCAGATAAGAGCAGAGCTTGGACTGACATTTTGCAGGATATTAAGTGAACTGTGGTGCACATCCAAGCTCTGTGGCAAACCCTTGATACGACACAGCACTCTCTTGAGGGAGAAAAATAGGGGTGGTTGCTGACATCGCATTGCATCACTTACCACACACTCTCTGTCAGGGACCACTTCTGACACCTTTGGACTGGTCAGCAGGGTATTTTGGGGAGGTGGGCTGATGTCCCCAGCTCACGACGGCTGTTCACTCACACCATACCCAGACCCACAGCGTGGCCCTGTCTTGACCCATCCTTGGCTTCCCTTGCCAGACTCCTATCCCAGCAGGCCCGACAAGGCACAGACTCTTCTTTGAGACTGATGCCTCTGTTTCTCCCTTTTAGGCTGATCCTGAGTGAGAGCCAAAGGCTGATGTTTGAGAAGCTGGCGCTCTACTGCAACAGCTATGCTGAGCTAATCCCTGTGTCCTTTGTGCTGGGTAAGGAGCTCTGTCTGGGAACACACAGGGAGGGGAAAGGGAGAGCATTTCTTCTCCCTGGTTTGATATAGCTCTGAAGGCAGGCAAGATTCACTGAGCAGATCCCTCCTTCTGCCTTTGTGTCACTCCTCAAGCAGAATACGTCACTCCACGTTGCAGCTGTGAGGTAAGCCCCCAGCACACAGCTTGCACTGGCCAGATGTACTAGCATGTTCTGGGTTCTGCCAGGAGGGCAGGCACCAAATAAACTGTGAAACCCAGACTCTAGCATGGAGATCAGAATTGTCCTCCAGGCATGACTGCGCCCATACCCGTATGAGGAGTTCCAGCCTTCCTACGCATGAGCATTTACCTTTCCAACTCCTTTAGGATGGCTAATTTGCTCAGCTCACCTCTAGGTTTCTACGTGGCTCTGGTGGTGTCCCGCTGGTGGGCTCAGTACGAGAGCATCCCATGGCCTGACCGGATCATGAACTTGGTCTCCTGCAACGTGGATGGGGAGGACGAGTATGGGCGGCTCCTGCGTCGCACCCTCATGCGCTACAGCAACCTGTGCAGCGTGCTGATCTTGCGCTCGGTCAGCACTGCTGTCTACAAGCGCTTCCCCAGCATGGAGCATGTCGTGAGGGCAGGTCAGTACTGGTACTGCCTTCTGCACAGCTCTGGCACCAAGCAGAGAGCAGCATCTTGCTGCTGTTTTTGGGGCAAAGAGCACTGGAAATGGCCACATGACTTCCAGACTGGAGATGAGATAGTGCTGCCATGTGCTCAGCTGACATCTGCAGCGGGTGCTAAGCATCTGCTCATGCCCTAGCTCTGCTCTTCTGAAATAATCAACCCTTTATGTTTTCCTATCACACAGCATGCTTGGTCCTGCTAGTGGCTGGAAGGCTTGTTTGAAAGATGAAGGGTCTCTGCCCAAATTTTTAATGTTAGGAGAGTGTTGACATCTGGTTTGTGAATGCAGATATGCTGCAGGTCACAGGGCAGCCCTGGCTGATCAGATCAGGGTAACTGTGGTGCAGCGACTTCGCTGGGAGCTGCTCGCCCTGCACTGAAAGTGTGCATGGGAAGAGAAGAGCTCTCTGTAGTAAATGACCCTGTGCACGTATCTACGGCAGAGCACAAGCAGACCCCTGCCAAGTGGTATGTTTGTCCTCCCTCAGGGCACCAGTTTTCCACTGGGCAGGTGGGAATTGGAGCCTCAGACCTCCGACCTTAACCGCTGGGCTCCCTGAATCCTCTCTGAAGATGCTCCTCAAGGTACACCATTTCCCAGTCTGCCCAAAGGAGATGACTGCACCTGCCCTAGTCAACTGGGTTCCCTTTGCAATCCAGAGAAAGAAACAGGCACTTCTAGGACACAAGTTATCCTGTTCTCAACAAACGTCTAAGTACTCCAGGCAACTGCACCCTCAGCAGTAATTTATCTCCCTGCTGGCTGCGATCTGCTCAGATATGCTGCAGATGTCCAAAGTGAAATGAGATAAAGCCTGCCTCTCACACTTCTGTAACTCAATGTTTTAACGAGAAGACTTGCCCTCCTTCTATGTGTCTTTCAAAGGCTGAGTGCCTGAGTCTTTCCTGTGATTTTTAAGGAGAGCTAAGGTGACCACCTGAGATTTAGATGGTTTCATTTCAGACCAGCTCAATTTCTTTCTGCGCTCTATGGCCATCCCTCTCCCACCTACTCTTTTCCACCTAGGCCTCATGACACCAGAAGAGCACAAGAAGTTTGAAAGCTTGAATTCCCCCCACAACAAGTTTTGGATCCCATGTGTGTGGTTCTCCAATCTGGCTGTGAAGGCAAGGAATGAGGGGAGGATCCGGGACAGCGTGCTGCTCCAAGGCATCCTGAATGTGAGTGACAGAGGCAATAGGCAACTGTTTGAGATCCTTGTCCAGTCCTCTGCGTGGAACTACAGGGGTTTCCAGAGGTCAGGCACAGAATAGGAATGGTGACGTAGGACAGTGAGCCAAGCCTGTCTCTGGGGATATTACATTCACTTTGATGGGAAATACCCCTGCTGCCACTCTCCAGCTTGTGACAGAACAGAGCTTTTCATGTCCTGCTGATGTGGTAGCAATGTCACATGTATTAGAGGCGAGGGGAAAGTGACATTTTTCTCAAATTTGGGATTGGGAGGAACCATGGAACTCACATCTAGGTGTGGTAACGGGAGACCCCTGTGTAGCAGGTCCTTGATCAGCCTTCCTCTAGCCTTCATGCACTCAAGAGCAGCCAACAACAGTGGCCAGCGGAGGTCCCTAGGATACTTATCAAGAGCCGCAAGGGAGCACAAGGAAGCATGTTTCTGGAAGAGACCAGGAGAGGCCAAAAGCCTCCCCAACAACCAAGGTCCCTGTAGAAAACTTCACTGTTGAAAACTCTTAGACAGCCCAGGGAATCAGGCCATGCTCCACAGGCAAGACCTGGCAACGATCCCTGCGCAGCTGCAGAGAAAAAAGGTCCAGAGCAGCTCATCCTTCCTGGTGTTCATGTGCAGAGAAAGTCACATTGTTTCTGTTGCCTGGAGTGAGACTCATCTGCCCAGAGAGACAGATTCTCCCTCTGGGCTATTTATCTAGACTCACTATATAGGCAGGAGACAGAAATGGATGCTCCTGAGACATTCTTTACCTAACCTGTTGGCTGCTCATTTCTGCGAGGAGAAAAACTCTGCTATGAAGTGAGCTAGGAAGGGATTGTGGGCTCAGATGGAGACACCCAGGCAGCAAGGAGTTCCTCCAGGGCAAGCGTGAGACCCTGCTGGTGGTCTGCTGGGGTGAGGCTGGGCACCAAGGGAGCAGGAGTCCTGGCTGAGCCCTGTCTTCCAGAGGAGATGAGAGCAGGAATGGACCGGAGCAATGAAGGGCAACAGGGCCAGAGAGGCTCGGTGTCCCCAGAAAGGAGATGCAAAATTATGCTGACAAGCCATTCCTTTTCCCCACTGCAGGAGCTCAACACCTTGCGCAGCCAGTGCGGGCGACTCTATGGGTATGACTGGATCAGCATCCCCCTGGTCTACACTCAGGTGAGAAGGGATCCCCCACACCTACTGCTCCGCTGCCTGCCAGCGCAAGCTGCCCCACGCTACAAGGGGCACCCCTATTTACACCCACACATTGATCACGCTGACGCGAGATACGTTGGGAACCCTCATCCCCACCTATACACGTCGGCTCTCTCACATACGTAGCTCAGCAGCGCAGGCCCAGCCCAGCCTTATTTCCATAACTCAGGCACAGCCACCTCTACGGAAGGTAGACACAGATAACTAACCGTGGTGTGGGCCACAGGGGTACACGAAAAACACAGATAGACATGGACCCACTCCCTGTGCTGCCTTGCATGGATCATATCCCTGAAGCAGATCTCAGCAGAGCTGACATCTGTTTTCCAGCAGAGCTGCTCCAGCAGGCAGGGCAGCCCTGATGGAGCTGCGCCATGTGTGTGAAAAAGCACTGTGTGCGTGTACTCAGCTATTCTCTTGCTGCAAACCCAGACAGATGCTTCGGCACCAACTTCCTCCTTTGTCTCATACAATCCAGCTGCTCAGATAACAGTAACGCACGCCGCCGTGAAACGGGAACTGCCTCTGTTCATGCAGTGCTGAAGGTTAATGGGGAACATTTTGGGAGACTATATTCCCACAGAGACCAGCGCCCTGCACAGTCGGAGCAAAAGCAATATCACAGCATGTCTTTGCCCACCCTGCAGTACACCATCCATTTTTTTATAGGTGCCCATCCACAATGCTAAGTCTGTCATTCCAGGCACTCTGTATCCTGCCCATCGTGAAACAGCCCGGCGCTGTTCACTGGAAGGAACTGCATGGTTAGCTCAAAAGTCTTGTGATGCTGGGTGTTTGTTTTTGAACCCCTTGCTTGTTGCATCAAAAGACCACACAAAAGTCTCAGCTGCTTTTAATTTTGGGAAGGGGAAGTTTCCTGTCCCATGATTACAGAGAAAAGCACAAAGCTCACTGTAGCCAGAAATCTGAGCAAGGAAGCAGACCAATATAAAAAAGGCCCAGCATGAGGACCAGGAAGGAAGGAGCTAGCAGCACTGCCATGGTTCCCCTCCCTGACTTGGAAGCGGCCTGCCAGTGTGGACTGAGCCACGAGGGGCTCGAGACAGCTTTCAGGAGAGGCAAGGGCAGGAATGAAAAGAGCCCACAGCACCCCTTACTTCAGCAGCAGAACAACCATGCAGCCATGTGTCAGTTGTTTAAGCTCTTTCCATCCAGGATGCCACATGCTTTCTTCCACCCCTATCTTTCTGTGACACCTACACACATGTCATTCCAGGGACAGCATGGAATGAAATACAGGGTACGTAACAGCTAATGGGCAAAGGGCACATTTAAAGCTTTCTGCAGTGGACATGCATCTACCTGCAAAAAGCAGGAACTGAATCCAAGGCTTGCAAAAGGCTACAGAGCCAGCAGCTCTGCAGCAGCTCACCACTCTTTGGAGTTGTGTGGGATGGAACTGAAGAGAGATGCTGGGAAAGCAAGCTGGGAACTCAAGCTCCTCTGGTGTGTTCCCTGGCATCTTTCCCAGGTGGTGACCGTGGCTGTTTACAGCTTCTTCCTGGCCTGTCTGATCGGGCGGCAGTTCCTGGATCCAGAAAAAGCATATCCTGGCCATGAACTAGATCTCTTCGTACCTGTCTTTACGTTTTTGCAGTTCTTCTTCTATGCTGGCTGGTTAAAGGTAAGTCCAAGAAAATATGTCTGGAGCTGGAATCTGACCCAGCCAAGGGTTTTTTCCCAGTCTGTGCTCACCAGGGACCCAACCATCTTCTTTGCTCGATGGGCAACACGCCAGGTGTTGGTAGACAAATGGGAAGCCAACAGGGGCTGAGGGTATTGCCAAAACCACCTTAGTTTCCAAAGATCAGCTCCACCTTTCCTACGCTTTGGTCCTGACTAGTTTGGGGAAATAGAGAGGCAGTAGGCTACACTACCTGCAGTGATAATCTGCAGCTGCAGGAGGGCTGTGTGAGCCAGGGGCTCACAGTTATCTGTGTGTACCAGTGTTGCCCAGCCACTGGCAAGCCTCCATTTTTATCCCACTCCTTTCTGGGAGGACAGCATTGCTCCAAATTCAAGGGATGTCACGCTTGACCCTGCCTCACAGGCCTTCTCCCTGCAGGGAAAGGGGCAGGTATGACCATGATGACCTTTGCTATATGCTCTCCACATGCAGGTGGCCGAGCAACTCATCAATCCTTTTGGGGAGGACGATGACGACTTTGAAACCAACTGGCTCATCGACAGGAACCTACAGGTAAAGTGGAGGCAGGATCCTCCAGATAAGCCTGACCTGCAGAAGAAAACTGAGGCAGGATTCCTCTGGAGGGCTTAGCAAGCCCTGTCAGTGCAGTGATGAAGTTATCCTGCGACACCTCTGCCACCCCCTGCCTGTGCCTGCAACGGGGCAGAGAAGCAGTCCCTGTTACCCTTGCGCCTTCCTGCGGTGTCGGTGGCTGCATGTTAAGAGGCAGCCCAGGATCTCCAGAGACAGATGGCTAGGAGAGCCGGAGGAGAGCACAAGGCTTCCCAACAAATCTGAAGGTGGCCAGCTCAAGCATTCCCCCTCAGCAGCCAAGGAGAGATCCCAGGCTCCAGGAAGAGTGTGGGGCAAGACCTGTGCCAGGAAGAATCCCCCACTCCAGGGAAGACAGGGCTTTTGGCGTATCTTTGTACACAGAGACTGACGGCAGCTTTAGTCCATGCTCTGGCACATGTGATGGATCCAGACCGTTCATTTCACACCCTCGCTACCTTTGAATGACAGATCATTCCTGCCTCTCCCTAGTTTTTTCACCCGGTGTACCTAAAACTGCCTCGTCTGCTTTCTTCCATGAGATAACTCTCCACCTTCAGCCCTTTCTAAAACTGAGCCCTTCTGTCCTAGCGAGCATATTGCTTTGCTGTCTCCTTCAGCACCACTTTCCTTCCAATTAATCTAATCTCTCTGTGTGAGAAACAACCCAAGTGACAGGAAACCATACAGCAAACGCAGCCACTTGCCACTCTTCCACGCTACATTGCTTCCTCACGCCCTGCATTTCTTTGTCCACCAATAATAGGCACACGCAATGCTCCTCAGCCCATATGGCATTTCTGCTGTCCCCTGCAGGTCTCCCTTATGGCGGTGGATGAGATGCATCAGGATTTACCCATTCTGGAGAAGGATCTATACTGGAACGAGCCTGATCCCCAGCCACCCTACACCGCAGCCACTGCTGAGTACAAGCGCCCATCGTTCCTTGGCTCAACTTTTGATATCAGGTGAGTGCAACCACAGGGTGTCGGAACAGTCCACATTCCCACCTTGGATCGGGTGTTGTACAGGGTATTATACTTGAGGAAGAGCAAGCAGTAGTATCTTTCTCCATAGTCTGTGATATCTTGCTCTACAATACTTCTAGGCTCATCCAAAGACAATAACCAACATCCTCCGCAGGAAAGGATGCCTCTGGCTCCTTCCCCTGCTCCCCTCTATTATAAGCATCCCTATAGTGGAGGTCATAACACGTATCTAATGGCAATACAGAAAGAGAGGCTTGCCACTGGCAGCCTCCCCAGAAACCACCTTCTTTTGTGACCCTGTAACAGCCCATTCTGCCTTTCCCCAGCATGCAGAAAGAAGAGATGGAGTTCCAGCCCCTGGAGCAAATTAAAGAGAACGAGGAGGCAAACCACTCCACACCATTACTGGGACACCTGGGCCGCCTCCTCAGCGTCCAGTCACCAAGCTTCTCCAGGTCCTCTTCCCGAATGAACCTGCTCCGCAGGCGAGGAGACCCTGCATCCCCCTTCCCCCATTATACATACCAAGACACGGGCAAGTGTGGAAGCCCTTGCAGCATCAATCAGCCAAGGGGAGACTCCATCTCACAGGAGCAGTGGGACAGTGAAGATGGAAAACTAAGGGAGTTTGATGCCTTCACGTCAACTCCATTTTATGAGAGACCTGGTTTCTACAGTGCTCCACAGACACCAATCAGCTCTATCCCCATGATTTTCCCTTCTAGACGCCAAGGCCGCAAGAAGCCTCCCGCACTCTCCAGTATCACTGCATGCTCGACTTTTCTTAGGGATGACACTGTCAACTCCTCACCTTCCAGAGTCAGTGATATGTATAAGAGCCAGAGCTCCCTTGGCTCAGGTGCAAAGGAAACATTTATTTGGCCAACAGATCGGAGCAGAGGTCCTGACTCGCTGGTTCTAACAGTAGAAGAGAAGGGCAACTCTATCAG
This sequence comes from Phalacrocorax aristotelis, assembly GCF_949628215.1. Lineage (NCBI taxonomy): Eukaryota > Metazoa > Chordata > Aves > Suliformes > Phalacrocoracidae > Phalacrocorax > Phalacrocorax aristotelis. Next base: position 69,141,810 of record NC_134280.1, read on the forward strand.
TAAAAGCAGAGGAGATGCTACCACAGGAAGCCCAGGAGCTCAGTCCACAGCATCAGAGAGCCCTAAATTCCCCTTCTTAGCAGAGTCCCCAGACCACGAGAAGCAAGGTAGCTTTAAGAGTCTGAAGAGCTTGAAAGGTTCCCACCCACCCTGGCTAACCTTGGAGAACACAGCATCCACCACTCCCAATTCTGAACATTCAGGTGCCTTTCACACCCCCAGTAACAAAACCCCTGCGGGCAGTGCCTCCCTCTGCTTCTCCTTCACTCCTGTAACATCTCCAGTGCTGGAGAGATCCTCCCTGGGAAACACGGGCCCTGATGCTCGCAGCCTAAGTTTAGAAGATACAGCCAGCACTCCTGACCAGCATTCAGCAGAGGTTTCCAGGACCACGAGAGATACTGGAAATGGAAACACTAATACTCCCCCTACAAAAGAGCCAAGACGAGCAGAGAGTCCATCCCCCAATGACTCTGGCATCTCTCTAGCCGAAGGTGACTACGTTGGGCTGATGGAGGTGATCATGGAGACCAGTGAAAGTACATGTGAAGAGCAGATAGGTCAGTACAGCTAGGGGAGACCGAGAGGCACACAGTTCTGTTGAGATGCCTGCTGTATTAGTGATATTGCAGTATCTTTACACACTGGCACTCATCCAAACAGAAGGGCAGCGCAGCCAAACCACCTACTGCTGGAAGATGCAGCTAATGCCCAGCCTAGGCTAAAGCCAGCACTAATGACACACTGCTACTGGCCTCAGGTACAGTAGCAGGCACAACTTCAGTGTTGCAACAATAAAAAAAAAAAAACAAAAAACAAAAAACCAGAAAATCCTCTACATTGGTAGCCAAAGGATAAGTAAAACTGAGTGTTAGGTATTGCAGGTACCCAACAGCAGAGCAATAGCTCAGCAGGTACCAGCCTGAAGAACCTGGAGTGCAGGTACCTAGCCCAAACTAGAAGAGGAATACAGTTAATAAGCATACCTCCCCCCTCCTCATCACAGCAAGAATTGGAACTCGAGTTTTCTGTTAACATTTATCACAATACCCATTGCAAGTCTCAGGCAGGACTTGTGCTTCTGACAAGGTCCCCCAGGGAAATGAAGGGACTGAAGCAAGTCACATCATTTGTGATGCAGACCCGTGGTGCTTCACAAAGTCATGGCCAGCTGGTGTTTTCCAGTAATGGACAAGTAACAGAATAAGACAGGGCAAGTCTCTACTGGAGGAGGTGGCTGCAGTCAATGCTATTTGCCCAGCACATTGCTTTAAGTTCCACATCACGTGGGCCACTGACAGGACAGTGCTCAGAACTCATCTGGATGGTAGCAGACTCCATACAGCAATGAGTTTTTACTGTCTTCTCTAAGAAAATAAAAGCAAGGCTGAAGTCCAGGACCATCTGCTTCATTTCCTCATTTTAGTTTCCACCCAATGATAGGAATTTAGGGAAACCACAGTAGTTCTCCTGTTCTAAGGAAACAGCTGCAAATCTCTCACATCACAGGGGGCATGTGACAAGTTTACTCCCACATCCTTTCCAACGCTTTCACAACAGCTGCCTACCCTCTCTGCCTTCCAAGGTCAGCTGCCAGACCCAGGCAGGTGTCACCACAACCTGCTACAACTCCCAAAACATCGCCATTGAGGCCATTCCTACAGTGCTGCTGTTTCAGTCTAGCCTGATCACAGCACACAGCTCTGAGGTCTTGATTCACACTATGTTTTCTCTCTACACAAGTGCAGTACCATTTGTTAAGAGAGGTGTGATGCCTAGCGAGGCACTAAGCACACCCCCACCTTCAGTTGCTTCATATAAATTCACACAGACCAGTTCAGGAAGCCCAGATATCAAGCCTTCCCTTCCTTGAGCATTCATTATAGCAACAGCTTTGGTGGCAAAGGCATTTAAAACACAACTTTAGTCACTGAGCAACTCCTGCAATGGATTCCACTGGATTAGAAGAAAGTCATTTTTATAAAAAAGCACCAAGTAAAATCTGATCCCTCTAACATAACCTTCATCGTGCCCAATGTAAGATGGCTGTCACAGCAGAGGCTCTGGAGCACAATCCTGTAAGTACAGGCCTCTTGCTCCTGAGAGAAACAGAAAAAGCCAACTTGAACCAAGTCACTTTATTAGATGGAGGGCAATACGCAAAACACAAGAGAAAAGAGGGATGATATTTGGTACAGAGTATGAGAACTGTTTATCTAGATAGCCAAAGATGCATGCATGGCTGGACAGTAGAGTAGGAGTCCCACTGAAACCCACAGGGTGGCTCTTGGCAAGACTTCAGCTCTCATTGTCACTGTCCCCTAGGGTGTGCTTGTCAAAGAGGTACTCTGCCATGCCATATTTTGGTGCCCCCATCTTCCGCAGGTTGGTCACATGGTCACCCAGCTCTTTGATGGATTTCACCTGTTCATCCAGGTAGTGAGTCTCAATGAAGTCACACAACTGAAAGGGAGACAAAAGAGTTTAAATGTAGGCCTGAACAGAGCTTATCCTGCTAAAGCAGCATCTGAAATTCTACCAGTCCTCTCTAGGGAAAAGGAGAAGATGCAGAATGACAATTTTGAAGCAGAAGATACCCAAGATGGAGAAGCCTTTAGTTTTGCCTCAGCAATGCTAGAACAAGACCAGAGTGAGGCAGGCTTATGGAGGCACGCTTGCTCCAGAACTACAGTACAGTGTCAGCTCACAACATCCCCTCTCTTCTGCATTACAAGAAGAGACAGGCAAGTTTCTGAACATATTTAGAAGCCCCCACTGCACAGCACTTGAGTTCCATGAGGATTTACACCTGTAGAATGGTCCAGCTATGTTGTTTCTTTTAAAAAAAGTCCCTCTAACTTAGGCATGACACTCCCAAGAGTACTTTGATTCAGACACAGGCTAATTTCTTCCTGTTGCTAAGAAGCCTCAATCCAGCCTTGCCAATAACTTCCATCTGTGATGAAACCTGTGTTTTCAGACACTGTTCTGAAGTGTCAGGGCTTTTAACATTTGGAAGAAGCAGCTCCAAAATTTTACGACAAAAAGCCTTACAGGCATCCATCGCTTTAAAGGAAGAACTCATCCCCCACAGAAACAAGCCTTCTCCATAGAGCTTAATACACTCCTTCTCTTCAAAATGCTGTTCCCGAGAGCAACAGAAGGGTTTGAACAAAGCATCACACCTGCTGTTCTGGAAGGCAGGCCTCAGCCACCCTAACATGCTGCGTGACAACCCTACTGAACAGCTAGGGTACAGGCTGAGACCTGGGCCCTTCCCTTTGGAAGGGCTGTACCTCAGGGACACACGACTCACCCCCAAACCCACAATTAGGCACATACAAGTCCCCCCATCGCACAGCCGCATTCTCGGCTTCGGCATGTACTTACGTGTGGGTCATTCTTTTCAGTTGCCAGTTTGTGCAGTTCTAACAGTGACTGGTTCACATTCTTCTCCAGGTGCAGGGCACACTCCATTGCAGTCAGTCCATTCTCCCAGTCATCCCGATCTGGCTTCTAGAAGGGGAAGACACATGACCATATTTTCTGTAAGTATGCACACACCATTAGTGAGCAAAGTCTTTTTAGATCGATCTCAAAAGCCTGTTTAGACCAAGTTCAGGCATTTTGGTATCTTCAGAAGTTTGGTGGACACCCTGAACAGAAGTGAATACGTGCTCTAAGTCCCAGACCTGTCCTGTTCCCTAGATTCTCCTCATATTATAGTCTCCAAGCTCTTGTAGGCAAGACAGCTAACAGAGCTATCACCTTCCTCCCCCCATTATAATCTAATGGCTTAAACAAAGAAGGTAATGGGCACATTCTCAGAAATGAAGCAGTTAAGACACCGGTACAGGCAGATCCAGCCTTCAGCTCAGAACTGCTTAGTACAGTCTGGTGTTTACAAGAACTCAGACTTGCTAGTAAGCAAGGGAAGTCTTCTCCAGTGCCCATCACTTACTTTGTTAGCTATTTTCCCCATGAAGAGTTTCTTGCATTAAACTGGCCATATGACATTGCTTGTTATGGCTCACTGCAAGACTTCATAGCACTGTTTTCTTGAAGTCACTTCAGTTAGGTTATTTGGAAGAGCAGAAAGTAAGCAATCAGAAACTTTAGATTTCACATTTCCATGGCAAACAAGTCAACAGTTCTCTATGAAACAGTGTAGAGAACAGAGCAGGCTCTTGACATTAAGTTTAAGGCAGATGTACCAGTCATGTTCTAGTTAATCCTAAACCACAGGAAAGCACCTAAGGCTAGGCCTCCTCTTCTTACGCAGGAAGAACCTGTTATTACTACACATCTCTAGATTTTGGGCTGAGTGCCACGCACTGATTGCGGCAATGCAGCATGCTGATCTACTGTCAGCTGCTGCTCCTTCTGGGAAAGGACCCAGACTTCCAGCCTTTTTGCTGGAAAACATCAATGGTTCAGCCTGGGACCATTTCTGGCAAATTCCTCCCATTCCAGCCTGGAGACAGACCACAAGACTAGTTCTGCATTAGAGAGAACAACCCACAGCTCCACTCCTCACCTTGATGTCCTGCAAGAAGATGCGTCCACCCCTCTGATTTTGTAGCTTCATCAGTTTCTCAGCATGCTCACGTTCCTCATGGGACTGATGCAGGAAGTACTTGGCAAAGTTTTTCAGAGCCACATCATCCCGGTCAAAATAGTAGGACTGAAAAATAAGAATTCATACGCTCAGAACCACAGGCGTCACTCCAGCAGCCACACAAAGCCAAGTCCATGCTGTGACTTCAGATATGTCCTCTATCAGCCCTACTTTAAGATGGCTGGAGTCCAAGCTAAGGGTAGCAGTAGCACTGATGACAGCAAGGCAGCGTGGCAAAACTCTTCCCTTAGTAGCAAGTTATATTTTCCTGACTAGGATTAATTTTTAACCTGTGTCCCTACTGTGGACACCAGGGACACAAGTAAGTGGTATTTGTAGTTCAGTTGTGAGGATACAAATAAACCCCACAACCCACAAAGATACCTGTTCTTTGGAGCAGCATTCAAATGCCTTAAACACAGCAGACTTGAAAAGCCTTTTTCAAGAAGAAGAAATCTTCCCTGTTCCATTTGTTTGCCTGAGTTTGTTTACCAGTGATCACAAGTCACGGTTCTGACTTGCAATACCAGTTAAGGGCGGCCAAGAACTTCAAGTACTTTTGCAGTAAAGCTCCCATGCTTCACTGGGCTTACCAGGGATTAGGCTAGGAAGCACACTTTCTACTTCTGGTGAAAAAAAATTTAAGTCACATTTAAAAGACAAAAGATAAATTGAATAAAATACATATTCAACTGCAAACACAAGACCATCTTTCTTGAAAGCCCAAAAAACTGTAAGAGCAGTTAGAAGCCATCACACAGTTTGTTTGTTCTTTGGTCAGAGCCATTAGACAGGGTTCAATGGAAAGCTTTGTATCAACTGCCAGTTATTTACTAAACTACTACAGAATTCTCTGACCAGTAGCCTGGAGGTTCAAGGCAAGATGCTGGTGCCCGTGTACCACTGTCATCCACCAACATAATTACATTTAGCTTGTAGCTGAGGTTCAGACCTTCATAACACCACCGAAGCAAGCTGTACACCTACACGCCACAACATACTACAGTGTTGTTATGAAGTCTCAGGTTACCTGCGTGTCTAAAGCACCAAGATCGCTGCACAGAGGTCAGAGTTGCTGCTTGGACCAAAGTTATTCATCTCATCTATGGCTAAAATAGGAGCCACATGCCAAGCGAGACATGTAAGCACAGCGCCAAGGAAACCACGGATTCCTACACATTCACTCCAAAAACTACCAAGGAAAAACCTTGCCTCAGAGACAAGAACGCCTGTGGGAAAGGTGCCAATCGCTTCGTTAGTGAAACTCCTGCTATCCAGCCCAGCCCCGAGGGCAGAGCCGCTCGGAGGCTGCTGAGCTGTGCTGATAACGAGCCCGCCAAGGGCGACGGGCCGAGAGCGGTTAACGTGTAACTTCAGTCCGCCACCCAGATAAAGGTCTCACCTACAGAAAACAAGCGGCCGCCCCACCCCCCGGGGAAGGCTGAGAACGCCCCAGAGGAGGAGGAGGAGACGGCGCCTGCAGTTACCGCCCAGCACCCAGGAACCCCCCCCCGCAAGCCGGTGAGGAAGCCGAGCCACCCTGACTGGACCCTCGTCCAGAGCTCGTACCGGAGAGCGAGCAGGGCCAGCAACCGCCGCCGCCCCGCCCCAGCCAGCACCCCCAGCGCCTCTATCCCTTGCAAAGGCCTTCCCTCGTACCGCTATAACACACCCCCAGCCCCCGTGCCTTCCCTCCCCCTCCCCCAGGCCGCCTCACACACAAGCTACGACCCTTCCTCTTCCCCCCACCGCAGCAGCGCCCAGCTCCCTCCCAGGGGAGAGGTAGGTCCGCCCAAACCCCCTAGGCCGGCCTAACTGCCCCCTTAGCCGCCCGCCGCCCCCCCAACCCTGGCATTCCTGTGTAGGCCCGAAGCGCCTCTCCTCCCCACCCCGGAGGAGCCCCCCGCCAGGCCGCTCACCATGCTGAGGTACACGTAGGAGGCGTAGAGCTCCAGGTTGATCTGGCGGTTGATGGCGGCTTCGCAGTCCTGGTGGTAGTTCTGGCGCACCTGGGAAAGGGGCGCTGCCATGGCGGATGCCTGAAGGGATGAGCCGGTGGGTGAATCAGGTGGGTACAACGGTGGCGGGTGGTGGTGGTGGTGGGCCCGAGCGCGGCCGGTTCCGTCCAAGCACTGTTGACGCAGGAACCCGCTTCGCTCCGCCTCACCGACACGCTCTGCCCGGCGCCTGCCCCGCGCCCGCCTTTTTATAGTGCCGCAGCGTCACCGTGCCCCGCCCCCGCCGCGCGCGCCGAGGGGCGGTACCTCCTCCACCCCTTCCCCGCCCTTCTGCTTAGACCAGCGTGACTCAGCACCTCCTCCGCCGGCGCGTGCCTCGGGCCCCGCCCCTCTGTGGGCAGGCTCCGCGCGCGCGCGCCTGTTTCTTAAGGGCGGCGGACTCCATCATGGCCGCCCAGCCGCCCTCGTGGTACCGGCCGGCGGGCCCGGCTCTCCTCAGCCTTCCACCCCGCCACCCTCCCGCCTCCCGCCACAGCCTAAACCCGCCAAGCCGGGGGCGTCCCTCGGCCGGAGCGCGGGGCTCCCCACCCCACAGGGAGCGAGCGGGCCTGGGGCAAAGGCCCAGCCAGCACCGAGGCAGAAACGCGCTTGTTCGCCGATGACAAACAACGTAGAGCCTTTAAACCTTACGAGTAAACGCTCAAGCTGCTCAATTAATACAGTGTTGAGAAGTGAGAAATTTGTGGCGTGGTGGATGGGGTTCTTTCACCTTTTATATATTATGAAAGCGCTAACTGGGATGCGAAACCAGTATAAAAACCCAGCTGGGTGTTAGCGGCAGCTGCCGGCTCCGGCTTGCCACCCCAGCAAAACAGCTGGTAACTCTGTGGCGAGACCTGGTGCGTGTTCAGACTTCCTCCTTTCAGTGACCAGACTCTCCTTTGGATCCTGCTCAAAAATGCTTCTAAGAAGTGTGAGAAACAATTAAATAAAGGTGAAAATCCTCGGTTAGCCTGGTGAGCCAACCAAGCAAGAACGAACACGTGCAGCTACCATCACTCTTCAACGTTTTTCCAAGTTATTAACAGGCACCTGCAGCTCTTGCTGTTTGCTGATGACCTGGGGAAGAAAGCACGCCGGACGTTAGCACCAGTGATGACTAAAAGCACCGCACACCAGAAAGCTGGTGAGAAACTAACATTTCTTGCCCTCAGATGTTCGATTTGCTTGATGGTGAGATTTAGGATAGGAGCCTACAGTCAGTTCAAACATAATGCTGCATAACAAAGAGGTAATTCAGAAATCAAAGGTCAAACAGAAAAAACAGCCTTCTGATAACGAGATCGTTATTTCAGCTGCTTTTAGTACTACCATAGGCATTCAGTTTGTGTGGTCATTTATTTTCAATAAACATTGGATTCTTTTACTTTCTAGTTTCTGAGATTTTAAGCAGATTACAATTTCAACCTTGAGGGCTAGAAACGTCCTACTTAAACTGAGATCATCCCGTAGCACCGGGCTCCCAAAATCTCGGCTTTTACTAAGACAATGTTAATGTTGAAATGCATCAGAAATATTAGAAGTTATTGAGCCCGCAAACTCAGATTAAATCAATTTTCCTCTAACCAGTTCTTTCTACAAAGTTTTATTCAGTCTTTCAGCCTTCCTGGTAATGTGTGATTTCCCATGCGTGACACATAGGTGTGTGTCTGTCTGCGTGTAAAGGGCAGCGCAAGGCTCGTGTCAGCACAACGGCACGTTTAGAGGCGCTCTGAACACCTGAAGGAAATGGGCAGCCTATGGCTTCCTTTGTTTTACTGTTTTCTGTTGCTTCTGTCGGTTAACCATCAGAAGTAATTAAGATCTGTAAGTTAACGTGGGTCATACCCACTTCAGCAGCCTGCCAGGTACATTTGAAATCCCGTGTTCCCCTCCCACACAAATGCTTATGTAAGGAGAAAAAAAAAGTTGTAACTGCTGGGTGGACTTGCATTGCTGTTCTCACACTGCAGTGTTTTCACCAGCATTTGGCTGAAGAGGCTTGCCAAAAGTTGGGAGCTGTCCTCCTGAAGTCCAGACTCACGCATAACTTGACACTCTACACTGGCAGTTTGTTGCCGAGCGTGTTTCAGTATTCCACAAAGACTAACCTTGAGCCTACAAAACACTAAACCGCTTCTTTCACGTTATGTTTGCTGTTCATGCTCTTTCCACCTCACCTTTTTGCCTGTGACTGACAAAGGCGCACTCGGAACCATGAGAAGAAAGTTGCCCAGCGGCTTACAGATTGCAAGCTATAACTGTTTTGTTTTTTCCAGTCTCATCCTGACCAAACCTGCACAAATCCTCGTTGCATTGCTTCGTGCAGCAGCACAGTTTGCAAGCAACTGAGCACAGAGTCCGTTAAGAATAGGAATATTTCCTCTGGAGTTGGACAGTCTGTGTCACCCACGATTAAATGTCATTAAGACAAGGGAAATCCTACGTTTTGCTTTCTGGATCAATTGCAAGTTGCACAAACATACTCATTATCTTTGATGACGGCAGATTTACGTGGCCAGAATAGGATACACTGGGTCGTACAGCCTTGTGTCACGATATCATGGTGACTAAGTGTTTAGCACTCTGGTCTTACGGGAGTTTAGGTTTAGCTATACCCAGACCTCTTCTGCTGATTGTGCAATTGCCTCTCAAACTACTGTCACATTATCGTTTAATTTTGACTTCATACTGATTTTAATTTCATACTCTTATCTTGTGCCTTTCTTCCTGAAGAATGCATTCACAAGCATTCCTGGGAAGAAGCCTGCTAACACATGACCATCCTCAGGCTGGACTTCCTATCAAATGACATTCACATTCAGTAACAATAAGCTCATTTTTTGCATCTGATGATGTTTCACACACTCCTTTCCATCATATTATTTTCAGTAGCTAATAGTTAATTGCACGCCTGACTATTATTCATTAAACTGTTCAGATTAGAGGGGAGGCCCTGGCCTTTCTCATTCAAATCCAGTGGATCAAAGATGCCGGTGTATGCAGGAAAAAGAGCCTGGTAATCCAAATTACTTCTTTCAGTACGCTTTTACACACAGACATCACAGCTGCCCAGGGACTGATCCATCCTCTCAGCAGAGCGCATGCGCAGCATTACTTTGAATTCACGTCGGCTCTCAGCTGCTTCGTTGGCCTGAAGGAGAGGCATGCTTCATGCTGCCCACAGGCAAAAGTCAATGTATTGTCTGCCTGCAAAAGCTTCAAATTGTTGAAGACAATCTCTGTTTTCCCTTGGACAAGATCCCATCAGAAACAATGGAGCAATCTCTCTTGTTTACAGCTTAGCTATTACACACAGACCACAGGCCCGAACACCAGCCAGTTTAGGGACAGTAACGCTCAGCTTCCTCACGTGACAGCTAGAGAGGACAATTTAAGTGTGCAAAAAATAACCTAAGCTTTTTTGATGGACGTTTCCGCATATATACAGGAGATGATTCAGTCAGGGAACTGGCGGACCTAGATGTACAAAAAATCCACCAAGCCTCTGTCTGCACACACCTCAGCGCAGAGTATCGCAGCACGGCGGCACCCATCGCCTGTGTGCGTCTGTGCGCACGCATGCCTGCGTCTGTCTGTCTGTCTGCCTGCCTGAGGCAGTCCCAGCCTGGGCCGAGGGTACGTAGTCGTTAGTTTGGGAACCCAGAGGAGGGTTTTAAGAGGGTATGACACATGGTATGCTACTGAAAAAAGGGAAAGTTTCTGTAACTCTTACACCCACTGTAATCATACTGACTCTACCTGTGCCCTTCTTGAGCATGATCTTCCCAAATGATGGCAGTGATCTTACTGTGGGCTGATTTGACTGTTTAACTGTTTAAAACACAACTTTTAAACAGATACTGGACAATATTTGCACAAAGGAAATTCTGACCTTGTCAAAAAAGAAGCCAAGTCTTTGCTGATATAGTCCCTGAGCAAAAACTTAGCATGTGGCTTAGGCATCCAGGTGGCCCTTTGACGAGAGGGCTCCCTTAACGTGAGCACAGGGCTCACTGTGGCTGAACAAGCCAGAACGTTCAGGAATACACAATTCCAACAATACAAATTCATTTATCACGTGTAAAAATGGTTCCTCTCTAGATTTAAAATGCTCGCTTTTTGCCATGCTACTTCAATGGCTAGAAGATCTGAGTTAAAAAGCAACAACTGTTCCAAATCCAGTAAGAGAGAGAGAGCTGAATATGCCTCAAGTATTACATCAACAAAAATAGAGTAACCTTTTTTCAAAGCACAAAGTCCTGTAACTAAGATAAACTGTGCATCCAGTTAAATATTTGTTGTGGAGAACTTCCACCCACAAGCTTCAGTGTAATTCAGCTCACAGGCTTTATGTAAACACAAAAGCAATCCTAAACTTGGCTCCAAGGTTGATCATGTGTCTGGAAATCTGACACCGGTCTCAACCATGAGTTTTGAAAGCCATTTACTAAAAACATCTGGGCTCCACTTGTTCTGTAAGAGATCCCAAAAATGGAATCGCCATTAACTGCAAACTCCTCCTCTAGCTCCTTGGGCAAAACACTGTGCTTTTTCAGTCATTTCTTTCAGGTGCCCAAATTTCTACGTGTGGGAAACCCGGGTTTTAGGCAATGGGTTTTCACTGAATACTTAAGACACAGAATGCAAATGACTGGGTTACACGGAACAGCTAGTTCCTGGAAACACAGTCCTAAGACAGAAAGACATAGCATATTTGAAGTTACTCTGGGAAATTTGCTTAGGAGATGACTGAACGCTAAGCTGTTCTGTAGGAGAAAAGTCCCAAAGACAAAATTATCTGTAACAGCCTGTAACTACAGAATTTTGTAGACAAGTAATATAAAACCTGTTTTAGACAAACATTTTCTAAGTTGTGTTACCGTTTTTTTTTTTTCCTCTGGAACATTTTTGCGCACAGTCAGTCAAAATGAAATGCCCCAAGAGAATACAGTTCTCTGATTTCTTCAGAATACCCTTTTCATCTACTTTTTCTTCTTTGACATGCCTCTAAAAATGTGCTTTGAGGCAAGAGAGTGAGGAAGAACAATGTTAATAATACAATAATTCTGCCTACCCGGCATGGCCAGCAGCAGAATGTGGTGAATTTACTAGCATGTATCAGCCCCACTTAACCTAACTTCAAGGGTGACTCCACTACCTGTGGCTGATAATTTCTAGGTCTCATCCCAACGGCAGCCTGTGCACTGGGCGGACATACCGTAGCTTTCACAAGACACATTCGCCAAGCTGCCAAAGCCACGATTAGTTTAATGTTGGCATTCCACCACAGGCCACAATCCGCAGCATTTGCTATACTGTCATCATCCTCCTGTAGTGTGATCCACTGTTTTCCTCTCTCAGATTTACAAAGTCTTAAAGACAAGGGAGTGGGTATCGTTGTTCCCTCTTTCTGTTGTTCTTAGCTTTTTCCTCAAACGCTGAAAGGCTGGGAAAAAAACACGCTTGCAAATAGAACCACCCAGCTAAAGTCAACAACTGTGGGGAAGTTTCTCACCACACCAAAAATCACCTCCTTCCTACTGTGAATTCCCCTGCAAAACACTGCTAAGCATTCAAGCCTTCATGAATGATCGGGCAGCTTTTGTTCCGAGCAGGATACACAGGCGAAACATTGTTTTTTAAAGATGAGGTTTCATTTGGTGATCTGTCAAAGAGACAAACTTTAAACAGATGTCTCTCCCCTCCTCTATCCCTCAGGCTGTCAGCTGAGGCCATCGATTAATTTTGTGAGGATGCACAACAGTACGTCTTAGGCACACGCGCTGGAGTTGGCACACAAACAGCCCTGCGCCTGGCCCCACATGCGGCACAGGGAGCCCACATGCTCCCAGCACAGTGCCATGGCGCCTTGTAGGGTTCTCAAGCCAAAATAAGTGGTGGCACTGTACTTGGTCAGCGGGAGACAGAGGCTGGTGGGGGAAGTAAGGCAGCAGTAGAGCAGCCCTTAAAAGCTTCCCTATCCCACGACTGTGCCCAGAACCAGGCTATCCATCTGTCAGTGCATGCTCATATTTGTAATTATTGCTCATCCCTGACATGCCATTTTGACAGTCCGTGTAGCATCAAGTTTGAACAGACCCTATACAGCATTAAGCCTCCCAGAGTAGGTGGTGTTTGCTTTTATATTTAGCCACCCAAAAAAGGGGCGGGTGGACAAATGCTTTCAAGCATGATGAGAAGAAACAAGCTTTTACAGGGAACTGGCGGTTAAACACCAGCTTAAAGAATATGCACGGGCCCGATAAAGCACCACCACAAAAACCAGCAGTGGCCCATGTCATGATCTCTCTCGGGCAGGACGTGTTGATGGGGATGACACCTTCGAACTAATTTTGTTGAGCAGGTCCCTCCAGGAACTCATTTCATGACTTATTTAGAGGAAATAAAGAAATTAGATCATCTTAGTGGCTTAGAACTGGAGGGATTTTCTCTGTTGAGGCAAGGGATAGGTTGGTGGGAGCAAGTAGAAAGCGGAAGGAGTTTTCTGAGAGTCTGTGGGAAAAGCTGCTTCCTGCTATGCTGTAAAGGGACTCTGAAAACACCCATGCGGTTTACGCAGCTGAGATGCAGCCACAGCTCCACAGGCCCCACACGCACACCCACCTGCACACCTTTCCTGCTGGGTGTTATTTCCTCCTAAGCCGTGTCCAGCCCCTCGCCGTCAAGGTAAAACTATTTAAAAACAGTTCAAGGGGCTCAAGTTGGATCTGCTCCTACATGTGCTACCTGTGGAGCAGCCAGCCAGTGTTGAAGACCGGAGTATTTGCCCCCACAAAGTCACCACCGGATGAGCCGGACACAGCTCCTTCCCCAAGCAGCTGGTGGGAAGTGACCCGCTGCTCCTTTGCCTGTGCCATAACTGCTCCTGCCCCACATGCTGAACAAACGGGGCAAAAGGAGAGCCAGACCTTGGAACCTGGTTCACCCTTTTCAAACTTAATCCACGACAGCATTTGTGGAAAAAAAGGCAACAAAACTGGACAGAGAGAGAAATAAAATGGGGAAAATAGTCAGCAGGCTCTACTGGGGCAAGACCTGACCTGGATATTAATGCACAGGATTGGATATGAGGACGACATATAAGTCGTCATCTTCAACTCAACAGATGTTGGACCATGCCCACAGATAGCAACATTTCAGCAACCACTAGAACAGTTAGAGAACAGGCCACCAGCTCCGTGCAGTCGGCTAGATAACACGAAGGGCAGCTACAGGAGTACGCGCTGCTGTAGAAAGGAGTACATAAAGTCCTTAGCAATCACACCTGGCTACTTCAGACTGTAGCACTAGCTGTGTTGGCAGATGCTCTGCTGAACAGACCAGGAAGAATCATTAAACCCAGGCAGGCCACTAGCCTCTTAAATCATGGCCATCAGCTAACGTTGCCCTGTGGTTTTGGTCAGCATGGTGGAAAGATATTCCCACTAAAAGCTGTGGTTATCGGTCTCATGTGGTAGCAAATGATGGCAGTCTGCGAGGCTCTCAGACGCTTCTAGGGTAGCAGCCAGCTTCAGGTCAGGTTTAAGACAGCCAGAAGAATGCTCTGCCTGGTCCAAGGAATCAGTCCCTCCCCTCAGTTGCTCTGCCTTATGAGTCGTCCTGCTCAGTCATGCATGGCCACACTGCCCAAAACCTGTCTAAAGAGACAGTGATGACAAAGACTGAAACCAGTCAAATCAGGAACTTTCCAGTCAGACAAGAGGAAAAAAGATTTCCACTCCAGACTTATTTAGCCCAGGCTGGACTCCTTGCCTTTCGTTTGATGCTCTTGGTTCCTTCTAAAAGCCACTCTGAAAGGGACACAACCCACAGGACAGCAGTAGGCTCGGAGTAAAGCTACACCATGCAGCTGAAACACAGCTTGAGGCTGTCGAAAAGGGGAGACTGCATTCCTCACACACACACACATACCTTATTTGCCTCTTTTCCCTGTCTCCAGCCGCCCTGCTTACCCCACGTTAGCCTCAGCGTTCATCAGGGCCTCTACGGGCCAGTTCAGCTCACGAACCTAGCAGAAAAGAGAAGAGGAAAAATGAACCCATTTTGGCCAGTTTTCAGGGTTGGCTTGGCCGATGGATGGGTGTGACAAGCTCCAGAATCGGGTGAGAGCAGGACAGCAGGTTGCTAGATCCCCTCAAGCATTCAGGTTATGCTTTCATGCTGAGGGGGATGAGGGGTGCTGGCCAAGCTCCGCAGCAACAGGAAGGAGAAGGTAGGGAGACATAAGTGAATTGTTTCAGATACCACAGCCAGATCCCTGAGAGCTGGTATACACCCTTCCTGAAAGCAGAGGGTGCTTTGTCACACCTGCCGTGGCCAAGACATGCGCTGCCAAAAACTGCATGGGATATAAATCCTGTGCCTAATTTGACCAACGTACCTTCCTGTTTGGCCAAGCCATCTGAATTTCTGCCGGCTGTCACGATCCCACCAGCACACCTCCACAAATGAAATTAAAGTTTCTGTTTTGTGTGTGTACAAGCCAAGAAATGAAAAAAAGCAACAACAAAACGGGAGGCAAACACAGCCTGGCTCATAGGGGTCAGTCGGTGCTGGCCTGCGATACGCTCCGATGGCAGCGAGGCGCTGAGCACGCTGCGGTAGGACCTTCAGCGTTGCAGGGCAGGTGGAGATGAGACACACCGAGGAGACAGCTCACAGCCAGCCATTCCTCAGACAGGGACTCCTGCTGAAATGGCAAAGGCTGAACACCTAGGATTTGGCCAAGACGCCAGGATGCTAAGCAGTGAAGATGTTAAATCAGGCCCAAAAGGGAAGCACTGTAATGAGGTCTCTTACAAAGCATTTCTCCAGGCAGGAGGTGCGGATTGAGCAACAGGCTGACATCAGCTAAAACAACAGGATGGTGGAGGGAGTGGCTCAGATGCTAAACCATGCGGATGTTACTTAGGATACCGTGTAAAACGTCATTTCTGACTGGGAAGAAATATAGACCAGAATTGCAGCGTTGTTACTTAATCCAGGAAACTTTGTCAGTGAAGTTCAGCTGTATGAAGTGGCTCAGCATGACCATGCAAAAAACTACCAGCCTTTTACTGGAATTCAGAAGCAACTGCATCCCCAGCCTTAACAGCAAGGCTTAACTAGCTGTGAAGGCTGCCTGGCTTAGGCAATTCCTGCTTCTTTCCCTGCCCTTTTAGCCTCACTATAGCAGAGCTTCCCTGGAAGAAGATGCTGTGCCAAGTCCAGGCCCTTGCCCAGCATGCGCTCCAGCCCTTGCTCACTCATCCCGAGTGCCTCACTTTCGGAAGCAAGGGTCAAACGGATTTGCCATCAAACCTCGTGCTTATTTAACTCCCACTCTCATCACACACCTCTTTGATCAGTCAGTTCAGATCTGCAGATAAGGCAAAGGCTGTCTCACTGTGCCGTTAAAAAACAATTTGGGATTTAAGATACACAATGAGCCAGAACTGCCCATATATACTTTGCCAGCGGTTATGGCTGGTCTAAACAGCAGACAAGTGACATTTGCTGATCCTGCTGTTGAGCCAGAGTTAGCATTAGGGCAGCACAAGTCCCTGCAAAAGATCTCCACTATTTCTCTACCTTTGTTATTTGCCCAGAAGCTCACTTGTTAAGAAAAGCCTGTGTTTACTCTCCACTTTCTTCATGACTTATATACTTTGGAGTCACTAGGGTCTACCCCCCTCCCTGTAAATGTGAACATTTCAAGACGAACAGGGTGCACCGCAGGGTGGTTGTCAGCCTAGTAAACAACATCCAGTTCCAGTCTTTTCTACTGAAAACCCTTCTCCTTTGCATCGTTAGCTTAGTGCTGCCTGCAAGGCCCTGTATCATCACAAACTCCAACAGGTGGGAAGGGTTCAATGCTGCCTTGCTCTACTCTAGAGGCCAGAAAAGCAGCTCGATCCAGAAGTGGCTCAGTACAGGAGAAAGGAGTACTGCCTAAACTACTTCAGCCTAAGCCGGCCCATCACCTTAACACAACCACACAGAGGTCTACGACAACAAAGCTGAAAAACTAGGAAAAGAGCTGGAAATTGAGGGGACTGAAAAGTAAGAAGGGGACTGAGAATCTATCTCCTTTTACAGCCACATCCAGCACAAGAAACACCAGCGCATGGAGAGACTGAGGAACAGGAAGAGCCAAGTGACACCATCATTACTTTAGACCAACTGGAGACCTTCTCTTCTTGTACTAGGTCCTTCAGAAGTGCCAGAAATAATTGGTAGGAGGCTGTTCTACCCCTTCCCCTGTATCACTCCCAACCCTAATCAGACAGACCTCTCTCTGTTCAGTCAGTTTCTGCTTCCCTCTTAGGTGGGAGTATCAGGATTGAGCAACAGCACCTACAAAAGCAACCAAAGCCTAAGGGCTAGGAACTGGGAAGCAGGCACAATCTCTTCCTGACCAGCACATGACATTTATTCATTCTCCTTCTTGAGAACAAGATAGCATTTCATTTTCAGGCAATGTGTTTTGTGTGACGTCTGCAATAACCAAACTAAGAAAGGCACTATTTATTTGCCAAGAGCAAAGTGTAAAAAGCGTCGTTTTCCACCTTTGAAAACTAGCGGATTGTCCCCACGTTATACCGCAAGTCAGGGGATATGGGAACGGATGCAGCACTTAGCTTGAATTTCAGAGGCCAGTTGTCTTGTGAAGAATGCTGTCCTTTGCAACTCCTAGGAAGATTTCAGAAACTCTGTTAACATTCCCATCTTGCTTACGGCACCAGCTAGCACACCGAGAGGTTGGTCAGGACTCCCAGCACCCCTCCTCCTCCCATTTCAACCCCTTCCCCCCAAAACACAGAGGTTTAATAGAATCTGGGGGAGGGAGGAAGGACAGCAGAAAGCTGCCAACTGCCAGCGGTGCCTTCCAGTATCATTTCCATTTGCAGCGCTAACACACCTGCCTAATCCTGTCATCGTAAAGCAAGAAAGCTGATTTTCCTATAAGTGCTTTCCACTTTGTTGGTCTTCATATACATTAGCTCTGCTTCCTCAAGCTGTACAGCTGTGTCATAACTCATCTGAGTCCTCTTTCCCTTAGCAGAACCAATCTGAGTGACACTTCCACCTCATCTGACTGCCTAAGGCTGCCTGTTAACACCAGGACATCTCCCTGCTCTCAAGCCTACACCAGCCTGGACCCAGAGCTCCTCCAACCCGGCGGCGTCCGAATCTTGCCATTACAGCAAGCCAGCGCACCCTGCCAGCCAGCGGGGCCAAAGCAAGCCACTAAGCAAACGCTCGGCTGTCAGAACCAGGCAGCCACGTAAGTTTCAGGCCCCTGGTGTCTCCGTCAGTGCACCTCAGGGGAGGAAGGAAACAATCCTAAACACGAGAGACAGGCTGCGTATAGCACTGAACTGCCCTTCCCCTCCTTCCAGCCCTGCTGCTCACCCCGCTCACCCCCATGAGCAGCGGGGACCAGCACCCACCCTGCAGGCACCCCCTCACCCAACAGGACTTGGAGTGAGAGGGGCTGGGACAGCTGGGCTGAGGCAAGCAGGGACCACCCCAGCACCAGGCTGTGTCCTACCCCTGCAGCACCCAGCCCTGGGACCAGCCCAGCCGCCAGGCCCGGCCCTGCCTGGCCTCCCTCCAGGCACCAGCGGGGTAGAATCATAGAAGAATCAATGTCCTAAGCTGGGAGGGACCACAAGGACCATCAAGTCCAGCTCCTGTCCCTGCACAGGACACCCCAAATTCACACCGTGGCTCTGAGGGCCTCGGCCAAGTGCTTCTGGAACATCGCCAGGCTGGTGCCGTGATGCCTCCCTGGGGAGCCTGTGCCAGGGCTCCGCCACCCTCGGGGGGAAGGACCTTCTCCTAATGCCCAGCTTAACCGTCCCCTGGCACATCTCCCTGCTGTTCCCTCGGGGCCTGGCGTTGGTCACCAGAGAGCAGAGACCAGCCCTGCCCCTCCTCCTCCCCTCGGGAGGGAGCTGCAGAGCGCCATGAGGCTGCCCTCGGCCTCCTCTGCTCCAGCTAAACAACCCCAGGGACTCCAGCCGCTCCTCATACAGTTTCCCCTCTAAACCCTTCCCCAGCTCCGTGGCCTCCTCTGGACACTCTCCCGTACCTTTATACCCTCAGTGTCCTGCGGCGCCCAACGCTGCCCACAGCACTCGGGGTGAGGCCGCCCCAGCGCGGGGCAGAGCGGGACAATCCCCCCCCTCGCCCGGCTGCGATGCAGGGCTCGGTGCCCCCCAGGGCACGGCTGGCCCCCTGGGCTGCCAGGGCACGCTGGGGGCTCGTGTTCAGCCTGCCATCGAGCAGAGCCCCCAGGTCCCTGCAGAGCTGCTCCCCAGCCCCTCGTTCCCCGGTCTGTCTGTGCAGCCAGGGCTGCCCTGCCCCAGGGGCAAAATCCGGCTCTCGCCCTTGTTAAACTTGACCCGGTCCGTGCCCGCCCGGCTCTCCAGCGGCTCCCCGGGGTGGCTCAGGCCGGGCCTGGCGCCCAGGACGGAGCTCACGGGGCCGCGCGGAGCCCCGGGGACGATGCCCAGCCGCGCCGCAGGGGGGCGCTGCCGACGGAGGGGGGGGTGCCTATCTGAGCCAATCAGGGCGCTCCTTGGGCGCATGCGCATCCGCCCCGCAGCATGCTGGGATATGTAGTCCCTGGGGCGTGACGGGAGCGCCAAGCGGCGCCCCCGACCTCCCACTACCGCCCTCAGCGGGGCCTGGAGGCAGCCCTCCGCGGTTCGGTGGGGTGCTGCCGACTAGCAGGGCCGGCTTGCCTGTAGTCTTCCCCCCGGAGTCACTTGGCAGAGGCCGGTATTTTCCGGCATACCCAGCGCTGCCTCAGGCCGTCGCGGAGTGATGGCGTCACACGGCGCCAAAGGGCAGCGCACGGCATGCTGGGAAGTGTAGTCCGGGGGGGGCGCGGGCAGGGAGCCCCTCGGAGGGGAGCGGGGCTTGTGGGTGCTCTGGTGCCCCACAAACCCCGCCCGGGGCCGGGGGCAGCCGGCAGCTCCTGGGCTGGGGTGCCCAGGTGCTCTGGGGTGCGGAGGAGCCAGCGCGGGGGATGCCTCCAGGGACTGGTACCTTCCTACAAAGACTTCTCAGAACTGCACTGGCCAACTTAAATGTCATCCTTAGTAGCTGGGAGCAATTTATTACTCCATTATTTAATAACAACAGAGCAGATAACCACAATCATCCTGTTATTCCTCCTAGGCACGCAGATAAGCAGTTTAGAAAATTTAACAGAACTAAGCAGGAAATATTAAAAAAAATATTGGAATGAATAACAAGTTGCTCCTCTTTCCTGGAACAAGCTCAGCAATGGAACAAAAGTAATCCTTCTTTGAGACTGTCATTACAGAAGCGTTAAATGGATAACAGCAAGCTTGTCAAGAGAACTGAGTTAAGCATCTAGTTCTTGCATGCTAACAGGCAGTCTGGTTTCCATTAAAGTATCATCCAATTTTCCTCTACTACATTCCTGCCCAATGTTCCCAGCATCATTATAACTTATTCTTCTGCCCATAGTTGTAACTTCTGTTCTTTGATTTTCCTCTCTCTTTAAGATTCAGGTTCGTTCAGAGAATGGTCAGAAGAAACATGACAACTGCTGATGAGTTCATCCTCTTGGCAATCACGAGTATTTTGGAGCTATAGGCCATTCTCTTTGTGCTGTTCCTTCTGATCTGTGTCGCCTCGTTGGTGGGGAATCTCAGCATGATTGAATTAGGCTCAGCTCTCAACTATGCCCCCCCACCTACTTCTTTCTCTGCCACCTCTCCCTGGTAGACCTAGGTAATTCCTCAGCAGTTGTTCCCAAATTGCTTTCTGTTCCTCTCTGAGGAACAGAAAGCCGACTCTCTGCCAGGGCGTGCAGCCTAGGTGCGCTTTTGCGGGGTCTGCGTAATCACTGAGGGTTACCTGCTGGCAGCGATGACCTATGACCGGTACGTGGCCACCTGTCACCCTCTGCCACCATGTCTCAGAAGGTTTGTGTCCAACTGGCTGTAGGATGCTACGTAGTAGCTCCTGTGAATGAAGTAGCGCTAGTCAGCTCAGTGTTCAGTCTTGCATTTCTGTGGCCCTAACGTCCTCAGTCACTTCTTCTGTGACATTCCTCCACTCCTGAAACTTTCCTGTTCCAGTTCGACTGTCACGGAACACGTGCTTTTTACCATTGCTACTTTTATTGCATTCAGCACTTTAGTAGCCATTGTTGTCTCTTACGGTTATATCCTTACCGCTGTCCTGAGGATCCACTCCTCAGGGGCAGGCACAAAGCTTTCTCCACCTGTGCCTCATGTCTGACATCAGTCTGTTTTTTACAGGACTATGACCTTCATGTACCTCCAACCCCAGCTCTAGCTACACCAGGACAAAGCGGTGTCCGTTGTCTACACCCTGGTGACTCCCGTGCTGAACCCCTGATCTACAGCCTGAGGAACATGGAGGTGAAGGACATTCTCAGGAGGCTCCTAGAAAAAGTTCTTGATTCCTTTAGAAATCAAACAGTTAAAGAGGTGTCAAACTAAACAGAATAAACTTGGAATTTCAGCCTCCATTTGGCTCCTGACCATTTAAACTAAAAGTGAAGAGATGACAGCCATCACAAGGACCCAAGTGCTCGTGCATGTCATTGCTTCAAGGTCTAGTGAGCCCCTGCTTTCTTTCTCCTCTGTCAGGGTGTAGCTATACCGCCTGATTTGACCCTTAAACCCACTAATTATTCTCAAAGCCTCAATTGCACTCCTTTCCCACATGCCACCCCCTACTTTAAAGGCTTGGAGTTTTGCGTCACCCCATAAGGAGCTGTATTTTTCAGCTTGAGAAGCATCGCTCAGATAATTTAGTTGTTCTGGCAGATCTCCAAGAGGGAATGATGGGGCAAAGAGGAGATCCAGGTCCTCAAGGATGTTTGCTAAGAATTAATCTGAATGTTTGAAACCAGGAACCTTTCCAATTGGCAGCGTGGTCTGAGTTTGCAGAAGCCAGGTCTAACGTTACTAACGAGCAGTGCTGTTTTAAGATCAAATAAATGAATGCTACATACGTGCGTTCCCCAGATAAGGTTCAGCAATCAGACACAGCTTGATGCAATTCTATGTGACATCTTTATAGGACCCTTTGCTGATACAGAAAACCCATCTATTTTTAAAAGACAAAAAAAAAAAAAATTGCAAGTCCCAGCTGTGGATTTAAATAGAAAATGTCATTTAAGATGACGGATCACCACTCTCAGACATTTATTCATTAGCGGAACCAATGCCAGACCACACCACACCACATCACTGCCCTTTGGAGCAACGGAGAAAAGGAGAGCTTTTGTCTCAGAAATACTTGTGGGGAAGCTCTTTCTACATGCCAACACTTAGGAAAAATTCTCTTAGGAGGTACATATTTCACTATTTTGATAATGAAGTGGTCAGAGACCAGGAAATATGAATTGCCTGTTTACCTGTTGGATACACAAAATTGGAGAGATGAATCTCAGCCGTGCAGAAGCAGAGTGATTCCAACACGCTTGTGACATGCTGTTCAGCAAAATCAGGTGTGAATGTAACAAAACTGGAACGAACTGGCAGTGATCAGGCTGGGTCATTTATTTGGGAGGAGGCAATGGTGGAGAAACTGAGGTATTGTGGCTGACGAGGGAAGAACAAGAAGGGGACAAGGAGAGAAGGGAGGTACTAAAAGGGGCTGGTGGGCTCTAGGCAGGCTGCTGGGCAGTCTGTTTGTCCGGCCAAGCCCTGCGCTCAACCGCCGCAGCTGGTCCCATCCTCTTATTAAATCATATTTACGATAACAAGCTATGTATTTATGACTACTTCTGCCAACAACTGGGTTTTAGGGCTCAGAAATTCTTTTAGGGAAAAGATGCCACTACATGCCAGGTATAAGCAATGTAATTATTGCACCATAGTCAGGTGGGACATCAAACTGAATGATGATCTTCTATCCACATGGCCATGCAGAGACAGCAGAAAATGCACACACCTGGTAGAGTGAGAGCTCCTAGTTCTGCTGTAGGCGATAGGTTGGGGACAGAAAGAAAATAACTTTAAGGAGAGATGGAGCAGGAGATCAGCATCTAGCCCTAAAACTGAGCAGTTTTGTGAAGAAGGAGGAAAGGGGATTAAGATTGAAGACATTTAGGGATATTTCATACCTGGACTCGGTGAACTGAGTAGTGATTTCTCTCAGAGTCCATGGAATTTTTGAAGTAGAGGTGTGTTCCTGCAACGTATCTGCATGGCTACTGTCAGGGAGCTGCAAGGGCCAGCTGGTCCCCAAGGCACTGGGAGCACGGAGCTAAGGAGGAGCCCAGGGCAGGCAGCGCCTCACTCCTGGAGGACGGCCCTGCAGGGGCTGAACACAGCAGGCAGAGCCAGGGGCTGGCAACAGGGTCCATCAACCGCCACAGCAAGCGGTGCAATAGGTTCAGGGTTCATCCCCAGCACGTCATCAGGAGCAAAGGACCAGGAAAAGGTTTGGAGGCAGAGCTGCGATGTTGATCTGGGGTCCATCCAGGAGGCAGAAACACAGCTGCAGCCAGACACACCTACTGTGCAGTCAAGGAAGGACTGATGGCCCTGGACTGAGCTTAAAGGGGGCTCCTGGGCCATGGGCGGGGGCATGTGTGTGGAGTGGTCCAGGTCCAGGCCCTTAATGGTCAGGGCCATTAAGTCCTGTTAGTGCCCTCAAGGCCCTGGCAGCTTCTAGGCGGAGTTGGGAAGTAGTAGCAGGAAGGCTGAGGTTTGGCTATGAATTAGCAGAATAGTACAGTGAGAGGGTTAATTTCTTTAAGAGGAGTGATTCTTTTGGAGAAGCTGAGGAACTGCTTAAGAATCCACCGATAAGGGCTGTCCTATGCCATTCAACCCCTCCTTTTGCTTTCCAAATTGGAAGAACTAAACACAAACCTCACTTTCTGAATCAGCTGAAATACCCACTTTACATGAAATACCCACTTTACATGACAGTAAGTTTTCAAGGATCCACAGGATCCCAAGTAGAAATAGAGTTTTAAATATATGAAGACACAGAGTACTTAAAGGGCAGCTACAAAGAGGACGGAGGCTCCCTCTTCACAAGGACCCATATGGAGAAGACAAGGGGCAACAAGTACAGGTTGCACTTGGAGAGATTTCATCTCAAAATAAGAAAAACATTTTTTAGAGTGAGAACAATCATTCCCTGAAACAACCTCCCCAGGGGCGTGGTGGAGTCCCCATCGCTGGAGGTTTTCAGGGTATGATTGGACAGGGTGCTCGATAATCTCATCTCGGTTCCCTTTCCCATGGAAAGTTGGACCAGACGAGCTTTCCAGGTCCCTTCCAACCTGGGCTGTTCTGTGACGATTGTATGAAGTGCTACCAAAGTACTGAACACTGCTCTGTGCGTGTGTACGTAGGCATGTGCCGTCCCAGGTGAAGGATAGTTGTGTGTTTGTCTTTAACCTCCTTGAGCTGCGTGTTTATGTTGGCTCTGTGGATCGCACTGCGCCTAAGCAGCTCGGCTCACATGTTGTGTGCACATAAGGCTTTAAGAGAGCAAAAAAGACTTTCAAGGGAAAACAGCCTGCTTAGAGGAAACAAGGTATCTTAGCAAAACATCATTAGATTTACTCAGCTGCTTTCTGCAGTAGGAGTCACAGAATTGATGTTTTAAAAGCCCTTGATTCCAAATTTATAACGCTCCCTGGGTGTAAGGAAGGCGGCCATGGCAGATACATGCATCTTTGCACATAACTTTGGGCCACCTGATCTAGCAAGAGATGTCCCTGCCCATGGCAGGGGCGTAGGCTAGATGGTCTTTAAAGGCTCCTTCTAACCCAAACCATTCTACAATTCTGCCTTTTGTATGTGGAATTTTAAAAAATACAAAGGAAAGGGGGGAGAAAATGGCACTGAAACACTGAATGCTGACTTTTTTTGATCCCCAAATCTTGGGAATTTTAAAGCCAGAACTCTAGGCCAACACAAATTTCATGACTGGCTTGTATTTTTAAAGGCAAAACAATCATTCACAACCTCTTTCATATTGTACATTTTCATATCTGACAGCACCATACAAAAGACAGGTAGGAAAATCTGCCCTGGTTGCATTGCAAACAAACGAAAAAAAAACCCAGGCATTAATAATATATTTGAATTTTGCTTAAGGAAGACCCTCCTTTTTTTTCTTAAGAAACGCCTTCTCCTCAGCAAACATGGAGAAGTGAGAAAACAGGTGAATATTCACAACTTCTCTGTGTTCTTGTGCACTGGTTCTACATTTTGGCTAACGTACGCTTTGCAAGAATACAAGGTCTGAATAACAGGATAACGGGATCTGGATAACGGGATCGAGTGTAGCCTGATGAAGTTTGCAGGTGACACCAAATCGAGTGGGGAAGCAGACACTCCAGAAGGGAGAGCTGCTCTGCAGGAGGATCTGGATGGGCTGGAGGAGTGGGCCAGCAAGAACCTTTTGAAGTTCAACAAGGACAAGTGCAAGGTCATGCACCTGGGAAAACATAATCTGGGGGTGCAGCACAGACTGGGATCCCCCTGGCTGGAGAGCAGCTCTGTGGAAAGGGACCTGGGGGTCCTGGTGGGCAGGAAGCTCAGCATGAGCGAACAGTGGCTGCTGCGGCCAAGAAGGCCAACAGGATGCTGGGTTGCATCAAAAAGGGCATCGCCAGCAGAGATGAAGTCATCATCCTGCTCTACTCAGCACTTTTCAGGACACACCTGGAGCGCTGTGTGCAGTTCTGGTCCCCGCTGTACAAAAAGGATGTGGCCAGGCTGGAAGGGGCCCAGAGAAGGGCCACCAAGATGATCAAAGGACTGGGAAGCTGCCATACGAGGGTAGGCTGGGAGAGCTGGGTTTGTTCAGCCTTGAGAAAAGGAGGCTCAGAGGGGATCTCATCCCCACGTACCAGTACTTAAGGGGCAGCTGCGAAGAAGACGGAGACCCCCTTTTTACAAGGAGTCCCATGGAGAGGACAAGGGGGGATGGACACAAGTTGCTCTTTGGGGAGATTCCGACTGGACACGAGAGGGAAATTTTTCACAGTGAGGACAGTCACCATTGGAATAATCTCCCCAGGGAAGGGGTTGGCTCGGCCACGTTGGACACCTTCAAGGTTAGGCTGGACAGGGTGCTGGGCCACCTTGTCTAGGCTGTGCCCTGCCTAGAAAGGTTATATATGGCAATGGTTGTCGGAGTGGCTCAGGAGGCATATTAAACCACCTACAACTGGTCTATATGATTATATTAAGCAGTAAAAGTCAATGACTTTGTTGAGGTTTCAACTGAAGTTCAATAGCAATAGGCATATGAAATTTTTTTGAAGGCACATCAAGAATTTCAGGATTCCTTTATCTTTAGGAACAGATAGATGAAAACGGTTCATTTTCATCCCTCACTGGTTACAGGAGATTAGCCAGATATGCAAATAGGCAAAGTCTGATTTTCAGTAGCAAATGTGAGGTGCAAATGCACAGACGATGATTTGTATGGGGATTTCATTGGTACAGGGTATTTTTCTTCACTTTATTTGGACTCCAAATTCATTTACAGGGATAACTTTATACAATTAGAGGGGAACTCATTCCAGAATTCAGCTTCCCCTCCCAGCATCCTGGTGCAAAAGAACATGTCAGAGAAGACTGTATTTGTAGGGGAGTGAGCAATTGCAGGGAAAGACTGGAGGTTGTCCTGAAGCAGCAGTATAAAAAAAGATCACCAGACAGAGCCTTCCAACATTTTTCTGCCTGTTCCAGCTGGCCGTTCGGTGACGGCGCTGTCTGTACTCCCACTCTGCTGTTCCAACAGGGCAGCCCCACTGGTAAGAATATGAGAACAGCTCCGCGGTGGGAGACAAGTCAGCCCAGGGGTATCGATTTCTGACGGCAGCCAAAAATAGACATTCAGAGAAAGAGTATCAGAAGTTGGATGAGTGTATTATGATCCTTCCCTGTTAAAATTTTTCCAGCTCTGGCAAACTGAAATCACAGCTGTGTGACCCAGCTCCCTCTTTCTAGTGTTGTAGGTTATTGGACACAAGAGGAAAAAAGAGCATGTCTTGTTTTTGAGGAACACTTATGGATGAGCACCTAGCTCCAGGAGGGGGTTACAGCTCCTCAGAGATGAGCGCACCTCTTTATCCTGGCTGAAGATGTTTATATTCCTAAGGGAAGCAGGTCCAAAGTGAGGTCTTGCTTCCCCTCAGGCCACCAAAAGTTTGAGTGAACCTTTGGCGCACCTCATCCAGCACTGATACCTCATCAAAAACGCATCATGCAACAAACCCAGTCACTGAGCCCAAATTTTTGCAGTTCAAACAGCTGAGGTAAAATAAAACCAACCCAAACATATTGGCTGAATCCTGTGTAGTTCCCTCAGAAGCTCTTCTGGCTTCTCGAGGTGTCCATCTTGGGTCCAGGCAGATGGGAGAGAGACGAACACCTGGTTTAGGGGAAATTATCTAGACTATCCATTCCACCACTGCCTTCCCTCTCCACCAGCCCTTGGGAAGTAATTTTGCCTATTTATCTTCTTACGGGTATTTATCTTCCTCTTTCCAGAGAGATCAATCGCCCTCTAGAAATGCTGATTCCTCTGAGCTGAATATGGAGGAAGCGTTGTTTCCCTTGTGCTCTGAAAATGGCTATTTTCCACTGTTATCTATACAGAAAGTTAGTAGCTTAGACCTAGATAACTAACTTCTGGGTTTCTGAGGAGGATTTCGCCCTATTACATGTATCAGATTCTGCACCTCCTGATGAAATCAGACCAGAATTGGGGTATTAGTGTGTTTCACTCTCACAAAAGTCATTTGGCTCAAAATAGGAGTAACTAGATAAAATTCCCTGTTTAGACAATCCTCTAAAAATCCCACAAATCCATTAAAATATTAGCTCTCTTAAGATTTGAAGTGTAACGTACAGTTCACCAAGTCTTGAACAGGCAATTTCAAAAACTTTTACCCAAACCACAATTGTTTATGACATAAATACTTAAAATTATACTTGGTCTTGCGCTTATGAGAAGTAGTTGCAATGCTACCTCTGGGACCACGTCCCTTTGGCATTTAAAATTGGTTATGGTGTCTCAAAAGGGAAATTTTGAAACGTGATTTCAATTCTTCCACTACTTCGCTATCGCTTTGAATGAGTTAAATCTTTGTAACGGACTAAGCTACTTTGCATTTATTTCCTACCTACAAACATCTAACATTTCTGGAGGTCGGGCAAGGGGTGTCTGCAGTTTTCTTTCGTGTATTCCGCTGTCAGTATTCCTGCTATCGGAGGAGTTGCAGCCTTCTTGCAGACTGGAGACTGTCAGGTACAGAAAAAGCATTCTTTAATTTTACAAATCTTGAACAAGAGATACGTCAGGATGATTTCAAGGTATTTAATCTATATGAGAATTTATATAGGGCCAAGACACGTCTGTCACTGCTGATAGATATGCCATGATAAGATATTTGTTTCTCTAAGAAACCTCTTTTAACCTTAGGCAAAGCAGTTACCTTATTGTTGTCTACTTTTTCTCTCCTCTAAAACATAAATGACTCTCATCCTTCAAATTGCTTTGAAATCAAAAGATGTAAAGTTCAGAGCTTGTGCTGTCTGCTAGTTTCAATAATAGGAGGAGACGATTTTCAGAAGCAGGTAACTGATCTAGAAGCACAGATCTTGAGTCCGTGCATCTTCTCATGAGCCACTTGGTCTCAGATACTCCGAAGTATTTAGAAAACCAAATCCTAAGGAGAATCCCACTCTAGTTATTTGCACTAGTGCCGTGGTTTAACCTCAGCCGGCAACAAAACCCCACACAGCTGCTCACTCGCTCCCCCCGGGTGGGACGGGGGAGAGAATTGGAAGAGTGAATATGAGAAAATTCATGGGCCAAGATAAAGACAGTTTAACAGGTAAAGCAGAAGCCGCGCACAAGCAAAGCAACCCAGGGAATCCATCCCCTCCTCCCCACGGGCAGGCGGGGGCTCAGCCATCCCCAGGAGAGCAGGGCTCCATCACGCCTAACGGTGACTTGGGAAGACAAACGCCATCGCTCCCAACGTCCCCCCCTTCCTCCTCCTCCCCCCAGCTCTATGTGCTGAGCATGACCCCACGTGGTGTGGGACATCCCTGGGGTCAGCTGGGGTCACTGTCCCGGCCGTGTCCCCCCTAGCTCCTCGTGCCCCCCCAGCCCCTCGCGGGTGGGGTGGGGTGAGGGGCAGAGCAGCCCTTGGCTCTGCGCAAGCCCTGCTCAGCAGGGACGGAGACACCCCTGTGTTGTCAACACGGCTTCCAGCACAAATCCAAAACGCGGCCCCGTACCGGCTACTGTGAAGAAAGTGAACTCTCTCCCAGCCCAAGCCAGCACAACTATAGCTAGATTAAATTTCCCTTCTCGCTCCAGAGGCTTACAGTTTTCAGATCCCGAAAGATGTTTTTTAATGTGGTACGATATTCATCAAAACCGTTACCACAACGGGTTTATTGAAGGCAAAATTTAGTTGTTCTTTGCCCTCGCAGTGTAGTTACGTAAATTATAAATGCCTGAGCAGAATCAGGAGTTGAATGTAGCTGTTTATGTTGGCACAGGCTTTAAATGATTGTGCATATATGTGCTTAAATGAGAGAAAGATGTCTCTCAAGTTCCACATCCATCTTAAGAATGATGCTGAATCTCATATTATTCAGGTTCTTATAGTTGAGGTCATAACTGATAGAGCCCACCTAGCCTAGAGAGTTCGTATCTTGAATAAGAATTGGATTAATCTCATTAAACACCAGGGATCAGATCCACCTCACCGAAATTCAGGTGTTTACACGTGAGCTGATTGCCACTTTGGCCCAGGGGTCAGCGAAAAGCTAGCTGGTAGGGCTGATACAAGTCTTCTGCAGCTCTTTTGTCACAGCTGTTTATCCCACACAGATGTCTAGGATACCACAGCGTACCTAAAGTGGCAGGAGGCATAGATGATTCAGCACCTTAATCCTTCCTTTCCGTTCGGGAGGGATGCAGCTGCCTTCGCTGACGAGGAGCTTCGTGCAGAGCAGTCTGGCTCCCTGGGCTGCAGTGGGGACTGGGTATCGACTGCAGTGGGTATCGACTGGGCTCAGCCATCTCACCTACCTGAGACGGTAATCTTGGGCTGAGGCAAACTGCCTCCTTGAATTGAGCTTTTTAGGGTTATTTCTTAACCTCCCTTCCAGGACAGTTTCTGTTTTGGCACGATGCTTCGTCTTGCGATACATTCCCTTGAGAGCATAATTGCTAATTCAGGTTGTGAGAGTCTGCTTGGTCTTCAAACACAGGTCAGGATTCAGTTTCAGGTTAAGGCATCAGTTTTAGGCACCTACATATAAACACTTACATGTAAGTTATACATCTAAATTTGTGTCATGAGTGAGGAATAAACCAGGTGTCAAGGTTAAGTCCAGAAGGCTACTCGGGTTCTCAGGAACAGCTGAGAAGCTGAGATAGCTAAAGTTATCACCTTCTGCCGATCATCTGAATTGCCTTTTGGAGTCCATTGACAGTATCAATTAGGCATCCAAATAATTTGTTCGGTCGTAGTGGTCCGGTACCACTTGAGACATGCCGGCATGACCTGTCATTTGTCCAATTTTCATTCCAGAGCAGCACAAGCCCTCCAACATCCCTGCATCAAATGTGACGGCCGCCTTCAGATGACTCAGATGCCCTGCAGCATATCCAGTGACATTTATTAGTGGCTTCCACAGCATTATTAATGTAGGCAATCTGCTACTCTCTTTTACTGCACAAAGACTCAGGTTCCAGGAACTGTGTCCATGTGCTACTCAGAAACTTTCTTGTCATAGCAAGAAAACTGAGAAAGAAAACTCCAAACACCTTGGACAATACTGTGTAAAGACAGAACATGAACAGTACGAGCCCTAGTGATGAGAATGCTGAAAGATCCTAGATGTATGTTAAGGTGGTTGGGCATATTTAATGTTAGATGTGGTCTGTGTGCTGAATTTTGGCTTTATTGCAGGAAAAGGGTACAGGACTATGGATATTTGTCCAAAAGAGTAGATCAGTGTCATACTGAGAGTGTCTGAAGAATTGTTTCACTCCAGAAGTCTGTTTCATGTTTCTTCCCATATTAAGAAAGGATACAAAAATCTGGGATTTTAACACATAATCTTTTGATCTAACATGGAATTTTGATTTTCTAAAGAGGATAGTAACTCTGTTAGGCATTAAAATGTGTATAAATTAGGCATTCTTCTGTTAAATCTGTGTAATTAGACCACAATCAACATGGACGGGGGTTCAGCTAAATGTACCATGAGAAAACTTCCTCAACGTTTTCTCATTTCTCTGGTCACCACAATAGATAATATTAAATGGATGGGATGTTGTGTCTGGTCCATTATTTTCCACAGCAGATTCTCTCCCCTTCAGAGAAAAATATAAGCTCTTGTTACACTTATCTTGCAACAGATTTGAGTGAGTTTGTTACTATTTCTTATCTTGACAGTTAAACCACTGGAATAATAATGGCCAGGGAAAACCAAAGCATAGTGACAGAATTCATCTTTCAAGGCCTTTCCTCCCAGCCAAGGACACAGACTGTTCTTTTCATAGTATTCCTGGGTTTTTATCTGTTCACAGTTGCTGGGAACATCATGATCATAACGGTGATCAGAGCTGATTGCCAGCTGCAGTCACCCATGTACTTTTTCCTTGCCAACTTGTCCTTCTTAGATATCGCCTACGTCTCCAGCAACATCCCCCAGATGCTGGTGAACCTCTTGACCAAGAAGAGGACCATCTCCTTCTCTGGATGTGCCGCTCAGATGTATTTCTCTCTAGCTTTTGGCATGACAGAGTGTGTTCTGCTCGGAGTCATGGCCTACGACCGATATATGGCAATATGTCACCCCTTGCTCTACACCACCATCATGAACAGGAAGGTTTGCATTCATGTGGTCGTGGCTTCCTGGACCAGCAGCCTACTGAGCTCCATGGTCATCAACAGCCTCACCTTGCGGCTGCCCCTCTGCGGGCCTGGCATCTTGAACCATTACTTCTGCGAAGTGCCAGCAGTGCTGGCCTTGGCCTGCACCGACACTGCCCTCATGAAATTGGTCATCTTCATCTTCAGCATCCTCATAGTCTTCGTCCCCTTTCTTCTGATCATCACCTCCTATGCCCGTATCCTTTCTGTCATCTTGAAGATTCAATCTGCACATGCACAATCCAAGGCCTTCTCCACCTGTGGATCCCACCTGACGGTGGTAACCGTATTCTATGGGACAGCCATCTGCATGTACATGAACCCTAAGACAAGGCCTCCACAGGATGGGGACAAGGTGATTGCAGTGTTTTACACCGTTGTAGTCCCAATGCTGAACCCCCTCATCTACGGCCTCAGGAACAAAGAAATGAAGCGTGCCCTGAGAAGGGCAATAAATAGACCCAAATCCCTGTTTATTTAAAGGGTTTTCAGGGATCGGTAGTATTGCATTTTGTTCTATGACTTAAAAAAATACTTAAATGTGATTATTTCTCTACCTGCAATTGTCCTAGACTTATTTTTACAAAGACTGAGAGGAAATCATAAATGTGATGAATTCAACAGCACCTAAACAAAAAGACCTTGCATACAAATAACTTTCTAAATAATGTTTGGGATTTGGCCTAAAACCCAGAAGCTAAATAAAGACATTGCGACTTCAGCCTGCCTCACCCTGGCAATTCATTTAAAACAGAAGTGGAGAATGCCACGAGCATCGTGGCAAGAAAGAAAAAAAAAGAAGAAAAACGAAAAAATAAAGAATGGTGAGAAAAATTAAGTGCTTTATATAAAGCTTAAAATGTATTTTGCTTCTGAAGTGTTTTGTAATTAACTTCAGAGCATACAAACGTTTAAGTTACGTTGCAAACATGAGCTGCTACTGGTATTTCTCTTCAGACCTGAAGACTTCTCCATGCCCGTTATGTTGGTGAGCAAAGTTGCCATCCTCTCCAATAAAGGGTGCAGCTGTTTGCAGCTAATAATTATCCCCTTGTGCTGTGAGCGTTTTCTCAACCCTGTTTCCATAACCGGCTTTGCTTCCTCTGCAGCTGATTTCTGCCCCTCTTAATTCCTGCTGCATTTCAGTCCAACTCTGGGTCCCCGTGGGCCAGGATCCTTCAACTTTATTTTGGCGTGTGGACAGCTGATTGTAGATTATTTTGTTTTCTGATTTGAGCAGGGCATAATCAGACATCGCTATCAGAGAGGGCTTTTCTTTCTGTCACTCGAAGACAGATCCTTAGGTTTTAAGTAATCCAGGCAAGATGAAGAGCATTTCAGACTTCCGGAACTTACTGGCAATTAAACTAACTTTTTAAAAGATGTGCCTTGTACTCACATTCATGCAACACAGGTGGTTTTGCTCCCCACCCACTAGTTTTCTCAGACATGGATGACTGCGCATCCTCCCTTTCTGTGGTGTGGGTTTATTTGTTACTCGGTGATGTTACAGCCAAAATGTGGGTGCCGTTGGGTGCACTGGAATTCCAATGTTGTATCAGAATCCCCAACCGACCACAGAGGGAGAACACCCCTCCACAGACTGATCAACCTTCCTTATGTAGACCTATTTTGTTGACTAAAGTTAGACGGAATAATTCAAGCCTAGAGAAACCCATAGAAAATCCTTCCCCAATGGGCTTCAAAGTCCAAATAAACCAATGCTTGAAAAGAAAGCAAGAACAATCCCCTATGACACCTAAGACAAGTATAGCCAAAGCAGATAGGGCATCTTTAAAGGCAAAATCTTGTCTTTCCCCTTTCATTTTGTGGTCCGAACTGTTCTGTTCTCAGAAATATCCTCCAGCCTTTTCTCTTTTTCCTTCTGCCTGTCAAATAACCGTCACCAGAAGCACCTGAGGAATGTACCAGGAAAATGAGATCAAGTGTATGGAAAGTTATAACAAAACACGGTGGGACACGGCCAACTTTCTGATCTCTAAAGACGAGAGTCATCTCAGGTGTTCTTAAAAATCTGTAGTGAAGCATCTACGTCTAAGCCAGCTCCCAAAGCTCTGGGCTCCTGCTACAGTGGGCAGAGAAACTCATCCCGTGCTACGGTAAGTGTCTGGGAAAGGACCAGTGAATTACCTAGAAAGGAGAGAAGAAGAATCACATTCAGGAAGTCAGAGAGCTAGGCATACATTTGTTTGCTTGATATCAAGCAGCAGTGCAGAAAGTTCCTTAACCAGGCTGAAGCAGAGGTAGAAAGGCTTCAGAAGGGTATAGAGAGGACACACCGGTGGAGAGTGCAAGGGACACCCCCAGCTGGTTTGCCAGGTGCAAGTCTGGAAAGGATACCTCATCGGTTTCTGAACTGCTGGACAAAACTACTCGTTCCCAGCCAGCGGTAGCCTGAGGGAAAGCTCTCCAAATTTGACGCCCATAGTAAAGAAAGGCATACCAAATCCAAACTGTTGCCAGGACCATACGCTGTCTGACTGATTCATGTGTGAATGGAAGACTAAGAAAGCAATTCTCACCTTAATATATCAGGGTTTTTTCAGAAAAGGGAAGTAATGAAATTAATATACTTGAATAATGTGCTTGGAAAAAAGTAAAATACAAATAAGCTGCTACAGGCATCTGTGACCTGGTGTTTGTTTCTGTGTTTCTGCCTGTCTATCCATTCAGAAAAACTGGCTTTTACACACCTGTTTTAAGATGAACAATCAGTTTTTAGACTACCAGGCTGAGGCAGGATGAATTTCAGCTTTTATAGACGCAAGCATGCCTGTAACCTTACAGATACTTGAACACTCTCTGCCCACCCCACCCAGCATGGCTGAGGTTTAACACCACACCTAAAAGTAACAGTTGTCCCAGATACGCAAATTTGTAATTATAATTTCATGGTGCCCATGCTTTTTTTAACGTTTGCCAACACAAAACAACCAACCTTAATAGGCAGGATTTGTACCGATGTGGTTTCCTCTGCAAAGTAGCAGAAAGTGGAGTTCCAAGAGAAAGTAAAGGACATTTTTCTGAGCAAGATTAGTACTTCTTGTCCCTGCCTAAGATCACAGCAGCAACTAGAAAGGTGTTTTGAAGGAGATCAGTGCATCCTGACCCTGCCTGGAGGTTGAAATGTGGAAAATGCAATTAGTCACTCATTAGCCAGTATCCTACGCACCAGAAAAGGGCTTACACCCATCCTGCTCAGGGAAGAACCGAACTAAGGGACAGTTGCAGCTCTGGCTCTTTACACTGCTATCAAACACCAACATCTGGAGGTGGCATTCATGGGTCTGAGCCCAGAAACCCACCCCAGAGAGACAGGTCTGGGCTCTCCTGCAGCTCAGATCAGGGCACATGGCCCCAGCTGTGGCTCTCGCCTTCCTAGCAAGGGCAGGGAAAGGAGAAAGCTTATTTAGTGTTGTGCTTCAACTACTCCCCGACTCTTACGCCATGTAAGATAGAAAACACATGAGGACAAACGCCTTGCTTGGGTTTTTGGGCAGATCGTTGTCTCCTGGGGGAAAATCACATGCCAGATGTCTGCCCCTGCTGCTAGATGCCACCTTTGAGGGTGGCCAGGGGAAAGGTTTGGGTCTGACACGTGGCACAGGTCCTTGCTGGGGTAGGATGTATTGCCACTTTGGTGAACGACTCACTCCTCACAGCCCCAGCAGAGACGTGCTACGCTGGCAGAGATTCCTGCTGCTCAGCGCCATCCCAGACCACGACCCTCCAGCCACCTACCAGGAGCATTAGTTAGCCTTGAATTTTGTCAGCTGAGCAAGTCCAGAACTGAGCTGGACTGGTGGGCTCTGTACCGGAGAAGTCTGCATCTCCTACAGAACCTCCTGGGATAGCATAAGTGAGCCCTTGGATAGATGAAGCCTTTAGCAGGTAAATACAAAGATAAATGCAAAGATATTTAGTGCAGAGTATGCCAGAAAAGGGGAAGTGTAGCCAGAGCCAGACACCAGCCTCTTCCTAGACCAGCCCAGGCTCCCACAGTACCTAAAGGACTCTTTCCTTTTTTAAAAATATTCTTCCAATGAGTGAAAGATGGGGAAGATAAGGCAAAGATAAAGTATCTGATTAGTGAAGGCACACAAATGCGTACGAACTGCACACACAGGGGGAACAGGAGATTTCTTAACACTTATCTAATATGGGCTAAGAATAAGACTAAATAAGAGGCCTGGTCTAGCAGTGGGTGGAGGCAACAGTCATAGCATGACCCACTGGAAGCCTCTCCCAGGCCTGAACTCCAACAGCACCTAAGTTGTTAAATCTATTTCCGTCACAAATTACACTTCTCCCCTTCCAAAAACAAGGAACTCCCCCTGGGAGCCAGCCACCCAAGAGCCATCAGCTTAACAAACCCTTCTGGGCATCATGAAGAAGCCTCTAATGATCTTGAAACCTTCTTAGACAGCTCCTAGTAAAAGTTCCTCATTCTTCCTAACAAGCCCCTAGGGACAAATTCACAGAGTCTAAGGAGAAGGAAACTTTCCTCGTCATTAAAGGCAATGAGCACTTCTAAAGCAGTTTAGTTTGTCCCAACTACTCCACACCCCGAAGCTGGTGGTTGGAGAGTTAATGGGTTGCCGTACACCCTTCCAGTCCTCCATTCCGTTAGTACAGAAGTTACCATTGGAGTTTGAAGGATGACAGATCTGTGATTCACACCACCAGCAGCTGAGAAAGCAGCTGCCCCTGGCCAACAACTTCTGGTTGGCAGAAATCACTCAGCGCCTTGCAACAAGTGCTTGGGACACCACGAGGGTCCATCAACAGCCACAACCAAGGCAGATGATGAACCAGATTCAGGGTTCATCCAGGGCGTTCAGCCAGAAGCAAAAGGAGATGTGGCTGGAGACAAAATACGATGCACATACAATTGCCCATCCAGGAATAAAACTACAGCACAGGTCTGAGGTCCATCCAGGAGATGCAGCCAGGCACACCTACAATGCAGTGTATGGAAGGCCTGAAGGCCCCCTAAAATAGGGGGGGCCTAGTCCATGGGAGGGCGTGTGTGTGGGGCGGGGTGGACAAGAAAACACCAGGTGAGGTTGATCAGGGCCACGATGACCTACTGTTGCCATCAGAGCCCTGACACACATGAACTACCCCAGTTCACAGACGCTGTGCTGGTGGTTCTCAGCTGCTTTCAGCCGCCTGAGGGGCCAAAGTCCGGGAGGTGGCCTCCTCCATAGCCAGCTCTATCAGTAGAAGCACGGTTTGATCTGCAGCCATCCAAGGCTCATCCTGACACTTACCCTCCACCTCCTTCCCCTGCACAAGTCAAAACACAGTCCTGCCCACTGCTGCATTGCAGTCTTACGTCTCCCTGGGACATGCTGCTGCTTAAAAACCAAGTCACCCTGATAGGGTATTGAATAACATTAATATGTTAGAAATGCTAAGTGTTGTGAAAAGTGCTCTTGGTCTTAGTGAATTCACTGTTCATGCCTACTAACGTCGTGGCAGGCTTGGGGGAGTTCGTAACCTCTCACTTCAGGCTGGGGAAGGGGACGTTAGCACCTTATTTCTCTTAAGAGAACCTCCTGGAATCGTGAGCTTGCCTGGATCGCCAGCGGGGTGGTGCACGGCGTGAGCTCCTCGATGCAGCCTGGAGAGAGCCCGTGTGAGCACAGGGAGAGTCGGGAAACACCGAGGTGCTCTCAGGGGAGTCAGGCGTGAGGAGAGGCTGAGCGATAGCACGGCTGATGAAATTCAGCCTATCTCTATATAAAGCAACGCACGGGGGGAAATAAAAAGCATTAACTTCAGCTCAGAGCCCCAGGCTTTTTACTTGATCGCTGTTTCATATTCTGCACTGGACTAAGCAAATGGGAAAAGTGCCTCTGGCTCTTAATATAGTCTAGAGAAGAAAACTTATTTTAAGGAAAGACTCAGAAAATGAATTTGAATAGGTCATTTGATGTGTTCTTTATATATACAGAAAAGTATATTCATTTCAAGGATATGAAGTTATACAGTTACTATCCCAGAGGCTAGCAGTGATCAACAAATCAGTTAATGCAACATTTTATCATTCAGCCTAAAAATATTCAGATATATTACATACGGTTGTTCAGAATTAATAAAACTTTATATTTTATCATAGCTTTAAAAGTATTCTCCATATAGTCCTGCACGTTAAAATTCATGCTCACGAAGCATTCTGGAAATACAGCTTGCAGTCAGACTGCTTAGCAAAAATGGAAAATAGAAACAAAACTTTCTGATTAATCAAAAGGGAGTGATGGTTTTAAGTAGCTGCAAATATTTTAATGGGAATTCCAGCTACTACACGCTCAGCAAGGTCACAGATGACAGAGAGCTGGGAGGAGCGGCTGGTACAGCAAACGGGTGTGCTGCCATTCGGAGAGACCTGGAAAGGCGGGAGAGATGGGTCCAGAGGAACCTCATGGAGTTCAACAAAGAGAAATGCCAAGCCCTGTGCCCCTGGGGAGGAGTAACCCCAGGCACCAGTAAAGGCTGGAGCGTGACCAGCTGGAAAGCAGCTTGGCAGAGGAGGACCTGGGTGTCCAGTGGGACACCAGGCTGACCATGAGCCAGCTCTTGCGGCAAAGAAGGTCAAAAGCCTTCTAGGCTGCTTTCGGAAAAACATTGCCAGCAGGTCAAGGCAGTGAGAACACAAGTGGGGTGCGATGTTCAGGTCTCAGCTTCTCAGTGCAAGAGGGACAAGGAGATGCTGGAACAGGACTAGTGAAGGGGATTAAGGGACTAGAACTTCTAAGACACTTCAGCCTGGAGAAGAGAAGGCTCAGGGTGGGAATCTTATCACCATGTGTAAATACCTGCTGGCGGGGAGTAAAGAAAACCGAACCAGACTTTTCTCAGTGGTGCCCAGTGAGAAGATAAATTGAAATACAGGGAATTCCATGTAAGCATAAGAAAAAGCTTTATTCCTGTAAGGATGGCCAAGCACTGAAAGACCAGAAAGGTTGTGGGATCTCCATCCCTAAAGATATTCAAAACCTGATTGGACTCGTTCCTCAGCAGCCTCTCTGGTTGACCTGGCTTTGAGGAGGCGGTTGGACTAGGCGATCTCCAGAGGTCCCGTCAAACTTCCACTCTCCTATGATTCTGTGTGAAGATCCAGATCGTCACCGTCTCTGGCTCATAGACTTACCTTGTACCTTGCTTTGCACAGTGGCATCATCACGATTATTGCATGGGAGGTAGAGCAGGAAGCTCATCCTTGAGACGAGACTGATATAGGCTGTGTTAGTGGGCACAGTTTGAGACTAATAACTTTCTTAATCCTTAAAAGAGGTGTCAAATGGTTTTGAAGGCAACAGAGACCTGCCTGAAACATTCTCCTTAGAGGAAAAAGAGGAAAGTAATATAACATGGGATTGTCTGTCAGAAGTACATTTTCCTCCTGATAAAACTGGTTAGGGCATGCTTCACCTCCTTGTTTCTCAGGCTGTAAATTATGGGGTTCAGCATGGGGACTATAATGGTGTAGAAGATGGATGCGATTTTCTTGCTCCCCAGCGAGTTTGATGAACTGGGTTGCATGTAATTAAAAGTAGCAGACACACAGGAAATGATGACGGCCTCCAGGTGGGAGGCGCTGGTGGAGCAGGCTTTGCACCTGCTTGCAGCAGAGCCCATCCTGCCCACGGCCACCACAATGCAGGCGTAGGAGGCGAGGATGAGCAGGTTGGTGGTCATCATGTTGAAACCCACTAACACAAACATTAACCCTTCATTGAGGCGCGTGTCGGTGGAGGCAACGACAAACAGCGGCGGCCCGTCGCAGTAGAAGTTGTTGATGGCCGGGGGACTGCAGAAGGACAGCCGGAGCAGGGCGCTCGTGTGCACAACGGCATTCAGCAACCCTGCAAGGTAGGACACAGCGACCAGGCTCATGCAGACACCGGGAGACATGACAACCTTGTAGAGCAGGGGCTTGACAATGGCCACATACCGGTCATAGGCCATGACAGCCAGCAGGTAAATCTCAGCTGTGGCAAAAACAGCATAGAAATAAAACTGCGTGAGGCAGCCAGCAAAGGAAATTGCTTTGGTTTTTGTTGGAAGGTCCAGCAGCATTTTGGGGCTGATGGTGGAAGAGTAGCAAATATCTAAGAAGGACAAGTTACCGAGGAAAAAATACATGGGGGTGTGAAGCTGGGGGCTGACCCTGATCAGGGCAATCAGGGCGAGGTTTCCCACTAGTGTCAGCACATAGGTGCCCAGGAAGAGCGTGAAGAGGACAGTCTTCAGTTGTGGGTGCTCTGTGAGTCCCGAGAAGGTGA
This sequence comes from Phalacrocorax aristotelis, assembly GCF_949628215.1. Taxonomy (NCBI): domain Eukaryota; kingdom Metazoa; phylum Chordata; class Aves; order Suliformes; family Phalacrocoracidae; genus Phalacrocorax; species Phalacrocorax aristotelis. The sequence continues at coordinate 69,181,704 of NC_134280.1, forward strand.
ACTGGGTCACCTTGGTGCAGTTCTCATCAGCCATATTTACATCACTGCAGAGAGACGTGGAGGGAAGAGGCTGAAAAAATTCCTGGCGCAATTTCCACTTCAGAAATATCAATGCAAAAAGTTGACACCGTTACTGAATTTAAATGGAAAATAAAAGTAAGAACTGCTGATTTTTTTCTTGCCATGACAGTGCCACCTCTGGAAGAACCATCAGCAGTTCTTAGAAGCTTTTTTTTTTTCCTTAAGTCCTTAACAGAAAGCAGATTGGCACAACCTCTCCTCTGACCTATGGTTCCCTTCCAGTTTCAAGTCCCGTATCTGCACAGGGATTATTTTGGGAACATGAAGTGTTTCAGAAGTATCCTGTCCACAGTTGCAACCATGTAACATTTTTCACACTGACAATTTTTCCTGTATTTCAAACATCTAGTTCATTTCAAACATCTTAAGGCTACAGTTAATACAAGGTCCCGTCACAAAGAGGAAACATAACTTGGAATTTAACATCCAATTTAACAGGGGTAGAGCAGCTGGGCTTTTTAGTCTAGGAACTGGTATCTTTTTGTCTATCCACAGGCTAGGTGTAGTCCTTCTTTCTGGCACTGATTGCTTGGTCATTAGAAGTAAGATCCACCATGTATCTACTGTGATACTCAAATTCCTTATAAATTCATGTGTAAAAGTGTTATTCGATGTTCATTGTAATTTTCCTCCTCTTCTTCTGAGTCTTTGCTGCATTCTTCATCACTAGGTTCTTAATAAGATCCTTAATTTTCCTACCTTGCACCAGAGCTTCTGCAGTTTTTCATAGTTCTCCTCCATCCCAGTGAAACTACAGGCAGGTAGGATCATCAATCAGGTGTTGATGGGAGATTTTGTCCACGCACAAAATTACTTAACAGACTCATGAGGACAGTCAACGCCTTGCCCTACAGCATGACTTTGTGTTAGAAATTCACCCACCCTCCCTCACTTCAAAGGTCTCCCATGTTATTTGCAGACCCACACTCAGCCATTATTACACTGAAGACAAAAACCAGGCTCCATTTGCCTTTATGAAACCAGAACAATGTCGCATTGGTCCCATGCTCATCAGATAAACCATCATAGCCCCTCTAGGGCACCTGGAAGACAGAGTGAGATTTCCCCAAGGGAAGCCTCACAGGGAAATCCCGCAGGGATTTCTCTCTGAAGCTTATGTTTGGGGAATTTGTCAAAACATCAGAAATAACATGTGGAAGATAAGTAATTCTACTTGCGTACTTAGCTTGGCAAGAAAAAAAATAAGCACAAGACAATACTTTTTGTAGAAGGATTTGAATGGGAAGAACTTCTTCCTGTGTTTCCAGAGAATAAACTACAGTAACTGCTTATTAATGGGTCAATTTAGAGAAATCAGTGTCCATCTTTGCAGTGGCCAGTTAGGTTAAATGTACTTTTGTTTGCATTGCTTTTTTTTTTTTTGTTAAAGTGAATGTATATATATTAAAGAAAAAAGCAAATCAAAATACAGAAACCAATTTGCTATTATATTCTCACTTTTCTGGTTTTGCAGTTGTTAGAGGGAAATATACCATGTGTGATCCAACAGCCCAGGAGAGGTGAGGCTGCTGCCTCTGCATGTCCCCAGGTCCAACCTGTAGCGAGGCTGAAGATGTATTTGCAGCAGACACGTGCACACAGAGCATGCATACGCACATGTGTACACGTGTACAGGTGCGTGTATACATACGTGTATACGTGGCTGGCCACACAGATCACAGACAGACACTCAGAGCTCCCACATGAACACAGAGCACCGATGGCCTCGTCCTGTTCCCTTCTCTGCCAGAGCACAATGGAAGTCCACTAGTGAGAATATATATATACATACACACATATGGTAAAAGGTGGATCTTCCAGCAGCTAGGCTCAGTCACACAGTCTGCCCAGTAGCTGCCCCTGGATCCCAGTCTCCCCAGTTGCTGACACCTGGACATACGGGCTCCCGAGGCTGCAGCCCTGCTCCAGTTGCTGGTACAGACCATCACACTGGCCAGGACCTTCCAGGTCCCAACAGCTGACCCACCTGATCCGAAAAGCTGCTCCCAATGGCTCATGGTGGTGGGTTTCACAACTGGACACTGGAGCTGATGGCTCTGCTGGGACAGCTCTGGGAGGGGCCTGGACAGGGTGGGTATTCCTTGCAAGTCCTTGGTTTAGGTTCCCACCTGCCACCATGCATCCCTGTGCTCCTCTGGCTTGTGCAGGTGGGCTTGTGATGGGCTTACTTGGTACACTCTGCTCACAGCTGTGCTCATTTCTATGAAGATCAAACTCTGTTTTCACAGCAGCATCCTGCTCTCCACATTTTACCCAGTTCTGTGGCGGTAACTCAAGTGTGAAGAGCATCGAGGGCAAAATAGAGATAGTTGTTCCCTGCAGAAATGTAACAGCCAAAACCAGCTTATTTTGGGGATTCCTTTACCCCATCATTTCCAGCCGGTTTCCTACCTGACTCCAGTGGGAGGCCACTCCTTGAAGGTGCTGGAAACTAAAGGTGGATGCACACTCAGGAAATAAGCTCTCGTAGCAATGCTACGAGATGCAACAGGTGTGTTTTATTTCCCTTAGCACTTGCTCATAAAATCAACACATCCTCTTTAGTGCTTCTGAGGGCCTCCTCCAGCGGTGGAAGCCACTTCTTGAAGGTGATTCATCCCATCATAACAGGTCTGGTTGAAACATTTGGGATCTTAGAGTTAGGTGCCCAAATCTAAGTGCGATGAGCCCCAGTATTTGCCTGTGAGGAGACACTTGGCTGTAGACTGGCCTGAGGTTGCTGGAGGAGCTGCGGAGCCAGCCCTGTCCCTGAGAGCTCTCTTGGGGGGACTGAAAGGGCTGCCCATTAGCTCTGATCCACACAACTCACAGCTCTTGCGGCTTCACCTCCTGCCAGGCCCCTGCAGAATAAGCAGCAGTTTGGGGGGCTGTGGATTTGCCTCTATGACACTGAAGTGAGCACCCAGGGACAGCCCCCCGCCAGACCCCAATGACACCACACCAGCTGGGGAAAAGGCTGGGACTAGCACCAAGCCCTTTTTGTCCTGCAGGTCCACTCCACCCACGATGCTGTCATCTGGGGATGACCATTTTCCTTCTGTGGAGGACATCACTGGCTTGCACAGCCTTATGGTAGGCACCAGCTTATGCCAACACAGAGTCAGCCAGAGAACAAGTGGCAATTCAGCCAGGGCTTCTGTGGCATTTCTTCCTTCCCCTTCTGCCTGCCTGGGGCCATGGCATGGGAAGGGGAGCACTTAACTGGCCCTCAGCTCCACTGGGAAGGGCTCCTGGTGCTGCTGCACTCTTCAGCTCCCTGGCAGCAGCGATACAATTGCTGCTCATAGCAAGAGAGGGGATGCACAGGAGTCACCTGAGAGCATCTATTAAAGCCAAGAGGCACGGTAAGTGGAAAACAGTCCAACAGCCGTAAAGACGATGCGCCCAGGAGCACACCTCATCCAACATGCTGGCTAATTTAGCCTTACTCTTTCCACATGACACATTATGCATGGAGCTCTGTGCAAAGGTCCTGGCTCTTCAGCACGGTCAGAACCGATCACAAAATCAGGCTGGTCACAGACACTCAGATTGGAAAGTTTGGATGCCTCTGCCTCCACACTCCTGCTTAATACAGTTTCAACATGGAATTCAAATTATATTTGACTTTGTTGGATGATGTCTATGGTGTTCAGGAGACCAGTAATGGATTAAAGATAAAGATGACATAAGAGCAATGCATTTGGAGGCTAAATGACCTAGCAGATTACAGTTTTCAGGAGGTACTTAAACCAAGCCTGAAAATGGACTTAAACATCTTAGGATGATGCATACAAATGGCATTGCTGAGCAAGAGATGTGAACTGGTGTTTCCTTATCTTCTTGGTACTAGCAATGCCTCACCTGAAGTGTGGTGTCTGGCACTACACACAAAGATGGCTTCCAAAAAGATTCCAAAAAGATGAGCACCATAGAAAGCGACAGGAATGATCAAGGTCTAGAAAATCTCACCAACAGGCAAAGGAATAAAGACATGAGGCTGCAAACTTCTGTGGAAGAGAAGTTGAAGGGGAAAATACATAAGAGTTCCCAAGTGCATAAAAGGGACCTGAAAAAAGGAGGGAATAAATAAGTCTTTTTTGTTTGTGAAGAGAAGAAATAACTGCTAAATTGCCCAAGAATAATCCTATTTGATAGAAACAACTGGTTTTTCAGGGTAGAATAATCTCTCGGGCAGGTTGCAGGAGAGGCTGACAGTGTCCATCACAGGCGGATATGCTCCTGCAGAGGGCTGGAGGGACTGGCTGAGTGACCTCTTGCCCAGCCACTCTGATTTCATAGAATATCTCAGTTTGGAAGAGACTCATAAGGATCATCAAGTCCAATTCCCTGCTCCTCGCAGGACTACCTAAAACTAAACCATACAACTAAGAACATCATCCAGATGCTCCTTGAGATCTGTCAGCCTTAGTGCCATGACCACTTCCCTGGAGAGGCTGTTCCAATGACCACCCTCTCTGTGAAGAGCCTTTTCCTAATGTCCCATCTGAACTTCCCCGATGCAGCTTCATTCCTTTTCCTCTTGTCCTGTCACTGGTCACCAGAGGAGATCAGCACCTCCTCCACTGCCCCTCTTTGAGGAGGTTGTAGACTGCGATGAGGGCACCCCTCAGCCTTCTCTTCTCCAAGCTGAACAAACCAATCGACACGGTTGGCCCTCTTGGCTGCCAGGGCACACTGTTGACTCGTATTCAACTTGCCATCAACCCAAACTCCCAGATCTCTTTCTGCAGGGCTGCTTTCCAGCCTCTCGACACCCGGTTTGTACGTATAACCAGGATTACCCCCTCCCAGACGCAGAATGCGGCACTTGCTCTTGTTAAATTTCATACAGTTGGCTCTTCTAGCTTGAGCTCTTATGTGTTTGGCTGCCCTTGTGTGCAGCCTCCATCTGAGCTTGGAAAGGCTGATTACCCTCTTCCAGCGTGCTCTCAGTCCCTGCTGGCACGTTCAGTTATGCTAACAAGATAAATTAGTATTAGAAATGGGCCCAAGTTGCAACGATCCAAGTTATGGTGTGAAACAGTGGATTGGGACATTGGGTATGTGAGGGCTTGGGCAGTTGGTACGAACCTGTTGTGGAGAAAGAGTCCTGGACACACATTAAGCTGGGCGTAGGGATGTGAACGTTGGGTAAACTCAGACTTGGGAAAATCAGTTCACGGTTTCTGTTAATCTGAGGTATTATTCCAACACAAGAGCCATCCTGCAGGCATAAGGGAGTACTGGGACTCATTCAGGTCCTATGAAAGCATGGCACACTCTAGTTTGCCCAGGAGTTTCCGTCATCCTAAAGATCTGTAATGTACAATTTTTGCCCTTGAAATCTGCCCCTGGTGTTTCATGAGTCTCCAGAGATATCTCATGCCCAGAAGAAGCAATTACCAACTACTCTGCTGCTTTGTTTTTCTTCTTTTTCTTTTTTTTTTTTTTTGTCCAGAGGAAAGTTAATTACACCCCAGCGTACTGTCATATAAAATGACCTAAATTAAGTGCAACAACCTTTGGGGAAAAAAATAATGGAGCCATAATGCAAATGGAGGAAACTCTGCTCTTGAGCAAAACAAGAGGGATTTGTCTCACCTGCATGTTGACATCAAAAGTGTCCCCAGAAGCCACCTGATCCTAAAGTAGAAAGTACTAGCTAAGGAGTGAAGTTAAGTGAGATGATCCCCACCTGTGGTGCCAACGCCAGAGTAATTTCCCATGTTTTCTAGCTGCATTCTCCAGGGTCAGAGAACTCTTGGACAATCAAGAGGAAGAGTTATGCATGAACCCTTCAAGAAGCCGTGTACCTCTGAGACCTTATCTCACACCAAGCTGGACTGAAATAGGCTGCTAGGTTTTACTGTCACAAAAATACATGCGCATATGTGCACATGTACAGCATAAGGAATAGTATTATGTCCCAAAGAAGACAAGCTAATAATTATTGCATCAGGTGATAAAGGAATTTGAAGAGTCAACTTTATTTTGCCACTGCTGTTTGGCCATAAAGTTAGAGGGCGTATTTCACATGAAGTGTGAATTCATAATTCTGAACAAGAGTCACATAAAGTTCATATCCGTTCTATGAAATGCCATAGAAATAGCAAGTTCCTCCCGGTGTACCAGAGTGATCACCCTTCTACAAAGCAAGCAAGCCCAGTGAGGCCACAAAATAAGGCCTATTGTGGATCTCAGTTATATTTTTTTAATTTAAGGGTCTTAGTTGCAAGTGAAGAACAACCAGTAAATCAGGCAGCTTTGGAAATGTATGTGGGTTTTCATATAGGGCAGTATGGACCTGTTTTGAGGTAAGGACCACTCCCGCGGGACATGCTGGAGATGGTCAGGAAGAGCATGTGCAACTGAAGCTGTCCACGGCTTTGCCCAGGAAACACTCAGGACTCTGCAAGTTGAGAAGATTTGGTTGCACGTGATTTGTCTCTGTGGAAGAAACTGCTTTATCCAAGGTGCTTCCAGCTACCTTGGAAGAGCAGGGAGCTGCGCTAGGACTTGGCAGAAGCCGTGTGGTGGGGAGCATAGGGTTGCTGCCATCACGATGTGCAGGTAATGGAGGCTCTCATAAGTACGAAGGAGACACATTTGAGGCCATTTCTGTGATTGGCACTGTACTCACCACAGTGCCTCGTTTGTACAACTCTGTTCCTTGTCCTCCTGCCCTGATGGATTTGGTGAAAACATGCCATTTTCTACAGTCACTGCCTGTGTGAGCACAACCTGCTTCTGTCACTGCTTATCACTTCTGCTAATAATTTCTATCGTACCATGTCTTCCTGATACTGAACATCGGCTCACACCCTATGAGAAAGAATACAGACAGTGCTATGTCTTATGGTGCTCCATTAAAGAGGCTGGCATACTTTAAGATACAACATTAATTTTTCTGCAAACAGAACATAAAGGCAGAATAAAATTACACCTTGTGCAGCTGTGAGGAGCTGCCCTTCAGTCAAGCTGCCCTGTGTCAAGGTTTTGCTTGTTTCGGTTGGAAGGGACCTACAACTAGTATTTAGTCCAACTGCCCAACCACTTCAAGGCTGACCAAAAGTTAAAGCATGTTATTAAGGGCACTGTCCAAATGCCTCAAACACTGATAGGCTTGGGGCATGGACCACCTCGCCCAGAAGCCTGTTCCAGTGTTTGACCACCCTTTTGGTAAAGAAATGCTTCTTAATGTCCAGTCCAAACCTCCCATGATGTGGCTTGGAGCCATTCCCATGAGCCCTATCACTTGATCTCAGGGAGAAGAGCTCAGCACCTCCCTCTCCGTTTCCCCTCCTCAGGAGGCTGTCGAGCACAATGAAGTCACCCCTCAGCCTCCTCTTCTCCAAACTAGACAAGCCCAGAGCCTTTAGCTGCTCCTCATAGGACATTCCTTCCAGCCCTTCCACCAGCTTTGTTGCCCTCCTCTGGATGCATTGAAGGACCTTTACATCCTTCTTGAATGCTGGGGCCCAGAACTGCACACAGCACTCAAGGTGAGGCCACACCAACGCTGAATGCAGTGGGATAATCCCCTCTCTTGACCAGCTGAGCTGGTCATGCAGTGTTTGATGCACCCCAGGACAGTTTGTCCTCTTGGCTGCCAGGGCACGCTGCTGGCTCCCGTTGAGCCTGGAGCTGGCCAGCATCCCCAGATCCCTTTCTGCAGGGCTGATCTACAACCCCTCCTCTCCCAGTTTATACTTGTGCCCAGCATTACTCTGTCCTAGGTGCAGAATCCAGCATTTTGACTTGTTAAATTAATCATACCCCAATGCTTCAATCTACCTAGATCCCTCTGCAAGGCCCCTTGTCCCTCAGCCCAGTTTGGTATCATCAGCAAACTTGCTAATAGTGCATTCAACTCCTGCATCCAGATAACTGATAAATGTGTTGAACAGGACTGGCCCTAGAATTGAACCCTGAGGAAGACCACTGGTGACCAGGCACCAGCCAGATGTAGCCCTCTTCACTACAACCCTTGGAGCTCTGCCCTTCAGCCAGTTCCTCACCCAAAACACCATGAACCTGCTCATCTCCCAGTTGGACAACTTGCCCAGAAGGATGCTGTGAGGGACAGGTTCCAAAGCCTTACTAAAATCCAGAAAAACAGCATCCACCACCTTCCCTTCATCCATGAGGATATAAAATCAGTTAAACAGGACTTTCCCTTTACAAACCCATGTTGACTGTGCCTGATGACTGCATAATTTTTAAATGCCTCTCAACAGCACTCATATCTTCTCCACAATTTTTCCAGGAACTGAGGTTAGACTCCAGAGCTGTAGTTCCCTGGATCTTCCCTCACACCCTTCCAGTAAATAGGAATAACAGCCAGCTTCCAGTCAGCATAGACCTCCCCAGACCTTTGGTAGAAGATCGAGAAGGGTCCTGCCATAATATCCACCAGCTCCTTCAGTATTCTGGGGTGAATCCCATGAGGCCCCAGCGACTTGTGAACATTCAGCTCGTACAGCTGGTCCCTGACAATTTCAGCATCCACAAATGGAAAGTCACTGTTCCCACACTCATGGTCCTCCAACTCAGGGGACCAGCAGCCCAAGGTCTATCAGTATTATTAAAGACTGGGGCAAAAAAAAGCATTGAATGCCTCTGCTTTTTCCTTCATCCCTGTTAGTCAGATGGCCACCTTCAACAAGTATCTGCCCAATGTTTTTTTTAGACCACCTCTTGCTATTAAAGTACTTAAAAGAGGCCTTTGTGTTATCTGACACAACACTGGCCAGTTTCAACTCTGAGCTGTGGCCTTTTGTGTCTTCTCCCTGGATAAACAAACCACAGCTCTGTATTCCTCCTGCGAAGCCTGACCTCGCTTCCAGAGATCCTATAACTTATTTCTCCATTCTATGAAAAAGGAACAGGGAGCAGGACAGAGGCATAGAAAGAGGAGACAGGAGACAGCCAGCTGGCCAGGGGATATAGTGCAAAACAGTGGGACAGGGAATGGCATATAGAGAGAAAGACAGAAAGGATTGGGTTTTCCCTCAGCTCCTCTGATATAGGGGAATTAAGATTGAATTCAGAGCAGGAACATAGGTCTCACAAGGTCTTTCCTCAAATCCAAAAGGAACAGACAGCAGAAGGCTGCCCTGACTCCCACATCTGCAGCTAGTGCTCTGTTCCACGATGAGGGAAAGGTCTGACAAAACATCCAGGGGTGGGTTAGAAGGGCAATGTAGGAAAGTGGAGCCTCCCATTTCTCCTGCCCTGCCTATCTAGTTAGGATGCACTGAATTAAATGAAGTCTGTGTGTGTAGGTGGCAAAGCAGAAAGGCTTAGCACTGGGGCAGTGGGTCATCGTCGTCTTCTCTTTCCCACGTGAATCCACCTCTCCCTGCCTTGGTTTTTCCTGCTTCCCCATCATCCCTGCTTTGTCCTAGAAGTGACTCTAGACCCTCAGACAGCTGACCCCAACCTGGTGCTTTCAGAGAGCCTCAGGGGTATCTATTTTACCATCACCCCCTAGGAGCTGCCATAGAGCTCCTGGCATTTCACTGCCTACCCCTGCACACGGGGATCATCCGTCTGTGCCTCCAGCCACCACTGCTGCGAGGTTGAAGCAGGGACAAAACCCACGGGGCTGTGGGTGTCTGCTGTCAGTCACACAGCCACCAGGCAGAGTGCCCCATGCAGGGCTTCTGGACAGTGCAGCTGTGGCACAAAAAACACGGCCACGACCACGACCACCCCCCCTACCCCACCGCTGCTCATGGCCAAAGCCATGCAGGCTGGGGTCTTCCTCAGCTACAAAGCTAGGAAAGTCTCCTTTTCTAAACATGACGAGTTGCTCTCACATCTACACTCCTCAAGTTGTCTCTGCTGAACTCGTCTGTCCCCTGTTCCATCCAGGCATACGCATGGGCCACATTAACGCTGACCTACTCAGCACACATCAGCCCTCATGCAGGTGCTCACGGCTGATCGCTACTCTCCTGTCCAACAGGTACGATACCAAACATCCAAAAAGCTAGTGAGGTCTAAAAGGGAAATGCTTCCTGAACAAGCCTGATTCCATAGTCCCAGGGTGAGCAACCAGAACCTTTAGATTTACAAGGAAACTGAGCACAGCTGCTCCTTCCCCATCCCTGCAGTGATTTCTGGGACCCTGCAGAGTGGTTAACTGACCTCAGAAGCAGAATGGTGCTCCAGCCTAGACCGAGTTTTCTGTGTGCATTTCTTGAAGTGCAGGCTGTCACTTTGTCCACATTGATGCATGTCTTGTGATGTGTCAGATGGCTTTGGAATAAATGGCTTTTGTGTTTTTTTTGAAAAATGGTTTCCACCATCATAGTTCAGGAATCACAGGAAACCCCATACAAACATCTGCTGCTCATAATATGTAAATAACCCCTATTTGGCAGTAGAGGACTTCTGAGCTTTCCACCCAGTTGGCAGAAACGTGACTAAGTATTCTGTACTTTTTATGGAGCAGGAAGTATGGACCAGAAAAAGATACCTTGGGTCATTTTGCCTGCCATTAAAATTTTGTTTTTAGAAAACTGAGTCCCAACCTTACTGTAGGCCAGGACATTGAACTCTGTAGGAAGCTCTGTAGCATTACAGCGACATGGGTGGCCTTACCAACTTCTTAATGCTTGACTTTGAAATGTAAGTGGTCTTGGGTGGACTTACATGCATTTTCTTAAGTTGGTGAAATATAACTAAGAAAAAGAAAGCCACAGAAAATCCAGAATATATTACCATAGAGAAAAGCTCCTTGGTCATCACAGTTGGCTTTTGAACCCATTGTCAACATGGCTGAAGCTTAAATTATTTCCACTGGTTTAATATTAAGAATGTACATTTGCTACCACTAAGATCAAGTTCCTGCAGGGAAGTCATTAGCTTATCCTTTATACCAAGACAGCAACCACAAAAAAAAGGCACTAAGACATCCTTGACATCTGGTTTCAGTAGGGAGTAGTGTGCAAAGTCACCTCAGTTATTTAACACCGGGCACAACAGCTGGAATGAGATGCCACAGGGCTTTAACACAGCCCGAGGTCCATCTCAAGCTGTAAGAGTTTATCATCCCAACACAGAACCTCGTAGCTAAGATATATACAGATTTATAGCCACAACACACAGAGGAGACTGCACAACGCTCACTCTCTCTGCACATCCATTTCCACCTTTTTATTGGCCACACCTTCATTTTTTGGCTGGAATGAAGCACTGTTCTTAGTTATGGGCTCACACAGACCTAAGGCATGCTCTGTAAGCCTTCCTTCAGTCTGCCAACACTGAGAAAAGGCAGGGCGTGCCTGTGCAGTGGTCACAAAGCCCATGACTGCGAAGCCTCCCTCTCCCCTGCTGGCCATAGTCTTAGAAAGCTATCTAATCTGTGGAGGTCAGCATAGTTGACATCTCTAGTTTATGGGAGTTGATTTGGCAGACTGATTTTGAGATACATGGTGCAAACAATGGCCAGGTTGTGCCTGCTGGCATTGCAGGTCTTGCAGTTGGATTCTTGGCACGCTGGTTGAAAACACACCCAGACTGATGACCTTAAATGATGGCAAAGGAGCCTTCCTTCAAGACAACCTCCCACAAGGGATGTGCTTATGTTTTCCGCAGGAGCAATGTGGTCAATAAGAGGCACCAGTCCTATAAACTGCTTTAGTACAGAAGAATGTATATCCAAGTGTGCCTACAGTACAAACTCTCAGCACTTATGCTCTAAGATATGCAACCAACACCTGTGTCTAAGGCTGAGGCCTTCATCTAAGCTGCTTCTGTGCTCAGTGGAGAAAAACGTTACCAGCTGAAGTCATCTCCTCCTGTGACAGTGACCTAAAGCTGTGCCATCCAGTTGGCCTTCTGGACCTCTCCCTTTTAACTGTAAATGGAGCTCAGAGAAGGAGTTTTGATTCCAGCATCTAACTTTTAGATAGATGAAGTTAGAGAAGATCATACTGCAGTGACTATCCAGTCGCTAAGGCTCCAGAGGGCAGCAGCAACTGAGATATTCTTGTCTTGTTACAGCAGTTCTTACCTGGCTGATCACTCTTCTTAGGGCACATTTTATTTCTTTGTTCCTCAGACTGTAGATTATGGGGTTTAGCAGAGGAGTGAGGATTCCATAGAGCATAGAAACTATCCTATCCTGATCAGGTGAGTAGGTGGAGGAAGGCCGTACATACGTGCAAATGGTGGTCCCATAGAAAAGGCATACTACTGTCAAGTGAGAACCACAGGTGGAGAAGGCTTTGTGCCTGCTCTCGGAAGTGCTCGTGTACAGGATAGCCAAGAGGATATAGATATATGAGATCAGAGTGACCACAAAGGCGCTGCTTCCAAGGACCCCAGAAACGGTGAGAATTACCAGTTCCCTACTGTAATGAGGCGAGCAGGAGAGGGCCAGCATAGGAGGAATATCACAGTAATATTGGTGAACTTCATTAGAATCGCAAAAAAAGAGCGTAAAAATCAAAGATGTGTGCAACAGAGAATTAAAAAAATCCTACTACCCAGGTGCCAAAGGCTAGGTGAGCACACAGCTTCATATTCATAATATTCATGGACTGCAGCGGGTGACATATTGCAACATAACGGTCATATGCCATCACAGCCAAGAGAAAAATCTCTGTGCCTACAACATCAATGAGGAAGAACAGCTGGAGCATGCAGCCGGTGAATGAAATCACCTTGTTCTCAAGCAACAAGGCCCCCAGCATCTTCGGCACAGTGACAGTGGGACATAAGATATCCAGTAAGGATAAGTTGCTAAGGAAGAAGTACATGGGGTTGTGCAGACGAGCGTCTGTGCTAGTGACAACAAGGATTGCGATGTTGCCTGCCATGGTGGCCAAATAAATGATCAACACCAGCACAAGGAGAAGAAAACGGACTTCCGGAGCATCAGAAAGGCCTACGAGAACAAATTCAGATACCATTGATAGGTTGGTCCTCTGCATCTTATCTTTCCTTGTGGAAATTATTGCAGAGGTTTACCTGGAAGAAAGAAGAAGTAACAGTCAAAATTGCATCTCCCTGCTAAAGAGCGAGATTATTCTGGTCTGTTTTGCAGTTCAAACACGTTTGCATTGCCACCCTGAAAGTCTAAATTTTACTCATGTATACCTAATGTAAAAAGCAAAATATAGGTACTAAGCTTAACAGTGATTGAGCAAGAATTTAGTTCTTGCAATCTATCTTCTCAGACTGAAAAGCTGAAAGTTGAAGACAAAGATACCTCCTCTGTGGTGGATAGCTTGGTCAGACACAACCCTGAGCAACATGACTGGGCTTTGAAGGTAGCTGTGCTCTGAGCAAGGAGGGTGGAGTACAGATCTCTAGAAATCCTTTCAGCACAAATTATTTAGTGATAATATCACCAAAGGGGTCTAGATTACTAGCTGAAGCTAAAGATCTATTTTCTGAGTGAGTAATGCTATCTCAGAAGAATTAAATCCCTGGTATTCAACAGACAGGTAGCATACCCAGATGCATTTGGTTTTTTTCAGCTTCATCCAGTGTGATATAAAAGGAGATATGAGCTAGTATCCAATTAAAGACCTTCCTCTTTTCTATAAGTTTTACCCTATAGACTTCTGTAACAGATTTACATAGTAGCCCTGTAAAGAGATAAAGCAAAGTTCAACACAAGCACCTCCTTATTTGCAGACTAGGGCATGGTTATGAGCTGGTGTGAATATTATAACACATTCTCATCTGTAAGAGATGCAGAGAATAAATTAAATAGGTGACTATGACATCCCATCTGAGAGAGGCTCATCTATTGTCTTGTGTTCTCACAGAAGCTTGCTTCCAGCTTGAAAAGGACCAAAATCAGAGCTTAATCTACCCATAAGAAATATTTTAGTCAGCAGAAATAAGACACATGGTGCTTTAAATCACAGCATCACTTGTTCTTAAAATAGGGAACTTATTCTGGTGAAATACAACAGAAATTTAACACAGAAATACTCGCTGCTACAAAGAATTAATTACTGGTACTATAGAGTCATCTGTATCTCCAGGAAACAGGACTATCCTTTTTCTTCTTTCTAAATTTAATTAGAATATCTACATATGACAGAAGAATGATTTCACTGTAGACTCAGGAGCACCAATCTATTGAGGAAGTGATGGGTCCAGATTTAGCAGCCTAGGAGTATTCAGACAGACATCTGCAAGCACGGGCAAAAATGCTGGCTTGACTGCAAGGGTAAGCCCTTTTCTTTAATGAGCTTTTATAAACACGTGAAGATGTATCTGGGGAGGGTGTCTCTGAAGGTTTTTGGATGTTACCTTCATTGCATATGTGAGGCTTTTTCGGAATATTGACAAAGGGGACTAGAAATGTGATAAACTATTTCTTCAGCCCAAATCCTTTGATTTGTGAGACTTTCATGTTGTAGGACCTTTTTAAAGGGCTGTGGTTTGATATTTGATATTTGAGTGTACTCCCAGCTGACCTCAGGTGCCATTCTGGTTACTGAAGTTTTACATCTCGCTCGAGTCCAGTGTTCTAATTTCTTTAAAATAAACTACAGCCTTAAAATTACTTGATCAAATTGTTTTCAAACCAATTTGTCTTGCTCTGGAGCCTGAAGTCTATTGTTTACACATATGGGACAAAAATTAATTTGGCAACAGCTAGTCTGCAAAAGAACATGCCTTAGATGAGGGTGGTGGTGACAGTGTCTTACAGGGTAAAGAGCAGAACCCAAGTGACTGCTGTGGAGCCATTATACTGGTGTTGCACAGCATCATGTGCCAGTGTAAATGCCTTCTGTGTTGATTGTATGGGTAATCTCTGATTCTTGTACAGGAGCAATCTTTCAATTTTGTATAGCCCTTACAGAAATGACAGAAGACAAACCACTTGTGCTTGAAGCAGCTGTGTACCCTGGAAAAGGAAGGAATTTAAGTTGCCAACAGTACTTTGAAGAGCTAACAAAAATTCCCCTCTGGTTCTAGAAAGCATTCATGCATTATGCATTCATTTATGGGAGCGCCACTTTCCATCTGATGTACAGGAATAGGAACAGACCTGTTCCTATTCCAGTATTAGCTGCCCATAACTTCTGCGCTGTTAACATGAATGATACTGCTTGTCAATCATTCTTACAGCCCATTTGCAGCATGCAACTCTTACAAAATTAAGACTTCTGCGTATATGTTGGAAGATAAGTTGGAGTTCCCCAAGGGTTACAAAGCACAGGCCTATCCTGCCGTGGCTGTATGGACCTGTGGCTGGAATAAATCCATGGGGTCCAGATCTTTGTGTGTACTGCAGCTAGCCCTAGGACCATCAGGCGTCATACGCCCCATGATGTTCTGCAACAAAGAATGGAGCTAACCATTTTGTAATAAACCCAGATGCCAGAAAGAGATACAATAAAGAGATCAAGGTCATCCATAGCTTTGAGAACTGGGACTGCACCCCTCCGTCTTCCCAAACTGGCTTCGTGCCCCTTCCACTGACTGACAGTTACCCATCTTTTCGCTGAACATCCACAAGAGGGCAATACCTCACGCGAAATCTCTATGTGGTACAAGGCTTCAAAAGACATTGCTGTACCAATAGTCAAGAGAAGATGTGCTAATGCTGGCCACAGAAAGGGGCCTCCTACTATTTGCTTTCAGTATTTTTAATCTGAGACATTATGTCTAAAGCCTGGTGCTGATAATCCCAGAATCCCAGGTGGGAAGGGACCTCAGGGACCGTCTAGTCCAACCTTTCTGGGAAGAGCACAGTCTAGACAAGATGGCCCAGCACTCCGTTCAGATGACTCTTAAAGGTGTCCAATGTGGCCAAGTCAACCACTTCTCTGGGGAGATTATAATCCAACCTTAGTACAACACAAGGCCTGACATTCTGCTAAACTATTCATTGCTAGCTGACAGCGTGGTATACATGTGGTAGGTAGTTCTCTCACCAAAATGCAAACTTCTGAACAGTGGTTGTGTGGGAAGGTGTGCGGGTATAAACACATTCAAGGGGAGATTTGCGTCCTAAATCTTAAATGCTTCTTTCAGGGCAGGATGCGTTGGCCCCATCAAGGTGGCTGTCACCCAGGACTATGGGGAGCCCTTTGGGCTGCTGGCTCGACTCTACATCCAGTGCTCAGTCTTGTACTTGCAGGCATATTCTGAGCTGCATTATTAGAAGTAGAAACACAGGACAGTATACGAGATGCTTTTAGCCTAACGTAATCAGGCTTTCCATTTAACAAGGTTATTTGTGACATTGTTAGCCCAACACTACAAAGGTCCAACCCCCAGGATTATAACACCTGACCTATACATGCCACATGCAAACACAGCCTTCAAGCTATCATGAAAATTGACAGTTACCAAAAACTTCCTCAACTGCACCTGTCACACCGTTATTTTAATCGGTTTTATTTACCGTATGCTTGCCGAGGCCTAGTGAATTCTACATTAAAAAATGCTTCATAGGAATATCTTTACTAGCCTCTGCATACACTAGATACTGAAATATTAAGTCCACAGGCAGTAATTGTAGCCATCCTGAAACATTGCTTAGGAAAAAAATTAGGCCTTAAGCACAAATGCCTGCAGACATGACATATTGCTAGTAAAAAGGGTATTCTGCCTCAAGGCAAAATATAAAAAAACCTAAATTTCCCAGGTAGTGTTCCTCATCTAATACCTCAAAGCAGTCTGGAGATACTCAGATGGTATAAATGTTCCCATACCCCTAAGCTACTAGTATATGTAGTACAGTGGAAACTCATTATGTATGTTATTCACCCAAAGAGCTCAGTCACCCAAAGTCACTTGCTACAACTCAGTTTGCTCATTTTGCCATGGCCTCCACAAGAAATCCATAGCTGAGGATGCGCACTTTAAAGTTACAGCCCTTACATTATATTTTACAATAAAACAGTCATTTCCCCCCCCAAAAAAACCGAACAAAACCCCAAAACAAATCCAAAACTACAAAAAAAAATCTCAGCAACCTACTTGCAGAACACATACCTGCACCAGGTGATGATATGCTGGATTAGAGCTATCCCAGGCCTGCCAGTCCCTGCCAGTTTAAACCAGAAGTATTGACCACATCTGAATTCGGAGAGACAGCATAGGGGCAGCTGTTGGGGAGGGGCTTTGTTGCCCACCCCTCCTGCCATGCCAGGACCATCCCCAGCATAACACAACCACGATGATTTGTTTTTGACCAATTGTGGGATTACCAAGATTTGTCAAGTCTTGAGCACTCCAGCTAGGAACGCTTATTGGGAGCCGAAACTGATTACAGACTTGGCTGCTGAAAGTGCTCCTTTCTCTCTAATGATCATTTGTGTTTCAGACACAGGGATAAGTTTGAGATAATTCTGCTGTCTTCATGCTTAACAAGGTAATAATCCCACACAGCAACTCGCACTGCAGATGGGTTCTGTACTCACTGTCAGATTCCCCGACAATGTCCTCTCTAAAATTAAATTTGGAATTTTACTTAAAATTTTGTCCCCTATTCACCAGGTTCTGGCAAGAAGGAGCAGCCAGAAGAGGTCTGCAGAGCTGGAGCCCTGGGCCAGCTCTGGATTAGCCTTATCTTGGCCAAGAACCATTTCCAAGTTTAGTTTTTGCTGAGAAGACCAAATTCGTTACTCTGCAATGTGCCACTGGACAGAAGGGAGAGATTTGAAGCCAGCCCAATCCAAGCAGTTTTAAAGCTGTGCCCCCCAAACAGCACAGTGCTGATAGCTCTGCTTGGCCCATACTCTTCAAATAAAATTGATTAGACCAGGATCCCTTTGGTTATCTTGGGATTTAACAAAAGCATCGTAGATATCCTGCCAGTTTTCAAATTACGTTTTTCTCCTTTGAGGCAGTCTTTCACTGCCCTCTAGATTAGGGCAATAATCAAACCTGAGCATAAGCTTAGAGAGCTGCTAATTTCCAGGAGAGAAAGAACTTGAGATTTTAATGACGCACAGTGGAGCCAATTTATACGTACTTATAAACTCACCTGCCAAGTTGCACCACTGCAATTTGTCAGGCACCAACTTTTTAACAGCATCTACTGAGGCCTTATTAAAATCACCCCAATCCATTTCCTGGAGACACAAATCAATTATATTAAACTGCTTGTCTTGAGACACAGGCTCCTGTAAAACATATGGAATTTGCATTTGGTTTCCCTGTCAAAATCAGAGTGACTATTTCAAATCAATACATGCAGTGATCTGCATAGTGTTTCCTCATAGAAAAGCAAAGAAAATAGCAGGCACTTCCCCTAGAACATGTGGAACTTAAAAAAAAAGAATAGTAGGAAAATACAGTTTTGCGATTACAGCCAGAACTGGTAAAGAAACAGCTGAAATTCAGCACTGGTTCTGATGGGGACTTTATCATCAGCCAAAAATTGTTAGTCATCTACTAATAGTTATCAGCCTGGCATGCCTGTTTTGCAGTCATCCCCTCCTGCCTCCCCAGCACATACATTTCTTCTTAATGAGACATACCGTAATGCTGAGAGAAAAAAATGGCAATTGAGAAATTTTGTGTTGAACAAAAGTGGCCATCACTGTCACAGATTATGAAACAGATTGCGTCATATGACACAAGTTTTCTCAACAAAACAGTTGAGGTGTGACAGTATACATCCCACAGGAGGCCCAGACCCCACAGCTTCCACAAACAGCAAGGTCCTTACTAGTTTTAAGATCCATGGGTTTTGCCCCGCAGCCTCGTGCCATGGAGCGTGACTGAGAGGCAAGACTGAGTCCTGAATTCTCAATGGTCTCAGATATCAAAACTAAAACAAAGACTGAAACACTGTCAAAAAAAGTAGTCACTCAGCTTGGACACACGCTTTTCAAAAATCCACCCACTCGGCACCCAAAGGGTCTCTCATTGTGCCCAGCACATTAATCCTGCCCACTTTTGGACTCTCTTTGTCACCCCTTCTGGTGTGTTAGAGCAGACAGGTTGCCTTGGACAGCAGATTACCGATGGCAGCAAAATGGCCACGACCCCAACACAGCACGATCCCAGTAAAGGCAGTGGGTGGCAGAGGAAGGTGGTTACTGAAGGGATGAGGAGGGGAAGGAAGAGCCCCCTCCAAAAACTGGCAACTGTGTCCTGTCTCCTTGGTGGTAAGCAGTACATTTCAGCTCTTCAGGCCTGTCTCTGAACACAAGTTACAGAGTTACTACATCATTGAGCTTGGAAGGGACCTCTTGACATCATCCAGTCCAACACACCTTCTCAAGTAGGATCAGCTATAGCAGGCTGTCCAGGACTGTGTCCAGCCAGGCTTTGAATATCTTCAAGGACGGCGACTCCACAGCCTCTCTGGGCAACCTCTTCCAGTATTTGGCCACCCTCAAGATGCTCCTTCACGCCACTCTCCTTTCAGGTTGGCAGCCTGTTGAGAAGCCTGTCAGCCAACCCCTGCAGCTCTGCCAGCACAGCTCACATCTCAAACCCTGCCCCACAAGCACCCCATAGCTCAATCAAGGCTCCCAAATCCTCATTTCCTCTGCCATTTTCCCTACTATATCAATGACCAAGGGCATCTCCATCCCACGTCCCAACATGTACCAACCCACAGACACTAATGAAGGCTGCTAATTAGATACTTGGAAATGCGGAGTTCAGTCTCCTGTTCCAAAAAGACCTTTGGCACCCCACAATATATTCACACAACAACAGACCACACAGAGACACCGCTTGACCCCACCAGTGAACATCAGCTCTGCCTTATTATATTGCAGTGCTCTTCAGAGCCAAGGAATACCTGAGCGTTGGTGTGAGGCCAGCTCCAGAGCCTGGAGGTGAGGGAACCTACATGTCTGGGTGGCTGAAGCAGCTGCAGCCAACACCAGTGCAGTCTGTGGAGTATGTGCCAAGACAGGGCTGAACGGGCAGAGCGAGAGACTCAGTTGAGGAAGGCTCTGGGCTGTTTGGGGAAGAACACAAACCACAGCGGTGGGGTGGGTTTGGCTGTGTGGGGAGGATCCTGGCCTGGGATGGAGAACAGGTAGAGGAAGGGAAAGGGGGAGTAAAGAGAGGCCTGAGAACACAGGGGAGGAGAAGGCACAAGCCTGATTAAGTGAGTCCCCAAAGAGAGCAAGATGTGGAGCTGAGGGCAGGTTGTGGTCAAGCAGCTGGAAGATGGCCTGGCCTCTGCAGGCACCCAGTGCTGGCAATGGCACAAAGCACTACCCCGACCTGGCATTAGGGCATACCTCATTTCAGGCAATAACAGTGAGGTGATCAGAAATTGCCAGGATAAATTCATCTGCATGTGCTTGGTTTGCAGAGGGACGGTTCTGCTCCCAGACTCACCACCATTGCAATCCTGTGCCTTCTTTCTAAAGTCCAGCTGAGCCACTTCAGTTTTACAGCACAGCCACCTCTGCTATTTCAGTCTGCCCTCAGCTCCATGCGGATACATGGGGATGTCTTTCCCATAAGCTGTTGCTGGGAAATAATTACATTCCCAATTATTTTCAGTTGATAAATCTCACATGCTTGAAGATCAGCACGACAGGCATAGGCACAGAATTATTTATAGATCAACCACTTAAATTTCACTTCCCCCCCCCCCCCCCCTTTTGCATTTGCCATGGTTCTTCCTCTTAAAAAACATTCCTGGATTTACTGCTACTACTGTAGCATCCAGTGGCAAGTTCAGCACAAAACAATACTAGCACTGAGAAACAGTTTAGAGGGGATACACCAAGTTTCTATGTCTTTGAGGAGGCCAATGAACACTTTGCAGGCCAATTTCACTGTGAGGATACAAGTAATAGGGGCTGATGCTACAGTAGAAAAGCTTAAAACTAATTAAATAGTCCATAAATATCTAAACCTGGATTTGTGAATAAGTTCATAAATAACAGTAAGTAACAGTGAAGCTAGCTGGTTACACCCCTTCCACCTCTCTGAGCAGGAGAAGTATGTCTCCCATCCCAGCCTCCTCTGATCCCACTGCCCAGCCGATTTCCTTACACCTGGAAAAGCACACAGGATCTGCCCCATTCAAAAATCTACAGATCCTGAAGCAACAGTTTTAACTTAACACAGGCTTCTAAAACCCACAGACTTCTCAAGGTCCTGAATGACGATAGGAGCAATCTGGGTGTTGGGTTTTTTTTTTAGTTACATAGACCCATTGCAGATCAGAAGACAGGTCCCTTAGCTGCCAAAGGAGCCTCTGCCAGTCTGCATTAGCTGCACACAAGCAGCTACAGCAGCATTCCTAGGGTACAGAGGCCCCCCCCCCAAGCTGTGGGATACTTGGCCAAGGGCCGTCACTATGACATTGCTCACTTACCCTCTGACCACAACGATCTACTAGCAGAAGCTCTGACCTTTTTGTGGAGACAGCTGCTGGTTACCTCAGCCATGAACTTACCCCAGCAGCTTCTACAAGCTCTGACCTGTTGATGCCCCTGATTTATACCTTCTGAACAAATGAAGCAAAGCAAATTAACATCAGCTGAATAACTGAGCCACAGGCTCTGATTAGACTTGCATTGATTTATAACAGCTGAAGACTTTTCCACCTGCTTCCCATAACTGTGCTTACACTGGTTTGAGGGTTTGGTTTACAGGCTTCAGTGGTGCAAAAGTTATTTTTACCACAAATGTTTTAACCTGGTATCTACAGTGGAGGTGTTGATACTCTACAACACAAGAAGTTCTGCAAAATTGACTGTAACTGAGTACTATTTAGCCCAGAGATTTTATGTGAGGTTGTGGTGATTCACCAGGGCTGGGAAATGGCACTGGAATATGGCACGTTTAGCGCGATGCTGGGTGACCAGCCTCTGGGTGCTACGGGGTGATTTCCTCTAACCTACATGTTGGCTCCACGGTCTTCGCCAGAGCTACGCTCACGCATGTCAGCTGGAGACCTGGTTGTTTATCCTCGGTTTAGGTACAGCGTTTTGCACCAGAGGAGACATTTCTCCCAATGACTTCAGTGATCCTGATCTGTGA
Source organism: Phalacrocorax aristotelis (assembly GCF_949628215.1). Classification (NCBI taxonomy): domain Eukaryota; kingdom Metazoa; phylum Chordata; class Aves; order Suliformes; family Phalacrocoracidae; genus Phalacrocorax; species Phalacrocorax aristotelis. Next base: position 69,203,745 of record NC_134280.1, read on the forward strand.
ATATTTTAAACTATTTTTACTTCTTTTAAGCCAGCCGCCTAGCCAGTAGGCTGGCATGGTTTGATCCATTGTTACATTTTAGATTATGAAGTTTCAAAATGCCAGATAAGTTTGGGGAGTTGGTACCTCATTACATTGAAGCATTTGCCCCAGTAAGATAAAACATGGTTCATGCCTATTTTCCTGTCTGGTTTTATCTATTTAAAAATAGGCTGTTATTAAATATATGATCGTGTATGACTTCTAGAACATACATTCTGAAGCGTCTAATAAAAACTTTTCTGTACTGAAATAATTCTAAATTACAAAAAATATACAGTTTTATTTTTCTCAATTGAAATTTACCCTAATTGACCCAGAGGACATTTTAATATTTCAATATTTCTCTCTAATACAAAGGAAGATTACAGAAGTAGGAATTCACCATTAAAAAGGAATATCGTTTGCACAAAGATGGGAGATATGTGGAAATCTGGCTTGACCAGGAGGATCAGTGACTCATCAATGCTTCTGATATTCCTCCTCTTTCTGCCGGTGTGGGAGTGAGGGGCTAATTTAAGACAGCGCTCTACCAGTGGGGAGAGAGAGAAAGTGGAAAGCTTCCCACTTCCTTGCAGCAATTCACCTGCTCAGAAAACACGGCACAAGTTTGTCCTCAGTCTGGTCTCCCCCACATATCCATCCTGGGGACATAACAAATGGACAGGTATCCGTGTGCTTCTGAGCGACAAGGCTGAAAGTCTGGACAATCTGTGATGGAAAACTGTTAGTCTTCTGTGTTGCTATTGTCCAAGTCTCAAACTGGAATTAGATACTGCTGTGACAGCTCCAAAAGACAGACACGTAGCTGGTGCTGCGGCCACTCAGCTCTCTCCGCACAGCATTTCCAGAGTTTTCCCTGTGTCCTGGGCAGACAAAATATCTCATACCACCGCTGCAGCACAGACAAAGTGTTTCAATGCAACTAAGATGCAGGAGATGTGGGATGCAAAAAAACTCACCGAACAGTAACTAGGTTATCAGCTCGCTCTGTAGCAAAAGGCTATATACAAGCAGATCCAGAGGACAGTTTATGACCCCTAAGAAGAGTTTTTAAGAGGGATATGATTATTTATCTTCTGAAAGGGTCTATTTCTTCCCTCTATTACCCTCTGGACAACAAGATTAGGTCAAGTCACATAATATTTAAATGGCTTAACTTCAGAAAGAATAATCCTACTTGTTTTATAGACATGTTCATAGAATCATAGAATGGTTTAGGTTGGAAGGAACCTTAAAGATCATCTAGTTTAACCCCCTGCCACGAGCAGGGACACCTTCCACTAGACCAGGTTGCTCAAAGCCCCGTCCAACCTGGCCTTGAACACTGCCAGGGATGGGGCAGCCACAGCTGCTCTGGGCAACCTGTTCCAGTGCCTCACCGCCCTCATAGTGAAGTATTTCTTCCTTATATCTAACCAGTTTGAAGCCATTGCCCCTTGTCCTATCACTACATGCCGTTGTAAAAAGTCCCTCTCCAGCTTTCTTGTAGGCCACCTTCAGGTACCGAAAGGCCGCAATAAGGTCTCCCCGGAGCCTTTTCTTCTCCAGGCTGAAGAATACCAGCTCTCTCAACCCATCTACATAGGAGAGGTGCTCCAGCCCTCAGATCATCTTTGTGGCCCTCCTCTGGACTTGTTCCAACAGGTCCATGCCCCTCTTATGCTGGGGGCCCCACAGCTGGACGCAGGACTCCAGGTGAGGTCTCACAAGAGCAAAATAGAGGGGTAGATGACCTCCCTCGACCTGCTGGCCACCCTTCTTTTGATGCAGCCCAGTATACAGTTGGTTTTCTGGGCTGCAAGCGCACATTACCTGGTGATGTTCAGCTTCTATCAACAAACACCCCCAAGTCCTCCTCCTCAGGGTTGCTCTCAATCCATTCTCCATCCAGCCTGTATTTGTGCTTGGGATTGCCCCAGGCCCAGGCAGGACCTTGCACTTGGCCTTGTTGAACTTCGTGAGGTTCACATGGGCCCACCTCTCAAGCCTGTCAAGGTCCCTCTGGATGACATCTCTTCCCGGGATGAGTTGTATACACTCAGTAAGCCAGATGTTTCCAGATCCACAGCACAGCTGTGCCCAGGAGATGCATTCTTTATGATTCTTTAGTCTTCTTCCCAAAACACTGTTGCTGTCTCCTCAGCTATAATGCTGGATTGTGTCACTTCTTTCTCTAGATATTGTCCCTTGTATGATTTTACTAATTCACTTGTGAGAAAGGATTATGACTCTGTCTGAAAGGTTAAAAAAAATTCACCTCCTTATATGTCTAAAGAAAATCCTACAAACAAAACTTCCACCATCTTTAACTCACCTGGAAACATCAGTATCAGTCTATGCATTTAGATACTCTTGGCGTATGTGTGGCTCTGCCATCTGGCGGCAAAGCACAGTAATAGCATGTCAGAGGGGTAGAAAATTCTCGTATTGGATTTGTTTCTTTGAAAATTATGATCCCACACAAGTGAAACTGTTTAGAAAGTTTCCATTTTTCAACATTTATTTTTAATATTACCAGTTATATGTATATCCATAATGTGAAAAGCTTATATTTTTTAGATACTTGACTTTATGGTATTTATTTTTAACTGCTGCTAGTCATTGATAATATATTATCTTGTGTTACGTTGCGTTGAACACTATACCTTTGCATCGTGTATCAATGGGTGACAGCAAGACGTAAGACACACCCTGTTCAAACAGCTGAGCATGATTCTAGCTATAAGCTTCAACGACAAGCTGTCCCAAGTTATTCCAAATATGGATAAGCACTTTGATTTATCTCACCCAAATCTGCATGAGAAGAGACTCCACCTGATCTTATCAGTCTAAGCTTCCTTCATGGTAAAGAAACAAAAAGCACTTCTTGGACACTGTTCGTCTTTCCTTAGAATAGACATGTTCATAGCCTAGGATCCACAGATCTTCGTTGCTAACTAAAAAGAAGATCAGAGGAGCAACACAAGTGAAGCTGTTTAATTCTGAGATCACATACCTTACATCACAGACAGCTGAAGCGTAGAAATCAGAATCTCACACCTTGCCCTTCAAATTGGGGGATCCAAGGGACTGAATGTAAACATAACCCCATTACTCTCTCATGTATCCTGAAATATTGATTGTGTCAGGTATAGCCACGCTACCCTGTCGGGCTAAGGTAAGAAAGGTCTTTGATACATAATACCTACTAAGATAAATAAAAAGACTAATTGTTGCTTTCGGTGGCGGGGAATTCAGCAGTTACGCTGGTTAGTATGAAACTTGTGCTCTTCAGGTCTTAGAACTCAGTGGTGAAAGACCTGTTTCCCATTTCAGGTTCTTTAGGACGGATGGCCAATCGCTCTGTCATAGCTACTGTCCCGTTCTGCTAGAACAGCGGATTTCAACACAGGCAGAGTTGCTTGTTTGCCGAATTGGGAAATAACCCCGGCGTGCGTTTCAGCAGTTCTTGTACGACCCAAGCAGAAGCTGCTGTGTAACCGCTTGTAAAGTCTCTCTGGTAAGGACTGGGTTACTTGCCAGATTTCCCTGTAGACCTTTGATCTCCTGATGTCCGTACATCCACATAAAAGGTCCATTGTTAACCTGATGCAAGCCTTTTTGGAGCTGCTTTTTATTTTTACAGTGCTGGGAGTTACCAAAACTGGAACAAGACTATTCTGGGATTCCTAGACTGTAATATTCTAGTTCCACATTGTCCTGAAATGATGTTCTGCTAAACTTCAGCCCAATTTTAAATATAAACTGACTTTATTATTTCGGATCATTCAGAAAATGCCTGTAAGGAGCAGTCCAAAACCCAAGAAGCCATCTAAAAACTAAGAGGCCTAAAGCCAGCCGCTGTGGACAGCAGGTTTTTTTCCACACACCTAATGGTTTCAAAGCTGAATTAGAGGAAATTTTTTTCTTTCACCAACAGTGTGGAAGCAGGAGTCACTCAGGCTCCAGAACTCCTTTCAAACCAGATTTTTGCGGTAACCGTAGGTAATATCTTAAGAAGGGATCTGAAATGTTTTTGAACAGGTTGTAATCACTTGCCATGGCAGAGAAATGGCTGTGGTGATGGGAAGAGACCATCCATTTTTACGAGAAACAAAGGAACATCATGGAAAAAAACACAGAAAAGCAAAGACAAGACAACAGGGGGTAAGAGATGCTGACAAAGATCACAGTTGTTTGGATCCTTCTGGTTTGTAGTTCAGGGAAACCAATTATCTATGCCTTAAAAATTTCTCCATCTTTCTTAATAAACACTAACAATGTTAGCGCAATTTTTATTGTGTAATGGTGGTTTATTCTTTCCAAGCAATGTTCAGAGGCTGCTCAACGCTTCCCACGCATGCAGATCCAGTGCTCAAATGGTTGTTATTTAGACTCTACTATATTCTGCAGCATAAGTCCTTTTCCCTTAGAATTACATCCCAAACATCTGAGCTCTGCCCAAGCAAAACTTCTACTTCACTCACTGCATCACAAGGCTCACTGTATAACGCTGTCACTCTGCCCTCAGGAGTCTGGTCCTCCTGACTTCTCTTTGAGGGTGCAGAGAAGGATGTTCTGATTGTCATCAGAAACTGCAATTATAATTGCAAAGCTATGTGAATAGTAAAAACCTCAAAAAGGTCTCATCTGTCCTGCAGCAGTGAAACATCCATAGGTGGACTAAGGGGACCTAAAGCCCACAAACCAGATAAGATCGCCAACGAAATCTACGCCTCTGAAGAAACCAAGGTCAGGTAAATGCCTTAACTGGAACTAAACATCCTTTGGATTTCAGATATTGCCCTACATGTTCCCATGCCCCCATCTGCCACCAGTCTGCAGGAAAGTAACTCCAGGTTTGCTGCAAACCTAGCTTGAATCAGAAGACTCTGCAGCGCTGCCACAATTTCCACATGGATGCCTTCACCTCGTTATTCCTCAGGGTATAGACGAGGGGGTTCATCACTGGGGACAAGACAGTGGAGATCACACAGATGTGCTTGTCAAAGGAGAAGGTAGAAAAGGGCCGGAAGTAGATGAAGATGCAGGGTAGGAAGAAGAAGGTGACGACCATCACATGTGAGGCACAGGTAGAGAGCGCCTTCCAGCGCCCCTCGGTGAAGCGGACCCTGATTGTGACCAGGATGTAGGTGTAGGATGTGACCAGCACCAGGAAGCAAACCAGGGATATTAAGCCGCTGTTGGAAGCCATAAGCCACTCAGTGACATAGATGTCTGTGCAGGCAAGGCGAATGACAAGAGGCATGTCACAGAAGTAGTTGTCGATTGTGTTAGGGCCACAGAAGGGCAGCTGGACTGTGAGCAGCGTCTGGACAATGGAGTGGAGGAAGCCCCCTGCCCAGCAGGCAGACACCAGGACCCAGCACACCTGCCGGCTCATGATGGCTGTGTAGTGCAGGGGCTTGCAGATGGCAGTGTAGCGATCGTATGCCATCACAGTCAGGAGGAACATCTCTGATGCCCCAGTAAAGTGCAGAAAAAACAGCTGGGCTATGCAGTCTTCAAACGCAATGGTCTTCCTCTGGGAGAGCAGGTCCACCAGCATCCTGGGAGAGGTGACAGAGGTGCAGCAGATATCTATGAAGGACAAATTGCAGAGGAGAAGGTACATGGGTGAGGACAGCTTGGGGTCAGTCCAGACTGCCACAATGATGAGAAGGTTCCCCAGCAGAACCATGGCATAGGCTGGGAAGAAGAAGGTGAAGAAGAGGACTTGCAGCTCCCTTGTATCGGAAAGCCCCAATAGGATGAATTCAGTCACCTGGGAGAAGTTTCCCAGTGCCATCACTTCAGCTCAGGCTCCCAAAGCACAGGTGTGGGGGTGAAGTCATGGGCTGACCAGGAAGAGGAGGGGATGTGCTACAGCTCCAAGGTTCATGGATGATGAGAGCAGGATGCATCTACTGCTGTTCTGCCTGCTACAGAAAGCACAGCATCACATCATAAATCATGGCGAGCACTGTCCGCTTCTCTTCTCCTGCCTTCCCACTCTCTTTTCAGGTTTCTGGCCCCTCCACGCCGAGCCTCACCCCTGAACTCACTCCAACCACTATTTCTCCGCATTGTAATTGGTGTGACAAAGTGTGTGCTCCCATTCTGTCAGGGAGGAATCACATCCTACTCTCAGAGGACAAGAGCCACAAATGCTGGGAAAATGCCACACCGTCCTTTTACCTGCTGGGAGTTTAAAGTGCCACGGTGGAAAGCGAACGCTTGCCATGCTCAAGCATCATGTCTATGATATATGGCTCAACCATGAGCTGTTCCATGTTCTACCCCTAAATGCATTCCTCTAAATTGAAAAAAGGGCTCTCCAGTTAGCTTGTCCACTCTGAAACTAGAAATACATGCACAGAAACCAGGTCTGGGAGGTCCTCACTGGCATTCCTCTCCATCAAGCTAGCAGCTGTTCAGTAGCTTGAGTGGTCCCTTGGGCCTGCTGTTAACAGAACATACTCCCCTGAAGAAATTGTTTTCTAACATAGCAGAAGCTGTAAAACTCCACACAGTTTTGCTACTTCTTTGTCGCTCAGAGTACTTTTCAAGTTCTTCAGTAAACAATACACTCACTATCTTGCAGAGGTTAAAATGGGACCAGCAGACAAATGCTCATCTTCATTTACAGCGACACCAGGAAATTCTTCAGCTGCTCATTTCTGCCTAGGAGTTTATAAGTCAGCAAGCAGGAGATTACTACTAAGAAAGCAGTGTCTGTTTTTCCTATATACCTCTTGCCTTTTGCTAATACCTGAGCACTTTCCTCAGGTCCCGCTCTGTTCTCTACCACTTTCGGGCAGTTGTCAAAGACTGTTTTTCTTTCCCATCAAACAGGTTTGCTTCATGTATATCTCAGAGTATATGTCTGCAAATCACAGCACTTGTTCAGAAATGATCCCACTTTTTCTTCTCTGCCTCTCCCAAGGGCTCGGTACCTTCCAGAGCTAGCAGAGCTGCAGAGAGGATGAACTGTCTGTAGCAGTCCCTGACATTGTACTAGACAGAGACCTGCAGAACAGGCATCACAGTTTGAGCATAACATCTCTGGCTGCCTGTACAGTCAATGAAGTGGAATAAACACCTTAAAGGCATGACACGGTTCATCTTGTTTAGATCATTAGGCTCCAGTGACATGACTCACACCATAGAAGGTAGTACATCTATCCTTGAGTATAAGTGGAGAGCAAATACCTGCCCGATGCTAGATGTCTACGATGCAATCAACATTAAAGGAAGCTGAATGAAAAGGATCCAAATGACCAAAACACCACAGTAGTATTTCAATTTTTCTGTATATTTTTCAACAGATTACCAAGCGTTTCTCTCTGCCTTTCACATAAACAAACACAACCACATACATGTGCTTTAATATGCCATGGCTGATACGAAGAACATAAGCAAAGGAGAGGAAAAAATGGTTACTACTGTACCCAGTTACTAAATGTTGATACAACATGAACTTTCAAGTCTGAGCTCCACAGCATTTGTTGTCTGAAAACATTTTAAATCATTCACTCCAAATCTGTTTCAAGTTATTCATCCGACAGGTCGGGGCGTTGTTCCACTCTTCTTCCTCGTGCTTGTAATCACCATATCCTTGCTTTTGTTTAAGTTTCTTGTTGCATAGAAATTCATTTCGGGAGGTTTTCAAGCTATTTTTCATTTCCTGACAGGTTACAGGCAAATTTTACTGTGAAGGGGTCAATGTCCCGTTTTCCATCTATCATTTAGACAGAAAGATCCGATGAGGCAACACCTCCGAGGCTTTCTGAACTGACCTCTGTATTTCCCACATCTTCCTTCTCCCTGAAGTCATCCCATCCCAGCACAACATATAAATACTCCTGTAACATACCGGATACTAAACATAGGCAAATGATAGTTTTCTACTAGTGGAGTAGGACCCATGAGAACTGTGTCATTATCAAACTCCAAGCGGCTACCCGAGGGCCTTATTAAACAGTTTTGATGGCTGGGTCCCTTGGTGTGCTGTTGCACACCAATTTGCTCAATGACCTTCTGTGCTTGGAGTCCTGAAGGCTGATAAAGAGAGGATAAGACACCATGTACTTCTAAGCACTCAGGAGCCCTTTGTACAAAAAAAATAAATTCTCCAGTAATAAAAACATAAACGTAGGGTTGTACTGCCAATCCCCACATTGAGACAGTGTCAGGCACCAGGAAATGTTGCTTGACATCAAAGAAGCTGCAGAGCTAGGGCCGGTAGCACTGGTGGGAAACTACAGTCACCCAAGGATAGACTGGATCAATGCCTCATCAGGAGGAGATATAAAGATAAACTAATATAAATAATTTCCCAAGACAAAGGAAGGTCCGGGCAAACCAAACATATCAGCAGTGATAGGCCACTGAGAACTCTGGCTCAAGTTCAAATCAGCTTGAACTGATTGTTATGCCCATGATGTTCTGTCTTCACCTCAACCCACATGCTTTTTTATCTCATTTTCTCCCCCTGTCCTGTTGACGAGGGTGAGTGAGAGAAAGGCTGGGTGAGCGTCCAGCAGCTAGCCACGGTAAAACAAATGCCTAGCGTGAACTTTAAAAATTGGAAACTAGTCTCTGAAAGCATGCAATCTAGAGAAAGAAGAATGAGGTTACTGGTTTTTATGGCCATTTCTGCTACATCTTCAGGAGGTGAAGGTAGAAGCCTCTTCCAGTGAGGAAGAACCTGGAAATCTAGAAAGGAAATCTTGGTGACTACATACCTGGTTTTACGCCCTAACCACAGGGAAAATAAACCTTCCTCTTCTGTCAGTCATTGCTACCTCTTTCTCTTCCTATTATGTCTGGAAATATGGATAAATTATAAAAATTCTTTGTGAGTAGTAATGTTTTACTTCTATTTTTACTACCATCACAAAATAACAAGGACATTTTGCTGTATTTCCTCTCCCCGTGTCACCAGTTACATTGAGGCAAGTGAGGGAGTTGTCAGCTATTTTAAGGACATTCTGTTCCTCTGCTTGCCTTCCCAAAATATTAGTGCCAATAGAAGCTTTTAGAAAATTCATGGCTTGACTGCAGTCAGCCAATTTGCAGTAGAAAAGCACTGCCCAGAGTCATGGGATTCCAGGGGCATTTCTACATTTCCGCACTGGAAATGGCTGAGGAAAATGCCAACCAAACAATAAGATTCGTATTAAGAAGATGAGGAATGTTTTCCATGCTCAACTAGGAACTTGGTTGTGTTTCAGTATCGAGAAATATTTAATTCTCATATTTCTGCTGAGATACCTATCCCTTAGATAACACTAGTGTAATAGCTCCAGAGTACTGGCCAAAACATGAAATTTTATCCAGTGTCCGAATAAAACTATGAAAACTATCCAGATAATTCCACTGGGCTGTGGATCAGTCAGTGTCTATATGGCATTTAACTGCTTGGATTGCTGCCCTCATAGATTTTAAAGGTCATGTATGACATAAACTCAGGGTCTCGGAAAGGTGTTAGACAGCAGGGATCCTTTAAATGACATTGATCCAAGCAAGAAGAGCCATAATTTTAGGTTTACAGTACAAGAGGTGGTTTCAGACCTGGGCATTAATTTGCATATCTTACATTTATTGTTACTGGACAGCTTAGATTATGGGTGTTTGAGGAACCAGGGGCAGGAGGGAGAACAAAGCAGAAGTAGATAGCACATTCACCAGAAAGTGCCAAATGCATAAAAATGGGAACATTCAGACTCACCACTGAGGGAAGGTTTTTAGCTGTTAGCCCGGTGAGCTTTTGAATCATCGTACTGACATTGAGCTGTAATAATATAAATTATTATTACTGGAAACTGCATTGTCAGGGGAAGGAGAGAAGATTTCCCTCCTGTTATCAGCATCAGCAAATGACCAAACTTGCACCTAGTACCAGCTTTTTAATAGCTAATTCATGGATTCAGCATATGACAATGTAGTATTCATAACAAGGCATTTACCGTAAGCAGAAAGGGGACAACAGTGGAATGATTGCTTCCAGCAGCAGGCAACAATCAATTTTGCAAACACCTTGGGCCACTATTTCCTGGCTGAATGGGGTACAGAGCAGCTGCAGGCTGTCTGACCGAAAGTTCACACTCTAGCTAATAGGATGCGCTGCCTGGAAAACATTTTTAATACTTATATATTGCTCTTTATTTATTTGCTGGTATTTCAGTACAATCTGCCATCTCTCCCTGTCATGCAGAGACCTAATATAACCTCCTGCTTCCCTCATGGTCCTATTTACCACTAAATGAGTCCCACCTGCCCAAAGGCTGCTGACTTTCCTCAGCAGCTTGCTCAGTTGTAGACACCTCATGTTAGCACATCAAAATATGTTAGATAAAAGCTGCCAATGCTGTGCCCTACTGACTACTTCTGATAACTTCCTTTTCCCCTACATGCCTAGAGATGACCTCCAGAATGAACCGTTCCATCACTTTCCGGGGATGGAGGTGAGGCTGACCCTATAGTTTCCCAGGTCCTCCTTCTTGCCCTTTTGAAGACTGGAGTGACTTTGGCTTCCCTCCAGCCCTTGGGCACATCTCCTGTCCTCCACGACCTTTCAAAGATGATGGAGAGTAGCTTAGGAACAGCAACTGCCAGCTCCCTCAGCACTAATGGGTGCATCCCATCCGGGCCCATGGATTTGTGAGGATCCAGTTTGCCTAGGTGATCTCTGACCCAATCCTCCTCAACCAAGGGTAAGTCCTCCTTTCTCCAGATTTTCTCTCTCACCTCTGGGGGCTGGGATGCCTGAGGTCAGCCTTAGCAGTGAAGACTGAAGCAAAGAAGGCATTCAGTAACTCTGCCTTCTCTGCATCCTGCATCACCAGGGCACCCACCTCATTCAGCAGCGGGCCTACACTTTCCCCAGTTTTTCTTTTACTGCTGATGTATTTGAAGAAGCCCTTCTTGTTATCCCTGACATCTCTTGACAGGTTTAGTTCCAAGAGGGCCTTTGCCTTCCTTGTCACATCTCTGCATACCCTGACAACATTCCTATATTCCTCCCAAGTGGCCAGTCCCTTTTTCCACATACTGTAAACATCCTTCTTCCATTTGAGTTTTTCTAGAAGCTCTTTGCTTACGCATGCAGGTCTCCTGGCTCCTTTGCTTGACTTCTTCCTCCTAGGGATGCACAGATACTGAGCTTGGAGGAAGCAGTACCCGAATATTGACCAACACTCTTGAACTCCACTACCTTCTAGAGCCCTAACCCATGGGATTCCTCCAAGTAGGTCTTTGAAGAGGCCAAAGTTAGCTCTCCTGGGTTGTAATCCTCCTTGTTACCCTGCTTCTACCACACAGGACCCTGAACTCCACCATCTTGTGGTCACTGCAGCCAAGGCAAACCCCAACCGTCACATCCCCAACCAGACCTTCTCTGTTTTTTAGTATAAGCCCCAGCAGCGCATCTTGCCTCGTTGGCTTCTCCACCACCTGTGTCAAAAAGTTATCCCTGATGCTCTTCAGGAACCTCCTGGATTGCACGCACCTTGCCGTGTTGCTTTGCCAGCAAATATCAGGGTGGTTGAAGTCCCCCATGAGAACCAGGGCCTGCGATTGCGAGGCTACTTCCAGCTGTCTGTAGAAGGCCTCATTGCCTCCCTTTTCCTGATCAGGTGGCCTGTAGCAAACACCCACAACAGTGTCACCCATATTTACCTGCCCCTTGATTTTTACCCATCAGTTCTCGACTTGTTCTTCTACCACCCCTAGGTAGGGCTTGATACATTCCAGTTGCTCCCTCACATAAAAAGCAACTCCCCCACCTCACCTTGCTGCCTGTGTTTCCTAAGAAGTATGTAGCCGTCCATGACAGCACTCCATTCATGCGAGCTACCCCACCGTGTCTCTGTGATTACAGACAGATCGTGGCCCGGCGGCTGCACACAGATCTCTAGTTCCTCCTGTTTATTCCCCACGCTGTGTGCGTTGGTGTACAGGCATTTCAAAGAGGCAACTGAGCACTCAGGTTTCCCTGGAGGGGTGCACGAGGATCGGCTGTAGCCATACCCACCCTTGAAGATTGCAACAGAACTACTCCGTATTATCTCTCTGACTGTGATAGACCTGAATAAGTTCAGTCCCAGAAAGAGCTGGCCATTGTTTTCTTGGGCCACCTTTCTTACAGTACACGAATGAACTAATCTGGAGATAATATGCATTAATGGTGCATTAGCAGGGGTTCGTATACCTCACCCAGGTCCTGAACTTAGTGTGGAACACCTCATAAATACACCTATAGTGACACTGCAGTAATGAATGCGCCGCTGGTGACCCTCCTTTACTCACAAATACCCATCAATTCACCTTTGCAGCATTCACATGCAGTGCACAACTATCACTAGTGTTCAATTTCTATATGAAGATAGAAGCGGCAAACGTGTAATAACCTTGTCTGTGACACCAGCAAGCCCTTTGGGGTCTGAATTCTATTTGACCATCACAGGACACTCAGTTCTTTCTCCTGAGGTCTCTGCCCCTCCTCCTGCCTTCCCCCTAAGTAGGGCAGCAGAGGAAGGGCTCTTTAGTGGCTCCATCCCCACCTCTATGCCCTTCCCTGAGCAGAGGGAAAGCACTGTGGGGAAGATCAAAGTATGTGTGTCGTGGTTATTGTTGCCTGATACGCTCAGACAATGTAAGACAGAGCACACAAGAAGTGCTGTCATCAGCCTCCAAGTCCTCTCTCTAACACTGACAACATCCTTTTGACAGGTCTTTCTGGAAATGGCATATAACTAGGGGAAAAAAGCAAATAAGACACCAACGAAAACAAAGGCTGGAAAGTCTGTAATTGATTTTTTTTCTAATTCATAAAATGGACTTCACAAAAGCCACTCACCAGAAATGCCTATTTTCAAAGGTAGGATTTGAGTCATGCCTGAATAAAGCAAAGGAACAATATCAGAAAACTTACACAGTTCATATTTGCCAGCCTCTTTGCTATTGCTCCTCTGATGACCTCCTCTGACCACCTTAGGTGGTTTCATCAGAATGCCTCAGCTGCAAGTTGCTGCTTAGCTGTTGTGAAAGCAGTCCATGTATCTGCCAATTCTGAAACCTCCAGTGGCTCAAAAGAACAGCCTGACTCTATCTGCGTTTCTCATTCTGCAAAAAACAACTTCCAAGAGCATCTACAAGAACAATTATCTTTCACAAGAGGGGGAAATCGTAGCAGAAATATTTAAAGTAAATCACACAACAGAAGCACAAGACTATCGGGGTAATGAGATCCCAGAGGCATATGAAGTTTTGTCAGAAACTGTCAGTAGACAAGGAGCTAAAACTCGGATAGCTCTTAGGGTGGTCTCCGGAGAGTGGTGTTGGAGTGTGGTCATCTAGACTGTTCCATTGCACATGGGTTTGCTTGCTTCCTTGTTTGTTTGCCTGCTGGCCTTTTAATGCTGTCCAGATAAATAGATTTTATTTAGTATTGGACATGTATTTCCTCTGGAAGCATTTCTGGTTGAAATAAACATCACACCCAGCCATTGGCAAGATCTATATTCACTTTACCTTTGCAGTCAAACATTCTTGGAGTAAAGATGTCTCTTACACAAAACATTTATATAAATTCTGCTTTCTGTCCTAAGCTAATATTACTTATATGCATTCTTATTTTTTATTAACTTGTTCTTACCATTGCATGTTGACAGCACAAAAAAAATCACAACTGCGCTATAGCCTGTTATCCCTTAGACATCTGCTGTACAAATTTGAAACAAGAAGTAAAACAGGAAATTACTTCAAAAATTTAGACAGGTTTGTGGTCCTCACCACTTACCAGGTATTTTTACTGAGATGATGCAAAACACAGAAGCAACTCTTTAGCCCAAGTGTTAAGTTCTTATAGGAATTCTCACTGAAGTGTAGAGGAGCCTGCTGTTGTTTTCAGTGACACCTTCCATAAGCTATGGTCGAATATTTGCCCAGCAGCACCCAGAAGTAAGATCTGCAGAAAAAAAAACCTGGTGTTCACCCCCAAAGTTCTAAAAAACGCCCTATTTTATATATATATATATATACACATACATATATATATATAAAAAATTCTGTATATATATATATATAAAAAATTCTGTATATATATATAAAGTTAAAAGCCCTAGCTTGGGCTGGGAACACCTTGTAACCTTGAATTCTACTTAAGTCACATTAAGGTGTAACAGAGGTGCAGGGGTTTAGAGGAAATGTAAGTGAAGAAATAAAAGTGCTTCGATTACTTTTGGATGGCACCAAGCAGGTCTTTTCCTTCCTCACTCAGCTGATTTGGTGGTTTTCTGCTGGCAGTGTAGGGGCTAGGGCCTCTTGTCTCATTGTGGCTCCTCAGGTGGAGACCTTGAGCTGTGGCACCCTGTGACAGCTTTGACTGGCACTGAACTGCTTTGGTCTTTCATCTTTTCTTCCCTCCTGTAATAGTAAGCGTACTGGCTGTTCCCATGGAAAACATGCTTCGCCCTTGTGTGTGTGTGTAAACATGCTCCTCTGTTGGGCTAAGAGTTGTCCTGGATACTAGAAGAGTTCCTAACAATTCTTTTTTTTCCATTGGTACATGGAATTGTGCCCTCAGACACCTTCTCTGGCCAATCCTTCATTTCTTACAGTCAGCAAGATGTCTTTCATAAGATCTATGATTCTGTATTAGTCTAAACATTAAAATAAAAAACCTGTATCAGAGCTGAAGGATAGAGGGGATGATTGGAAGGATGGCATCAGTGATAGGTGAAGTAGGTAGAATTATAGAATTATAGAACTGTTCGGGTTGGAAGAAACCTTTGAAGATCATCTAGTGCAAACGCCCCTGCTGCAGGCAGGGACATCTTTCACTAGATCAGGTTGCTCAAAGCCCCGTCGAACCTGACCCTAAACACTGCAGAAAGGGTTTGTTACACTGGCAGGGGAAAGGGAGAAACTTCCCCTCCTGTTACATGCATCAGCAAATGACCCAACTAGCACCTAACATCAGGTTTTTAACTGCTAACCCATGGATTCAGGATACCACAATGTGATTCTCACCAAAAGGCGTTTATCGCAAGCAGAAAGGGGCCTCATTCAGTATGGCTGTCTCCAGCAGCAGGTGACCATAGTCCTCTCTTTCCCAGCTGAATGAATTACAGAACAGATGGAGTTCATCTGAAGGTTTATACCTGAGTAATGGGATGCTCTACCTGGACAACGTATTCAATATTTTTCATAGTATTTATTTAAACACTGGTGTTTCAGTTAGTGCTCAGGAGCCCCAGGCCTGGGCCTGCACTAGTTCACAAGAGAATGGAAGGGTAACGCCTGCTTGTCACAGAGTTCACAATGTCTTTCAAATGAAAAGATGAACCTTCAGTGTCTTCCTAATTACAACAGGAGCTAACAGCAAGCTTTTCTTTGAAAGGCATTTCTTGGGGAATTGTCACAAAAGAAATTATAGTGAAAGACGCTTGATTTTCTCCGATCCACTGGAAACGTTACCACAGTTAT
Organism: Phalacrocorax aristotelis; assembly: GCF_949628215.1. NCBI lineage: Eukaryota > Metazoa > Chordata > Aves > Suliformes > Phalacrocoracidae > Phalacrocorax > Phalacrocorax aristotelis. The sequence continues at coordinate 69,219,258 of NC_134280.1, forward strand.
ACACCTTTCCATTTTCACTTCCCACCTTTCTGCTCCACAGATTTCTCATGGCACTCTTCACCTCCTCATTTCTTAGCGTGTAGATGAGTGGGTTCAGCATGGGCGTGATGACAGTGTAAAACAGCGCCGCGCTCTTGTCCTCCGACAGATTGCTGGATGGACGTATGTAGACGAATGTGCACGGCCCGAAGAACAGAATCACCACAGTGATGTGGGACCCACAGGTGGAGAGGGCCTTGTGCCACCCTTCGGATGTTTGACTTTTCAAGGAAACCAGGATGACAACGTAGGACATGACCAGGATAAAGAAACAGCTCAACGTTATCATTCCGCTGTTGGCAACAACAATGATACCTACAGCATAGGTGTCGGTACAGGCCAGTTGTAGTAGGGGGTGGACATCACAGAAGTAGTGGTCAATTTTGTTAGGGCCACAGAAGGGGAGCTGAGTGGTTAGAAGAGTCTGCACTATGGAGTGCACGAAGCCTCCTACCCATGAGCCGATCACCATCCGGCCACACACCCGCCTGGTCATGAGGGTGGTGTAGTGGAGAGGTCTGCAGATGGCAATGTAGCGATCGTAGGCCATCACTGTGAGGATGAAGATCTCTGTGCAGCCAAAGAAATGTACCCCAAACAGCTGTGCTATGCAACCCACAAAGGAGATGGTTTTATTTTCAACAAGGGAGTCGGCAATCATTTTGGGAACTGTGACAGAAGAGTAACAGATATCTACAAAGGACAAGTAGCAGAGGAAGAAATACATGGGAGAGTTCAGGCGTTGGCTGCTAATTACAGTGATAACAATGAGCAGATTTCCTGCTACAATAATCATATAGAAGAACAGAGACATCACAAAAAATATTTTCTGCACCCCTTGGTTCTCTGAGAGTCCCAGAAGAACAAATTCCTTCACGCTGCTTGCATTCTCCATGTTAATCAGTTGGGCAGCAATAGGCAATGTACAGCCTAGGCACATGGAATAATAAAGACAAATGATTCATCAGGTGTGTTTGTTATTAATAATGAATTATTTATCAGAAGTGCATACAGACTAAGAAATATATAGGATTAGTATTAAGTTTATGAAGTGGGTTTTTTGTTGGTTTTTTTCTTCCCCCGCCCCCATGTCATTTAATTCTCCTTTCATGAGATTTCAGCCATGGCTGTTACTGCACTGAGGCAGGTGCACTTTGTGATACATTCCTCCGTCCTGGTCCTCCAGGATTTTGAAGGACTGGATCTATGGCTGGTGTGCTACAGACAAGGCCAGAGTGTTCACCTTGAGTGCTACAGTGGCTACAGGTGTTTAATAGCATGTTGCCCTCAGTGTAGACCAAGTCCATGAAAACAATCTTTCTAAAAACAGTGCCTTTAAGAACACCTGGAAATATTCCTTTGAATGCTTATTTATTTTCTAAGTAAAAATGATCTTTGATTTGTTTTTCGGAGGGGAAATGAAACCACCCAGAGACAAAAAAAATCTCTTGTGTATATACATTTTGAAACATAGATTTGCAGCTTCCTGGGCTGAACAATGAGTTCTGGGGAAGTTATCTATCATGGTGTAAACAGCAAACAATTTCACATGTGACTTGCTCTAGCATTTAGCTTATAGAAGATAAAAAAGCGCTAAATGTCAGCAGTGTTCTTTTGAGAGGAAGGAAGAATGAAGGGATGTTTTCAGATCATCTTCCCCAGCATTGTAGGAATTTTACTTTATTCTGATTTGTGATACACTCCAGGGGATATTCTCAAGGGTTAATTTCTGTTTAGTGACGGCAGCCTAGCTGGTGGTTAAAGTCTCTCTCTAGGCAGAACAGCTAAACTAAGGTCCTTTACAGAACTTTTTCCATTGACTAGGAGGAGCCCAAGTAAATTAACATCATCAGGGTAAAGTTATCTTCAGAGAATAATCCTTTTTGTCCCCTGAAAGTAGCTCAGGGCTTTCCATAACGCCATCCCCACCCCCCTACCACCACACCACCACCCCCTGTTTTGGCTGGGGGGGTTTGTGCCGTGCCTGAACTCCTTATCTCTAGGCATTTCTACACCTCTACAGTTTCTCTTTCCAGACCTGGTCATGTTCCAGTGTGAATGTGGGGCTTCTTTGCTTTGGCCTGTTCCAGCTATAGCACCCAAGGCAGTACGTGTCACTAGTAAATAAATAACCTACATCTTTAAAAAGACTCAGTCCTTAACAGTACTAACTTGCCATTATGCACCCAGATATCAGAGTTCCTTTGGTCAAAGAAGCCTGGAAACCACTAGATTAAACTCTTTACAGAGTTTAACCAAAAATAGGCATCTCTTGGAAACAAATTATCAGCTGTATGGGATTCATCCTAGTACCAAAACATCCCCAGTCAACCGCTTTTAAAAATCACCATCACAAGTCCTGCCCAATGAAAACAGAAACATTTCTCCCTGTTCGTGCAGGTGATCAGAGCAGATCTGTGAAATATTTCAGTTAATTCAAACTATCTGGCACCTATCTAAAATTACAGCAAAATCAGGAACTCTTGTGCAGGCAAAAGCTGATCAAGCATCCACAGGAAACACTGAAACGGAGAAAAACCAAAATTGCTCTCAAACCCACAAAGTAAAGCCTAGAGAGGAAGTTGGGAAAGTTGGGGACTTCTCCTGAGCTTACAACTGTACTAACAGTAGGTAAAAGATATTCAAGGAGGGTAAAATTTACATGGATAATTTCTTTTCTGATATATCTCCAAGGAAAAAAGATCAATAAGAAAATTGTGATACCGATTTCCACCTAGTCTTACCAAGTTGTGATCCTTTCCACCCCTCCTCTTACCATTGAGCACTGACACAGTTTTCTGCGGGGAAAAAAAAAGGACAAAATGGGTAAGTATTTATGGCTGTGGGGAAGCCAGTGGAAGAGAAACTGCCAGGCTCCATCTAGACCAGAGCAGAACTGGAAGGAAGCCCCACCAGTCTCCGTGTCATGTTTAGGCAATCAGTGCTTCAGAAATGAATGACCGAGAGATAAAGGATCAAGGAAACTATACTCCTGAATAACGGGGGCTGGGAAACTCCTAAGCTAAAACAAAGTGTATATTTGTGAAAGGATTATAAAGATATGACCCATTCACAGCAGGCAGCTTTACTGGCTTTACTGTGCGTCCCTCTTGGTAAGGCCCCTGTCGCCACCACCAAATTGCATTTTACAATATATTCATCTGCCTCATTCCATCTCATTCACTTACGTCACGTAAGCACCTATATCCGAGCCAGTCATATGCACTATTTTTCTGCCTTTGCAGGGCAATTCGTGACGAGCCTAAGGTGTCTGCTTAAAGATGTGATGAGTTACATCTGGAGGTGCCTATTACTTTCTGTTGACTCTGAGAGGGTGACTGGAACGACTAATTTGGTTGAAGATTCCCACAAGTTACTTCTTACCTCTAAAAGTATCATTGCAGGGAGAGACTAGACATATATGGTATAATGCAATCGACTGCAAAATAAAATAAATACAATGCGGACAGCTTCAAAAAGGATGAGGAATTGCACAATCTCCTTATTGCAAGCATTTTTCCCTAAACTCTCAGGTGGTTAATAGGAAACAAAATAACCTGCTCTGGGACTACAGAACTAGCTCTGTGCATGGTTTCAGCCAAAGATAGCCACAGACAGGTGATCACTTGAATGAAAAATTCTTTTTGCATTTTCACATTTGTTCAAGAAGAAGGGAAGCAAAAGAGCAAGGGAAATCAGAAGAAAAGAAGAAAGGAAACAAAAAAAAAAAAAGAAAAAAAAATCCAGAGAACCTGGAAAACTTACCTCCTCTGTGTTTGGGGATTTAATTTTTTGTGTGAGGGCTGTATGATTTTATCTCCTCAACACCTGCCTTCCCTGGTAGGAATGTGTTAGAGCACAGACTCTTTAAGGAACATAGAACGGCTTCTGGAAAGCTTCCAACACTTGCTTAGGAGGTGCCTTTTACTGTATAATGCCATCTAATTTGATTTCTTGCTTTTCTGTATCTTGGTATCTTCTGCCTGTGTGAGAACTGCTTTGATGGGCTGTCTGGATAGCGTGGCCGGGCCTGCGTGCACTGAATGATGCATTCACAACCCAGCAGCAGAAAGAAGGCTGAGAAGAAAACAGTTTAAGTAGCAGTCTTTAACCCTCTCCAAGGAAATCTCCCACCTGAAGGGCTCTTGGGGCTGGAAGCGGGAGGCGTGGAGGCTTAGCAAAGGGAAGGTGTGAAAAGAAGGAGCAAAGGAGGAGAACTTAATTCTGTTCTGACTGAAAAGTTTAAGCAAACACAGTTTAAAGAAATAGCCATCAGTCAGTGATAACAATATTATGGAGGCATTTCAGGATTTCTCCAGTAGAAATAACAGCCAATGGATTACCTGAATATCAAACTGGACAAGCATGTGCAGTGACATAGTCCTGTTAACACTTTCCAGAGTCCTTCATTAAGCCATGCTTTATGGTTTTCCCAAGTGTAGGGGCCTATTAGATCCACTGCTTTGGCTTTGTAGCATTGTGAGTAATAAAACAGTGCTTTTAAATCTTTGTGTATTCCAAAAAGAAAACACATGGAACACAAATTTTGGTTAAAAAAAAAGATCAGAGAGTTTTCTAGTAGTAAGGAGAGAGGTGCCATGCTCTGGGGATTGTAAAGAGTTACCTGTCACAATAGTCTTTTAAAGGACAGGTTAGGCACGCTTCTTTCAGTAGTGGTTTTGATTAAGTTAAGTTTTCACAGAGACAGAAGACGGCCTCCAGGGTTACCCCTGATGACCCTTCAATTTCTATTTTGCATGAAATTTCATCACTGGCAACCCAGTGAGTAAGGCCTCTTGCAAGAAGTTGCATGTTTTAGCAAAGGTCAGCGAGTTACAAAGTAGAAAAAATCCTTTTACAAATGGGGAAAGCAAGAGTGGAAGTCAGCTCTTTTTTGCTTATGAAAGTCAGCTGGGTTGAGTTTTTGTCACTCTAGGCTTTCCTATGGAAAGAAATACATCTCTCCAGAAACTGATTCACCTAATCTTCCTCAGACCTGATTTTAGGATGGCATTAGATCTGAAATAGATGTCTAGATTTTGAACAAAATTACTTAGGGCAGGCAAAGGCTGCATCCAAAGAGTAACAGTCAATGGCTTAATGTCCAATTAGAAACCAGCAACAAGTGGTGTCCCTCAAGGTCCATACTGGGACCAGTACTGTTTAATGTCTTCATCGATGACATAGACAGTGGGATCAAGTGCACCCTCTGCAAGTTTGCCAATGACACCAAGCTGAGTGGTGCGGTTGATAAGCTTGAGGGAAGGGATGCCATCCAGAGGGACCTCGACAGGCTCGAGGAGTAGGCCCATGAGAACCTCACAAAGTTCAGCAAGGCCAAGTGCAAGGTCCTGCGCCTGGGTTAGGGAAATCCCCAGTATCAGTAGAGACTGGAGGATGAAGGGAATGACAGCAGCCCGGCAGACAAGGACCTGGGGGTACTGGTGGATGAAAAATTAAACATGAGCTGGCAATGTGTGCTTGCAGCCCAGAAGGCCAATCATATCCCAGGCTCCATAAAAAGAAGTGTGGCCAGCAGGTCGAGGGAGGTGATTCTCCCCCTCTGCTCCACTCTCGTGAGACCCCACCTGGAGTACCGCATCCAGCTCTGGGGTCCTCAGTACGAGACAGGTATGGACCTGTTGGAGCAGGTCCAGAGGAGGGACATGAAAACAATCTAAGGGCTGCTTTGAAGAAAGGCTGAGAGACTTCAGCCTGAAGAAGAGAAAATTCCTCAAGACCTTCTCATGGCCTTTCAATATATAAAGAGGGCTCATAAGAGAGAGACAGGCTTTTCAACAAGGCTTGTAGTGACAGGACAAGGGGCAACAATTTTAAACTGAAAGAGAGTAGATCTAGATTGTAGACGAGGAAGGCCGTTGAGGGTGGTGAGGCACTGGAACAAGTTGCTCAGAGAAGCTGTGGATGCCACATCATTGGCAGTGTTCAAGGCCAGGTTGGACTGGGCTTTGAGCAACCTGGTCTAATGAAAGGTGGATGTCCCTTTCCATGACAGGGCGGTTGGACTAGATGATCTTTAAGGGTTCCTTCCGACTCAAACCACGCTATGATTCTGTGCAATCTTGCTGTGAAGAAGAGCTTCATCTTTCTTAACTTAAAACTTCTGCAGCCAAAGGTGAACCTATGAAATGAAATGCTATAAAGCAAACAGATATGCCAATTCATGCATCAGTTCAACTCAAATTCATCACTGCTCTGGAGTCTACTGTGTATTTTTAGCTTCTGACTTTTGGGTGTTAAGAAATAGTTTCAGCCACTGCCCATTACTTTATTTTGTTGACATTTCTTGATATTTAGAACAACCCAATAACAATCAAGGTTATGTAACCATCTCCCAACACAGAATGCCAGAGATCCATGCAGTGAAAATGGAAATCCTCAAGTTAATGAGGAGGTTAAATGCTGCTCTGAGTGCAAATAGTCCTCCTACTTAACTATAATCTTACACTGTAGCCTGGAGTCCTGGCCAGGTTAATAGGGGTTAACAATAGTCACTATAGGAAACATAGTATTGGGTAAGAAAGTAAAAAGAGTCTTACAGTCTTTGGGAAAGGAAGAGGAACAACAAATGACAGAAGAAGCTCAAGATGAACCATCGGCTATCTGGCCTGCTAACATAATTTGGGCCAAATCTGGCAGTTCCCGGACCCACTGACACACATGGCAGCAATTCAGCTAGCATCATACTCACTGCTTTTGTTTCCCTAGCCAAATGGACTAGCAGAAGTGACTTAATGCACAAGCCCATATCAAGAGTTGCTGGTACCTCCTGTTGCAAAATAATTCCCTTTAAGGATGTGCTTACTCACAGGAAAGGAGAGATGTGTTTTCTCTGTTTTCACTCCACTTACTTTGGCACGTGGATCTGGACACCACGGTGGTGGTAGCTCATGCACATGGAGGGACTGTGCATGGTGAGAAGATGAGTGAGGTGGTGTGGGTGGGTAGTGAATGCTGGCAGGGGGCTGTCGTGATAGAGACATGAGGTGGTGCAGATGTGTGAATCTGAGGGTGGGCAGGGTGGGACTGAGGCACTGTTTGGGGGGAAGTTGTGAAACTGGAAGTGGAAAGCATGAGGCTGGAGGCTGTCTTGAGGGATTTTGTGAAATCGGAAGTACCTGAGGTGTGGTGAAGGACTGCGCTGAGCGATGGTATGAAGTGGCAGGTAATACTGTGGGGTGTAAAGGTGCATTAACAGAGCTCAGGACATCAGAAGCAGGCATTGTGTATTGAAGGCAGCACAAACAGGTTGTGCAATTGTAGCTGCTGAGGTGTGGTAAGGCTATGGTGTTTGGGTGGGCCTTCCTCCAGGAGCAGCTGCGTGGAGCGGTAGGGACTACGTAGGGAAGTAACTTGTGTTGGGAGAGACTACAGGTCAGAAGAGGACACTCTGTGGTGGTGAGTGTGTTAAGGCCAGTTTGGCAGGGACAATAGGCCCTTGGGGAATGAGAAGTTGTACTGAGGGAGGTTGTGAAACCATCAGCAGGCGTTGTGGATGAGGACTGACAATTTCTCAATCTATATGACCCTGAGCAGCAGTGAGGCATCTTGTTCAAGGACCATGAAACTAGAGCATCTCAGGGACACGAGTAGGAAACAAAGCATCAGTGCAAGAGGCAAGGTATAATTTTGGACAGACAGTTCTTGCTTTCTTTGTAATGTAAGACTGGCTGAAAAAGGCAGAGGTAGTAAAAAACCATTTCTAGAGCTATGACTGTGACAGATTTTGTACAAAGAGGGAAGGGGGAAGTGGTTACAATCTAAGTGACCACACACAACAAACTATATATTTCCCCAAGGCAGTGTTTGGTTGGCTGTCAGATGTCACGTTGAAAAGATCGTGGCTTTCAAAATAGTGTCTAACTAGCCCAGCAATGCAGTATGACACAAGGATTTTATCTCGACCATATGCCACAGAATTCAGGTGACAGTTTTACCCAGCAGATCCATACCAGGCAGCTGCTGCAAATCAATCACTGAAATTCCAAGGAACCCACAAAAAGGTAAGAAATTCCTAGAAGGTATCTTTGCTATTGCACTCTGTCTAATGCTTCCTGTCATGCTTTTGGAGACATGGTGAGGGGAAGGGAGGAGGAAAAAAATGGAGGAAAGGAGATCAAACGTTTTCCTTTCCTGGTGGTTAGAAATTGGCTATAGGTAAGCAATTGTCCTGATTATTTTCAAAATAAGGAGAGCTTCGTTCTGGGGACCCTTTTCCACGAACAAGTGCTATTGAATTGCTCTAAATACACCTCTGTAATACAAGACACCATTATTCAGAGACCTAGCATTAGCAGTTTTGGTCTTAAACGATCGCTTAAGATTAGCCAAGAAAATACAACATCATAACTTTGTGTCCATAGTCTAAAATATCTTCGTGGTGTCAAGGTTGTTCAGACTGACATCTGCCACAAGAACTACATGATATTCAGCATGCAAACCATGGGAAGGATATTTAATCTCAAGAGAGAAAAAAAACCACCTAGGCTCAGTCTGCTGCTGTTTGATGCAAGCTTTCATTAACTGGTTTCGTTAAGGAAGTAAACTCACATCTTGAATGTATCATGGAGACAACAAATCAGTCTTTCCAAGGTCATACAATAAATATATGAGAACTGTGAGTGACTTTTTCAGTATTCTTTTCCATGGATAGAAGTCAGAGAAGGATTCCTTCACTTCCACCTCAGTGGAAGGCAAAATTATTGATGTTTTGCCATTTATCCACAGGGCTTCCATTACAGCCGTATCTGTACCTGGCAGTCTTTATGCATAAATAACCAAAGGCACAGGGCCATGTCATGTATGACTAGGAAATACATGGGACAAGCTTAAGGCAGACAGCTAATCACCTGGCATTCCCTGAAAGTCCAGTAGAGGGAGACACAATTCTGTAGGGTGGCGTCAATTGCCTTCTGGAGATGACTGCAGCAGGGAGGTAGAATAGTCGCTTTCCTAAAATGGGCACTGGGTCAGAAGGCTGGAATGGGCTTAGACGGAGCTTAAGCAACACTCATTGTTGCTCAAACATTCATCTTCAGCGAGGAGGTAGCCTTGCTAGTGATGTTGGTCAACATGCTGCTCTCCTCAGATAAGGAAAGAAGGTGAGATTGAACTCAGGGATGTTCCTGTTGTGAAACTGTGCTACAACAGAGATTCTGTGCATTCTGAAGGAGGTGATGGTTATTGTTTTCTGTAGTCTCTTTCAGTATGTGTTAAAATTCTTTCTTCAGAGGCCACTGGTCTCTAAAGTCTTAATTTTAGAAGGACTTGTGGTCCCATAACAGCTGAGAGTGGAATCACCCAGCTTCCTACGTAAGAGAATGGTGAAGTGCCAGAAGTTCCCTGGCTTCAGTCAACCCTAAAGATTTCATATCCAACAAGCCCTGGTGAAATTAAGGGTGGAATTCAACTCAGCAAACTTCAGCTGTCCACACACTAATCCCCTCTCTGAAGCTGGCACTTTGCAATGTATCTGCAGTCAGCAAAGTCAGGCAGGTGACCGCAGACCTACCTAAGACAGCTATCTTAGGATAAAATACATTGCCGTTGGAGGTGCTCATAAATCTCCCTTAATTCAAATGGCAGCTTTAAAGGCAATGTTAAATGAGATGTTTGCATTTTTAATGGTGAAAGGCAGGTTTAATGGTCCCAGCTGGATTCCCAACCGAGCACTGCTGGCGTACGTGCCTTCCATGGACTAAAGCGGCAAGATTGTCTCCGCTGCTCCAGGCCATCAGGCAGGCAAGGAAATAACCTGCATCATGCATTTCTCTTGCCTATCTCCATGCAGCACTGAAGACAGTGTGTCTGGGGTGCTGAGATGAAACAATAATGATTCAAGCTGTCACATTTTCTGTGTTTATGGAAGTCTGTCTCCATGTATGCTGCAGCATTTTACAAAGACAGAACAGAATATTCACACTGGTTAGACTGTTCAATGATTCATATCTTCCTAGATCTCCCCGTTTTGACTTGTTCCTCTCTTCTTTTTGACTATCTCCTGCTATCTTTCAAGACACTTCTCAGCCTTCCCACGTCAAGATTAATAGCTGGTAGGGAGAGAGGGAAAGTGTGTCGCTGTTTGCCAGATTAAAAAAAAAGGTATGAAATCTGTTTTTTGACTGGTTTTTTTTTTTTTCCAAGATTCTCATTTGGATCACAAGATCATGGGGGAAGAAGCACGGTGAACTGCCTCAGGGAACGGGGTGAAATAATTATTTGAGCCGTAATTCCAATGTCCTGTGCGGGTCAGACATTGTGTCCCAAATACGGTCCTTAAAGTTTCTCTCCACAAAGGAAGTTATTAAGGGCTGACTCTGTCCAACTGAAATGTTTATTGTCTGCACATAGGGCTCAGGAGAACAACCCAACAACATTAAACTGCAGTTTATTAAAATAGAAATCAGTCATCAACGTAAAAAACTACCAGCTGTTTTGTGTAATCTCTACCATGTTTTCTGGGCATATACATAGGACAAAACCCAATCAGCTTTCATGCTGATCAAACTTGTATGCTGATTGCCTAGAACTTTCACACACTTTTGACAAGATTTGTATCATCTAATGCCAGCCACATGAAGCACAATTATACCAGAGTTGATAACACTGGGTTCTCTTTTTATTCCCACAAGAAAAAGTGGTACTTGTCAGACATGATTAACCTGAGCTATTGTTGCTTTTTTAAGATATTTGTTTCTGAAAACTGACTGCAAAAAGGACCCCCAAGAAATGAATTTTTAAAAGGGAGAAATACACTGCCATCTAACTTCTCCTACATGTCGTGTAGAATTTAGCCTTAGGTACAGTGCTTTGAACAACACTCTGTGCTGAGTCCAAACATAGCAATCCCTCCATAAATCAAGCTCTGGCTACAAAGAGCTGGAACAAATCCAGAAAAACCACCAGGTCACTAAGAGGGAGAGTCACGCTGCAGTTACCACCTCTCTCCTTTCTGCTTACAGGTCTGTCTGAAATCACTCATTATGAGCATTTCAGCTACATCAACCTTCCTTCCAACTGCAACCAGTCACACTCATGGGACTAATCAGAGTGGGACTGTGGGAAAGATAGAGCCATCGTATGGCGTCCTCAAGTTCATGGAGAGCTTCTGCCTCATCAGCGCTGCCTGTGGCATGGTGGGAAACGGCATGGTCCTATGGTACCTTGGCTTCCGCATCCGGAGAAACCACTTCACCGTCTACATCCTGAACCTGGCTGCTGCCGACTTTGGCTATCTCCTCTGCATCGCCATTGAGACGATTCAGTACCTGATGCAGTTCAACGTGGGCGTGCAGTTTGGGATATTCCTCTTCCTGGACCTTTTCATGTATGGGACCGGCTTGTACCTCCTGACAGCCATCAGCATTGAGAGGTGCCTGTCCGTCCTGTGTCCAGTCTGGTGCCGAAGCCACCGCCCAAAGCTCCTGTCTGGCACCATCTCTGGCCTGCTCTGGGGTCTCTCCCTGCTGCTGAACTCACTCGGGTACTTTTTATGTACCGTCCGTCCCTCTGCCAGGAACTGCCAGGCCCTGCTCATCACCATTGGAGCCTTGGACTTCATCTTCTGCACGCCCCTCATGCTGCTCTTCAGCCTAACCCTCTTCCTGAGAGTCAAGTGCGGCTCCCAACACCTCCGAACAGGCAGGCTCTTCACCGTCATCATGCTCACCGTCCTCTTCTTCCTCATTTTCGCTGTGCCTCTCAGCATCCTGATCCTCCTTGACTTCTTGGGCTACAAGTTTCTCTACTCCCCGGAGATCGGCTTTGTGCTGTCCTGTGTGAACAGCAGTCTCAACCCTGTCATTTACTTCCTTGTGGGCAGCTACAGGGATCGGAGAATCAAGTTCACCCTCAGGCTGGCATTCCAGAGGGCCTTTGAAGATTCGGCAGATGACAAAGATGAACGCGAAACCCGTGACACCACAATAACTATGTCCTCCTAATACCCTGCTGTTCCTAACATAGTAACATTGGTCTGGAACTGGGGGCCAATAGTTTATAGAATGGAAGAACTCTGAGGTATTGGGGAATGTTCATCTCACCTCACCTCCAGTATCTTCATTGTAGATCTCTAGCTAGTTATTTTAAGCTCCACCTGTTGTTAGTGGAACCACACAAGCATCTTGACCACAGAATTTATGTGACCTTTATTAGGAAGACGTTGAAAGTGCCTATTTCTTTTCAGTGGCCATTAAATGATTTCAATTTGATAAGGTGAAATGTCTTTGTGTCTGCATTTCAGCAAAGGAATCCCACTCAGAATTTGCAGCTCGCTCAATAAATCTCGGTCTTTCAGAGCATGAATTCATAAATTCTCAGTCACTTCAGGTCTCTGAAGATGAGATGGGCACCAATCCTCCTCCTGTTGAAATCAGCCACAAAATTCCTGGAAGGAGAGTCTAGCTATCTCACTTAATTTTAAATACCTGTATCTCAGCAACTCATGCAACCTTTTGCGGCTCACAGAGTGCACAATCCTTTGCTTCCTAATGTGAGCATTTCAAACAGTGAAATCATTCATGCCCCAGAAGTCCCTTTCTTCTATCAACTCGGGAGGTTTCCATACCATAGAGTTGTGATGTAGTAGAAGAGGGCTCCAACCCCTACCAACTTGCCTTACAACTTTACGCACTGAGTTGGATGCTCCTTTTCCTGTGTTTCAAAGAAACACAGGGCTGGAGTTGCATATTATTTTAGCTTCTTCCAGCCCAGGACAGAGTATCTGCATCTATCTACAGCACGCATTGGGTTGTTATTTCTTCCTTTGAGAAAGACGGATGAGAAGAACCCATGGCTTCCAACATCTCCTCTACCAACAAAAATAAATTCAAGGATAGGGAAAAAATAGGAAACAGAAGAAAGGAAAAGATATATAATTTACAAAAAATAATTCTCTAGACCCAATCCTTGAGGTAGATGATGTTATTATTTGAAGTGTTGTACTATCAGACTACATAACATTTGCTCTTTTAACCTAAATTGATAGAAAAGGGCAACACAGGTAATTTTGTTTGAGAAACCTTACAGATTTCCTCTTCGTGCCTTCATCTGCAAATATTTTCCTAAAGGGAAGCTCCATTCTTCTATTGTCTGTCATGTTTTTAGTGTTCATTTGTCTTTTTATTAATTTTGAAATGCACCACTTAAAAAAATAGTGGTTCACCTTAATGTCTGTAGTTGCTTTTTGCTTCCTGTTTACAGCTTCTGAAAGCTGAAATTTGAGTTCCATTTCTACTATTCTTTAATTTTTAATGCTGTCGTTCTGCAACATACATATAGTTGATCCAGATTAGATCTATGTAAACAATTACTTTCAGTAAGGTTTTTTTTTTCTTCTAACTTCTACTGCTGAGGGGAAGAGAGCATCCATTTATCAGAAAACATGTTAAAAATGTTTTCCTTTTAATATCTGTAATGATTTTATCATTGGGAGAACCGAAACATTTCCATTATTACTGAAAAAGTCAAAAGCTTTTTTTAAAAGGAAAACAAATTGCATTTAAAAACATTATTGTGCTCAGAAGCAGCTGTCAGCTGATAAAAACATACAGAATATAAACCATTAAAACTTTCCATCCTGACAGTTTGCCCTTAAACATACCCGTCATGAAGACACGCGGCATTTCATGTGAATGCATTTTACACGTCACATTAATGTGAATACTTTACATCCAACCTCAGACATTTAAAAGGTGAAGCCTGCATATAAACCACCATCATAGATGACCTCAATCATTCATGGTAAAAGACAAACGTTCTCAGGGGTGGCATCTGCCAGATATTTGCAATGTATCTCCTGTGGTCCAAAAGAAGCCTGTGACCGGATCTGCAAAGAGATGGGGTTCATTTGCAGGCTTTTCCACCCTGAACTAACACCAAGATAGTCAGCCCAGCCTGCCATGGAGAAAGTCCTCAGCTTCTGAACTAAGTTTGTCCTCTGAATTGCTTGGTATCTCTCTGGAAGGATGTCAGGACATCCCAAAGATCAGCGGTCACACATGAGAAGGGTACATTCCTCAGGGGCCACCAGCACCCTGAAAAAAACGGCTTTTCTGCTTCCCTGAGGAGAGCTGGAAGGAGACAAGCAGCCCAGGCTGTAGGTGTTGGGTGTGCTCCTCAACATGGTCCATGTGCCAGCGGCATGCATTGCCCACGAGGGCTGGTGTCACCTATTCCCCAAGGACAGCACACCTAACTCCACTCCTCTAAGGAGTCCCTGGACACCAGAGCCTGCAACAATCATTATTTTCTCATTGATTTGAGCAGAAGGCACACATGTTACAGTTGGAGTTTCTGTGGTGCAGTTAAGGCCTGGAGGAAGGGATCTGTATGGGCATGTGGACACTTCAGAGTGGCCCAGTTTCCACCACATGCAGGAGAGTGAAAGGCTTGCCAGTGTCTTGATTTGGTTCCCTTTCCCAAGCCTCTGTCCCCCAGTAGTGATCCCTACCCTCCCCTTCAAGCAGCTGCCCCATTCTCTGTTCCAAGGGCTTCTACAACAACCAGCCCACTTCTCTCCCTCACCCCAGCCTATCTCACACGCACCTCAAAGGAGCAGCCTTCCCCCTGCAGCCCTCCCCAGCATCATCTGCCAAATTCCTTCTTTTGCACCTTTCAGGGACATGTGGTTTCTTTGCCACCGGAAGGAAGGGGCTGGAGCTAGTAAGCAAAGGCTGCATCCTCTTTGAAAGGGGAGAGTCAGGGTCAGCTAACTGGGGGCAGAAGGAGGGGAAAGCACCCCTGGACAGCTATTTTTGGTGGTGTTAGGTGTTGCACCAGCTCATAGCCGGGTGGTGCCTTACAACCCACAGAGTAACTTGGGATCAGGCACAAAGAAGAGCAGAGGAGGTACAACAGTGCAAACAGGCTTTGGCAGGCCTTGCTGGTGAGAGCTGGGAGACATTAGAGAAAGCCCACTTTAGGCTCTGAAGGTTGTCTGCTTTAAAAAACTTAACTGTCGGAAACATAGTCACCTGTTCCCACCCAGGCCAGAAAAAGACAATGCGTCAAAGCAAGCGTCCATAGGCACGGAACTGTAGATAAAAGACTCTGTCTGATCCTAAGCTCTGTTTAATTTGAACTAAGAGAGGTGACAAACTCAGGTAATCGCAGCATCACTAAATTTTTTAAGGTCTGCTCAAAGGCAACTCCTGACTGCAGAGGCGGAGAAGGATCCTTGCTTCTTCACAGCGTGACACCTGAAGACCGAGGGATGTCTGTCCTCCTGGAGCCAACACCAGTTCATTTCAAAATTTGCACAGCCGTGTTATTGAAAGTCCTTTCCTCCTGTCCATTCTATGAGTGGCACACGGCAAGTTTAATTTGCTGTTTGCAGTATTTCTGTTAATTGCTATGAATAAATTGCTGTGTTTACTATCCTTCTAAAGTCCTCTTTAGCTCAGTCTTTTAAAATACTCTGTTCCTCTGGGGTCAGGGGTCAGCAATGAGTCACCAAGGAGCTGTAAGAGTCCTGTGCACTTTAGAGAGGCTCCACCTACCAGTGGAAGAAATAGGCATCTTTTTACACATACTGTGAAAGAAAGGCTCAGAAGCATTCTGGGGCGGAAAGTAAGGGCTGATCATGCCCAGAAAAGACTACTGATGCCTAGCACTCAGGGGATGAAGGCCTCATTGTCTGGTCTGTCTCCCTCACCCCTGGCACATTGGACAAGCCATTTTGCTTCTTGGGGTCTTGGCAGGATTTGGGATATGACATTGCACAGGAAGTGAATTTTGAAGGAAACATTGGGAAAAGGGGTACTGTCCCTCAGACTGATCCAATCCAAACCAAGTCTGATTTTCCAGGAAAGACAAAATGAAGTAGAATACCATTCCTCTGAGAACTTTCCACAATCTCTACTAACCACTCATTCCTACATCCCTAGCATAACAGCATTTGGCCCCAGTACAAATGCACAAAGAGCCTTTCACAGATGCAATATCCCAGACTGTTGCCAGCAGTAGAAACCCTGGCAGGTAATTTTCTCCCCACCTACTGCAGAGGCAACTAGAGAAGTGGAGCAGAAATGTGAAATTGCCTCACAACATAAAAGAAACCCATTCTCATCTCCTGCTGGCTTCACCCCGTCCTCTGCACAGCGAAAACGCTCCTTCCTGACAGCACCTGCTTCGTTACATCACAGAAGACACAGACAGAATCTGCAGGCTGAAACATCTTCCCCATCTTTTCCACAGAAAGTGTTAACCAGAAGATCTGATGGGTTAAACTAGAAACCAAGAGAAAAGCACTCTAGAGCTACTGCCAGATCCCAGCTTCTCCGAGAGCTCAGTTCCGCTGCACAGGGGCAGAAGGTAAGCATTTGAGGACTGGGTTCAGAAATACCTCACCATCCACACATTTTGCAGTGTTCTTTGGCTCTGCTGTGCCATTTTCCTGTTGTCTCTCATAGGCACACACTCACACATGGTCACTGTGTAGTGTCATGCCCTCCAAATCTCCTACTGCTCTGTAAGTAGCAATGTTTTCCTCTGCTTTTTCTTTATTCTGTTGAAGGGTCTCATTCTCTCCTCTTCTGCATGGATGCCAATCCCCATTTCTCCAAATTCCTGCATGATTTTGCCCTCTTCTCTACATTTTGCATCTTGCTAGCTGTTATCTACATAAATAGTAACCATGCTCCTTGGAAGCTGTCTGTCCCTGAGCCACAAAGCTGTGAGAATTAAAGCAATGTGTCAGTCACTAAGTGCCCTCTGTCTCTTATATGACCCCAGAGAAACAGAAAGGAGAGATGTGTTTGATTTGGGGTATTTCATCATGACTGAGAAGCTCATAACGCTCTTTCCCCAAAGCAACGCAAGTCACACTCATGGGACTAATCAGAGTGGGACTGTGGGAAAGATAGAGCCATCGTATGGTGTCCTCAAGTTCATGGAGAGCTTCTGCCTCATCAGCGCTGCCTGTGGCATGGTGGGAAACGGCATGGTCCTATGGTACCTTGGCTTCCGCATCCGGAGAAACCACTTCACCGTCTACATCCTGAACCTGGCTGCTGCCGACTTTGGCTATCTCCTCTGCATCGCCATTGAGACGATTCAGTACCTGATGCAGTTCAACGTGGGCGTGCAGTTTGGGATATTCCTCTTCCTGGACCTTTTCATGTATGGGACCGGCTTGTACCTCCTGACAGCCATCAGCATTGAGAGGTGCCTGTCCATCCTGTGTCCAGTCTGGTGCCGAAGCCACCGCCCAAAGCTCCTGTCCGGCACCATCTCTGGCCTGCTCTGGGGTCTCTCCCTGCTGCTGAACTCGCTCGGGTACTTTTTATGTACCGTCCGTCCCTCTGCCAGGAACTGCCAGGCCCTGCTCATCACCATTGGAGCCTTGGACTTCATCTTCTGCACGCCCCTCATGCTGCTCTTCAGCCTAACCCTCTTCCTGAGAGTCAAGTGCGGCTCCCAACACCTCCGAACAGGCAGGCTCTTCACCGTCATCATGCTCACCGTCCTCTTCTTCCTCATTTTCGCTGTGCCTCTCAGCATCCTGATCCTCCTTGACTTCTTGGGCTACAAGTTTCTCTACTCCCCGGAGATCGGCTTTGTGCTGTCCTGTGTGAACAGCAGTCTCAACCCTGTCATTTACTTCCTTGTGGGCAGCTACAGGGATCGGAGAATCAAGTTCACCCTCAGGCTGGCATTCCAGAGGGCCTTTGAAGATTCGGCAGATGACAAAGGTGAAGGTGAAACCCACAACACAATAACTATGTCCTCTTAAATTTCTCCCCCTTTTTTTGCCCTATCACCCTTTAAAATGGAGAGAGAAGGAAAAAGAGAGGAAAAACATAAAGGTTCCTTTGAACTGTTGGCCCCTAGGTCCTGGGAGCGGTGGAAAAAGTGAATATATGAGTATAATTCAGGGCTATACCAAGCCATGTTGCTTGCCCCATATGTTATCTCAAATTCAAATGCACTTTTATTTATTTAGACTTCTCCGTGGTAAAGCATGAGAACTGTCTTTGTGGCTAACTTACTTTGCTTACTGTTACTCTCTGGGTGCTGAGTTTAATAAACAGCCATTTAAAATGGCTTTCCCTGATCTTTGTTTCCTTTTTTTCTCTCAGCTGTCACCCTAGAGCTGACATTTCAGCTCCTTTTCCATCATCTTTCTCACTTCTAAAGCCATTCCATAGCTCACATATTGTCAAGAATGCCTTCTCAAAACCAATTTCAAAACCAATTATTTTTGGCAGTAAAGCAGAAAAGTGATCTCCCTTCACCCCTTAACATTTATTCTTAAAAAAATAAACATAAATCAGTTGTTCAAAAAGAAACATGAAGCAAGCATGCCCACAACGTGTTGGAAGCCCAGAGTTCTATGTGGGAGCTATGCTCCTCTGCTCATGTCCGCCTCCCTGGATACTGTCCCTAGGGGCTCACCAGAAGGACCCTGCCAAAACCATCCCGGCCACAAACTGAAAACCTTCTCATAAAAAAAGGGAGGGACACAGAAGTATGGGGTAGATTTCTTTTTTTGGGGGGGGGGAAATCAACAAAGGGATGAGCTTCTGGGGGGGATGGTGGTGCAGAAGAGCTTCAGAAGCAGCTGAGAAGGACACACCTGCACAGTCCTGCACAGCAGAGGAGGCTCTGAAAGGCTTGGCAGCAAAAGGTGTTACCTGGCTGCAGGCGCAGATGAGACTTTTCAGTTCCTCTCTCCTGGCATCTGCTTCAAATCCCTGGGGGGGGCCCATGAAGCCCTGGCTGGAAGAAATGTAGAATAACTTTTTGGGGGATCACAGGGGGAGTCACAAGGTGTTGGAGAACACAGACAAAATTAGTGCTATTCAAGGACATTCTGTTTCCTGGATGTACCGTTATGGCAGAATTCACTTCTCAATTTTACTCCTTTCATGCACCTTCAAAACTCACTTGCATAGCAACAAAGGGTCCTTTTCTCCCTTCTTCACCCCCAGCTCAGGCAACTGGGCATGCTCCCTGCATGAGTACATCTCAAATAGCATGGCACACCCCTGCAGTAAAGCTGACTGGTCACAGAAATTCGAGTGGGGTGAATTCAAGGAATACAGCCAAGGAAAGAGCTGGGCCAAGGCTGTTGCATGGGCTCTTGGACACTCTACATGGCATCTGCCGTGTCAGACTCAGTCCTCAATATGCCGTTCACCTTGTTTTTCCTGAAGAGAATGGATGTCATCTGAGACTAGAATTAAAATTCTAGTACTGTTTAAGATGTCAAAATTACCCCAATCTTCAAAGTACAGATACTATTATTCTGCTTTTTCTATTCAGGTTAGTAAAGTACCGCTACATCTCCCCTGGAAATGAACTGGACAAGAAATGTGAAGGTTTAGAAAACAAGGCAGAAACGTTATGGCATCCAAACAGAACGCGTACCTTTGTCAAGATGAGCCAAGGACAGAAGTGAAGCAGTCGTGGTAGGGAGAGGTGATTTTTTATTATATCAAACTAACTAAACTTAGCAAACTTCAGGTTAAATACATTCTGAGAACAGTTCCTCTGAGCTCAACCTGGTGACACTATTCAGTGAGGTGACTCCTCCACCATCTCCCTGCAGGAGCTGTCTCCTACCTTCCATCTTTGTTTTGTTCTTCAGAGGCTCTTCATAGCACAACAAAACTCTTGACCCTCTTGGGCTATTCTCTGTAGGGTAGTAGAGAAAAAAAATGCTGCTGCTGTTTGCAGAAAGAAAACCTTTGTGTGTAACATGTTAACCAGCTGAAAATGTGATGGGTTTGATACATGCCCTGAAGAGAACATCAAGGCAGGAAGGTAGTGCTAAGAATGTCGATCTGTCCTAGCTGATACTCCTCTGTGAATGCTTTAGGTGCTAATGAGGAAGGGAAGATGGAGAAAAAACAGGAGCAAAAATCAACAAATCAGGAAATCTGATATGAAGATGGACTTACATGTATCTTCATGGGTAAAAGACATTGCTCCACACAACATTAGACAACAGGCTCTTGGGTTGGTGGGCTCAACACTGGACCAAAGAGGGGAATTATTGATTCCAAGATGCCAGTTCCCCTCAGGTCTGATGGGTGACTGCTGTTGCACATAACTTTGTAGCACTGTTGATTTCACAGTTGAAATGAGAGGAGAAGCAGCCGATTGCACTAACCAGCAAGAGGAAGCAGGTGTGCACAAGTGCAAACCAACAGCCAAAAAGGCTGGGCTGGGGGGAGGCTTGAAACCTCATCCTTTCAAAGATGGCAAAGAAAAGAGGAATGGGAGGATGGAAATCAGCCCAAAAAGAAAAATGGTGATGGTACCTAACGACAAGGGCACAGCCTACCTGGGTTTTTGGCTGTGGACAGAGAGGGAACATGCAGGGATCTGGCTGACCTTAAGTAAAGGTGCGGGGGAAGGGTAAGAACTGAGAAGTGAAAGAATTAACAGCAATATGTCAATTAAAATGTGTGAAAATCAGCTCAAGAAACCGGCTGTCCTTCCTTCCAGACTGGTACCTCACAAGTTTCTGAAATTCAGTGTCTTGCCTCCTCCATTCTCTCCTGACAGACAAATGCAGGCTGCGGCAGAGGCGACGCTGGAGATGCCAGACCCTGCGTGTGTCCCACGGGAGAGGGACCAGAGCAGGGAACACCCAAAGTCTGCTAAGTACTAAAAATTACGTGTATACGTGTGTGTACCGGCTGTCTGTGGCAAGCTGCTGGCAGTGCGGGCTGCCGGGTGCTCTGTGAGGGGAGCTGAGGGGCTGCTCTGCGCTGGGTGCAGCCAGTTCCAGCCGGTTCCAGCCGGTTCTGTGGCGGCTGCGCTGCAGGCCGCAGCTGAACCCCTCAGGGGAGTCTGTGGTGCCGCTGTGAAAACGTGTTCGAGAACAGGCAGAAAACACCAGAGAGGCAGAGGGGGAGGGAAAAGAGGGAGGACAGCGAGGGCGGAGAAGGGGAAGGCGACGTGGGTGCCATGCTGCAGCTGGGGAGGACCCTGCGCCAGAGCAGGTGGGTATGAGCTGACGGGAGCTGCTGCCTGACGAGGACCCACGCTGGGAGTGGGAGAGGGATGGAGAGAAACCGCGATGTACGAACTTGCAACCCCCCCAGGCACCCCTGTGCATCTTTGCGGGTAGAGGAGTCTGGAGGGAAGGAGTGAAGCTGAGCTGGGGTGGTGGGGGAAAGTTGTATTTTAATTGTCTTTCACTACCCAAATCTATTTTAATTGACAATAAATTAATTTTCCCCAAGTCGAGCCTGTGCTGCCCGTGACAGTAATTGGTAAGGGATCTCCTGTGCAAAGGGGAACTTGGGACACGTTTCTCCACCAGTTTTAAAGAGAACTGAGGACTTTGGCCATGTTCTGAGGGTCTGCCATAACACATCAACCCCTGTACCTCAAACCTGTATCTGTCAGAGGAAAGGACTCATCACAAAGCTTTTGTTGCCGGTGTTTGTCTCCCTGTTTCTCCCCTTTCTCTCCCAGCCTTTAAGAGGCAAAAGGAAATAGGAACTTTACTATGCCCAGCTCTGTACTTTTCTGGAAATGTCTGTCTCTGTCCAGGTCCTGGCTTGGAGCTGCCGCATCCCAGAGCATGTGGGAAAAGCAGAGAGTGAGACCGTGACCAAGGGGGCTTCTGGTGAAGGGTATGGAAACAGAATGGGTGGGAACCGGATCTGGAAAAAGAATAAGCTGAGGTATCACTAGTATTTAAAAAAATAATAATAAACTTTCCTCTCAGCGCCTGGGCCTGAACCAAGTACTGTATGGAGTCTGGCATCAAGTTAAGGCAGATCGACTCCACAACCCCAGTGGCTTTTCACCGGTGATTTTCCCCACGGTTTCCATGAGAATGTTTTCTGATTTTCAACAAGTCATTTGGAAGTCTAATATTTCGAAGCTGCACCATGGGTGGAATTTGCTCCCTTGGGATCTCTTTGAACAAAGAGGCTGCCTTTGCATCACCTCAAACCAAGGGAGGAACGAGCTTACAAAGTCCAATTTCTTCTAACGCAGACCAAGTTTTAGGGTACTCAGCAATGCTCATGACTTCTAATCTTCTCTGAGTAGAGGAAATGACTAATGGAAAGAAATTTTGAAAGATAACCAGTACAGAAAACATCGTTTTTTGCTGACAGATATTCCTATTTTATAAAGATTGTTTCTGTCCTGGTAATTATATGTAAATTAACACCTACTTAATTGTTTTGGGTTTATTGTTCTTTGGTTTTAATTGATTAATTTAATGGATATTTGACAATATGATTTTCTCCATCTTCAAATGCATCTTGTTATCCCAGTCCATTATGCCTATTCCGGATCTCCCTTAGGATGTGTTTCCATCATACCTGTGCTTTGCATTAGAGCAACAATATACGTGTGACCCATTTTATGGGAAGTTCCTGACAAAAAGGAGGCATCTGAGAAGAACCAGGAATACTCACGCAATGTGTGGCAGAGGAAGTAATACTTGAAATAGTGTCAAAGACAGCACCAAGTATAAGGCAAACCATAATTAAAATAAACAAAGGGGGAAATGAAGATGGAAAATGAGGACAGAAAATGGGGACTGCACCAGGTAAATAATTTTTTATTTAAGACACAGGAAGAACCTTCAAGTCAGCATGGGCTGAAAGAACAGAAAAGCCAAGTTTATTTTAGAACAGATAATTCCAGCTGTTAGTCCGGTATTTCACAGCTGTACTTGCTCTTTGGCAAGTGAATAACTCTTCCAGAGGGAGTAGGACCAGCCCCTGTGTGACTCACCCAACTACACATGAGGACTTAACATTCTGGGGCTGTTCTTCATCTGTCCTGTCCAAGCAAGTCCTTTGTCTTGTACCCTACACTATTCCTGTTCCCCAGCTCCACCTGTACCTCTAGCCATGCCGACCCCACCATGAACACAGAGAACCCGTAAACACAATCAGTGGAGCTGAGAATATAACTAGGTAAGGGACAGTAGAGAGGCATCATGGTTTCTAGTGAGATATCTGCTAAAACAATAATGTAACCAATCACCAAAGGTTCTCCAAACCTGTTAACTAGTATGAAATGGCACCAGTGAAAGTGCTGCCCTGTAAAAAGAAAACCACAAAGAAAGGCTGTGACCCCCTGTCATTTCTTCAAATGTTCTGATCAGAATATTTCCCCTTCTTTCTCTGATTTAGACCTAGCTTCCAAAAAGCAGATTTAGATCCCCCAAAAGGCCACAAAGACTCATTCACTGACCAAAGGAGCAAGCGTTTATTAGGTTGGGTCCAGGGCATGGGGGCCCTTTTTCCCCCCAGGCTCCCTGTGGGGCTCAGCACCTTCAGCCCCTTCCGACTCGCTGCGTTCCCCTGCCTGGGCACTCCCCAGTCCCACCAGCACATGGCGTTTGCACCATTGGATGTCTCTGATTGAGCCCGAGGTAGCTGCAACAAAACCCATCTCCACTGGGAGCGGCCTCATCACCACATTGCACCGGAACCCTCCAGGCAGCTCCCCTCCTTGCATGCTATTTTCTCTTTGAACACTCGGTGAAGAATGGCTTTCACCGAGCCCTGGAACCAACGCTGCCGGTAGCTCCCCACCAGGAAGTAAATTAATGGGTTAATGCTGCTTTTTGCGACCACATGCAGGGATGATGAACTTAGGATCCGTTCGTCATGTTCAACAAATAAGCCTTGCAAAACTCGCTCAATAGTTGACAGTTAAAGGAACAGCAAAGATGAAGAAGAGGCTGGTGAGGAGAAGCACTATGTACAGCCATCATTTTGTGGGGTACATAGTGCTGCTAATGAGCTTTTATCTACAAGTGGTTCCCGTCACATTATCTCAGCCTTTAGCATCACATTTTCATTGCTTATTTTCTCTCCCTCTTTCATGTGTTTTCCCTCTTTTGAATATTTCTTGGGAGTTACCACCTATGCTTGTCACCCCCAAGACTGGTGTTCTCCAAGGACGTCCCTTGATTTCACGTGGTGAACAAATGATAATGAACAAGGTCCACAGTCTTTCCAGGGAGCCAGCCTGGAGCTGCAGGAGTTGGGGCCAGAAATAAGGCCTGCTGCTGCCTTCAGGACCCTGGAAGAGAATCAGGGTGCCTCACATGGACAGTTTAGAGTGCTATGTTGTTCGCTCATGCTTCATGAGATTAAGTCTTTTTATTCCCCTTTCCTACAATTTTGGGCTGATAAAAATCAGCTTATCATTGTCATCCACCATGAAAAACACTTCCCTTTATTGATTTCCTCTATGGCTTTGTAACATCAAATTTCTCACAAGTACTATGTTCCATGCTTTGATACATGAAAGCAAAGCCTTTATCTGATGGCAATGTAGCCCAGAAGAAAGTTGGGCGAAGTCTTCAAGCACCAGTTTACAAGTCATTAGAGACACTGAGCAAAGCCCTCGTGCTGTTGCACATCTGCACGTCAGTGATTTCCCACTGTTGAGGGTCCCCGGCTCATCTCTCTCTCTCTCACCTTTCTGCTTGTCCCTGAGAATGATTTATGTACCCCTCTGTGTTCAGACAGAGCTTTCCCCATGCAGTCAAGCGGTGCTGCCAGGAAGTAACAGGAGAGCACGTTACTTTGCAAAACTGTCCCCAAAGCCTCCTGGTCTGGGACAATACGCCCTTCGTGCACCTCCCGCTTTGTACACGAACCATCCAGCCAGCATCGTCCCTTTTTGGCACAGTTCTCCTCCATTTTCCTTCACCTCCAAGAAGATTGTGCTTGCCCTTGGGTCTGCGGGGGTTGTCTCCTATGGTATTGGGCTATAGCTAAGTTACTTGCAGTATGTTCCAGGTTTTGCCACACATTATGGCAAAGCCCCTCTATGAGGGAAAAGTGCCCACAGGGAAAGAAGGGGGAGGTCTTGGAACACCAGATACACACAGTGAAAGCCAGAAGCCCCTCTCATGATGGGACAACACTGGAGGACAGTAGGAGGAGAGGGAGGAGTTGATGTGACCAACTCATACTGACAAGAGTGCCGTCCATGGGCCATGGAGGGGAAGCTGTCACTGATGTGATCAGATTGTGCACTGAGTCTCCTGACCACGGGGCACGATCTCTGGGCAAAGGACTGCTCATCAGGCACGAGGGATGAGGTCAAATCAGAGCGGGGTGGCCACAGCAGCCATCACCAGAGCCTTTCTCCTGGCGAGACTGGAGGCCCCGTGTGCTGGGGATCCCACAGCAGGAGCTGGTGTACCCAGAAGCACCGGGAGGTAGGAGGTGGGGACAGGCAGGTGGGAGATGCCTCCTGTCCAGAGGCAGGGCTGGAGGGGTGGGAGCCTGTCCTGGGCACAGCAGGGGATGGGGTCCTTCCTGGTTCAGCCTGGGGCTGGTATGGGGCTGTGGGGGAAGATGGCGAGTGCTGGGGGTGCCGATGCCCCTCATTTCCTTCTCCTTCTTCGTCTCTCCTAGGAGGTGGTGGGAGAAGGAGAAGGCGGCCACCCAGAGCAGGGTCATTTGCCATGGAGGAGGCCATCACAACAGACCTGTGTCTCTGTTCAATGATTCCTTGTATGATGGAGCACATGGGAGAGTCAGTCGGTCTTGTGAATCACAGACTTTTCCGGGTGACTTTTTTTGCACTGTTTTGTTGGGCTGTTTGGCTCTGTGGGATGCTGGAAAATGTGGTGGTTGTGCGGTTCCTGGGCTTCCGCATGAGGAAAAGCCCCTTCACTGTCTGCATCCTGAACCTGTCCATTACTGACTTCTCTCTGTTCCTGTTCCTTCTTGTTAAACTTACATAACACATTACTGTAACGGCCTATTGTATTTTCTCATTTCAATATCATTTGACCAATTACATCCTGATGGATCTGTTTCTGTTTTGGCACTTTGCCAGTGTGTATCTCCTGACAGTGATAAGCATGGAGAGGTGCCTGTCTGTTTTGTTCCCAAACTGGTACCAGCGCCGCCACCCAAAGCACTTGTAGGCATCATGTGTGGGATGCTCTGGGCTCTCCCCTGAAGTTTTGTTTCCTTGGCTTTGATTAGTTGTTATTTGAACATAAACTGTGAACAACTATTACACAATTTAAGTACTGCGAATTCTCTCATTTACTCTTTATTCCCATTCCTTTCCAACCATTCCCTTTTCAGCAAACTCCAATGGGGCTCACAGACAACACCCAGGAAAACTCTGTTGCTGTCTTGCTCGGTGTTATCTTCTTGTTCATCTTCAGGTTTCCTTTCAGTGTGGTGATTTTCCTTAATCCTATTTATTTAAACCTGTTTTACCTTCATATTTCTTACCTGCTGGCGCTGCTGAACAGCAGCATCAACCCATTCATTTACTTCCTGGTGGGGAGCTGCTGGCAGCAGCAGTTCCAGGGCCCTCTGAAAGTCATCCTCCACCAATTGTTTGAAGAGAAAGCCACGAGCAAGGAGGAGAGCCACATGCCAGAGGGCACTGCAGCAGAGACCACTCTGTAAGGCACTGCTGGCGAGGAGGCCTGGAGATATGGAGCCTCGCAGACTGCCTGGGGGATGGAGGCACAGGGGCTCATAGCACAGACCCAGCACAGCACTGCTCAGCCAGGCTCGGTCCCAGCACACAGACTGTATTCTCCATTGCAATGACCCTCCCTGATCTTGCCCCACCCAGTGAATAAATTCTGGCTCCCTTGGCTCAGCAGATGATTTTTGTGGTGTTTGGGGGGATTTCTTGCCTGGGAAGTCTAATGTATTAGGCCCTGGGGGAGCTCTGGCCATTTCTGCTGGCCAAGCAAGGCAGGGCTCTTCAAAAAGGATTGGAAAAATGGGCAAGCCAGGGGAGTCATGCAGGCATTTCATCAGCACCGGTGCAGCGGTGCTGAAGTGAACAGCTGAGCAAGGAGTAGAGGCAATTGCTACCATGGGAAGCAGCTGTGCGGCTTGTCCATGGGGTAACGCAGCTCCCTCCTAACCCTGGTTCCCTTGGCATGGAGACATTGCAATGGCAGTGCTGGCCATGCCTCGAGCCTCTACATCTGCTGCCGCTCTGATGGGAGGTGGAGGGTGGGGACTCCTGGGAGAGCCACTAGCTCCTGGATACCCTTATGAAGAGAAGCTAGCCCACAACTCCACCAACCCCACCAAAATCCCCTCCCAGCCCAGCTGAACTCGTCTGCCTCTTCCAAACAGGGGCAGGAGCCCTGGGCCCCACTGCTCACCCACACCATGGGCTCAGAGGGCTGTGGGGACACATCCAGCACGGGGCCAGTGGCAATTTCACAAATATCTGCGGGGTTGATGCCTCTAGATGGCAGGAGAGGGGTATGGATCACACAGAGCAACCTTGCTGTTCCATCTAAAGAGCCAGACAGCAAAGTCAGCCCTGCACTCCCAGCTGATGGAAAGACAAACAAACCAACATCAGGTAGGGCTGCAGGGCTGGGGAAGAAACAAGAGCATTCTCTTGTACTCTAAGTGGGAATTTGTCACGCTGTTTAATTCCAGGGTTTAATCATTCTGAGAAAAGTGTGGGTTCAACAGCACTGGGGGATTACAAGTGGCGTGTTCCCAGCACTCACGTTCATGCCAAGAAGTTCACACAAGGTCCCGCCTTCCATCTGTCCTCTGGGGCAACATGGCTTTTTGCAACAGACTACGGCTGGCTGACAAGACTTTGTATCCTGGAGGTTGTCACCTCCCTGCTGGGGTCTCTCAGGGACCAGACAGCACAGTAAGCATCCTTGCAAAGGGGCAGGAAATCTGCTCCAGCCCTGCTCCTATCAGTCCCTGCAGGAAAACCAAGAGAGGATTTCAAGACATGTTTCACTTTTCAATATTTCCACAGAAGTTTTGTCCACAGGGACAAAAGCAACCCAAAGGAGGCTTCAGCCTCTGTTGCTTTACTTTAGCCAACGCTATGATACCCTGTCCTCCAGATTAGGAAGGGGAGATGGGGGGAGCTATGTCTCCAGAAAAGGCACTGATTTTGGAAAGAAAATATTTTAAGGCAAAGAGTGAGATGACACTGTGCAACTCGGGATGCCTGATGCCGAAAGTCACATCTCTGATGCCAGAGAGAAACACAGCGAGCAAACGCCAGCTGCAGGAACTGCAGTGGGAACTTGCTCTGGCACAGCTCACCAAACGCTCCCCAGACACGCCCCAAGCCATGCCGTGAAGCAAGACAGGGGATTACCAGATCAGATGTTCTTGGCAAGTCAGAGACACTAATTCCTGTATTCTCTTTGCTCACAGCAAAGATTTCATTGTAACTCTGCTGAACACACTCTGTGTCCATGACCAAAAAGAGCCTGAAATAGGAAAATTAACATAACCAGGTGTAGGGACCACTTAATTTTATGGAAGTTAGGATCATCACACTGCTCATCTGCCTGTGCAGGCTGGCAGGGAGTGGGGCCATCCTTTGGTTCCCCAAATTCAGCATCAAGAGGAAGCCCTTCACTGCCTCCATTCTGAACCTGGCCATCCTCCGGAGGAGGTGAGCAGCTCCTCTTCACAGCTGTTGCAATGACTGACTGTACTCTCCAAAGTCCTGATGATACTGATCTTCTTCTAGTTACCTACCTAAGGCTTCGTTTTGTTATTACTCCTAAATTATATTTGGATTTCTTGTTTTTTTGTTTCCAACATGGTAACTGTGAGCCTGAAGTTTGTTGAAGACACAGCAACTGCACGGCTTGTCACTGGTGAACAGAGCAAGGCTGACTCGACTGTCAGAGAATGGCTCATTTCCTCTCATTCTAAAGCCTCTGTCTTGTCTATGAGGAGGACAGGTACCTCCAGAGCATGATGCAGCTCACCCTAAGGTAGGCACCTGCAATAGCTGGGATGAGCCATTTGATGACAGTGCCAAGACCTCGTTCATTCTGGGAGGGACCTGGCAGCAGATGACCTCTGCTGAGAGACCTGGGTTTGTTCAGCCTGGAGAAGGGAAGGCTGAGGGGGGATCTTATCAGTGCTTAGAAATATCTGAAGGGTGGATGTCATGAGGATGGGGCCGGGCTCTTTTCAGTGGTGCCCAACACCAGGCCAAGGGGCAACGGGCACAAGTTGGAACACGAGAAGTTCCAGCTAAACATGAGAAAAAATTCTTTACTGTTTTGGTTCCAGAGCAGTGGCACAGGCTGCCCAGGGAGGCTGTGGGGTCCCTTCCCTGGAGACATTCACCCCCTGCCTGGACGCGACCCTGTGCCCCTGCTCTGGGGGTGCCTGCTCACGCAGGGGGTGGGACGGGGTGAGCTCCAGAGGGCCCTTCCAGCCCCTGCCATTCTGGGATCCTGTGATCTGTCTGGGATCTTTACAGTTAGCAGAGATGTATCTCACTGTAAGAACGCTCCAGCTGAGCCAAACCACAGCAGTGGAGCTGCCCACACGTGCTGAAAGCTTTCCTCGGGAACAGCTGAGCACACCAGCAGAGCACCTCCTTGTAGGGTGGAGAGCTGAGGCAGGCAGAGGTAGAAAGGCAGAGTTAAGACCAGAAGGAAAGGACCTTGCAGCATCCCAGCAACTAGGAGACTGCTGGGAAAAGTGGGGAGGAGGCACACAGCCTGACAAGGGACATCATCCCTTTTGCAGGAGGCAGGGATGCCTGTATTCACCCGCCCATTTCCCTGCCTCATACACAGTGGGAGGTAGTCTGTCCTTTCCCACTGCCTTAAATCCAAAGGTAACTAACATGCCACTGCTTTTAGAAAGAGAAGCTAAGTATACCCAGTGGGTGGAGACTCATGCTCTGAAGACAACATGATGATATTAAACATCTAAGAAGAATTTATTAACAGAGTCATTTTACAGAACAGGGCAGGAGTCTCCCATAATTGAGAGGGGTTTATTTCTCCCTCTCTCACTTTCCTGTCCTTTGGAAATTAAAAACTTTCTGAGTTACAATCTGTTGTCCAGGAAAAGGATCCCATCATCCAGGAGTGTCTCCCAAGGCAGGTGCAGAAGGACCACGATCCTCCTGCGTGCTTTTCCTGCTTCCCAGGATCTCCCTTGCCTGCAGAGTCACCCAGGTCATTACCTATCTGAGCTTCTTGTTGTAAAACCAAGAGTTTTATAGGTTTAGTTATCATGGCTCTGTACCTGTACTGTGACAAGTTATTGATTTACATTCCAGCCTGTCTGGTGACATGTAGCTCTGGGCTGAGGGACGAGTCAAAGGGCAGAGAAACTTCTGTCACCATCCAGGTCCCAGAGGCCATGGCATCAGTAGCTCCTAGGTCTGCTCTGCTGATGCCTTTTCTCCCTCCACACGTCTCTGCCAGCTGCATCTTCCCAACCTTTCCCTTGCGCTCATACTAAAGTTAGTGCAGCCTGGTGGGGAGTCGTACCAGGAAACAAAACCAACTTGAAAGCAATGGTTTGTTGGTGGCTTTGTCCACGGGCAAATGAGAGCTGGTCTATCCCCCAGCTTCTTGATAGCAAGGGCTGACACAGGGGGGAGAGAGAAGCAGAGAAAGCACTGCCACTACCCCTTTTAGCCAGGGAGTGCCTGAGCCAGGCTGCAGGGATTCAGCCCTCATGGCCTCAACAGGGTCCTTTCCATTGTTTTCCTTCTCTCTCCTTGTATCCTCTTTCACATGAAAAATCTTGTATTTAAGAGTCTTCAGGCAGAGCTGTCCTTTTTGGATTGTTTCATTTTAACCCCACTTCTGTTGTTTATCTAGATGAGGAACAGACGCACCAGAAGTGCATACAGACCTCAGGTCACGGTTGCGAAATAGCATTTGCTCATCCAGAAAGCCCGAAGAAAAGTGGGAGGAACCACAAAAGGCACTTCCAGTCATAAACCTTTGCATGCAGATGACCCGTGTGATGTGCAAACAAAACTCAATTTACAGCAGAAGCAATGCATTTTGGGGAAAGCCTTCCAGGGGCAATCCCAAACACATGCCTACTTGCCCAGTAACAAAGCTGAAGGTGAAGCCTCCACATATTCTTACACGTGTCAGCACCCGCTGGAGATGCACACACAAGGGTTTGCCCAGGAACTGTTCTGCCCTGCTGTGCCAAGCTTTCTTATCCACCCGCACTCTGCTTTTAAGTAGACACACCAAAAAAACCCCACTGGCAGGAGCAAAGACCATCCATGGTTCTGTCTTAATAGTGCACAGGGTAGAGCAAGCTCACTTTTGAGACAGGGGAAGCTCAGAACCGTTGGATAGGACAGATTCAAAGCAAAGGTTTCAAAGCAGAAGGTTTTGATGGGTATTTCATCACACTGCCCAGTGTCCAGCCCAGGCAGGAGTTCCCGTGCCACCCAGCACGCTTCCTTGTGCTGCAGCTAATTCTGATCAGCTGCAGCCAGACCCACACCAAAGCCATCTTCCTCGGCTCACCTCGGCTCACAGGACACCTCCAACCCTAGAGCATCTTCTCTCAGGGAGAGGCTGCAGAGGTTTAAGCAACTGTTTCTAATGTGTTTTCCCTGGGAGTTTCACCTCTGTTTTGGGGCTCTGTTACATCTTCAAAAGCCCCCTGGAAAGCAACCCTAAGAGAGAACGTGAACTTGTTTGCACAGCTCCCAGCCAGGATGTAAATAACAGGCCTGATGCTGCTGTTCACACAGGCGAACGGGAGAGAGGCACCAAAGACAAAAACAGAAAATTCAAACAGCCTTAGCAAGAGCCAGTAACCAAAATCAGCAGTGAAGAAGGGGAAGAAGAAGACAGCTAGCAGGACCACAACACAGAGCTTCTTTGAGGGATATTGCGACGAACAGCACAAGACCCTGGCAAGCAGGGTTAGACCAGAAAAAATCAAGATAAGCACTGATAAGAGGTAGCTCAAGATGAAGGCTGTGAGCGCTGCAGGGTGGAAGTAGATGGTCATGGTGAGCAGGAAGGAGAGGGCCCAGAGCAGGGCACACACGAGCACTGGCAAGT
Source organism: Phalacrocorax aristotelis (assembly GCF_949628215.1). Lineage (NCBI taxonomy): Eukaryota > Metazoa > Chordata > Aves > Suliformes > Phalacrocoracidae > Phalacrocorax > Phalacrocorax aristotelis. Next base: position 69,251,101 of record NC_134280.1, read on the forward strand.
GCTGGCTGCGCTGGCAGGGGCAGCGAGCCTGGGGGAGGATGGACAGAGATGTCATGGCACTGAAGGCTACCAGGAGGTAGACGCTGGCGGTGAAAGTGAAGAGGATGGTGATGTTCAGCACAGTTGTCACGTCCTGCGAGCCCAGCCGGTGACAAAGGCTCTCTGGGCCGTAAAATATCACAAGGGCGATGGCGATGGCGAGGAGGAAGGTGAAGTCGGCGATGGCCAGGTTTAGGACATAGATGGTGACGGGGTTCCTGCGGATGTGGGAGCCAAGGAACCAGAAGACAGCCCCGTTCCCCAGCAGCCCACAGAAGCAGATGAGCAGCGTGCCAAGGACTTTGCCAAAGTGACCAGCTTCACAGTCGGTCCAGTTGTAGTGATTGTCCTCACACCTCAGCAGCCTGTGATGCCAACTGCCGTTATATGCTGTCCCACCGGGCTGGCTCCAGCAAGCAGGGCCGGCTCTTTCTGTGGCAGGGAACAACGTGCTCATTACGAAACCTCTGCTGCTTCTCCTTCCCCCTCACACAGCTGGAAGGACAAGATGAAACAGAGACATGTTAGCAACTCTGCTGTCCCCCCACACTAGGCTTTTCAGACCTTTGCAGCCATGCCCCAGCTCCCCTGTGGAGGAGCACAGAGTAAAACGAGGGACAGGAGAGGTGGGAGGCAGGGTGTGGGGAGATGGATATGAAACACCTGGCACAAGAGCATATACAGAGGTGGAGTAAAAGCTAGGGAGGTGCCTCCTTCCCGGCTTTGGACAGGATGGACCTGGAGGAGGGAAATAATAAGATGGAAGGATTGACCCTGAAGATGTCAAAGAGCAAGTGGGTTTGAGGGTGGATCTGATATGGATTCTCAGGTGTCTAATATTACAACTGATATTACTAAGCCGCTGGGATCCTTCAGTGGGACACTCATTTCATTATTCCCCTACGACATTTCCACAATATTTATAGGTCTTAATATCCCAGAGACCACTATTCCCCAATCACGTTTGGTGCAAATTGACCAATAGGTTCAAAACCAATATGGGGAGGCACTGATTAGGCTGGGAAAAAAAAAAAAAACCCACCCAAAAAAGTCTGACCTTCTTTCTTCTCGCAACCTGGAGAACTTCACTGGAGCAGACGCGCTGCAAACTCACACCACCTCGCGCTTGCCAGCTGCCGCCTTTATGATGGGATCTCCATGAAGTTTCCTGGAATCACTACTTGGAAAACTGGACTGAAGCCTGCCTTGGTGAGCCCGTGCAGCATCCAGCATGAGGTCTTTCTCAAGTCCTTTCACAAACCATTTTGATCTGTGTTAGCCAAGCAGGTCATGTTCTCAAAGGTCCTTGCAAACAGGGAACTGTTTCATTGCGTTTAACAGTATCAGTCTTCTGGTTATAATCTATTCTTGGCTTTGTACAGGAAATGACTAACAAAAAAGAGTCTCGGAAAACAGACCTATGGGAAAGGCAGATTGTCTCTGCCAGGTTCCTCTTTCATTTCATTTTAAAGGAACCCAATCCCAAAATATTTGTATATTTGAGCTGGCTGAACTTTTCTCCTGTATTTCCAGGGATGTATCTTTAGGACCCTGTGCTACCAGGTTGGTGTTGCTGCAAAACTTCTCCTTCTGATTCAGACCTAGATTTGCCACTTGTATATAACAGTATCACAGTGATACTTCACCTTCAAATACACAGTTTCCAAGAACGTGCCTCCTCTCTCCCTCGCTGACACTGCGCTTGTGTCCCCACCTACAGAATCACACCCCCCCTCCCCAAGTCAACCCTTTCAAGCGCAAACAGGTCATGATAAGGAAAGCATCAAGGTACACCCGCATGATGCCGTGCAACACAACGCTCACTGCCCGATCTAACCGTGCCCTCGACGAAAGAGCGGAATCACCCAGGGTTGCTCAGCTTCTGCTTTCATGGACAATATTCTGAGCATGTTTGCCTAAAATTTTCATTTCCAACATGAGATTTACAGGTTATTTGTTTGTATCGGGGCCAGGTTTGTATGTGTTCAAAGCAGCTACATTCTGTAAATATTATGGCTCTGGTAGCAGTTGTTTCTGTGTGTCAGGAAAGCTAATAAAACCACCTGGCAGGCAGAGCTCAACCTCCTCGAACTATCGCCTGCGAGACCCTTCCCATCTTCTGTTTCTCTCTCTTTTCTTGGGTCTGCCCTGGCAGTTCGCTCCATGGGCTTCTCCACCCGGCGCATAGAATTGCACTTTCCAACTGCCATCAGCCCCTCGCCGTCTGTCTGTCCCTCCTCTGTCCAAACTGGCACAGTGCTGTCACTGGGGGCACTTGCCTCTTCGCCTCTCCCTTCCTGCCTCCCAGGTTAAACCCCCTTGGCAGGGTAGAGGTTCGGCTGCTGCCTGATGCTGCCGGCTCCGTCAGCCAGGCTGAGATGGATTTTCTCTGTCAGACTGCGGCACAGGAGGATGTCAAGCCAGAAGGAGCTGAAAACATTATTTGTGTCCCTCACCATCACCTCCTCTGGTCTGGGGACTTTTGAGGATCAAGGTAGTGAGTGGTCAGTGCTTTAGCATCAGGCACCAAGGTCCCAGAAGAGGACAGAGACAAGAAGAGTTGGGACTCTCCATGCTGGGAAGCAGAAAAGGTACAGACCAGGGCCCAGGAACGTGGCCGTGTTAACCCTGGAGAACATAACAGATGAGCAGGACTTTCTGGGCCACATCACTTCAGCATTACAGACTAGCAGGCAGCATGAGGGGAGTCACAACTGTAATTTTGAGAACGAGCAAGGGCACCCCATGGAGCCAGCAAGGGAAGAAATTGCAATCACCAGTAAGATACATAAAACACACTTTTATTAAAATAACTTAAAAATAAGTTTGAGATGGGAACCAGCCCTGCCCTTGGAAATCTCATCGAGCATCGCCATGTCCTGCGGGATGCACAACTGTCTATTGCGCCCTACTCACCCCGTCGGGCAAGGGCCCTGCTCCCGTGGCTGCTGGCCCGGCGTGCAAAGGCAGGGCTGCCCCTCTCCCGGTGCCAGCCTGCAGCCATAGGGGTTTAGGCAGCAATTCCCATCACAGGGGTCTCCCCCACCTCTTGGGAATCTGCCCTCTCTTCAAAGACCCTCTGAAGTACCACTTTGACAGATCCTCTGAACCTGGACTTTCCATAGCTCCCAACCAAGACGTAAATAACAGGATTGCTGCTGCTGTTGACAGAAGCCAGCAGCAGGCAAATCTCAAAGACAAAATTAGTGTAGACAAAGAAGTTGAGGAAGATCTGGACACTGAGTGGGATGCCGAAGAGGAGGTAGAAGAAAACAGTGAGGAAGATGACAGTGTACAGCCTCGCTGGGTGGTGCTGCCAAGAGCTACGCTTAAGCTTGATGAAGAGAATCACATTGGAAAGAATCATAAAGGGTGTGAAAAAACAGAAATTGAGAAAGCACAAGGTTTCAAGAACGATCCTGCAGTGTCCAGGCTTACCCCGGTCACACACAAAGTACACCAGCCCCGCAAAGACGCAGGCAAGGCCCCACAGCAGGCTGCACATGACGGCTGACAGGAGCTTCGGGCGGTGGCATCGGCACCAGAAGGGCCAGAGGACACCCACACACCTCTCCACGCTGATGGCCGTGAGGAGATAGAGGCTGGTGCTGTACATGAGCAGAACCATGGAGTGAAATAGTGGCAGCAGCTGCAAAATCTGTGACTGAAAACAGCTGAGCATCGGCATATGATATATTACAAGGAAAGCCGATGTGCAGAGGAGAAAGCAGGTGTCCGCGACGGCCAGGTTCAGGAGGTAAGCAGTGAAGGGGTTTCTTCTGATGCGGAAACCAAGGAGCCAGAGGATCGACCCATTCCCCACCAGCCCACACAGGCAAATCAGCAGCGTGATGCTACCGGTGATGATTTCAGGCGTGTGTTGTGCCAAGCACCAGGTTGAATTGTGTCCATCCCCATAGGCTGTGCTCTCCATAGGTGCTGAGGACACTGTACACCAGTCATGGGTCATGTTGTTGGGATGTCGGTCCATCTTCCTCCTGTCTCTCTCGTGCTCGCCTGGAGAAAGGCAAGAGAAGGTGGCAAAATTAGTGACTCTCAGGTCCGCAGTACTGTGAATGCCCCCTGGTCATTCAGTCTTCCCCCTCTCCTCCACAAGCTGCAACCCAAAGAACATCAGAACTGAGCAGAGAAAATAAAAAGAAGTGAAGCAAAGAGAGGAGCGGAAGAGGTCAAGAGAAATAGGAATAGGAGAGAAAAGCTTGCGCCCAGGGTGGCAGGAGACAGTCAGAGAGCTGGAAGAGGCGTGGAGGGAGAACGAAAAGACATGAAGAGTCATCTGCCCTTTAAGGACTGAAAAGGCGAATGGAAAGACTGAGGAAGAGCAGAGCTGTGTGCCCCAGCAGCAGGATCAGAGGCGAGCCCCAGACCCCTCTCACCAGGCACGGGGCGGGGGGTCTAGTGAAGGCAGAGTCCTTGCACAGCCTTGGTATCCCAAATTTGCAAATGCCAGTCCTCTCTGACAGGCTTGCAGGTGAAATTTTACAGAGCTGCCATGCCAAAATCCTCCCAGACAAGATCCAGCCACCAGGAACAAGGTAACTCCATGATGAGGTTCCTCCGAGGGTCTACGTGCAGGCTCTGGTACCCTGTCTCTTCCGCAGCTCAAGACCAAATGGGCCCTGGGGCCACGGTCCCGGGTTTCTGCTGAGGGCTGGGTGGCTGCTGGCACACAGGCGTGCCGGCGTTTGGTCATCACTTTTGAGAGCAGCGGAAGTTGCTTGCTAAAGTGTCACCCACACAGGATGGGTGTTGCAGATCAATCTGCTGGTTCCTTCAAGTGCTTCCTCCTTGCAAACCTGCTGCCATGTTGGGTATGAAACAATATTCTTCTCTCTCAGCCACTTCTCTTCTGCACCCAGCCACAACGGCCCTGAGATGTGTCACGGTTCCCATCCGTGTGAATGTCCACTCTTTGCTGTCACACAGAAGCCACCAGCTCCCCATCAACGGCAGGGAACCGATGGTCGACACAGCACCTGCTGACTGTCACTTCCCGGCTTGCAAGAGCTGAGCTGGATGCCTCCATCACCCCTTGTTGTGGGGAGAGTGGGAGGGAAGTGGGACAGTGTGACGCACCCAGCCGCCGGGCACTGGGGACAGCACGGACCGCTGGGTCTGCCCTCCTCTGATGCCAGCGAGTGGGTGGCTGCTCTGTGCCCCATCCTCAGCCCTCACCTCTGCTGAGGCTGCAGGATGGAGGGGGCTTCTGCCCACAAGTGATCTCTGCGGGGCAGGAGCCTCCTCACAGCCCCATCCCCTTGCCCTGCTCCAAGCATCTTTTTCAGGGCCAGGGAGATCTGTCCCGCTTCCTTGTCTGCTGTGCAGCAATTCTAAACAAATACCTCAGAAGAAATCGTTGGAGGCACCCAGAGCAAGGGGAAGCAAATGCAAATGGCTGGGAGAGCATCCCGTCCAGCCCCAGGCTGCAGTCCTGCCTGCACCTCCACCCTAAATCCTGCCTGCCTGCAGGCAGAGGGGTGGAGGGGGTGCGGCGTGCTGGTGGGGTACTCTGCTTCCCCCAAGACTTTGATCAAGTGGAAAGCGAAACACTCCTGACGTTAGTTAACAGCCCTGATTTGGCATGCATGAAACGCAGGCTCCTTCAAACCCCTCAAAAAATAATGTTTATTTAAATGCTAACAAAGCTGGACCAAAGGAGCGCTTCGATGCCATGATCTGCCCCGCCTGCACCTCCGAAGGGCCCGAGCTGCTCCAGCCGCCAGCTGGTTTCAGGAGCACCTTCAGCTCCGCCGCGGGATCACGGGCTCCCTCCGACACCAGGAATGGGGCCGCACCATCACACTTTTTACATTCAAAGGATGGGTTCAACAGAAAATCAGATTGAAGGAGGGAGTAATAGGACCCGTTAGCAGGACAGTGAGAGCCCAGCCAAGGCAAGGCAGAGGCTGCTGTGGGTCGGTTCCTCCTGGGGACTCTTTTTCAGTCGGTGGCCCCGGGGGCACTGGAGAAACGCACCCAGCATCTATTTGGCTAGGTTTCCCAATCGTTTGCAAATGTTAAATATTTGTTAAATATTAAATGATGTTAATGTGATATAAGTAATTAACAAATGGTAACTAATAAATAATACTAATAGTAGATAGTAAATAAACTGCAGATAGTAAATAATATACTGTAGATGGTAGATAATAAACAGCAAATAGTAAATTAGTGAATAAATAGTAAACAAATGGTAAACAATAAATAACAATCAATAAGTAACAAATAAATAGCAAATAACAAATAAAATAGATAAAGCTATAAATAAATAATAAATATAATTGTTGTTATTATTATTAATGTCGTTAATAATGTTGGCAGCTGCTGCCTGGGGAAGGTCCCTCCTGCCGAGCTGGGTGGGCGCTGGGCAGGGGCGTGCACGAGGCCGGGGGACGTGGCTCCTGACGGCAGGCCCTGACCCCGGCGGTCCTGGCGCACCCGAGGACAACCAGCGCAGTGACCATGACGGTTATTGGACTGAGCGCCCATGTATTTCACCTTGTGGCAGCCACTTAGGCATCAACATCCCTGATTCTTCACCGGGGTGGAAGTTAATAACTCCCACTGGTGACAGCAGTGCTGGGGACAAGGGTGACAAGTTCCCTCATGCCGTTGTCCCTAATGGCATGTTTTGGCATCGTTTTAAATGTTCACGTTTCTTCTCTCTGTGGTAAAAAATGGGGAGAAAGGGGCAATATTAAGAAAGAATGAGCCCCTCTCATAAACACTTGGGTTTTGCCTGGCTGCTGTCACAGGGAACTGATGCGTTTCTTATGGGCTGGGTTTCACCGGACAGCACGGGCTATCGCCTCCATCGTCTCCTCTGCGCATGGCCCTTTCCTTCCCAGGACCACCATGGAAAAGACTTGATCAGCTTTTCCCTGGAAGACTCCCTGGTTTGTTTTCTATCACTATGATTCCAGGAAAAAAAGAAAAAAAAAAAACCAAACAAACAAATAAAAAAAGCAGAAAGCAGAGTTGGAAGCAGACTTTTACCATCTCTGCCATATCGAGGGCCAGCTGGACAAAACGCCAAACCACAGGAACATATGTGTGAACTGAGCTTAATTAATTGGCATTCCTCTGCCTTCAGCTCACGCCGCGCCGCTGGGGAGGGCTTGAGCAAAGTCACTCATTTCCCAACAGAAACGTCTTCTTACCACCCACCCAGCCAACAAAGACAACCCATACAATTATAAGAAATCACAACAAAATTATAAACAATTCTGACAGGGCAGTAACAAAAATATATGACTGATAACAAAGGAAAATCCTTTCACCCAGGATTATTTAAACAGCCTAAGAAAAATTCAAATATGTCAGTGATGAACTTTCAAGCGTCCCAGTGAATAAGGACGCTGCCAAAGCTTGCAATAATTATTGCTGCCATCTCCAGCTCTCCCTGTCTTTGCCCCAAATGTCCTTCCAACCACAAGTCATTTGGGCCGTCTTGCTCCAAATTCACCCTGAGCACACTCCCAGCATCTGCTCTGGCCGCGGAGGAGTGGGCTGGGTGTCCTGGCGCAGCATCCTTCGGGAAGCCCCCACCCACAGGAGAAATGTGCTGGGCTGGCTGGGAACAGTCACCCACCGCAGGACCACGGGCAGTACACCCTGCCAGCTCCGAACCAGCGCTGCTGCGGGGCTTCTCCTTCAGCCACTGCAAAAATCAACCCAAAGGTAGTCTTTCATGCTAAAACCATGTTAGGATTAGCTAAAAATGTCCTGCCACGGTGATAACAGGCTGGGTTAAATGCCGTGCAGCTGGATTGCAGCTCCGCCTCCCTGTTGCGCCCAAACCTTCTGTCCAGTCAGATTTCCATGAGCCAGAAGAAGAGCATGACCCTGTACTTTCTTAATCCATCTTTAGCCAGCATGAATCGGTGCAGGCCTGCAGACTGGTACCTACCGGCTTTTGCAGTTGCAGGGTATGCTTTACCGTCGTCCATCCTCCTCCTCGCAGAAGGCAGAGCCCGCAGGCACCGGAGCTGTGCCCAGCCCTGGGTGAGACCCATCGCAGCATCCATAGCCATGAATGACACGCCAGCATCCCAACAGCTCTCACTTCCCAGGCATTTTTCTCACTGAAACTTGTCCAAACAGGGTTCTGCTTTTGTTTTGGCTTTCCACAGGCTATAAATCTTGCAGGGGTGACCATGTGAACCCTCTGCCCTGAGGAGCCCCCGGTGCTGGGAGTCGTGGAAGCAGCTGGGGAGATGTGAGCTGTGCCCGCACTCGGGGGCTGAGAAATCCCTGGTGTGCTGCACTCCTGAAGCCCGTTTGCAGAGATGTAGCGTGAACCGATTTCGCCAAAGGCTGACCGAGGGGTGATGCTGCCTCATTAAGGTGTGTTTTCTTAGGATAACAACAGTCGTGTGGAGAAAAACTCGACTTCAGCTGCAAAATCTTACCAATCAGTGTTAGTGAGCCATCTCTGCCCCTGCAAACACTGCTGCCTGCGCTCATGGGAGAGAAGCTGCCTACTGATATGAGAGCAATAAGGAGGATGACTCCTCCCCTGAGTTTTATTACTAGTAATACTTTGTAGTTCGCACACATGGTACAGACTTGATGGTGAAGAAACAGCACAGGGCCTTAAGCTTTTGAACAGGGAGAAAAGACAAACCCAAAGCCACTACGTCCCGAGGGAAGGGAGCCGTTCCCTCGAGCTCCGAGGATGTAACACTGGCAATCAAGAAGTGGCTTGAATGGCACAAAATGGGAGGATTTGTTGTTTTATGTACAGGATTGTTCCCTGAGGTGTACGAGCATGTTAAATGCAGTCACAGGTTATGATATGCAGATGTAATGTTGCTGTCTTTTCGAAACTTTGTAAAAGGCTAGTTACAGTACGTGCTCTTCTGCGCCAGGCTGCCTTCGTGACAAGAAGTTTATGACAAGGAGAATTCCCCTTTCTGAAAGAAGTGGCTGTGAGGACGGGACAGAGACCCGTGACCTCTCGCCGGAGCTGTCCCGCCTTCAGATGAATCACCCGTCCCACCACCAGCAGCAACAGAGCAGATAGTGGCACTGATAGCGCCGTTTCTGTGGAAAAGGTTACGTGAGTAACATGCTTATTTACTTTTCTCTATACCAAAAAAAACCCCAGCCCCCCCCCCCCGTTGTGGTTGAGCCCCAGTCAGCAGCTCAGCCCCACAAGCCGCCCGTTCGCTCCCCCCAGGTCGGATGGGGGAGAGAAACGGAAGAGTGAAAATGAGAAAATTCATGGGTTGAGATAAAGACAGTTTAATAAATAAAGCAAAAGCCACAAGCAAAACCAACCAAGGAGTACATTCACTGCTTCCCACGGGCAGGCGGGGGCTCAGCCATCCCCAGGAGAGCAGGGCTCCATCACGCCTAACGGTGACTTGGGAAGGCAAACGCCATCGCTCCCAACGTCCCCCCCTTCCTCCTCCTCCCCCCAGCTCTATGTGCTGAGCATGACCCCACGTGGTGTGGGACATCCCTGGGGTCAGTTGGGGTCACTGTCCCGGCCGTGTCCCACCCCGCACCTCATGCACTCAGCAGAGCATGGGGAGCTGAAAGAACCCATCCTTTTGCAGCGTAAGCACTGCTTGGCGAAAGCTACACCACCTCCACATTAAAAAAACTGTTTACAGCACAAATCTAAAACACAGCCCCGTACAGGCTACTATGAAGAAAACTCTCTGCCAGCTTAAACCAGGACACCTTGGCAAAGCCGCAGGGAGGCGAGTGATGCCCCACGGAGCCCGTGGTGACCCACAGACGTGGCACCCTGCCCCTGGAAGGGGGTGGCTGGGCTGGGGACCACGGACTCCCCCTCCCCTTGCTGCTGCACCGTCCTGGCCAGCTGAAGAAGGGGGAATGCTCCAGCCTGCCGAAGCCAGGGGAGAGGAAGCATTCCAGAAGGAAAAGAAGACTCCTTTACACTTGGACCTGGCTTACAAAATAAAAAAAACCCCAACTCTTTGGGGGATGTTGGCTGTGACACTAATGAAACAGGCCGGGGGCACTGCCGTACCCCTGGTCCCATCCTGCCTCACTGGCTGTGCCGGCGCAGTCCCAGCTGCGGGCAGTTGGCATCATTTTTCCTCCGGGGAGCACAAATGGCGTGTGCATCTCCCCTGCCTCCCCCCGCACCCCCCAGGCGGCAGCAGGACCCAGCCGAAGGCAGTAAGCGCAGGGACCAAGGCAGCTCAGGCTGCACCGTGCTGTTTATTGTCACCAGGCAGCGGGGAGGTACAGGAACCGGGGACCGGCGGGAGGCGAGGGCGGCGGGGCCTGGGCAGAGCCTGCCGAGGGGCAGCGGTCCCCCCGCCGGCATTGCAGGGGGCGGGAGGGGAGCAGAGCTCAGAGGAGCTGCGCAGGCTGGGGTGCGGGATGGGGAGAGGGGCTTAGGCCACCAAATGCTTTTACCTCCCTTCCGTACATAGAATCAGAGAATCATAGAATCGTTAAGGTTGGAAAAGGCCCTTAAGATCATCGAGTCCAACCGCTAACCCAGCACTGCCAAAAAGCCGACAGCGTGTGAGATGGGACCGGGGTCCTCTGGGGCACGACCCCCTCGGGGGAACAGTGCCCTCGGGGCTGGGCTGGGCAGGCGGGGCGGAGGAGAGCCGTGCTCCAACACGCTCCTCGCAGGGCAGCCCTCCCCACCCCAACCTTGGCCGTGCCCCTGCTCTCCTCTTCTGCAGGTGGCAGAGTTGCACCGCGAGAGGGTGACGTCGGGGGAAAGACTGCAAACATTTATTAATCCGGTTACCCAAGGAAACCCTCAGCCCCATGCCAGGGGCGTTAAGCAGAGCGGTGGGAAGGCTTCAAGAGGCCGGGGCCAGCGTTTCCATCACAGTATCATTGCTGCATGCTGCGTCGTATTCTGGCTCCTCAAAGACCCTCCTGAAGGCGACCCGGAGGGACGCCAAGGAGCAGTGTCTCTGGCAGCTCCCAACCAAAAAGTAGATGAAGGGCTTGATGCTGCTGTTGATGCAGGCGAGCAGGAAAATTATCTGGGATGGCATGATGGCGATGTAGCTGACCTGCTTCAGGAAATGCCAGATGCTGAGGGGAAGAGCAAAGAGGAGGAAGAACAGGACAATGAGGAAGATAACGATGTAGAGCCTCTTGTATTGGCGCCGCTGGGAGCCACACAGGACCTTAATGAAGAGGATTGTGCTGGAAATGACCATGGGTGGTGCAAAGATAAGGAAGTTGAGGACGTACATGGAGATGAGAGCCTTCTGGCAGTGCTCGTGCTCATGCAACAGGCACAGAGTAGTCACTGTAGCAATGACAGTGATGGAGAGGGCCCAGAGCAGGGCACACACCATGACCGACAAGTGCTGGGGGCGGCAGGTGCTGGAGCAGAGGACGGACACACACCTCTCGATGCTGATGGCCGTCAGGAGGTATAGGCCCATGTTGTAGGAGAAGAGTGAGGAGAGGAGAAGCAACCTCTGGTACTTCAGGACATCAGTGGAGCAGAAGACGTTCTCCACGATGTAGAGAAGTGCAGAGGTGGCTATGAAGAGGAGGAAGGTGAAGTCAGCGATGGCCAGGTTAAGGATGTAGACGGTGATGGGATTCCTGCGGATGCGGAAGCCGAGGAGCCATCTCTGCCCCTGCAAACACTGCTGCCTGCGCTCATGGGAGAGAAGCTGCCTACTGATATGAGAACGAAGGGTGTCAGCAGGGGACCTTGTCAAAGGCCCTACAGAAGACCACATAGATGACATCCATAGCTCTTCCCTTGTCCAATGGTGCAATCACTCCATCACAGAAAGCCACCAGGTTGGTCAGGCAGGACTTGCCCTTGGTGGAGCTGTGCTGGCTGCTTCGAATCACCTCCCTGTCCTCCATCTGCCTTAGCACGGCTTCTAGTGTACTAGTCAAGGGCTCTTCAGCTCCCCATGCTCTGCCGGGGGCACAAGAAGCCGGAGGGCAGGGGGCATAGCCAGGAGAGCGGATCCAAACTGGCCAAAGGGATATTCCATATCATGTGATGTTACACCCAGTATGTTAACGGGGAGGAGCTGGCCGGGGGAGGGAGGCAGCTATTGTGGCTGGGGGACCGGCAGTGTTGGTTGGCAGGTGGTGAGCGGTTGCATCACTTCTTGTGTGGATTTTTTCCCTCCTGCTGAGGGTACATCTCTCCCTCTCTGTTATTATTTTCTTTTTCATTATATTATTATTATTATTATTGTTGTTATTACTCTTTTATTTTAATTATTAAACTGTTCTTACCTCAACTCACGAGTTTTCTTACTTCGGACCTTCCAATTCTCTCCCCCATCCCACAGGGGTGGGGGGAGTGAGCGAGTGGTTGCATGGCGTTTAGTTGCTGGCTGGGGATAAACCACAAGACCCGGGTCCTCCTTTCTACCCTTTTTAAAGATGGGCACAATGTTTCCCTTCCTCCAGTCCCAGGGACTTCACCTGACTGTTCACCTGACTGCTGTGACTTCTCCATTATCATGGAGAGTGGCCGGGCGACCGCATCAGCCAATTCCCTCCAGACTCTGGGATGCATCTCATCACGTCCCATAGTCTTCTGTGTGTCCAGGTTCCTCAGAGGTTTGTGACAGGGAGGTTTATGACAAGGAGAATTCCCCTTTCCAAAAGAAGTGGCTGTGAGGATGGTGCAGAGCCCCGTGACCTCTCGCCAGAGCTGTCCCACCTTCAGACGGATCATCCCTCCCACCGCCAGCAGCGACGGTGCAGGTAGTGGGGCTGAGAGTGCCGACAAGCGAAGAGACTCAGCAAAAAGCAAAAGGCAGAACACAGACTCCTACCATCCCCAGACCAGTGTCTCCATCTGCTTCACTGAACTGCATCAGAAAAAAATGGTCACTTCATGAACTCTGTGTACTGATTTGAAGAGAGAGTGATGTTCTCAGCTGCCCTCCACATGTGTAAGCAGGGAATTCCCAGTCTCTCCGGCCAGCTGTGATATGTTTATCTATATTTCCCAACTGAGTGGCTGGAGGGAGGTGGACGGAAGCACTGCTGAGCTGAAAGTGGGGTTGAGGGCAGCTCGGTTGCAGCCAGCCTGCCGAGGTAATTAGCAGCCCAGAACAGAGGGCTTCCTCCCCTCTCCTGGAGGTCGGTATTGTGAAATACTCCAGGGCAACTCACCATGACTCAGAGTGCTATATTTAGCCTTAAAAACAAAAGAAACAAACAGATAAAACCCTGAGAAAAGAACCTTGAAGCCAGCACACAATAATCTCTTTGGGAACAAATACGTAACTTCTAAGAAACCAGATAGACGTGCACACAACAATTTGTAAGACAGCTGGAGCAGTTCATTTCTGGATGCTTAAGACACCTGAAGAAAGAGTGGGAGGTTTCATTCACAAATCCTCTGGGCGCTGCTGATGCACAGTGCTACAGACACACACGCGTCTGTCCCTGCTCCCAGACTGTCCCCGTCCATCCCACCCCGAGTCCAAAGCCCAGGAGTGCTGCAGTGAAGGTGCTTATACCCTTCTGACTCCGCAAACTGGAAAGCAGCCCCATCAAAGGCTAACGGGGGCGGCTGCGGGGACCGTGGTGGTTTTGCCTGCCTTCTGGGACCTAGGATGTGGCTCAGGAATTTAGCTGGGGGATGCAGGAGGGAAAAGGCGCGGGGAGAATCCCGCAGCTCCCGCCAGCATCCCCAGGGCTCGGGGCTCAGCGATGGGCTCTGTCCATGCAGCTGGGTCCAGCTTCTCTCTCAAAACGCAGGTGACAGGGTCAGCTTTTGGAATACAGCCCTGCTGAAGGAAGGGGCTTTGATATGAAACCCTTGGAAACAACTCTGTCCTTACCAAAAGTGCTGAAACTGGTATTGTTAGTAGGATAAATCTGGTGTCTTTGAGAGCCAATTTTAAGTATTCGCAGTATGTTTTAGAGCACCCAAAAGCTACTGCAGCAAAGAACCAGGCAGGCAGCCGGCGGGGAAGCCAAAAGTGCCTCCCGACTGCAAGGGCACCGTGGCATGGGAGAGGCAGGGCACTCCTTGGGGCGGTGGATCCCGCCAGAGAAGCTCTTCCACAGCCGAGACAACCACGAGACTTGCTTTATGATCCAGTGTTGTCATTTTAATCATCACGGCAAGGATGTTAATTGTGCAAAACATCTTGGCTGCACCTTTAAGCCGTGGACCTGCCCCGGGGACCGTGTGGCCTGACCAGGTGTGGGGGGTGAGTGCTTCCAAGGACATGCTCTCCTCAGCCCTGAGCAGGACCCGTGAGCAACAGGAGGGTTTAGCAACATCCAGGCCGAGCTCAGGAGGGGCAGCCCCAGGCTGTGTGGGCTACCAAAGGCATGAGGTCATGTAAAAACAACCACAAGTGCTCCCAAGGCTGAGGAGGACGATGTGCTGGTCATGAAGATATGGGAGGGCTGCAGCTCACTATAAGAGCCACCTGGGAGGGGGAGCACAGCACCCCAAAAGCTCCTCTCCAATAGATTTCATTGCATTGCTAAGGATAATTAGCAACTATTAATCTGGACTATAAGTTCTAGTATTGTTGTAACCTGGCTGAAAAGCGCTGGTTGTTGTCTTTCAACCAGCTTGTCAGAGCCCGCAGTAGACTAACAAGAAATGCTAATTCTTAGCTCCAGTTGGAAGGTGTGCTCCCCTGGGCCCAGGGAGGTTTTGGCAACCATCGCCATACTCCTCCCAGAATGGGAGTCACTTCTGAGAAGCACCCAGCTTCTGCCAGCACTGCCAGTATTGCCAGCACCGCCGGCATCACCAACACCACCAGCACCATCAGCATCGCCAATACCACCACCACCAGCAGCACCTCCAGCACTGCATTCTGCTGCTGGTGGGGCGATGTCCCCCGGGGATGCTGAGGTCCAGGGAGCCCTGCCACAGGCAGGGGAGAAACAAAGAATGGCAGAAACGTGCCAGGAGAGGGAAGGCAGTCAGTGAGCAGGTTGTTGTCCAGGGAGGAGTGTTTCTAATTAGGAGAGCATGAGGATCCATCCATAAAATTCTGCTTGCAAAGCTTCTGGCAAAAGCCACTTCCTTTATGGCAAAAAAAAAAAAAAAACAACAGCATAAATAAAAGCAGGGAAGAAAGCTCTGACGTAGACGCAGTTACAAAACCATTCCCGACTCCCCCACGACCCCACTGCGGCCGGGGGAGCGGCGCGCGCTGCCGAGGGGCACACCGGGGACAGGGCACGGAGAGCAGCCCGCGGGACGAGAGGGGACTTCCTGGTGACCAGGGGACTTTCTTCTTCCTGCAACTGTCCTGGGAGGGTCCGCTTCAGGATACGGATCCGAAGGGAACGTGAGATGCCAAGATATTGATACTGATCTGCCCAAGCCCAGCTGGAAAGACAGCCCTTGCCTGCTGCTTCACCAAAGCTAACAGTTAAGAGCAATGTTTTCCTTCATCCCTACCCCACCTTCCTTTCCTCCAGCATCCACTGCCAGCAGCTACGTCCCTCCCACCCTCTCCCGATGACCGGCAGCACCCTCCCCAGGTCCTCTCCCCACTGCCCTGCGCTTGCCTTATGCATCTCCTGGTGACCTTCCCCCTCCCTCCCTTCCGTCTCCCTCTCCCACCACATGATGCCCACCACTCCCCTCCCCAGCACATCCCGCTTGCCCTCCACGGATGCCTTCCCGGCACAAGGAGCTGGCAAGGGGCTGCGTGCCTCAGCCCCACTTCTCCGAGCCGCTAACTCCCTGTCCGCTCTGACCACAGCCGGGAACCACGTCCCACCACCTGCCCGGCGTCCAGCCATGGAGCTGAACCACGTGTCCCCACCTCCTACAACACCCACGCCAACCCCCTACGGAGACGACCCGTGCAGGATAGACATCACCGACGTGGCCGTAGACAGTGTCACGCTGATCATCTGCCTCTGTGGGCTGCTGGGGAACGGCGCCGTCCTCTGGCTCCTCGGCTTCCGCATCCGCAGGAATCCCATCACCGTCTACATCCTTAACCTGGCCGTCGCTGACTTCACCTTCCTCCTCTTCATAGCCACCTCGGCACTTCTCTACATCGTGGAGAACGTCTTCTGCTCCACTGATGTCCTGAAGTACCAGAGGTTGCTTCTCCTCTCCTCACTCTTCTCCTACAACATGGGCCTATACCTCCTGACGGCCATCAGCATCGAGAGGTGTGTGTCCGTCCTCTGCTCCAGCACCTGCCGCCCCCAGCACTTGTCGGTCATGGTGTGTGCCCTGCTCTGGGCCCTCTCCATCACTGTCATTGCTACAGTGACTACTCTGTGCCTGTTGCATGAGCACGAGCACTGCCAGAAGGCTCTCATCTCCATGTACGTCCTCAACTTCCTTATCTTTGCACCACCCATGGTCATTTCCAGCACAATCCTCTTCATTAAGGTCCTGTGTGGCTCCCAGCGGCGCCAATACAAGAGGCTCTACATCGTTATCTTCCTCATTGTCCTGTTCTTCCTCCTCTTTGCTCTTCCCCTCAGCATCTGGCATTTCCTGAAGCAGGTCAGCTACATCGCCATCATGCCATCCCAGATAATTTTCCTGCTCGCCTGCATCAACAGCAGCATCAAGCCCTTCATCTACTTTTTGGTTGGGAGCTGCCAGAGACACTGCTCCTTGGCGTCCCTCCGGGTCGCCTTCAGGAGGGTCTTTGAGGAGCCAGAATACGACGCAGCATGCAGCAATGATACTGTGATGGAAACGCTGGCCCCGGCCTCTTGAAGCCTTCCCACCGCTCTGCTTAACGCCCCTGGCATGGGGCTGAGGGTTTCCTTGGGTAACCGGATTAATAAATGTTTGCAGTCTTTCCCCCGACGTCACCCTCTCGCGGTGCAACTCTGCCACCTGCAGAAGAGGAGAGCAGGGGCACGGCCAAGGTTGGGGTGGGGAGGGCTGCCCTGCGAGGAGCGTGTTGGAGCACGGCTCTCCTCCGCCCCGCCTGCCCAGCCCAGCCCCGAGGGCACTGTTCCCCCGAGGGGGTCGTGCCCCAGAGGACCCCGGTCCCATCTCACACGCTGTCGGCTTTTTGGCAGTGCTGGGTTAGCGGTTGGACTCGATGATCTTAAGGGCCTTTTCCAACCTTAACGATTCTATGATTCTCTGATTCTATGTACGGAAGGGAGGTAAAAGCATTTGGTGGCCTAAGCCCCTCTCCCCATCCCGCACCCCAGCCTGCGCAGCTCCTCTGAGCTCTGCTCCCCTCCCGCCCCCTGCAATGCCGGCGGGGGGACCGCTGCCCCTCGGCAGGCTCTGCCCAGGCCCCGCCGCCCTCGCCTCCCGCCGGTCCCCGGTTCCTGTACCTCCCCGCTGCCTGGTGACAATAAACAGCACGGTGCAGCCTGAGCTGCCTTGGTCCCTGCGCTTACTGCCTTCGGCTGGGTCCTGCTGCCGCCTGGGGGGTGCGGGGGGAGGCAGGGGAGATGCACACGCCATTTGTGCTCCCCGGAGGAAAAAGTGATGCCAACCGCCCGCAGCTGGGACTGCGCCGGCACAGCCAGTGAGGCAGGATGGGACCAGGGGTACGGCAGTGCCCCCGGCCTGTTTCATTAGTGTCACAGCCAACATCCCCCAAAGAGTTGGGGTTTTTTTTATTTTGTAAGCCAGGTCCAAGTGTAAAGGAGTCTTCTTTTCCTTCTGGAATGCTTCCTCTCCCCTGGCTTCGGCAGGCTGGAGCATTCCCCCTTCTTCAGCTGGCCAGGACGGTGCAGCAGCAAGGGGAGGGGGAGTCCGTGGTCCCCAGCCCAGCCACCCCCTTCCAGGGGCAGGGTGCCACGTCTGTGGGTCACCACGGGCTCCGTGGGGCATCACTCGCCTCCCTGCGGCTTTGCCAAAGTCTCAGCCAGTCGCGAAGCCTCCCGTCACAGCAGTGGGGAGAGCTGCGGGTGTGCACAGCGATCGTGCTGGAGCCAGCAGTGGTGTCACAGACTGCTCCAGACCAAACGCCATCGTGCCGGGACTCAGTTTTTCCCAGCGCCGTTGCAGAGGCAGAAGGAAGGAACACTGTGCATCCTCGGGCTGCCCGGGGACACGCCAGGCTTCCCGGTGCAGCCTTCTCCTGCACCACCCCGCTGGCATGTCTGGGGCTGGCATGTGCAGACCCCCACCACGTCCCACACCCTCCATTCAGTCCCACCATGTCCTGCACTCTTTCCCACCAACCCCACCACTCCTCCCATTCCAAACCCACTGCATCCCACACCTCCCATGCCAACCCCACCACATCTCACCTCCCTGCGCAGCTCGCCCGCTTTCTGCCCCGCCCTGGGCAGGCCCACCATGTCCTGCACTCCTTCCCACCAACCCCACCAAATATCCCACACCTCCCATGCAAAACCTACCACAACCCATACCTCCCACACCAACCCCACCACATCCCACACCTCCCACGCTTCCCACACCAACTCTACTACCTCCCACATCCCTGTGCAGCCCCACCGCTTCCCACCCCACCCCCGGCTGCCCCACCATGTCCTGCCTCCTTCCCACCAACCCCACCATGCTTCCCACACCTCCCATGCCAACCCCACCAGCTCCCACACCAATCCCACCACATCCCACACCTCCCACATCAACCCCACCACATCCCACCCACCCTTGCAGCCCCACCGCTTCCCACCCCCGGCCAGCCCCATGCCTGAGGCTCCGATGCCTCCCTATGGGCTGCTCCCCCTATAAGGTTTTCTGGGGGGTGTTTCTCGGTGCCCCGGCCCCCCGCAACCCCCACCCCCCTCCGCGAGCGGCCGGAGAGGAACGAGAGGTGGCGGATGGAGCCAGCATCGTTTATTGGGGCGGGAGGAGGGGGCCGGGGCCGGGAGGGCAGCGCAGCCCCGCGGCAGGAGCAGAGGCTTTGCCGGGGTTTCCCGCAGGCGATGCCCGAACCGGGGCGGGGGGAGCGGGGCCGGCTGGGACCGTTTGCCGGAGCCCCCGCACCGAGCCCCGCAGAGCCCCTTCCCCTGGGGCAGGAGGGGCAGGAGGGGCAGGAGGGGCAGGAGGGGCGGGCGGGCCCCGGGGAGGGGGTTTCTGGAGGTCTCCCATCTCCTCTTCCCTCGCTGGAGGGCAGCAAAGCCCAGCGCTCCGAGCTCGGAGCCGGGGAGAGGCCGCCCGGGCGGGCGCCCTGCGGGAGAGAGCGGGACGGGGTGCGGGCGGGGCTGGGCTGGGCTGCGCTGGACTGGGATGGGATGGGATGGGGATGAGACGGGGATGGGGATAGGGATGGAACAGGGATGGGATGGGGATGGGATGAGACAGGGGTGGGGATGGGGCAGGGATGGGGATGGGATGAGGATGAGACGGGGTGGGGATGGGACAGGGATGGGGATGGGATGAGGATGAGACGGGGTGGGGATGGGACAGGGATGGGGATGGGATGAGGATGAGACGGGGTGGGGATGGGACAGGGATGGGGATGGGATGAGGATGAGACAGGGGTGGGGATGGGATTCATCCCAGAACACAGCCACAGGTCATCCTGCAGGCCCAGCTAGGGGCAAGGGTGGGCAGCTGAGCATGAAGCCAGGGTGGGCAGCACGGCCAGTGTGACCAAAGTGGCCTCTTAGCTGGAGATCGTGGTGACCCCCGTCTCTTCAAAGACCCTCCTGAAGGCGACCTGGAGGGGCACCAAGGAGCAGTGCCTCCGGCAGCTCCCAACCAAAAAGTAGATGAAGGGGTTGATGCTGCTGTTGATGCAGGCGAGCAGGAAAAATATCTGGGATGGCATGATGGTGTTGTAGTTGACCTGCTTCAGGAAATGCCAGATGCTGAGGGGAACCCCAAACATGAGAAAGAAGAGGACGGTGAGGAAGATAACGATGTAGAGCCTCAATGGTTGACGTTGCTGGGAGCCACACAGGACCTTAATGAAAAGGATCACGTTGGAAATGACCATGGGTGGTGCAAAGATAAGGAAGTTGAGGACGTACATGGAGATGAGAGCCTTCTGGCAGTGCTCGTGCTCATGCAACAGGCACAGAGTAGTCACTGTAGCAATGACAGTGATGGAGAGGGCCCAGAGCAGGGCACACACCATGACCGACAAGTGCTGGGGGCGGCGGCAGCGGTACCAGAGCGGACAGAGGACGGACACACACCTCTCGATGCTGATGGCCGTCAGGAGGTATAGGCCCATGTTGTAGGAGAAGAGTGAGGAGAGGAGAAGCAACCTCTGGTACTTCAGGACATCAGTGGAGCAGAAGACATTCTCCACGATGTAGAGGAGGGCCAAGGCAGCTAAGAAGAGGAGGAAGGTGAAGTCAGCGACGGCCAGGTTAAGGATGTAGACGGTGATGGGATTCCTGCGGATGCGGAAGCCGAGGAGCCAGAGGACGGCGCCGTTCCCCAGCAGCCCACAGAGGCAGATGATCAGCGTGACACTGTCTACGGCCACGTCGGTGACATCTATCCTGCATGGGTCGTCTCCGTAGGGGGTTGGCGTGGGTGTTGTAGGAGGTGGGGACACGTGGTTCAGCTCCATGGCTGGAGGTGGGTTGTGGTCCCCAGATGCAGTTCGAGCAGACGGGGAGTTAGTGGGACCCCAAAGGATGTGTCAGGGAGAGGGGTCCTGGTGATGCGGCACAGCAGGGATGGGGACAGGGGGGCGATTGGAGGGCTGGGGGTGCAGCTGCCTCCCCAGTGATGGGCTTGGGGGGTGCGTGCAGAGGAGAGGTTGGAGGGGCTCCAGGCACACCGAGGAAGGATGTCCGTGGGAGCGGTGAGAGGGGCTGCAGGGAGCTCAGGGGAGACGCGAGCAGCTCCCTGGACGGGGGTCCGGTCCCGATCTCCTACCTTTCCAGGCAGTGGCCTGGGGCTGACGTGCCCACACGTCCAAGTTGGGCACACTCCCTCCCTCCGGCTCTCCTTGCCACGATTTTCTCAAATATGGACAACTGGAGTCTCTGTGTCCTCAGAAGACCCAAGCAGCCCGTTCATCCTCCAAATAAAGCTGCTTTTTGGGGCGTTTCTGCAAGATCACGGGTCAGGTGATAAGAGCACTGGGCAGTTTCAAAGACACAGGCTGCACCACTCAGCCTCTTTTCCTGTCAAATTTCCGTAGGTCTTGCGGGAAAGGAAATGTTTTGTCCACGAGAATACCCCAGAGGATGAATACTGCAGCAGCTACATCTTGCTATGAAAGAATCTTGGTGCTTTTAGGATTCAACCTGATATCTCATTAGACTGGTAATTACCACCTTCCTAATTGTTTTATTTTGCTTCATTCTCCCACCCCCACCCTGCCCAGTTGCTGGCATCCTTCTGAGATTGTTCATTACTGCTCCAGCCTCCTGGCATGTGAATCGTCGCTGTCTCTCCTCCATCTTTGTCGTGCATCAGGCCTGGGTGGGAATTTGGTGTTTGTGTTCGAGCCTTCGTTTCAGACTTGCCCCGGCTGGTCTGGGGGCTGCAGTGCCCTCCCAGTCAGGTTGGTACCCACTGAGGGAGCTGGAGGGGCTGGTGGCAGGAGAGCAGGGGATGAGCAAAGCCATAGGGCTGGGGAAAACAGCAGGGAACGGCACACATCATCCCCCCCTGACCCACCCCGTGCGCCCAAAGTGCCCCTTCACCCCCACCAGAGCCCCAGGCTGGCAGAGGAGGGCACCGACCGGAGGAGAGAGGGTCTTGGGGACCTCCAAGCTGGGATGTGGGGGACATGGTCTCTCCTTCCTCCCCAGAGCAGTACTGGCTGCCTTCCTCATCCCATCCAGCCACTGGGCTCCCATGTGCTGGTGGGGGGACACAGCCGGATGGCAGGCAAAGCACACCCCCAGCGCCGGGTGCCCTCTGCTCCTCCAGCAAGGGCAGAAAGCTGCTTCTTTGGCTCGTTAAACTGGCTAATTGCTACCTAGGACTGCTAAAACCCCTGCCTGGCTCACCTGGGCAGCTGGTGCACCCACAGCAGGGCTGGGGAAGCTGGTGGGAGGGGGTACCCCGTCACAGGGCTCCCTGAGCCCCAGCCACCACCTAGAGGCACCCCATGTCCCAGATCCCTATGTCTGAGCATCCTCTCAGCTCCCACCTCCGAGAGCGGAGTCATGGGGGTCCCCATCCCAGGGAAGGTTGGCAAGGATCGCTGTGGGCAATACGGGGTGGTCATTGCGGGGTCCACGCACGGCACCATCTGGGCCCCCCAGGAACAGCACTGAGTTGGCGTGTCCCCGAGCAACACCAGGCATTGCAGCCCATCACCAGGAAAAGATCGTGGGCCGGAGGCTGCCCATGCCAGCCGGGTCCGGCTGGGCCAGGTGCCAGGGCTAGGACTTCCCGGCAGGGCATGGCTCGGCACGGCACAGCAGGGCTGGGCACGGCACATCACCTGGTGTGACGGAAGGGGTGGCACTGGCGGGGGGGCCAGAGCTGTGAGTCACCCCTATACCTCCCTCCGCCCTGGACTTTGTCTCCCGTGGCAATAAAACCCGGGTTCCAGGGGGGGCTGGGGTGTTGGGGAGGGCCCCCACTCACAGCAGGCACTCAGCAGTCGGGGGGCACACACGTGTGTTTGCACACACAAGCACGGGAGCGTGCAGGTGTGTGCAGGAGGGAGCTGGGTGCGTGCAAGAGGGAGCTGTGCAACCGTGCGTGTGTGCATGTGTGCGAGAGAAGCTGCATGGATGTGTGCAAGGAGCCGGGCGTGCGAGCAGGTGCGTGTGTGCAAAGGAGCTGCACGTCTGGGATGGAGGCGTCTGCGTGTGTGTGTGTGCAACAGGCAGCTGTGCATGCATGCGGGCAGGTGTGAGGGGAGCGTTGCACACGCAGGCGGGGAGGCAGAGGCGAGCGGCGCGTGCCACGCGTGCAACAGGGTCCCGGGCACGCGCAGGGAGCGACCCCCACGCGTGTGCAAGGCGCTGTGTGCGTGTAGGGACACCCATACGTGCGTGGGCAGGAGGGACCCTGCCCACCTGCCAGCGGTGTGTCAGCCCCGGCCGCCACCACCGGCATGACCCCAGCCCTGCACGGTGCCACGGGCGGGCCCGGCGGGCGGGTGGTGGCCGCACCCTGGGTCGGGCGGGTGCCTCCTGCCACCCTGTCCCCATCCTCATCCTCGCCGAGGCCGGGCAGGCTCCGTGGCCCCACCGGCCGCCCCCATGCAGCAGGAGCAGGGGGTGCGGAGCCCCGGCACCCCCGAGGCCGAGGTCAAGGCTGTCGTCGTGGGGGACGGGGCCTGCGGGAAGACGTCTCTGCTGGTGGCCTTTGCCAGGGGGGACTTCCCCAAGGTACCAACCTCCCTGTCCCCTGGGACCTCAGCCCCGGTGGGACCCGGTGGCGTGGGTGGGGTCCCCACACAGACCTGCTGCGGCCGGGGGAGGCTCCCGGGGAGCGGCGGCGCAAGTGATGGGCGTCGGATGCGGGACGGGACGGGCACGGTGGCGGCAGCGGGGCTGTTTGCAGCAGGACGTGGGGCTGGGGGGGCTGGGGCTGGGGGTGGCCCAGCCTGGGGCTGACAGGGGTACGGCGTGGCCCCCCTTGGAGGGCGAACAGGCACCTCTGCCTCACCGGGGGGTCACGGGATGGGGAGCGGGGTCTGTCCCGCAGCAAGAGCACATACGGGACCCGGGGACTGTGGGGAGGGGGGGCAGCGCAGAGACACCCCAGCATCTCTCTCCCGGGCCCCCCAGGTCCCACCAGGGCTTCCCACCTGCCTGAGGCTCAGTGCCGCTTGGGGCTGGGAGGGACAAGGACCGTCCCCACCCCAACCACCCTGCAGGAGGCACAACCACCTCCTGCCCCCCCATTTCCCTCTCCCGTCCCTGGGTACCTCCTTTGCACCCATCCCAGCGGGGGTCCCAAGGGCCAGAGGGACGTGTCTCACGCCCTCCCCCCCCCGCCCTTTTCCCCTGCCAGGTCTACGTCCCCACCGTGTTTGAGAAGTACACGGCCTCCCTCCAGGTTGGCGACAAGCCCGTGAAGATCCACCTCTGGGACACAGCAGGTGGGGCAGGAGGGGACGGGGCAGGCAATCTTGTGTCATCCTCCCCCAACCCGTGGGTTTCGGGGTGTCCCACACGCATGTGTCATGCCTTGGAGGGGTGTCCCCACACACTGACCGTGGGAGATGGGGGAGGGGGGGGTGAACCCGTAGCTGGTGCCTAAGGATGTCACTCTCAGCAGTGCTGCCTTTCTGTCCCCAGAGCCCCACATTGCCCCCAGGCTGGAGGGGCAGACGTCCCCCCAGGCTGGGGGGGGACCCAGCCCAGTAGGGAACTGGTGCATAACGGTCTGCTTCTCCACCCGGCAGGACAGGAAGACTATGACAGGCTTCGCCCGCTGTCCTACTCAGATGCCAACGTTGTCCTCATCTGCTTCGACGTCACCAACCCCAACAGCTACGACAACATCCTAATAAAGGTAATGCAGCGCCCAGGGGGGCTGCCCCTGCCCCACGCGTCCTCCCTGGGGGATGGAAGCTGCTGCCCGTCCCGTGTCCCCATCCCCCAGGTGACACGTGTGTGTCGTGTCCCCCCCTCCCGGGCAGTGGTACCCGGAGGTGAACCACTTCTGCAAGGGCGTCCCGGTGCTGCTGGTGGGCTGCAAAACCGACCTGCGGCAGGACATGGCGGTGCTGCACAAGCTGCGGGAGGGACACATGGAACCCATCTCCCACCAGCAGGCAAGTGCCACCCCGCCACCGATGGGCCAGGGATGCCCCCCAGTATGGGGCGGTTGGGGTGCCGGGGCCCATGGCGGGGGGGGATCTGACCCCACGGGTCCCCGCAGGGGGAGGCCATGGCCCGGCAGATCCACGCCGTGTCCTACTTGGAGTGCTCGGCCAGGTACCAGGAGAACATCGGGGACATCTTCGTGGAGGCCTGCGGTGCCGCCCTCAGCGCCGCTCGCCAAAGCCGGCGCAGGAGGGGACCCAGGAGGGGCTGCGTGCTCTGCTGAGCCCCCCACCCCCGCCGTAGCTCCTGGGACCTGCCACTGGCCCCACAACGCCGGCTCGGGACGGCGCCTCGGCTCCCCACCGCCACCACCAGACCTCCGCCGCCACGCTCCGGTCGCCCCCCCCGCCCCCCGCAAGCCGGCCCTGTGGGGCTGGTGCTACCGTGGGGTGCCAGCGGGACGGCACCCCACGCCCGGCACGAAGAAACCGGTGCCGCCAAGGAACCCAGGGTCCGAGCGTCCTCCGCCGGCCTGCCCGCACCGAGCCCCACGGGCTGGGGGGCTCCGGCGGTGGAGAACTGATTTTGGGGGGCAGCAGAGGGGGTTCCCCTTCCCGCTGGCAGGCCAGCGACGGAGGGGGGACGCGGGGTGATTTCGGTGTGGTGCTGCCATTAAAGTTCAACCCTTGTCAGTGCAGCGCGGTCCCTGCGGGCGAGGGCACCGGGCGGCCTCTGGGCACCGGCCCCCTCCCACCTTCCAGCTGCAGCACACGTATGCACGCGTGTAGGGGTGTGTGTGCGTGTGCTGCATGGTATAACGCACGTATGTGCATGCTACAGGTATATAGGTGTGCCCGTGTGCTGCACGCATATAGGTTTGTGTGCGCGTGCTGCATGTATATAGGTGTGTATGTGTGCGTGCTGCATGTGTATACACGTATACGTGCCTGTGCTACATGTACATAGGTGTGCCTGTGCTTGTGCGGCATGTATGTACACGTGTGTGTGTGCGTTTCATGTATGTGGCTGTGCCGTCACGTGTGCTGCATGTATATGTGTATGCACATGCTGCACGCATGCACGCGCGTATCTGCATGTGCTGCACGTATGTACACATGTACGTGCGCCACACTTATGTACATGTTTATGTGCGCGTGCTGCACGCACGCAGGTGTGCCTGTGCGCGCGTACGGGCCGTGCACACGCACCCCTGCCCACGCGTCCGCACTCACGCACACGCCCGTGCATGTTTACGTACGCAGGTGTCGGCGCGGGCGTGCCCACGCGTGTACAGCCGCGCGCCCACCCGTGCGCACGCACGGAGGCGCGCTCCCCTGCACGTGCCCCACGCCTGCAGGGGTCCGCGCGCGCCCGCCCGGCCGCACGCCCGCCCGGGCGCGAGCGCGGGGCCGAATCCCGCGCGGACGCTGCCGCCGTCACGCGTGTGCGGGCGGCGCGCGCCGCCCCACCCGCCGCGGCCCGTGAAGGGGGCTCCCCCTCCCCGCGAGCATGCGTGGGTGGGCGGGGCCAAGCGGGGAGGGAGGGCGGGGCTAGCCCGGGGGCGGGGCCCACCCCCAGGCCGCGCGTGCACGCTCGCTCCCGCGCCAGCGGGGCGGGGCCGCTGAGGTGCGTGCGCGCTCCCGCGCGGTGCCCCGGCGCCGAGGCAGGCCGGGCGGAGGGGGGGGGGGGGGGGGCGGGGGGAGCGAGGCGCACGCGCACGGCGGGCGGCGGGGGAGGCGGCGGGGGGGGTCAGGGGAGGTTGCGGGCGGCGCAGGCGCAGTGCGGCGGCCGAGTCAGTGTGTATGTGAGACTCTGACGGGTTCAAAATGGCGGCGGCGGCTCCTGTGTGAGGAGGGGAACCGCGTCCCGGCCGGGGGGCGGCGGGTCGGCGGCGGCGGGGCACGGCGCAGCACTGCCCGGCGGGGGGGGGTGGCGGGCGGCGAGGCCGGCGGCGGCCCGGCACCCGGCGGCGGGGGGGGGTGGGGGGTGGGGGTGCGGCGGCGGCGGCGGCGGAGGGGGGACGCGGCGCCGGGCGGACGCGGCGCCGGGCCGGGGGAGCGGGGCCCGCGGGAGCGGGCAGCGGCCCGGGGCCGCCGGCGGGACTGTCAGCACCCGCTGGGGGCGGCGGGGGCGGCGCGGGGAGGGGGGGGGGAGCGGCGGCGGGGCCGGGGGGGACGCGGAGCGGCGGGCCCGGTCCGGGCCCGGGGCGCGATCGTTGCCTGACCCGGGGGTTCCTCCTCCGTCTCTTCTGTTTCTCCCCGTCTCGGCGCTAGAAGAGGACAAAGGCGCAGGAGGGACCTGGTGAGCCACTCGCTGGGGGCGGCGGGGCGAGGGAGGGGGTGTCCCGGCTCCGGCCCGCAGCCCCCGGCCGACCCCTAAGTTTCCCCGAGTCCTCAGAGCGGCGGCGGGGCCGGTGCCCCGGGCCGGGCGGGGGCGGGCGGGTCTCCCGGTTCCTCACGGCCCCCGGGAGGCCGGGCCGGGAAGTTGGTGGGCAGGGGTCGGCGGGGCGGGAGGGTACCGGCTGACAGCTCCCCTGGGACTGCCGTCCTCGGCGCTGTCCCGGGGCTTCACCCACCGCCGCTTTGTTCTGCCGGACCGCCCGGCCGTGCCGGAGCTGCCTCCCTCCCCGGGGACCCGGGACGGGGGGCGGGGGGGTGAGGGAGGCGGCGGGCCCGGCCCGGGACGGGCCTCCACGGCGGGGCCGGGATGGGGCCGGGGGCTGGGCGAGCCGCGCCGGGCTGGGGGTTTGCACGGCGCTGTGGCAGCGGGTGTTGCGAGCGGGCTGGCTTGGCTGGTGTGTTGTCCGGTTGTTTTATCAACAGAGTTTAGAGAGTGTAGTGAAACTACCCGGGGCTGACTTAGCCGAGGTGGGAAGCCCGGTCCCGAGCGGTTAACGGGGAGCGGGGAGGTGCTGGCGGGACTTGAAATGCTCCGCTGTCAAACTGTGCTCAGAGGGTCAGGGAAGAGCAGGATGAAACAAGTTCTCTCCACGCTATGGTAGCGGTTCTGTAACACTACACGGGGTGGCGGATTCCTTCCCCCGAAGGTCTGGCATAGGCACAGTCATGGGGCTTAAGAGCTGCAATATACCTAGGCTTTGGTTTCGTTCGGTTCCTTTAAAAAAAAAAAAGTTCAGGTGCCATCTGACGCCTTGGGAGGTTTTCCCATGTTATTATGTGGTGTCACGAGGTGGCGGATTTTGAGATCTGAGCATGTAGGTCTTCTGAAGACAGGAGTTAGTCCCCTACCTGCAGCTGTGCTGAAGCGCTGTCCATAGGGGAGATCCCGTATGCCGTCCCTGTTCGTGGGAGATATCCTGTACCTGTGTAGCTTCTCCCAAGCGCCGTGGTACAGGGTATCCAGAGGACGGCAATCGTGGTGTTTGGAGGAGTTGGTTCTCTAATGTGTAATCTTGTGCTCTGGGGAAACTAGCCTGCTCCTGACTGTCGTCGAGCCTTTGACAGCAGGTCTCCTGTTCTGTATCCCAGCGTAGGCCAGCTGAGCTGCCGCTTGTGCTGGTGGTAGTACGGAGCAGAGGCCTTCTCCTGATCTGAGACCTGCAGCTCATGTCATGTTACAGAACAGCTGGTAAAGTCATTTGCCCTAGGTCATGCCTAAAGTTAGAATGGGAGCATTAAAAGTTGAGGTGGGCTCGTCCGCTGTGTTTGCTTAGTCCTGCACAGGGGTATGGAATCGGCCTCAAAATGAGCAAAGAAGTGAGGGATGTAGGCGTCTCATGTCTGTGTGCCCTGCTTCACTATTTCCTTCTGACTTCAAAGGAGGAAGAGGAGGAAGACAGCAGTCCTGGAGTGTCCTTCTCACTCTCCTCAGAAGAGTCGGAAATGGAGCCTGAGGAAGAAAGGATCCGTTACAGCCAAAGACTGGTCAGTATTGGCCCTTAACGATCATGTTCTGTTCTTGGTTCCATTGCAACCGAAGAAAGAAAAGGCTTTTCCTGGCAACAGGTTTAGGCATCCTATAAAAGTGTTGTGGTGGATCACTGCAGCCTGCCCAGAGGTATTATCTCAGCTGGCGGTGGGTTAGATGGCTTCATGGGTCCCATTTGTGTCACAGAGTTTGCCCTAATGATGGGTGCTTGGATACTGAACTCTTGTCTGGGAGAGGGGAGGGTTGGGGGCTGCGTCTGGGTAAAATACTTTGCGGAGCTGCTGGATGGAAATACGAAATGAGTGTTGATGTAGCTTGTGGCACAGCAGGTTTTCTCTATGTGATTATAAAAGCCGAGAAAATACTGTGAAAACACAGTGTATTACCATTGCGTCGGCCTGGACTTGATTTGAGCGTGCTGCAAAATCTGAGAAAACCAGCTTCAGCTTCAAGCTCAAATTTACTTGTGCCTGTGCACATGTCTTCTCCTGGTGTTTTCTTTCGGAGGGAGCTGTTCCAAAAGTCGGGTCCTAGTTAGGCCCCATCAGGAGCTCTGGTTTGTCTGATGTTTGTGCTGCTGTTCAGTGGGCTGCGCGAAGCCGCTGCACTGAGAGTTGGGCCATAACTGTGAGCGGTTTGGGAGCAGCTGCTCTGAGAGTCGGAGATGATACTCCCAGGGAAGGAGGGAAGCTGCTGTGTCTCCTGCAGGTCTGCTTCACGTTGTGTTGTGGCAGTTGTAAAACCCCTGGGAAGGGCGAGCATCAGCGCTGTGATAGCTGAAGCTGTGATGGAGTTCCTGTCTGAGTCACAGCAGTGAAGGTACCCTCGCCTTCAAGGTGCTGTCTGGAAAGGTAAATCCTTATCCTTTAATACTCTGAAATCATTTGGTGTGAGGCAGCATGGTACTCGGCATTAAGCTTTGCCCTCAAGAGCGAGCAGTTCTTGCTGCTGGGTGCCTGGCCGTAGAAGGGGTGCTGGGGGGTTGCAGCCAACATGTGCCTTGTAGGCGGCCTAGGCAAGGAAACCCTCTTGTGAGGGTGGAAACGGTTACTCCAGCACTGGTCCCTGTGGAGCGGAGGATACTGCATAGGCCATGGTTTGTCCAAACACCTGGTTTACTGAAGGTGTGCTCCTTTTCTGGTGCGGCTTGGTGGCTATTGTGTGTTTACTCTTTGCAGAGAGGATTCTTGTACTAGATGATTTGGTGACGTGCATCTAGACTTTTATAGTCAGGCGCCTTAGCCTGCTTTGGGAACCTGAAGTGACTCTGACTTGAAGTGGTTTTTAATCTTCTCTTTTGAGAAGGTGCTTGGGGTAAAAAAAAACAAAAAACAAACACCCAAACTGTAACACATCTGTGGGCCCTTCAAGCTGGCTTGTTTTCCCCAAGTGCTTTGGTGGATGCTTTAATTTGGCAATGCTGCCAAAAGCAGCAATCTCACCTCCTCCCTTGTCCTGACGTACTTGTTCCCACAACTGTGCGGCACACAGCTCGGGGTGCTGGTTTGACTGGGAAGTGACCATTTCTGTGGCCAGCAGTCAGGCTGGCAGGATAGTGTCTCTTGGAGGCAATGCCAACTTCAGGTTTTGGTTAAACTATGGTCGTAGCTACGCTTTGACTGGCTGAAGTAACCCAAAATGGTTGGACAAAGAGAGGGCAGATTAAGGGGACTGGTGGCCAGGAATTTACCAGTTTAAAAATGCTTATAATCTCACAAATAAAAATCATGAGGAAGGGTTGCTGTCCTAGTGTAGGTGGCCTGTACTCCCAACAGAATGTGCTAAGCTGGATAAATGGCTGCACACTGATGAGCTGCGTGCTTAAGGGGCTTGGGAGGGCACATGGGCAGCAAGCAGGGGATGAGGCTCACCTAGGCTGCTGTGGCCCCGTGCATGTTGTCTCTGCTGGCCTGTAGCCGAGAGGAGGAGGAGGCGTGACCCCTGTGTGGTAGGTAATGCTTGGTTCATGCCTCCTGCTTGGCTTTTCCTGGGAACTTCCAGCTTGTTACACACTCTTGCTGTGTCAGTGATGCTCCCTTCTTGAAGGACCTTTGAGAGATTTTTTTTTTTTTTTGAGACGCATGCTTTGAAATGTGGGGAGCTGTTCTCTTCACTAGTGTTTCTGGCCCTTGCAGAACAAGGTATCGTGGGTGAATTATCCAGGAAAACAAAAGTGCTGCATATTACTTATTTGAATATCATACTCCTACATATGCCTTGGTCTTGGGAGTTGGTTTTAATATGTGCACATTAAAAGTTCTAGGTGGGAAAATGGGTAGTTGGTAGTACAGTATGTTTCTGCTGCTGTAAGCTCTGTTTCTTCTGTGTGACTGGGTATCAGTGTGGGTGATAGCAAAAGAGTAAATATATTTTTAAAAAAACCCAAATACGATAGTATTCTTATGAGCCAAACAACCTTGGCCAGAATAGTTCATAGTGATGAAAGAGTTGAATTAATTGCATGGGCGAGTAGCGTGGTTTGAAGGTACCGCTGATACGAACAACCAGGTACCAGTGGCCTAAGATGGCGAAAGAAGCTTGGTATCTGGTGTGTCCAGGTAATCACCCCAACAGCATCTTTTGACCTTTGGTTTCCATCAGGGTGTGGAAGAAGTCTTGAGTGTTTTCTGTGACTTTTAGTGAGCAATATTGTTACCTTCTTCTGATTCCACAAAAATCAGATCTATGTATATTTTATGAACGGGTTTGTCAGTCTTGGTGAAAGATGGGGGTTTTCAGGAGAAATTCACCTCTGCTTCAGGCACAGTCACACTCCTACAAGGATTCTCTGCCATGTCACCCATCCCTGTGTAGTATAATGACACTTACGTTAGGTGGGTCACACTGCTCTAACTGTCTTGTTTCCTAGTTCAGGCTCTACGTCCACGACTCCCAAGATTATAAAGGCCTGGGTGAGGTGGTCTGGACTCAGGGGTATCGTTGGGAGGATCTGAAACAATTAAACTGTGGAAGATGATGTGCCCTGGTGAGCTCTGGGAGGCTGACGCAGGTAGGGGAAGGCAGCCTGTGGACGATGCTGTGTGAGCGGGGAGAGCGTGCACAGCAGCGGGTTCAGGGATATCTGTGCTCCTCACCCAGAGATCCAGCTGGGCCTCCCTGCACTGGCAGTAGCAGAGGACAGGACTTGTCAGGCGCTGCGGAGTGGTTTTCTACTAAGCCTGCATATATGTGTCTGCTCCTCATCTCTATAATGAGGCAGTACTTTGGGGATTTGTTTTGAGGTGCCGGCTTTATAAGCTGTAGATGCATGTTTTGCAGGCCCTTAATCGAGGAGCTGAAATGCTCTATTGTATCCTGCGGCCTAAGTGACAGAGTCCGGCCCTGGCACTAACAATGTGATGGTCCCACTCTGAGACTCAGGAGTCTTCCCGCTGACTGTCGCTGGGTGGTCTCACCCAGCCTGTGTCACACCGAGCTGTTCAGCTCCCAACAAAGAGGCCAAGGGCATGCTGGCGCCTGGAGCTGGAGCCTGGACTTCGTGAAGGCAGGGACAGCAACACGAGCAGCTCCGGCTGTGGACTAACAGCTCTGGAGAAAAAGAAGTTCAGCCGGTCTGGTGCTGTGGTGCTCAGGTACTCTGCCTGGTTCAGGCTGTCCGGACAGTTTCCTCACAGAGTGCATTGCCGTGCACCACCTTGGCACTCACCAGGTTCTCCGTGAGGTGGTCTGAGACTGAGGAGAAACTGTTGCACATATGTAACTTCATTTTTTGGTGAGGCTAAATCTGTGTTAGGTCATCGAGCATGAGGAGGGGCAGCAGGAAAGGAATCTCCTGGTGGTGCTTGGGAGCTGTTCAGTCAACTGACCAGTACATCTCTGGAAACAGCTGCCAGAGGGGCTGTGTGACCCAACGCTTTTTAAAGAAACGCTTGCCGTGCTCGAGGCGAGACGTGCCTGCCTCGCTGCCGCAGCAATGATTGTGTGCGTGGTGCTCCGCTGAGGAGGGGTTTCTCTCTTACTCCAGCCTTCACCACCCACAAAGCCACTTCACCCATCCACATCTGTGTGAATCTGTGGAGCTGCCGAAGGGTTCTTCAGTGGGAAGCAGGGCTGGTGTCTGCCCGCCCTTCTGCAGCAGAGTCACTGAGTGTTCCTGGGTGCTAGAAGTGTGAGGAAATCTCTCGCCTTTTGTCTGCTCCAGGGCTAATTCTGCCAGGCCTTTACTGTGAGCTAAGACTAGCAAGGCTCCATGAATTATGAGTTGGGATTAGCGCATCACTGAAGCGGTGCTGTACCCTTTCAGTGACAGTATTTGGGGTGAGGAGCAAAGGGCAGCAGCGTTGGATCACTTCAGGACGGCTTTGGAGGAGCACAGCGGGAGGGTGCCATTACCCCAGTGACAAATCCTACCCGGCGTGGTCTCTCTGCTGCTGTCAAGTCAGCAGTCTATATCTCAGGGTGTGGTTCCCAGTTAGGATTGCTGGTGTGGCAGAGCTGGTTTAAGAAGTTCTTGCCCTCCCTCTGTTAGTGTCTCAGAAGCTGATGCCCCTGAGCTGAATGCTGCTTCGGGGTCTTGTGGATCATGCCCTAGATGAAAGCTGGCAGGGGAGGGCATCTAATCCAAATTGTTGTCTGCGCTGGGCTAGCGAGCTGGCTGCCCCGCCAGCAAATCTGTCAAGACCGGAGAGGTGTCAGTCTGAGATGAGGAGACAGGGTGGGGTAGGAACCTCTTAAACTGGCTCTGCTGCTGGAGAGAGCCTGCGGTTGAGCTGCACCCTCCCTCGGGGCTGCGGGGGCTCTCCGGGGCTCAGGCGCGGCTCCTGCTGAAGGTGTTGCGGTGCCTGGGCCCTGAGTGACCGTCCCTGGCTGGGTACAGTGGCACCCTTGGTTTGGCTGTTGGAGATTATTGTGATGCCTATGGAGGGAAATGGGCCTGTGGAGGAGGCGGGAGACCCAGCTGCCGATAAGTGCTCTGGGTGCTCAAGCATATGGGAGATGAGGGGGGAGCCAAGTTGTGAAATGCTGTCTCTCCCATCGCTTGGGGCAGTCTGTGTCCTGCCTTAGCACTGCCCTGCCCTCTGGTCAGATCCTTACATGAAATTTGAGAGGAGGTCTCTGCCTGTCCCTACCAGCCAAAAACTGAGGCCTCTCCTGTAAACAGCAGTTAGTAAACCTGTCCTTACATGTTGGTGTCCACGCTACCCCCCAGGCAAGAGTTCATGTGAGCTTTTACAGTATGTGGAGTCATCAGCTGAGGGGTGAAGCTTGGGTAGTGTGGAGGAAAGGGTTTCTCTTGCCGCTGTGTGGAGTGGCACCAGCACGCTCTGGTGTGCCGTGCTGCCTGTGCCTGAGGGATGGCAAGGCTGGCTCTGACGGGTGCCCAGAGTCACAGTGGCTCTAATCTTTGGGTTTCCAAGTTGTTCGTATCCGTGGTACCAAACCCCTTCTACAGGATGGGTCATGTCAAATGCAGGATGCAACCCCATAGGGCCAGGAAGGCCCACGCGTGTTAGCGTTCAAGTTGTGCTTGTGACAAAGTTCCAGCCCTTGTCCTCACACTGCCAAGGGGATAGATGCTCTCAAAGCTGAGAGAGGGAGGTCAGCGGGGAGCAGGCTGTGGGCTGGCAGGACACCGCTTGTGTCTGATAAGGTAGCAAGGAGGAGGACGCAGCTGCCTGCCCTCCCTGTGTTGGTCAGCCTTGCTCTGCCTTGAATGGCTCTCGTTGTCCCAACAGTGGGGTGCAAGGAGCAATGCCCCCCCGTCACGTTCAGCCCGACTTCTTGTTTGTATTCCTTGTAGTGCTGCCCACTACCAGGTAATGATCCCTTGCCCTTGCTGGTGTTTGTCACCCTCAGATCGTGGTGTGCTTGACAGAGGCCAGTCCTGCTGGTTACTGGCTTTCCAGAGCTGGTTCCGTGGACGTGGGATGCATACATGTGTGCTGGGGTGAGGCTACCAGCGTAGCTCCCACAGGTACTGAAGCATGGGACTAGCCACGTGCACTGGGGTGAGAATCTGGGTGGTTGTACATCAGCCCCCCACTTGAAATCTGACACTGGCGATCCCTTACCCTGTCGAGCGATGCTCCCTCCTGTTGCCTGAGAGGGCTCAGAGTGTGTCTGCTGTGTGCCCTACGCGAAACCCTGTCTGGCCAAATATGGCTGGTCTGCTGGATGCACCTCAATTTCCTAGTCTAGACAGGACCTGTGCAAGTAGGGTAATTAATCTTTCCCACATGCCTCTGCCTCCAACTGAAGGCACTATAAATGAGTCATTCCAAATGACCCAGGTGTAATAATTGAGATCTAAATAATTTAGGGACTGTTCGGATTTGATCTGGGGAGCTCTTTGGTGGAAGCTAGCAGCAACTGCAGGGTATCTGTGGAAAGCTTTCAAAATCCCTGTGAGCATCTAGATCCTGAAAGATGCAAGAGTGTGCTGATGCCTGGGAGAATACGTCCCTGAAACCAACGGGATGGTGCTCTGTGTCAGCAGAGAGGAACGTGGGAGGTAAATATCTCTGCTGGTTTCTTACTGTCCCAAGCCTGGCTGTGCCTTGAGCGTGTCCTGGAAGCTGCAGCGAGCGAGCGGCCAGATGGTGCAGGAGCACTTGAAGTTACTTGTGAGTTACCAAACAATAGTTGCAAGTCACGTCTATGTCTTCTGTTAATAAGTAGGAGTAGGTTTTCACAGGGTTATCCCACCTGGAGGTGACACTAACAAGTTAGGAGAGCAGTTGCCATGCCCCCAGTATCTTTATATTGTTGGTTAATTATGTCAGGAGCCACAGAGACAGGGGTCTACAGGTCATTGGCTGGGTTTTGGGGAGAGGTGGCACACGTGGGGGAAGTGGTGGTATGCTCAGAAGGTGGAGAAACAAGGTGGTGTACTAACACTGTCCTCTGAAAACATGTGAGGGAAAGCAATTACTTGTTTTAAGGGTGAGATGTCTGGCGCTGCCGATGACAGGAGTGCTGCTGATTCCAGAGGAGGAAACGATGGGTGAGCTCTGAGTGGGCAGCCTGAGCTCTGGAAAGCTCAGTTTGCTGCCAGAGTTAACTTGTTAGTTCACAGGCTTTCTTACACAATGCTTGATCTGCTTTTATTTGGGTTGAAGAGGTTAAAGGCAAGCGGAAGAGGTAGAAGGTGAGGAGGAACATGGCATATCACGCTGAATCACTGCACGTTGTCGTGCAGCTGTGGCAGTGGATGGTGCATCCGCAGTGCAATCCTGTGGCAGGAGCTGGTTGGCGGCAGCTGCTGCACCGAAGCATGTACCGGTGTGCTCAGAGAGCAGGAGTTGTCGTAGCTGAGCAGATCTGCCTTACCAGACATCCTGCCTATTCTTGGTCCTCATGGAGAGGGAGCCGAGAGCAGAGAAGGATCTTGCTTGGTTGCCTTGGGAAAAGCAAAAGAGCCAAGTGGAAGAGCAAACCCCATGGTAGGAATATGGGGCCCGTAAATAGATACCAAAGGTACAAAGCTGTCAAAAGCACTGGGAGGCAAGGAGGGTGGGGAGCATGTGTCTCAACTGTAAGTGTCTCCAGTTGTTTTGGAGAACCTGGGACCTCGGTTAAGTTTGTTCTCATGGTGGGGGTCAGACGGAGCAAATCTGTGCAGAGCCCTCCCGCCGGGAGGGAGCAGGCATAAGCCCCTGTTTGGAAAAGGGGATGCGACCATTTCAGCTGAAGCTAAGAAGCTATCTGTGACTGCAGTTGTACAAATACATCGTCAAAAAGCCTGTCAATAAAAACTGAAGTCAGTGTCACAGCTGTCTTCTGTCTTGGATGGTCTCAAGCTAGTTGAGCTGCAGACTGAGCTCTTTGAGGTATAAGTGCTGGTCCAGGCTTGATTCCTTTTCTGGAGGGCTTTACAGTAGGGTGTCAGCCTCTTGGGGGCTGTAGGGAACTTTGGTGTTCTTCTTCCCTTTCCGCAGTGGTCTGAACTCCCTGTGATGCTCACCTTCAGGTACCTGCAGATCTCCCTTGTCAAGGACAGTCATGACTTCTGGTTCTTGAGAGCCAAGGAGCAGCGAGAGCGTGTTTCTACTGCTCGCTCTCCAACCCGCTACCTCTCAGGTCCTGTCAGTGCTGCCGTGTAGCAGCTCTAGGAGCAAAAGCTCTGTCACCGTCATGTTGCATCCTGGGCAGTTAGGAAACACTATGTCGCGTGTCCCCCACCCATCTAGGGGTAGCCTGTGTGCTAACGGTTGGACTGTGCTGGCTCTAATTTTGACTTGTCCTTGCTCATCTGATGGGGAAATCACAGGTTGCAGGATGGCGTAACGAGAATGAGCGCGAGCTGCTGTAGGTCACTGATGCTAGAAGAGCTCTGCTTATATAGCCTGGAGCTTAGTCTGGAGAGACCAGAAGGGATGTGCTAAGCTGGAAGTTTTCTGTTTGCTGATCTTCCCTGTTTACCTCTTTTTTCCCAGCTCCTGGGAACCAGGTGAGGAAGATGCATAGCTGTCTGCAGGTGCTGCTTGCCAGCACTTGAGGTGGTTCAGATAAACCTGGTGACAAAGTGTAGCCTGTGAAGCCGTGATGGGCGAGAGGAGATGGATCTGTTTGACAGGGTTTCTCTATGTTCTGTTTCTGCACGTCCATCCTTGTGCATCTCTGTTGCTGTAGAAACAGTACCAGTAGTAAACAGCATGAGCCGGCTGTCCAGGGACTGTGAATCCCTGTGGAAGTCCCAGGAACTTGGACCGGGGGAGGTTTTGGGCTGGGATCTGGCTGGATTAGCAAGGTGGTAAGAAAGGGTAGGTGGGTTTGTGCTTGTGTGGTAGTCTGATGGGGAGGCACTCTCTGTAGTGCTTCCAACCAGGTTGGCTGCCTGGGAGGGTGCAAATCCGCATGGCATCCTTGCTGCCAGAAGAGCTGAGGTGTGGTTCATGGTGCTGTGTGTGATGTGTTTGTGTATGAGCAAGCCATTGTGGGCAGGGACTGGCAGCTTTTACTGCTGTCAACTAGAAAAGTTCATATAGATGGTGAGGTCGTGAGTAGAGGGGTAAACTTTCCTCCCTACAGTACACTGAACACTGGGTGCTCTTCATCCTTCCCTGGGTCTTACATGTTTTAGGCATCACACTGCACACAAACGAGTTTTAATAAAGCCACCCCACACACACCCCACGCCCTTTTATGTCAAGGAAGAGGCTCCAGGATGTGATCATCATCTGTGGTTTTTGTTAGCGCTGGTCCTCAGGGTCGGGAACTGACTGCAGAATCGTGCTGTCGTGTCTTAGCCAGTCCTGACAGAGTTTGGGAGAAGGGGTCACTCGGTGAAAGGATCAGGATGTTGCTTGATAGAACTGTTTCCTAGAGAAGCAGGTCCCGGTGAGGTGCATTCTCATTACAGGTGAGCTATGCAGAAGGAATGGTCGTTTTGATGTTGCCTAACTTTTCATGAGGCAGCAGTGAAAGTCTGCAGGGTGAGAGAAAAGAAAGGCAGTGCTACAGGACTTGGAGAGACAGTGAAGCGAATGCTGGAGGAACAATCAAAGTGTAAAAGCAGAAAAGCCTGTACTTAAAAATACGAAGAGGCTGGCCTGTGCTGTCCAGTCCAAGAGTGCCCTGCTTCCCCCCCACTTGCTCTCCTGTGTTCCCCTGGCTCTCAGGAGCTGTAATCTTGGGATTGATGTGGAATGGAGGAAGTGGAAAGGAGAGGGCCAGCAACGTATGCTCCTTTACGGTTAGACTGCCTCAGTGTCTCTGATTCACTGTGTAACAATATTGCTGCGTGTCACTGAGC
Organism: Phalacrocorax aristotelis; assembly: GCF_949628215.1. Taxonomy (NCBI): domain Eukaryota; kingdom Metazoa; phylum Chordata; class Aves; order Suliformes; family Phalacrocoracidae; genus Phalacrocorax; species Phalacrocorax aristotelis. The sequence continues at coordinate 69,289,301 of NC_134280.1, forward strand.
TCCTAAACCCCTTTGCCCCATTTGGAGTAAGGAAGGGGCAAGTACTGGGCTTCTTGTGGAGCAAAGAGGGAGGGAGTGTGTACAGTGATGGTGTAACAGTGCAGAGCAAGGAGGAAGGCTCCTTCCTAGTAATGGTTTCACACACTGTCCACATTCTTCCCAATGGCCCTGGGTTGTTTCCTTTCTTCATAAGCATCCTAGGCCCTATAGCCTGCAATTCAGGTGACCTGTTGCTGTTTTTTTAAAGGACAGCATCAGCTTAGCAGGAATTGCAGTGCAAACCCCAAAGCTTCCTGTGCTTTTGGGACCCAAGTACTCCTGTGGTCCGCCCTTGTTCAGTTTGTGTGGTGGGACAGAACTGGCAACAGGTTTCTCCAGAGCTGGGCTGGGGCATTGGGAAGTTTGGAGGGTGAGCTCTTCCCTGATGAAAAATCCGAGCTAGTCCTCTGAACCCCCACTGTGTTGTGGGCAGAGAGGAGCTCTGCCTGTCCCAGCAAGGAGTGGAGTTGCATAGTGGTGACCTGCTAACGCTAGATCAGCTGCGCCTCTCTCCCCAAATGGATGTGGCTCCGTCTGTCCCTTGTGCCGGCTCTGCTGGGTCTCTGCCCGCTGGTCTGTGAGGGCTCAGGAGCCTGGAGGTGAACAGTCCACTCTTTCCCCAGCGGGAAAATGGGCTCAGTGCATGTAATTTTCAAACCTGCCTTTTTGGAAAAGTTTTGTCTACTTTGTTCCCTTTTGGGGGTGCTCTGTTGCCTTTGTATACAAAGCAAAAAGACTAGCAGAGCTGGTAATGCTCATCTACCTGTCTGCGGAGCACATGGGCTGTGGACACCCTGTCAGGGAAAGGACTCTACACAGCAGGTTTTTTTTCCTTGGATTTCTTCTGGTTTGGAAGGGGTGGGAGGTAAAGGGGTTTGCTCAGTCTACTTGAGAAATAACAAGGCTGAACATCAGAGTGGCTTTTAACACAGTCTGCGTGGCTCAGAGGGTCAGTGTTCAGTCCTGGAATGTGGCGTGGTGGAGGATTTGATGGTCCTTCGTGAGCTGCTTCAAGCTGTCATAGAATCCAGGCAGGATTTATCCAGGCACCGGGGTGTTACGGCTGGTGGTGGGTATGGGCAACCCGAGGGTCAGTAGTGCCATAAAAGCTAGCTGGGACAGTGGCTGCATGTGAAATTTGCTGCAGGTGACTGGAGTGAGAAGCTATATCTTTTTGTAGGAGCAGTGTTTCTTTATTGGGACTGTTGCCAGACTTGCCCGTCTGCGATGTGGTCTAGCACATTCCTCTGTCTCGTGGTTTTGCTGCTGCGCCTGGTCAGTGTGTGGTTTGGTGGCAGCTGCTGGCCGTCCTGCTTGGCCCGTTGGTGCTGTCTCTCCCCACCTGCCTCTTTCAGCTTTGCTCCAATTCCCCAATTACTCCTTGTGCACATCCAATTTCGTAACCCAAAAGTGCAAACCAAAGCGTTCTCCCTGCTCATTCTGAAACGCTGCCAGCCCTGCTCGTGATAGGAATCCCTCCTAGAGCCGTGAAGCCTGGAAGGACTCCAGTTCTGCGGAGGTTCCTGTTCACTCCTCAGCCTGGTGCTTTGAGTCTGTCTTTGTCCAGGAAAGTGCAACCTGGAATATGCCAGTTCTGCTCTCCAGGTCTTGAGAGACAGGAGATGATGAGGGACACTTAACCTGGATTAAGCCTGCTGGGTTAGTTCTTGAGTTTCTGTTATGAAATCAGGCAGAAAAAGAGTTAGGTTAGTTTATCTTATCTAGAGAGTCATTGTTGGTGGATAGGGCATGCAGAGCTGCTAAGGTTAGCCCCCTGCTAATGTATGGACCAGAGCTTAGAGCCTAGACCCAGAGCTGAAGTGGGAGGTGTAGGCTTGGAGGAGAGAAGTACAGAAAGGAAAAGCTCTTGTGCTTAAGATAAGCAGTAACCTGGCAGACTGCTGATTGGATGTCATAATCTTTGTGCCTTGGTTCTTCGCGCTGTGTCTGAAAATACTTGCAAGGGAGTGTCTTCCCTGCATAGTCACTTCTGGCACTGGCACCTGCTCTGCCCTGCATCTGCCTTGCTGCTTCCGTGTTTGGCCGTCCTCCTGCCAGGGATTGCCTTTGCCTTGTGCCTCCCCAGAGAAATGGAGCCCTTTCCCACTGATATAACAGATCTCATGTGACCTTTGGGGGTTGGTTGTTAATTTCTGGCAGATTTCAGCATGTTGTCTTGAAGGCTGAATTCTGGGCAATGCTCTTTGCCACAGGTACTCACTCAAGATTAAAACACCCATCAACAACTTTGGATGTTGAAGGTCTGGACTTACCTAGAGAAGAGCCATAGCCAATTGCTGTAAAAGTATGCGAGAAGTTAAATCCATAAACTGGGGAGAGTTGAGCTTGTTGGTTTATTACCGATTTGGTGGCATTTCAGCAAAGTAAAACCTACAAAGGGATGGGTGGCTAGGAGGCACCTGGTGAGGAAGCGCAGTGGTGAGTGCATGAGGTCCACTGGTAAGTCACGCTGCTCCATTACGTGTGCTGGGAGCCAAGTGGAAGTTATAATGCCTGCAGCAAGGGGAGTTTGCAATAAGGGAGTTCAGAAACAGGAGCGAAACATGACTGCATTCTTCCCATCAAGATCTTTCCTCCAAAGGAATAAGGGAGGGTTGTGGGAGGCTTCAAACCAGGCAAGCTGCACTGGAAAAGCAAAGAGGAGGAGGCACAGGGTGAGGAGAAGTGAGGGGTGCTCTGGTCTCCTGAAGTGGAAGGAGCTGTGGCACAGCAAGAGGAGGCTTCCTGGGGACCGGGAGATCAGGGAGGGAATGGCAGCAGACAGGACAGGACGTGACTAAAATGCTGTGGTGTTTGTTGGTTACACTCTGTAAATATGTGAGGCTCTTCCAGTGAAAGGACGGTTTGTTCTTTTATTTTTCAAATGTGACCTTGTACTAGTTCTTCTCAAAAATACAAAAAAAACCCCACCCCACAGGAGAGTAGTCTTCTGGTTCTCTTCAGCCAACTGTCAGCTCCTTTGCCGTTAGAGGTAGCTGTGCTCCATAAAGGCAGCGCTTGCTGATGCAGAGAGGTGTCCAAGGAAGGGTTTTGAAGAGTCCCACCACGGAGCTGCATGAGGCACTTCCCCTGGCATCCCTGGGAGAAGGAGACTGCAGGTGAAAGGATCAGCATAGGAGGGATAGAACTGGAGCTGTCTGCAGGATTAATATTCATGCTTCCGATTTCCTACACTAAGTGAATGGTACCCAAGAGGGCCAGAAAGAAATGGTGAAGGACAGCTATCTTAGATGAGAATTGCTGGCTGTCTGGTGTTGGAGGATGTATTAAACTGCCTTTATCTTGACCCTGCCTGACACAGAGAGGAAGGCTTTGGACTGCTTGTCAGTTTTTCCTTAGTAAAACTTCTCATCAGGGTGAAAAATGCCTGGATCTTAACACAGCTCACAAAGCTGAAAAGAAAAAAAAAGGTAATATTCAAATATCGCTGCTTAATGCTGAACATCAAGGTTGTCCGACAGAGCCGTGTACTCTTATCCCTTGCTTCACTGGGGCTGAGCTTCATCTGGGATGTTCTCACGGAATGGCAGTTTTGGGGGCGTCTGCTGATCTCCTTTTTGGAAGTCGCGTGTCCCTGGTTGAACTGACAGTTGACACTGGAAAAGCTCCCGGTAGCTGAGCCGCCCCCGGGAAGAAGCAGTCTTAGTCTAAGAGCCCAGGACTGTGACTTGCTGGTGTGCTCCAGCAATGCCTGCCTGCCTGGATGAGGTCACACCAGGAAGCAGAAAGAAGAGTTAGGAGGGCTGTAGCAATCTGCTGGGCACGGGGTCCTCAGCCAAGACCCCCCTGGCACAGGCTGTGGGACAAAAGTAGCTGTTTCCTCCTGGGAAGAGATCAAACTTTGTGCTGTAGGATTTGTGCAGCGCTCATGAAGTGTGGGCTAGTGGAAAAGTGAGATTGGCGTTAGCGTGTCATGGCTTCGCATGTCTCTTGCCCTTTGCAGGTGTCACCTGTAGCCAGTTATTTAACCAGGTACCAATTCCCTGCATGGTAGGTGGGGATCAAAGCTCATCAGAGAAGAAAGGGACCTCGGAGTTACCCTACACAAGCCCTAGGCTCGTACACTGACCGCATCTGTCCGTGTATGCAGATCCAATTTGGGAAACTGTGGTTTGTGAGCTGCCGTGAGGAAGCCCCAGGCTCCAGGAGGGGAAAACTCTGCTGCAGAGGTTTGCCCAAAGTCCCAGCAGATGCTGTCTCTCCCAAAGCACACACTTGGAAGTGCAGAAGCCTTTCCTCCCTCCTGTCTGCTCTGCGTGTGCTGAAATGTTGTTTTTCCCCACCCTCCCAAGACAACAATGACATGAAAGCACTGTGGCCCTGGCTGAGTACACGAGAGGCGTTGTATAACCGATGGGAGCTATTTGTATTGTGGCAGCAAATTTGGGTCCTCAGCCATGACTGGGATCCTATTCTCCTACAGTAGTGCAGATTAGGAGGCCATACCCTTCCCTACCCACAGGAACACGCGAAGCTGATCTGGCTGGGAGTGTGGAGTGGGTTTTGTGTCTGATGCTGTGCTGATGACAAGGACATTAGACTTTGGAATTTGCTCGGCTGGAGGAGACGACCCTTTCCTTCCACGTTCTGCATCCCTGTTTCCCTGTTGCGAAGGGATTAGAGTTTAAGGTGCTTCTGCCCATTTCCTTGTGTTTGCACCTTTGTGGTGTGGCTGCCTTCCATTTGCCTCGGAGGCTGTGCTGTGAATGAGATCAGGGAAAGGAGTCTGAACGGCTCCCTGATCCCACAGTGCAGATCCACGGGTGGATCTTGCTGGAGTAACGTGAAGACTGTAGTTCTGCTGTTCCATGTAACGTGAGTCCACGGTGGGTTGGGCTGGTGGAGTGGCATCCTCTGAAATGTGTTGTGTTTCTTTGGTCATAAAGCCTCCGAGTTTATTAGCGAGTGACCAGATTGCTTGCTGTGCGTTCGTGTAGGGTGGGAGAGGGATCTGTCCTCAAAGCTGTAATTTGGGCCCAGGATTAACCAACACAAAGAGGTCTTGTGGCCCAGATGCCAAACTGAAGCGACCGAGTGCTAGAGGTAGCGCCACATGGGCGGCAGCAGCGATGGGGCGCAGGGAGGGAGCAGTGGATGGGGAAGGGAGCAGGAGCTCCTCTGCGTAGCGTCTCTGGCAGTTTACCCCTTGCTCAGCCTTGGTGGGACTGCACCCCCAACACAAGCACAGCATCCACCTGTGGCACCAGTGGGATCTGCATCAGGCCTGGCCATGTGGTCGCATTTCTGTTCAATTAGCTGGCCTGCACAATCCAGAGCCCGTGCTGGCTTGGTGCCGCTTCCAGAAGGACAGACAATGCCTGATGTGGCGTGCAGTCTAGCAGGGCAGTAACTGTGTCCGCTCCAGAAGGAAATCTTAAAGGGAGCTGTCAGCCCGAGCTTGCACTGGATTAGCACTCAGCTGTGTGGCTGCAGCGGTCGTGGTCTGGGGGAGGCTTCTAAGGATGCTTATTCAGCCACTCTGTAGTTACATTTAAACTATGTAAAACTTCTGCGTGTCGCCCTGTCTTGCCCTTCCTGGCAGTAGCTGTAGAAGAGCGCCTAGGAGCAACCCAGCTAATGCCATCTGACGTTCCACCGGGATAAAGGAAATCTGAGCACGTCAGCCAGACACAGGGTCTCCGCGAGGTGACAGCAGAGGGTTTTCCCATGTGTTGGTTATCTACCTGCATGGTGAGCTTGTGCCGTACCTTGCTGCTACCTAGTTTTCCAGGCTGCTGGTGTCCTTGAGCAAGTTCTGTCAGCTGGCCTGTGCCGTTTTTTACTGTGACAGATGTCTGCTTGAAATGGGGCTGCAGCCGTTTCTCACACCCATAGCTGGAGCTGTGTTCTAGCCTGAGTCTCCTGAGGTGAGAAGTTTGTGGTCTAATGGGGCACACCTGAGTTTCAGCCCAGTGCAGTAACCTGTGTTGTGTAGCTTAACTAGGAGCCCTGAAATACTGTTCAGGCTTCCCACCTGTGAGCCAAATATAAGTTATTAAGAGACTAGTTTGGATATAGCTGCCTCTTCCCAGCATTTAGCATGCCAAACCTTTTTCATCTTGTAAGGTTTTGTACCCAGCAAAGGCAAGAGAGCTGCTTTTCCCAAAACCTGCCAGCTAGAAGTGAGTGTCCGGAGTAAGGGAGCAGGTCAAAATGCAGACCACAGCCTAGTCCTGCAGTGTCCCACCACCCACCTGATTCCAAAGCAGGTGAGATCTGCAGACTACAGGGCCCGGCATCCTCTGCTTCATTATGCACATCCTCTAATCAACTCACTGACAGAGAACTGCCTGCTGGGGCCAGTAGTCCTAGGCCGTGTTTCCTAGTCTTGCCTGGGAGTGGGGGTAAGTGAAAAGCTAGTCATGCTGGAAGGTTATTAGCATGCTTGCCTGGACTAGGTGTGCTTTGAACTTCCCTGGTGTGATTTAGTAAGGAGTAAGATACCTGCAAAATAATCTTAAGTCTCCTGTAGCTGCTGTCCTTATAAGAGTAAGAGCAGTCGAAGGTGTCCCAGCAGGAATTGCAACAGGCAGCTGATGTCTGACAGCATCATGGGGTAGGATTTGAGACATATTTCAGCTGGACAGGGCTGGCACAGCTAAGGGTCCAAACAAGCTGGGGAAAGCACTGTGACTTCCACTTCTTTCTCTGAAAGCCACAAATACAAAGGGGAAGCTACAAATCTGGTTTCCTTGGCGTGTTTGCCCATACGACCTAAGCCTTCCACACCCTCGTGCAGTGCTCTTCAGGGCAGAAGTGATTTCAAAATGGTTCTGGGGAGGGAATCGTGGTTGTCCAGCAAATGGGGCTGTTTGGGCTTCCCCCTTACCTCCAGTGGGGGTGAGGAAAGGGTCTGGGAGTGTATGATGTGGGACTGGAATCGGCTGGGCCCATTTCTTCTGTTGGACTTGCACACTGACCAGCCAGGAAAGCCCTGTGTTTGCATCCTGCTTGTCAGAACTCTCGAGCGTGCTTTGTCAGGGCTCTCCCTCCCTGGCTCAGGCAAACGCAGCAGCAAGTGGTGCTTCCTGAAGCAGGCGCTGAGCTTGGCCGATTGGCGAACGGGAGAAGAACGGGTGCTCTGGCACCCAGAGGTGAGTGCCTCGCTGCTGTTTGTGTGTGCTGTGCTGCCTGTGGGAGTTCAGCAAGCTCTCCCATGGGTTAACAGGAGCTGGGACCTATGGAAGCTGGTTGTGCAGCTTCCTGCCCCCTAAAGGTGGGGTCAGCATGGCTATGCCTGTCCATGCTGAGAGCCTGAGGCACCCAAACAAGGTCCTTGGCCAGCAGTAGCATACCAGCTCCATCATTTCTCACCATGGGCATCTTGCAGCACAGCCGTGCCAGGGCCATCTGGCTCCATCCCTCCCAAGCAGCTCTTTTGCACTGATTCCGACCACCAGCACGGAGGTGAGACATGAGGCTTTGCGGTGGGAAGAGGGTTGCAGGTGTGGGGAGAGGCTACGCTCCCCCCAGGAGCCGGCAGCCTGGCCTGGCCCCGGTTAGCTGTTGGGTTTCAGTGGAAGCGCAGGGTGCTGGGGTGATGCTCACAGAAGCCCGCTGAGCCGGTGTTGGGGCTGACCTGCCGGGATGTGTGTCTGCTTGGGGGGACTGCGCTTGAAACGCTGGGGCTTTTCAGCAAATGCTGAGCATGAGGCTGTCTTGTGTGGCTGCATCCCTAAATCCTGCACGGGGCAGGCCCCCTCTCCCCTCACTGAGCCCTCAGGTTAAAACTGAGCATCATGCAGTGTCAGCTGATTCCGTGATTTTTTTTTTTTTTTTATTTAAGGGAAAGTGCTTTACTGAGGTGGGCTTACCCTCCGATATTACACAACCAGGTACTCTTCTCCCAGTAATACCTCTGCATCTCTAACTTCAAGCTCTGGTGCATCCACTTGAAAGAGCCAGTCTGGGTTTAAAGGCAGACTGAGTGAGGGTTTGGGATTTGTGCTGGGAGCAGTAGGCTGCGTGGCCCTAGCACCCCACAGATCTTCCCAGCCAGCGCACTGGTGTGCAGCGCCCGGCCCTAGCAGCGTGAAATTCAAGTGTTCCACAGGAATATGTTGCTTGGCTTTCATATTTTTTTCTTAATCCATCGTCTCACGTTTATGCGAATGTTTCCATAAAAGCCTGTAAGTAAGATGAGTTTTATCGTTAAAAACAGTGAAAGAAAGTACTCCTGCCTGTGCTTCCTGGGTGGTGCATGGCTTAGGGCAAAGGACAGCAAACCCAAAACCCGTTTCCAGATTGTTTTAATCGTTGGAGTCATTTGAACAGGCCCTTGGAAAGCACTGGTTTCAGGCTGTTTGAGATGCCCCATTCGGGAGCAGCCTGTTGTTCCTGCCTTGCAGATGAGGTGTTTGCGCCCCTATTGTGTCGGGGGGGTTGGGAAACCAAGCAAAGTTAATGATGTGTTAAGAGCAAGAAGAGGTGAGCTTCTCTGTCTTGGTGGCAGGGAGAGGACTTGTGAATTGATCGGCCTTCTTGAAAGTGTGAGGCTAAAAAGTCCCTTTTCCAAAGGAGTGTCTCCACATGCTCCTGTACTGGTTGAACTAAGTAGTTTAAAAAGCATCTTGTAAGCAGCGCATCTGTCTGAGGGAGTCCTTTCTCTTCTGCCAGCGCTGTTTAAATAGATAACGCCAAAAAGAAGAGAGGGACAAGCAAAGCAATGTAGTGATCACACTGATGGATGTTTAATACCAGGCTGTAACTCACTGGAAAATACAGCGGGTGTGTTTGATCCAGCTTTGTGGGGGAGCAGGCAGGCTGGGGTTAATGGGAAGGGGAGAGAGGCCAGGCAGGACTGGGGCTGGCTGCTCTGGGCAAAATAAACCGTCGTCCACTCAAGGGTTTTCACCATCACCAAAAGGTGGGCTTCTACCTCCTGGGACTTGGTGTGGTTGGAGCAAGCCCTGCCTGGCTGGGTGAGGAAGACAGAGGTGAGTGGAGAGTGGCTTTGGGTGAAGATTGGTGCTGAACTTCAGGGAGATCTGCAGCACAGGGAGGGGAGTGTGAGGTGTGTGTCCTCACTCAGGAAAGGGCACTTTTGTCTTTTCCAGGAGATCCTAAAAGGAGGAAATAAGCTATGAAATGTGCTCCACTGCCAGCAGCAGGAGGTGTGCCATGGCGGGAGGTGGTGCAAGGACTGTGACAAGCAGACGGGTGCGCCCGTCACCTCACCAGTAGTGATGAATTCCAGCACCACAGTCCATGGCTGGGACTGGCATTGTTGCTGTGGATGAGACCCCGCTACCAGTGCTGCGATGATACTGTGCCTCCCTGCTGCAGGCAGAGCTTCCAGGCCCAGATGTGACAGTAGCTGCTGTGCCACCTCCTGCCCCATCCTGTCGCTGTCTGCTGGCACAACAACTGGTGTGAATGCTTTATAATGGCAGCATCCCTAATTGGGGGAAGTCAGCTTGGCTAATTCAGACCAGGTTGACTATTATCTGAGGGGATTTAGGGAGCATTCCCATGAACGGCTCTGCCAGAGCACGGCCGGTCTCTGGAGGGGTGGCTAACAGCTGGGGACAGTAATTCCTTCCAGATCCAGCAGTGCTAGAAGAGGATGTCTGTCAGGAATCCCAGTACAGATGTACTTACGAGATCCTCTAAGAAAAGGGTCACTTCCCCCTGCTACTCCCACACAGACACACAAACAAGGGAATCAATCAACTTTTGTGTACAAGCATCACCAAAGACGAAAACTTGAGAACTGTCTTCAGCGTAAACCCCTTTCTTTATCAGCTGGCGTTCTAGCAGGGATTTAAATTCACAAGTGCCTTTACCTCCAGCGCAGTGAAATAGTGATGCCCCTGTAAAAATGGGAAGCTGTTTCTTTTTCCTTTGCCCCAGTTATAATGAACTATCTCCCCTTCTCCCGTGTTTCTGTGCTAGCGCTCATTAGGAGTGAATTATCTGTCTCCCATACAGCCCAACTTGCACAAATCTGTTGGTTGTAGGAGGAGCAGATCTGATGTTTCAGTGGTGTGGTTTTGGATCCAGGACAGACGTTGCCTAAACAGATCTTCTCTGGCATGTCTGTCTTGAAAACTGATACCAACAGTGCTTTTTGAGCAAGAGACCTAGTGGATAATATAACTCGGTAATTTAGGGTCTCCTCTCGCCGGGAGTAGAAGCACATAGGCTTCCCAGGGACTGCCTGCTGCAGGGCAAGGTCTCCCCCAGAGGCCCTGGCCGAGCTTGGCTAGGTTGAGGTGAGGCTCTGGGGAGGGAGCTGGTAGTTCCTCCTGGTCCATAACTCTCACCTTCCCTGTCCGTTCTCTCCTCAGCGTGGCACGATGAGGCGGCGTTATGAGGACGATGGCATCTCCGATGATGAAATTGAAGGGAAGAGGACATTTGACCTCGAGGAAAAGCTGTCCACCAACAAGTTTAACTCCACCTTCGTGGTCTTCATGGAAGGCAAAGGTTTGTGTTGGGACTGCTGTGCTGCAGCGTGTGCTGTGCTGCAGCGTGTGCTGTGCTGCAGCGTGTGCTGTGCTGCAGCGTGTGCTGCCGCTGGCAGTGACCAGACAGCTGCAGCGGTTGGCCGCTTCCCCAGCGAGCCATGGTGCGTGAGACAATCTTTCCCCGAGCCTTTCGTAGAAAGCTAACGGTTTTCGTGGAAAGCTAAAGATCACGGTTGGATGTGCTATTGTGCATCTGACTACACCCAAAGCCTCCCTGGCTGCCAACTTGAAGGGCGGTTACAAGGCAATTGTGATGTTAATGAAATCCTTTCCCACTGTCCTGCCTCTTGCTGCCCTTTACTTTCCATCCTTCTCTAAAGTTGGGAAAACTGTCTGCTGTTCACACTGGTTCTGTGCTTCCCTCTGCTGTGAACAGCTTTACTTGCATAACCCAAGTGGTGCAGAGCAGGGGGACGTTTCTGCCTGCTCCCCTCCAAGTCCTGCAGCAGTCCCCGAGCAGTTTGAAGGCAATGTGAGGCATATTGGTGGAGGATTGGCTCGAGGCTGCTAAGCCCTTAGGCCAGGGGAGCTAGTAACAGGGAGCGCTTGTGGGAAACGGCATGGAAGCTGCTCAGTCTGGAGAGTGATGAGCCAGTGTGCAGCGCTGCAGGCCTGCTGGGACACATGGCAGCCAGGAACAAGAGGGTTTGCCTGGGTCAGCACCTGTAATTGCAGCCACATGTCTACTAGATGCTTAATTCAAAGACTATGTGGGATCTCTCCCCTTTCTTTCACCACACATATGGCTCAGTGGGATGTCTTTTCATCACGCAGCCAGTGCAAGCCTCATGAGGATTTACCATGAGGGAGGAGCATTTCTTCAAGGCGTCTCTTGCTTGGCTGTGAGCTTCTTAGGGAAGTGAGGACCAAAAACCATGCTGTTCCGCTGCCTGGTGCAGCCTGTTGGAGCAAAATCCCCCCTCCCTGGGGGGGCCTGTCTGAGGCTTGTCAGCAGCACACGTCATGCTGCTTGCAGAACTGCTGCAAAGGAGTTCCAGGATCTCCAAAGGGGTGTAGAAATAGCAAGGAACAGGGCTTTCTTTTGCTGGTTAGCCTTGCCACAGGCATATGAGGAGGTTCTCGGTTCTCAGCTGCACAGGGCCCAGAACAACCTGATCTGAGTGTGAAGTCAGTTTGCTGGGCACAGGGTTGGACTAAAGATCTCAAGAGATCCTTTCTAACATCAGTTTGTCTATAGTCCTTTGAAGGAGTCTCCCCTAACACCTTCCCTCTTCTTGTCTCCCACACCAGACTTCACAGTTGAATACATCCAGCGGGGCGGCCTGAGAGACCCTCTCATCTTCAGGAGCTCTGACGGCCTGGGAATAAAGTAAGTGTCAGGGGCAAAGGGGTGGATGACACTGGCCCAAGTTCTTACCTCTCCCCACAGCATGTGGGATCTGATCCTGGTAGCTGGATCCGTGCCCTGCCAAGCTGGTATGGCTGTGTCCTGCCCGCCCTGTTCTTTACATGCAGTGAGCAGAGAGAAGTATCTTCCACCTCAGTTATCCTGTTCTTACTAGTTTGGACTTAAAATGAGAGAACTGAATTGTCTGTAGGTGATCACAATTCAACCAAATGTCTGGAAAGTCCCGCTGCTGCTCTGATGCAACATCTGGCTGGGTTTCTTTCCTAGTAATATAGGCACCTATTGCCAGCAAGTCAAGCAATCTATAGTATTTCTGGCATTTTCCAGAATTCCAACCCAATTTGCCCAACACGGTTACTTCTAAGCTGCCATCGTTCTCTTTTGCTACATTAAGTCATGGTTTACAGCTTTGAGTGTAAAGCTGTACTGATGCACAACTTTGTGCTGTTTTGTGATGTTCATACAAATATGCTATGGGATGGTAGATGTAGTGTTAAGGCAAGTAACACTACATTAAATCATTATAGCTGCCTATTACGAAATAAAAAAAAAAACTGATCTGATTCAGTGTTTCTGCTGGGTCAGTCTCTTTTTGGTTTTGATTAATATGAAAGTTAGAGGAATAAATTAGCCCTAGTAAACTTTGTCAGAGCCCGTATCGGCAACACTGCTCTAAACTTCCTCAGCTGGTTGTGGAGGGATGGGCAACGCCACCTCCAGTGCATGATGTGCTGTCCTGTGGTGAATTAGATAGGAAATTGTGCCAAGCTCAGTTTTAACTGCTGGGTGACTTGGGAGGGCACAGATTTGATACCAAGGATTTACAGTGCGGGTAAAACTGGATTGCTCCATAGCTTTTCGTTATTTCTCTGGGTCCAGAGCTGCTTGAATGGCTGCCCACCCATTCTACCTGTGACAGCGGTGTTTGTGCAATAAGTATGCCAGTACAAACAGTTAGAATAGTTATGCTGTGTCAGTGAAATATACTGCTTGTACTGGTCTGGCTATGCCCTTTATATTGGGGTAACTCATATGAGCAGTCTTTAAAATGAGAGCTAGGTTTGCTTAGCTCAAGGCCTGCTTGTACAGTGGCTTCTGGCAAATGAGCCTGTGCTCTAGAGGTGGTATATCCTGTTCCCAAATCTGCTTCCCTAGCCTGAAGTTGGGCCCAGTGTTTCAGCCCAGCACTCAGCCAGACCTGTGCCCCCAGAGATCTAGTTGCCTGGTCTTCACCCACATCTGGGAGGCAAAAAGCAGCACAGTCGTATCTTCCGGGTGGAAATACTGGGGTTACAAGTGGGAAGGGTCTGCAACCAGAAGCACTTCATGAGTTTTTTTAGCAAGGTGTTTGTCCTGCAGGATGCCAGATCCGGACTTCAGCGTGAATGATGTGCGGCTGTGTGTTGGTAAGTGTCCGGGGACCACAGCGTGCCCCTGCTGCGCCCTGGGCAGATCGGGAGGAATGGGGAGAATCATCGGGTTTATCAAAGCTAGAGGTCTGGTTTTGTGGCTCCCCCAGTGTGCAGCTGGTTGAACCTGAGCTGTCCTTTGCCAGTGGATCACAACTCTTACCTGCTTGAGGAGTCTAGTTTGACCTGAAGCAGCTTCTGTGGGTATGGAAGAAGATGAAGTTATGGGAGAGGCCAAGATGTCGCACATGTGTGTGGGTGGGTTCTTTGAGGAAGGGTCCCGTGTTTCGTGGAATGTCTCTTCTGGGTGGTCTGCTGTGCACAGGGATGGTTCCAGTGATGTCTGTCTGTCCTAACAGGGAGCCGACGGATGGTGGATGTCATGGACGTGAACACGCAGAGAGATATTGAGATGTCCATGGCACAGTGGGCACGCTACTATGAAACGCCGGAGGCTGAGCGGGAGAAACTTTACAATGTCATCAGCCTGGAATTCAGCCACACCAAACTGGAGAACCTGGTGCAGAGACCCGCTACGGTGAGCGTGGCTCTTCCTTCTGTAGGAATGTCATTCCCCTTGTGCTCGTGGTCCTCTGTAGGCAAGGTGCAGCCTGGCACTTGAATGCGGGAGGAGAGGGGCTGCTCGTAACATGCATGGGCTCAGCCAAGGGTGTCACTGCTGTGCTCTGGAAGCTGCTGGAGCTGATCCGTTGTCTGACTCGGACCTCATCTGCTACAGCTGATCTCACCGGCAGGCTGGGGCTGCCCAGCCTGTGCATCCCTCAGCCTTGGTGACCGCGGTCAAGTCCCTGGCGTGTCATTCTGCAGAGAGCTGACTTGTTCGGTAGCTGTCAGCAATTAGAGAAATGGAAGCGATTGGCTGAGGAGTAATTAGAGTGAAGTAACCTGCTCCTGCTGGCTGGTGGTCAAGAACAAGCACTGGAGTTTGAATAGAGGGGTCAGATTTGTGCTCAGCCATAGTGAGTGTTGGGAACAGCATGGGGACGCTGGCTTCCAGCCTCTCCCAGTTAGCTGATTCCCCTGCCTGCCAAGAGCTTGGCTGTTGTTCAGTCTTGGGCCTGCCTTCCCTCTGTGCTGTGCACTGCACTGCTCTGATGCTTGGTGCAGAGCCCTCTCTCGCATCCTGCAGCAGCAGTCAGCTCCGTTGTAGCCAAAGGAGAGGGCCAGCAGGGCCTAAATCGGTCAGCAGAGTTCAGCAATGCTTGCTGCACTTTGAAAGAGTAGCTAAAGCCTGGCTGCTGGCTGGGCTTTGTGGCTTCCTTGGTGTTTGGAAACCATGGTCCTGTTAGGACAGCAACCCTGCATTCAGCTGGGATTCCAGGAGGTTGTGCATCGTGGCAGGGAGGGTTTCTGATGCAAAGTGCTGAAATATCTGAGGGCAGAGGAGGCCAAGACCAGAGGTGTGCTGGAAGTGGGACAGGAGGCTCTTTGAGCAGGGTGGAAAACAAGTTGCCCTTACTGAAGCATTGGAAGGTGGGATGGATAGGATGGACATCCCAAACTCCCTCTGTGGTCGGTGGAGGGGAAGGGGCAGCCCTGTCCGGCCACTCACTTCTCTCTGTTAACTGTAGAGGGAGCCTGGATGTCAATGCCTGCTCTGGCTGTCCTGAAGCTTAGCAAGTTGATGCTGCCCAGCATATTTTTTATGTAAGCCCAGCACACAGCGGTTCCAGCCTAGCCCCTAGAGTAGAAGAGGAGCATCCCAGTACCGTGCTTGCAATCTTGCTGTGGTATTTGCTGCTTGTGTGAATTCAGAGGCTCACTGTACAGCAATCAGCATCAGAACAGCTAGTCCTGAGTGCTTTGTCTGGGATTGCACCAGTGGCGTTCAAAAGGTTGCTGGGTGTGTGGGGACCAAAAAAGGGAGTATCATGGCCATTCAGCTAACACCAGGTCTTCCTTCCCTTCCTTGGTCCCGTTGTTTTTTGTGGGTGTGCTCTGGGCTGGCTGGCAGTCTGCGCGCCGCGCCGCAGTGGCTTCGGTGGACCCGGTGCAACCCTGCATCCCACAGGTGCCCAGCCACATGTGAGCTGTGTGCTTACCAGGCAGGCAATAGGTATTTGGGCTTCCAGGACAGCCTGGGGGGTAGCAAAAGGGGTAACTACGCCCCTTTCATTTCTACTTATGTCTCCCACCTTTCTGCTGTAGGTGGATTTGATTGACTGGGTTGATAACATGTGGCCCAGACACCTGAAGGAGAGTCAGACAGAGTCTACGAATGCTATCCTGGAGATGCAGTATCCAAAGGTGCAGAAGTAAGTGACCTCCTGAGCTGTTCCAGTGGTGGCAGGCAGCAAAGCATCTCTTGCAGGAAAACTGCCCAAGGGAGAAGCAGTTTGTACCGAGGGGAAGCGGGAGCAACAGCCTCCCTGTTTATTTCAGCGGGCGATGCTTGCAAGGACGCTGCAGTTAGCTGTTTAAGCCCCTGCCAAATGCTGTGTGGAAGGGTAGTCGTGTGGCTTCTAGGAGCTCGCTGCACTTTGGGGAAACTCTAGGTGCTCACCACCTTGAGACACCTGGAGTCAGTTGAGCTGCTGGGCGCTGCCCATCCGGCCCTGTAGGCCAGACCTGTGACGGGGGTGTTTCTAGAGCTGCTGGGTGTGTGAGGATTGAAGTTCTCCTCTTGCCTGGACTAGATCTTTTTGTGGGGGTGTGATATAAATTCAAAATGAGCTTTCCTGCAAACCACCACCTCCCTGCAGCTGAAGTGCTTACCACTGCCGTAGTTGGCTTCTGGCACTGCTCTGAGCCATTGGCCTGGGTTTGGGCAGCCTGTTCCCTTTAAGTACATTGTATCTGCTCTGAAATGTGGATCATCACTAATTTTTACCTTATCATCATCTTGTTTTCTGCCAGATACTGTCTGATGAGTGTCAAGGGCTGCTACACAGATTTCCACGTGGACTTCGGTGGCACTTCTGTGTGGTACCACATCCACCGAGGGGGAAAGGTAGGAGGACAGTCCCTGTTGCGAAAGTTAGAGGTGCTTTAGGAGAGTGGTTTTTAGTCTGTTCTCTTGCCGATCGTTGAAGGTCCAAGTCCCAGGCAGTGAATTGATGTCTTTCCACCCTAAACTTGTTTATTTGTTGTTCTTGGAAGTAGTTCAGGCCCTCAGGTCCACCAGGCACAGGCTGAAAACCCATGCTGTAGAGGTGATGCTGAGACAACCTTATAAAAGGTTAAGTGACATAGAGTAGAATAACCCAATTCATCCAGTGCCTTGGGCTTCCGAGAGATTGTCCGGCTACATGGCTGATCACCTCTTGGTGTGGCACAAATAGCACGCTGGGAGCAGCAGCAAATGGAAGATAGGTAATTAAAGATGAATGGGAGGCTCTCCTAAAGCTAAGCTGTCCAGGGGCTTTAAATAGCCAACAGATGTGCGAGGGGTCACTGTAAAATATCAAGTGACTTCAAAAGCAGAAGCATTTGAACTTAAGGTTAGTGAGAGGTCTTCACTGCGGAACCCTTGCATGGTTTCTGGTGAAAAGTAGCTCTCAAACAGTGCCAGGTTTGAGCTGCTTGTCTGGAGTCACTTCCTGTAGCTGAGCTCAGCCCAGGATATGAAAACCGAACCCCAGGCTCCATCGAGTTTTGAGTTTGTCAAAATTCATCTGAGTGCAATGTCTGTTCCCTGATGGGTGCCTTCTAGTTAAATTGTTCAGGGATTTCCCTGTGCCACACATCCGTCACCCAGCTGTGAGTGGTACTGGGGCCTGGCTTGGAAGGAAACTGGAAGGGGATCTGGGAAGGTGCCAGTCTCCCACTCTTAGGCAGGATGACTTGCACCTTAAGCTCCCCTTACAGCTAGGGATGTTGTATTTGTTCTGTTTTCTGAAAGTTAAGAGATTTGTAGTAGTTTTGGGTACTGTATCACTGAAGGGACTCGAACAATTAAGTCAGACACCCTAGCGAGCACTTCTGCTGCCCCAGAGAGCACAGTCACGTCCAGAGCATGACACTTAGTCAATGTGAAGTCCTTGCTGGCAAAACCTACCCTCCGTCTGCCGTTGGGTGGATGTGGCTACTGTCACAGGGTTCGGTATATGCTTTAGCATTACCACTATAACAGCATGGAAGAGCCTGTGTTCAAGTTTTTGCTAGCTGCAGTTGTCAGCTCTACTGTAGTCAAGGAAACTTTGCACTGCTGTTCAGGGAGGGTGGCAATGCAGACAGACTCGTTGTAGTACATTTGAATCAATGTAGTCGGGGCAGCAGAATCTGGTGGTAGCTCAGCATATTTATTAGGAAAATAAATATGTAGTAATTCTTTTCAGTATTATTAGGAAAAGATAATGTGGAGGAAAGTGTCCTCTAGTGCAGAATTTACCAAAGGCAGGTCCCAGTGAAATGCACCTAGCTCCAAACTTAATCCTTGTGAGCACTTAAAAGAGACTTCACCGCTTCCAATAAAATCCATCAGCTGTCCAGGGCTGAATTCATCAAGAAGCCAGGAGGTAAAAAAAAAAGCTGTTTGTGGTAGCTGGACATCTCCTGAGAAGAGAGCCTTGGACAGCCTTAGGACAGGGAGTCCTTCCGCTTGTAACTGCTGCAAAGGCACTGTCCAGCTGAAGGCAGCTGGGTGGGTTCCCTCCACAGTCCGTAAAGGCAGATCTCTAGGAAAAACACTCTTTAGGACATGTCCTGAGCAATTATTCCATCCTGTCTTTCTCCACTGACTTAGACTAGTTTCAGGGAAGGCAGTAAACTCTGCCCCACCTGAAGAATCTGGGCTTTTCACCCACCTTTCCTTGCAAAGGAGATGTAGCTGCCAGCCTTCCCCAGCGATTCTGATGGTTTGTGGCTCCAGTGCTTTCCCCCAAAGGATGAGCTAACAGTCTCTGAAGAGCCTAGTTGGGGATGGATATCTGTCTGCCACCTGTACTGCGTGATGTCAGACAGATGCAAATCTCTAGTTCAATTATAGCTTTTACTGACATAACAGAAATACGCAGGTAAGTATCTCCTGTGTCTCTAATACTCTGTCTTCAGTGGGCTCTACTTCTTGTGACACTGGTCTTGTAAACATTGCCGTACAAAGCATCCCAAGCTCAGCCTGCCTGTGGTGCTCCACGCATCGGGTCGGGAACGACCTCGTTCAGTGGCTTGCCCTCTTAAATGGGACAGCTGTTTAGGTTGCTTTACTAGGAATTTCTGCGGATTTGCATCCTCTGTGGGTGGGGAGAGGAAAAGATTAGATGTCTGGAGGGGGAGCAGGGCAGGTTTGGAAGAAGCAGGGGGTGGTCAGTTGTGGTTAATTAAGTGATGACTTACATACACGTGTTGTCTTTACTTGCAGATCTTCTGGCTGATCCCTCCTACACCCCAGAACCTGGAGCTCTATGAAAACTGGCTTCTCTCAGGGAAGCAGGGAGACATTTTTCTTGGGGACAGAGTGTCAGAGTGCCAGCGCATCGAGCTCAAGCAGGGCTACACGTTTGTCATCCCCTCAGGTACTGTAGAGTGGGCAGGCGCATCCTGGCCTTTGCCAGGGTTGTGGCAAGAGGCTGAATCTCCTGGGACAAAGGCAAAATCAGAACAGGCAGGATTTAGCTTCCTCCCTCATGAGTAACTGGAAGAGGGAGATGTGATGTGGCTCCATCCTCTTGCTTGCCAGCTCCCAAAAACATGCCTGTTGTGGCACTGTGGATTCAGCCCAAGCAACAGGAAAGCTGTGGCTGGCTCACAATCACGCTTGCTCCATTATTAAAGGAGGCTTTCCCGGAGCCCGTCACGCAGACTTGTGGAGCAGCGCACGTTGAGGACAGAGGCTGGCCCAAGGCAGTGCAGCTCCTCAGCTTCCTGGGTCTCTTGTGAAATCTCTGCGGTGTTATGTTCAAATTGTGAAGCGAGGAAGGGAGCCAGTGTGTGAGTTTAAGGAACAAGGTGACCGCTCTGGATGTGAGGAAGGACAGTCGAAGTCTGCATATGCTGGAGATAGGAGAACTGGAAAGCATATAGCTAGAAGTAGATGTTAGAAACCACTGAAACCCAGTAGGGAACTGGGAAGCAGTAACGTGGGGAGACTTGTAGGGATCTGCTTTGCAGAGGGCTTGGGCGAGGCTCACAGCCCTTTAGGCTGTGATGCAGACCTGGGATGTCTGCAAAATGTTGTGCTTGCGCTAGGGAGTACTCTCTTGTGAGGAGACAGATTGTTGGACCCCTTTCGAGGCTTCTGATAAAACTGTTGTGTAAAAATTTTGTCCATAAGACTGTCTCGGATGGCAATGGATGCTGTAGCCTGCTGTCTCATCTCCAACAGCCGTGCAGGAATAAGCTGTGTTGTACACACATACCCCTGCAACTTAGAGCAAGACCAGGAACAAAAAGTACCAGGAACTGCACAAGTTACTCATCTATATCCTAGTACCACGACTGACACTTTTGAACTGAGTGGCCTTGCCCTAAGGAAACTCATGCTGGAATTCCCAAAATGTTGGGCTTGGCTGGATTGCCTTGGAGATAACAAGGTTGAGACCAGAGTTGCTTTGGGGGGTCCTTTAATTGTTGAACAGACTTTGGAAGGCTGTTCACCAGCAGCAAGGAATTCTTAGACCTAGTGCAGCAAGGAAGCAACCTGACAGAGACACCAGGATGACAAAAGGCTGTGGACAGGAGGTGGACGCTGGCACATGCGCCATCATGGGAGGATGTGAGGCCAGATCCGCAGGTGTATTTAAGTGGCAAAGTACAAGTCTGTCTCTAGCTCATAGATGGGTCAAGTGAGCTGGGCATTGAGTAATTTAGTAGAGACGCTTCAGGAGGGGTGGATGTTGTTCCTATAACACAGCAATGTCCGCCCTCCTCAAAGAGCTGGAGTCTATGTGGTCCCATCTTAGCCATCTGGCTCATGTGACGGGGGGTCAGTAGCTAGGCTGTGTGTCTGCAGCTAACCTGGATGCAGGTTAAGGGCGCAACTGTCAGGGTGGACTTAGCTGAGCAGGGTGAAGGTTGTGTAGGTTTGACAGCCCTGCTCATAAGAGATTGCAAAGGAATTGGAATTAGTAGGGACTGTCAGTTGAGACCTTGATCTCGCCTCAGAAGGATTCTTCAAACCCTGCTTTCTCTCCAAGGTTGGATCCATGCTGTGTACACTCCCATGGACACACTGGTTTTTGGAGGCAACTTCTTACACAGCTTCAACATCCCTATGCAGCTCCGCATCTACAGCATCGAAGACCGCACGCGGGTAAGGATCTGCGGGAGAGCTGGGAGGACGTGGCTGGGGTGGTGGGGAGGGCGCAGCCAAGAGTGGTGGCATGCAGGCAGGCAAGGTGAGTCTTACCCTGTGACAGATTGCTCCAACTCCAGCTATCTGTAAGCGAGATGTCGTAGCCTGCTGAACGTACGGGAAGGAACTTGGGCAGAGGGACAGCCTGCAGTGTGCACTGAGGCTTGCTGTGTTCCTTCGGACTGCCCCTGGTCTGACGCCGGGCTTCCAAGGGGTCTGGAAACCTTGCTGTGAGTGTGATGGGCACCTCCCCTGGCCACCAGCCTCACAGGGAAGAGGAAGGCAGCAACCTGGCCATGGGAGTACATCCAGTGTGTTGCCTCTTCCCTTACTAGGCTCCCTTCTGGTGTTGATATTAAACCCTGATGTGGTCTAAGATGACTAAAAGTAAAGGCTTCCTGAGGTCTGGAGCAGACAATGCTGTTGGCAAGTGGGTTTTCTTGCTTGTTCCTTGCAGAGACATGGGTTCCTCAGTGCTCAGCACCTGCAGGGAAGCCTCAAGACATGCCTGGGCTGTGACGCACAGACCATTGGCCTCTCCAAAGCAGTTCAGGGTGCTGCAGCAGGCAGGACCTGTGGGTTAGCACTCAGGTGTCACACTGTCATCCAGAGCAGATGAGGCATGGATGATGGAGCACGTGCCTGCTGCACCCTGGGCAGCGTAGCCTCAGGAAGGTGCGAGGCAGGCAGCAGGGTCAGGGGCATCTTCTGTCTGCGCGTGAATTGCCAGCGCTGACATGGCAGAGCCCTGGTAGCACTCTGTTAAATAGCTGAGCTGGCAAACGCCTCTTTTAATAGACCAACCCTTTCCCTCTGCCTGTACAAATACTGTTAGATGCTGTGCTGGGGCTTTGGGAAGAGGGTTTGAACCAACGGAAACCTGTTGTGGCATCTGCCACTAGTTCTTGTACTAATGAGGTCTGTGGGGGAAGAGCTGCAACTCTAACAAAGAAAAGTGAAATGTTAATGGCTTGCAAGTGAGTAGTGCCTGGTGTCTCCTCTGCCTGGTGATAATGTCCTTCTGCAAGGAGAATTACATCAGGCTGCCAGAAGCATGAATGATGCTGTTATCCATGTACATGCATTTCCTGTCTGTGAGGAGGGTATCAGCCTGTACTGAGGCCGCAGTAACAAGAGCTATCTCTGCAGCTCTGGTGAAGGGAGGCCTGAGCTGATCCCCTTCCCCTTGCCTCTCTCGCAGGTCCCAAATAAGTTTCGTTACCCCTTCTATTACGAGATGTGTTGGTACGTGCTGGAGCGCTATGTCTACTGCATCACCAGCCGCTCGCATCTGACCAAGGACTTCCAGAAGGAATCGCTCAGTATGGGTAAGTCTGCTGCATTGGCCGTCCAGCCCTTAGTCTTTCCTCGCCCGTATCGAAGCGGTTTCTGGCACCCTCCTGCTAGAGTACTGTCTGGCTCGGCGTGTGGTGGGCAGAGGAGGGCTGTGCGGGAAGCATTTGGGACCATCACTTCCTCAATTTTACAAGGTGGTTTCTTTGGGTATTTCCTCCCTTTTCCCTGTTTGCTGTACTGTGCAGTCGGAGGGCGTTGCAGGCTGGCTGAAGGAGGTGCAATTTATTAATTTTCCTTTGAGAAAGAAGTCAAAACTAGCCAGACTTTTGCTTCCTCCTTTACCCCTGCAACAAGCCAGGTTCCTTGCAGCTGCAAGACCAGCATGTAAGTTCCTGGCCTTGCTGGTACACGCAAAGCCTTTAACAGAAGAGGCAGAGGGAAGTTGCAGTAACCACCGCTGTGCTGTGGGCTGCAGAGCAGTAATACTTTCTTGCTAATCAGGGCCTTCCTGCACGCAGAGTTTAAAGTGCTGTCAAAGTTGTGTGCAAGGGAGTGCAGGGAGTCTCTCGCAAAAGGTATGTTTGGCCTCCTTACAGCCGAGCCATGTGGGGCATGAGGTGATTTCTCACAGAGACCCTTCTTCAGAGTGGGAGAGAACTGGACAGCCTCCACCCAAGGCCCTTGAAGTTCTCTGTTCTCTTTCCCCTAAAAGGCTGTAAAATACTGCCCATGGCAGGGGGGTTGGACTAGATGATCTTTAAAGGTCCCTTCCAACCCAAACCATTCTACAATTCTATGAAATACAGTCTAGGGCTTTGCTCTCTCTTTCTCTGGGAGGTTTTCACGTGTCCTGTGCCTTGCCTTGCCTTCCCACAAAACAAGCCAGGAACGGGAAAGGGTGTTAGCTGTTCTTTCCTTGCTGCTACGTGCCCCATCCTTTCCTCTCACCTCTCCCCGTATGTATCTGTTGCTCCAGCATCTCTGATGACTGGGGCATTCTTCTAGAAACTGAATGCCTCCTTTGAGTGATTGTCTGGCCACTGTGCTCTTCTCTTACTCTTTCTCCATCATGGCAGATATGGAGTTGAGCTCCTCAGACTCAGTAAACATGGAAGAGGAGGAGGAGGAAGAGGAGGAGGAAGATGCAGCAGGGAAGGAACCCAGGCGACCAGTCACAAGGCGGTCCATTCTCACCAGCCCCATAGCCAACGGTGCCAATGTGGACTATGATGAACTGGGCAGGAGCTGCCGGAGCAGCCTGCCGGGTCTGAAGAAGACCCCATCTATAGACTCTTCCGACTCCAGCCGGGGCTCCCAAAATGGCCAGGCCTGGGACCCGAACGGCGGCAGCCCACGCAAGAGCAGGAAGGTGCACCTGACGCAGTTTGAGCTGGAGGGACTGCGCTGCCTTGTGGACAAACTGGAGTCGCTCCCTCTGCACAAGAAGTGCGTTCCCACCGGCATCGAGGATGAGGATGCCCTCATCGCTGACGTCAAGGTATGTAGGCATGAGGGAGCCGGGAGTGCTGCCGTTCCTCGGGGCTGCTGGGGCGTATCCGTTTTCTTGCGGCATCAGAGGTGGAAATACATTTCCCCACAGGAAAACTGTGCTTGACCATGACCTTACCCCCATCCTGGGACAAGGGGGTGATGTCTCTCCTGGCTTGGTGTCCTCCTCTTCCCCTACATGAGGCTAATGTTACCCCAGTTGATGCTGAGGGACACCCCTGGCTGGGATTTTGGGTCTGAGCTAGTGAAAGCAGTAACTGCTCCCAGCCAGTGTGGCTGAGACTCCTCCTGGGGACCCTCTGAGCCCTGTCTGAGTCCTTTTAGGTGTTGATGCAAGAGCGCTCGTTTTGCAATGCAGTTCATTTCCAGTTCTGGCTGTGGTGGACTCCTTGGGCTGCTGGACACTGGTAGTTGGAGCCCTTTCCTTGCGGGCAGGTGGATTCGGCCTCATTTCTTTGGGCTGTTTGCACAGGATGTGACCTTAGGTTACACAAGTCTTTTTGTTCCCCCCTTGCCCTGCTTTACACCCTGAGCTGTATTGGCCAGACCTGTTGTGCCAACTCCATGAGCTGTGAGCTTGTTCACTTCCACAAGCAAGTGTTCTAGCCCTTTCAGCACTGAAGTGACAATGTCAGCCTCACTCTATTCCCCAGAAGTCCATTTTAGTCCCTAAAATCACAGTTAACTTTGGTTCCCTTCCTTGCTGGTGGTGATCTCTTCAGCTGCTTGCCTGTACCGAAGCTGATGTCCAGACTCAGCCGTGGGTGTATCTTGGTCTTTGCCATCGTGTTTCTTTTCCAAACGCTGTCTCCTGAGGGGGATTTTTTTTTTGTGGATCATTTGGTACATCCAGTGCTCTGCTGTGTTTGGAGCAGAGGGCGCAGCTCTGGGGTCCCAGGGTGGGCTGTAGTTTGCAAGCCAAGCTCTGGTGGAGCTTGGCTGCAGGAGTGGGAGTACGTGCTGTTAGACAGCTGCACTTCTAGTTTCCTGTGGCTTTTTCAAGTGCGCTGTGTGTGCCGTGGCCTCTGAGTATGCAACGCGTGTGTTTCTGAGCCACGGCGGTGGGGTGACCTTGGCCCTGCCACGAACTATGTGATGCTGTGGAGAAACTCCCACTCTGAGCTGTGAGCGCAGCATCTCACCCTTGGACTGAGACAGGGACCCTGGTATCCTGTGTTGGGTGTTTGAAAGGCAGAGCATTCAATATTGTCAGTGTTCAGCTGGGTTTTGAGCCCTGTTCAAAGGATTTGTTATGTTCTGGAGCTAATGGACATGTGCCTGTGGTTTTGATGTGACCCGCCAGCCCCTGTGTCCAGTTGTACCTGGCAGGTGAGCTGTGGGCATAAGTCACTGCAGTCCGGTCAGAGCAAACAGCTTCCGTGAAGGACCTGTTCCTTAAAGCTGGCTGTCCTCTGAGGCTCAGAAGTATCCTGAGCTGCAAGACACTGTCCCTCAGGACTAGCAGCATCTTAAGCTACAGGGCATCCTCAAGGCCTGAAGATCCTTAGCCATCAGCCTGCAATGGCTGGAGAAAATAGGACAAGTTTGTTAAACTATAGCAAACCTCTACTTTCAAAACTTGAATTTTCCTTGGAGATGATGGAACTGGCAAATGTAGGTTGGCTTATCAGTCCTGAAAAGGGGTAAGACATGTCTGGCTAAACCTTTTAACTGATCGGGTCACTGAAAAGCCCAATGAGCGAAGATCTATTTTCATTATCACCAGCTTGTAGGGAGAACACCTTTTTATAAGGCAGGGTAAGCTGTTACCAAGCTAGAGGCATGAAGTGGCCATCCCTGCGTCTGTAACTCATGATGTGGGATACAGATCCTATTTCAGTCATGTTTCCTTTGTAAGCTTCGGTATAACTCCCTCCTCTAATAGCTTTTGTGTTCTTGCGCAACTGTAGCTGGCTCCCAGAACACGGCCCTGCTGTAGCTGCGTGTAAGCACAGCCCTTCCCTTCGCCGGTCCTGTTTTGATACCCCCACCTTCCCTTGCAGCTCTGAGGCGTGATCCACGTGGGATCCCTCGTGCTGCTCCCCAGACCTCGCTGCCTTCTGTTCATATGCTATTTCTCTTTATGCGCCAGTGGAGAACTAGAGCTTAATCCTTTTGCAGTGACTTAAGCTAAACAGAAAGCTGTCCTCCACAGCACGTTAGCCTGACGCTGGGGCTATCGATCTGCGGCACGTCACCAGCTGAGGCCATTAACAGACCTGGGATCTGGCCAACAGGACTGGTGGGACAGACCCGCTTTAGAGAAGCACAGAACCAACGTGTTTCCAGCACTCGCCAACTTCGCTGCCATCACTATATAGCTGTCTTCCAGTTAGGCAGGTGCTGCGTTGTGGAAGGCTTTTGTGGCTGTGGCCTGCGTGTTTGTGGTCTGCCTGCTACCCAGGATCAGAACATGGGATTTTTCTCATCGCAGAGCCCAGACATGCAGGTAGTGACCTGGCACCTCGATCTGCCCATCACATCAAACATCCTCCAATGCTTTCTGCTGAGCAGAGTCCCTAGGCCCAGACCAGGAAAATGCTGCCTTTCCCCACAGCCTGTTGTCTGGTGACTGTGACTTCAGGATGTCTGTATGTTGGGTCACACGAAGAAATATGCTTCTGTATCCTGTCATGAGTTGAGCCTGGAGCAGTCACATGGTGGGATGTGGTGGGATGTGACACTCTGGATGTGACAAAGATGTGCTTCCAGCTCCATGGCAGGAGGGATTGATTGACTGTCCGCTGAGACACTGTAATCCCATCCTAGACAAGGCTGCATCAGCCATCTTGAATAGGAAGAGCATGTTGCCAACTCTGCCTCTCCTTCACCTTTCTAGCTTTGCTTCTCTCCCTTGGAAAGCTCCTGGTGACACCAAGTCGCTGCCTTCTGAACCAGTGACTGAGAGCTGCTCTCCAGCGGCTTAAATGGGAGGACTGCAGCAATCAAAACTGATTCTAGCACTGCCTCTAGATCTGCCTTTGCGAAATGAGGTTGCGAACGTGTTGCCTTGTAGCACTGATGTTTTGCTGAAAAATCTCCGTGTGTTTGGCGATGCCTCTGTGCATGGCCTGGACTGGAGTCATTGGAAAGATCATTGGCAAAGAAAGAACGTACAAGAGGTCCTGTTGTCTTTTGACTGCTTCTGTCCATCACTCTGCCCTTCTACCCCCCTTGGGGTGTGCTGGTTTCCCTCATTTAGGCTTCAGAGGAGCAGGATGGTCCATGGGGCTCTGGCTTTAGAGCCGTCAGACCTGCTGTTGGCTGACTTGCGGGGAGCTGAGCCCACGCACGAGCCGTTTGCTTGCCGCAGTGCCACCGAGCCGTGCGGCCTCAGTAGCTGGCACAAACGGGTTATATTCGGGCTCTGCCTGGAGGTGCTGGAGCACCAAGCGTTGTAGAAACAAGAGCAGCCTTTCCCAGAAGTATAATCCTGTCTCCAGGGTCTCATCTCAAAGCCTCTAGTGTGGCTTTAGCGTGGCTCCGTGTTGTGGTGAGTCTCCCATGATCAGACATCTCCTCGCTCCTCTACAAATGCATGTTACTCTCCTTGTCTGCCTGGTCTGCTCCTCCTGTGCATTACATCTGCCTGAAACATTCCCCGTGCCTCGTGCTCTCCTTTCCCTGCCCCAGTAAATCTGCCAGCTGGAATCTGCTTTCCCAAGACAGTTTGTTTCTCCAGGTGCTCGTGTCCGAGAGAAGCAGCAAACGTGTCAGCTTACTGAAGCCCAGGGGACGTAAAAGCACCGATGAGTTGACTTTGGGAGGAGAGAGTGGTCTCAGGGCACTCCACTCCCTCTCCATGGCTGTGGGGAGAGTCTGCACAATACCCCATTTGCCACAGGATAATGGGACACAGAGAGGACTTGGTGAGGAACGGGGGCTGCTGCCATCAGGGATGGATGAGGAAGGCCGGAGTGGCCCTTGAGCTGTGCCGAAAAGGTCCCGCCCTTGGTGGGACAGCAGCACTGGCCGTGCTCCTGCCTGTGGGTCAGGTGAGACTAAACCGCAGCGTGAGGTGCTGAACTCCCCTCCCCGTGAGAAGTCTGACACTTCCATGGTCACTGTCCAAACAGACCCAATGGGAGCGCTGCAGCCTGGAGCACATGGGTCAAAGACCCCTCTGCCATCCTACCTGACCCGGCGTCACCTCAACACACCATCTCAGGTGCTTGACCTGGGCGGCGTGACGGAGGAGCCACCCCGCACATCCTCCATGCCGGGCCAAACCACGCTGCAGGGCTGGGCATCCTCAGCACAATGCTGACAGCAAGATCCATGGAGAGCCTGTGCTGGGGGCCCGAGGGGATCGTTAGTGGTTCAGGTGGTGACAGTCTGGACCCAGGTGTCTGGTCAGTGTGGCCCAGTGGCTTCCTGCGCTCTCCAGGGTCAGGAAAGACAAGCTGAGGTTGCCTGCAGATGCTTTGGCTGCATCAGGAATGGGAACAGTCGCTGTTCTCCAGTGCTGCTTTGGGGAGCTTGCTTTATTTCAAGAGTTTCCTCCATTTTAATTGCAGATCCAGAGCGGGGAAGGTCTCCGGGAGCTGGGACTGGCTGGGGAGACCTTGCTTCACCCACTATGGGTTTGTCCCCCTCTAGTGGTTAGGTCACCGGTGGCTTTGGGACTAGAGCTTCTCCCAAACTTGCCTGATGGGATGTTTATCAGGGAGGTTTTGTGCATCCAGGTTGGGAAGGTCCGGGTGCAGTCCCTGCAGCCCCCACATTTCAAGGTGCTCATCCCCCATGCCTTGATTTAAAAGCCCTTTCTCCCTGCTCACGCCAATGGTGTCTCCTAGATCCAGGTGGGTTTGGCTTCCGGCAGGAACCCCAAAAAACTGCCTCGGAGAAGACAAAAGAAAGGCATCAAGGAGGCTGGGCAGGAGCGGGGCCGGTGGGCCGGGGCTGGGGCTCTCTGCCACGCTCTTCCCAGCCTGGCCGGGCCCTGGGGAGCCTGGCCCCGGCATCTCCGATTGCAGTGGCGAAGGGAGGGAGGAAGGTGGGCCGCGCTGCCTGGGCCCCTGCGCCAATCCGTGCGGCGCCAGCCGCCCGTCCCGGCCCCTCCCGGCTCTGCAGCAGAACAGCTCTGCCCTCTGCTCGTTCGCTCGCTTTTTCTCTTCTGCCATCTTCCCGTTGCAAAGCATTGCTGGGAACCGCATGTGGGTGACGCAGCAGCATTGTTTCAGGCTCAGGAAGCTGCTGCTGCTGCCCAAGGGCTCGGGAGGAGCACGCGGCTGCCAGTGCGGCTGCCGGAGCCGGGGAGGAGCCAGGGGCGCTCGGGGCAGGGGGTGCAGCTGCTCCCCCAGCCATGTCCCCGAAGACCGGGGGTCCAGCTTGGGTCCGCTCAGACTGAGCCAGTCCCTGGAGGTGTCTGGGGAGAGGGGGGGGCCCCAGCCCTCGCAGTGCGGGCACCGAAACAAAGAGGGCTCGGCAAACTTCACCCCAGAGTCTCGTCAGCTCCAGAGGCGCAAGGTCAGGCAGCTGGCAACGCTCGCGGGATGGGGAGGGGACGCGGGAACGCTCCGGACCCAGCCAGGGTGGGAGGGGACCGCGGGGGGACCCCTGCTTCCCTGGAGGGGTCCCTGGCTGGTGCTTGGGCTTGCCTCTTCCCTCCCCTTCACTGGGGCGCGCTCACCGGTGCCGAGTTCCTGCCGGCTACAGGGAGCCATGCGGTGTGCTTGTAGGGTCCCCTCTACCTTGCCCCCCCTAGCCAGAGCATGAGGGGTCAGAAAGGACAAGGGGGCTCTTGCCTACCCTGGCTCCAAGCTAGATGCAACCCCAGGACATGGGTCCGTTCCCCCCCCACCCCCCCCCACCCCTAGTCCCTTGGCTAGGAGCATGCCTGAGCCACCGCCACCCTCCATGGTGCCCTGGGCAGGGGGACGCTGTGGTTCCTGCCCACGTGTGTGTGTGTGTGTGAGCCCCCAGCCCCTGACCTTTCCTTTCAGCGTGCACTCATGGGAAGGTTGGTGGGGAGGCATAAAGTCTGTAGGCAGCACGCTGTGCTGCCGGGGAGCCGAGGGGAGGCTGCGGCTTCCTGCCTCCCACAGCCGCCCAAGAAGGGCGGAGGAGTGCTGGGAAGCCGTGCCAGGCTGGGGAGCTTGACCGGGGAGTGGGTACCCCCACTGGAGACACCGGCCCACCCCTGCCCTGGCCTTGCCTGGCAGTGGGAAGCACCCGTGCGCGTGGGGATGCCGGCAGCAGGCTCCTGCCGGCGTAGCCATGGCAACGCCAAGTAAATAAAGCACCTTTTGCAACGGGTGAATTTGGTGGGGAATGACTGTGGGGAGGGGGCTGCGATGGAGGGGAGCGAGAGGGCCAAAACAGCCAGGGTTGAGTGCGAGGAGCCCCCATCCACCGAGAGCGAGGGTGCCTGTCGTGCTGCAGGGCAGCGTGCCCATCCGGTTGGTGCCGAGGGATCTCTCATGTCAAAGCCAAACCCTGAGGCGGTGCAGGGGAACAGCTCTTGGCTACCCAGCAGCTTGCGCCAGGCTATGGAGGGGATGGTGCCACCGCTGCACCCTCCAGCTACCTCGTGCCCAGGGACTATTGGGGTGGCAGATGGGGGACCCTTGTGCTTCCTCCCCCGTAAATCCCCCCTGGATTGCAAAAGCTTGGCTTTCTCCCCCTGCCACCACACAGAGCGGGGCCTCAGGGCTGAAATGCAGTTGATGAAAGCGCTCGTGCAGATCGACTCGACAGAGCTTGTCTGTCTAATGTGGGGAGGGATTGTTGCTCGCGGGCGTGGGTAGAGGAGGGCTCCTTCCCAGCCGCGTTTGAAGCATGCTGGCCTTGGCATCTGGTCGGAGCCTTCCTCCCTGGTGGGAGCCTTGTTTAGCTCTGCTCACACCTGTGCTTTTTGTCTCTCTTTCCCACCCCCACCTCTCCATTAGCTGCTGCTAGAAGAATACGCGAACAGCGACCCCAAACTGGCACTTACAGGCATCCCCATCGTCCAGTGGCCCAAGAGAGATAAGGTAGGAGCTGCAAGGTGGGGACCTGGGCGGGTGTTCCGTGTGATTGAGCTGATGACCTGCCCTTGGCTGAGTTGCTGCCTGCGACTCGGGTGCTGTGGTACTGCTTCCGTACCTGCCTCGGGAGCCCGAGCCAGCGGGCAGAAAGGGAGCAGTGTGGAGGCAGGCCGTGGGGTGCAACAACCGCCTCCACAGCACTGTGGGCAAACCTATTGCTGGCAGTGGCGGAGGCCTCCCACCGTGCCGGTTACCCCAGCTCAGCCGACGGGTGGTAACTGGGTCAGCCCCAGCTGCTCCATGTTCTCCATCCCCTCAGTCATGCTCAGAGGAGCTGGAGCCCTGCTGTTGCTGGAAGGGTTGATGCTCTAAAGGGTGCTCTCCCGGCAGCAATCTGGCTTGATAAGGGGGTCTGGGGTGGCATGAGTAATGTTGCGTGTCAGGGGAACGTATTGCTATTGCGTTCCCCAAGAGATGAAGGGCGAGGTGTGGAGGTTGATCAGCAGCATCAGCTCTGCCCATTCGGTGGGCAGGCTGGCCCCTCACCGCTAGGTGAGTGTGCCCCTTCAGTCCCTGCTAGCACACTGCCCATGCTTGTAGCATTGGCTTTTGCAACCCTAAGGAAGGCAGCCTGGGGAGGCTGCAGGTAGCAGCCAGCTTCTTGGGAAAGGCACCTTTCCATGTGCCCCTGCCCTTCCCTCTCCAGCTGTGCTCATAACCCAGGGTCCAAAGCTGGACCATGGCCCAGGCTAAGCTCATTGGGTAGATGGAGGTGAGGAGCAGCCTGCCGCTGGCTGGCCGGACTTCCCCTCTGCAGGCTGCCTTCCCGCAGCCCGCCAGCATGGCTCCTGTAGGTCACTGCTTCCTTCCTGCCAGGAGACAGGCTCACGGGCAGGCGTATGGGAAGAGCAGGACCCATTGCACTGGGAAGGGTGGATAACACCCCGTCTGGGAGCCTGGAGACAAACAAGCTCAGATTGCCCTTTGGAGGTGCCTGTCTCTGCCTGCCCTGCCCTGCCCTGCCCAAGGAGATGCAGTGTGATTTTTCTGGTCCTTCAACAGCACAAGCATCTTGGGCAGCTTTTCCGGGAGAAGAGACCTGGAGATGTCTGCGTGCTTTGGATGCAGCACTCTGGTGCTTGGCACATCCCCGACCCTGCCCTCGTGCTGGGTGTTTTGGGTGCCTGCCCTTCCCTGAGCCCATCAGCTGTGGTGCACACTATCACGGCTGATCCCAGAAGGATGCTGCAGCCAGTGTGTTTGCTGCGAGGGCTGACGGCCCGTGGTGTGGCAGGTGCCTGCTGGAGACCTGCGCTGTCCCACCTGCGCTGTAAAGGGGTGCTTGAGTGTTTCCAGCATGCCTCTCAAGCTTGTGGGAAAGAGTGGTCAAAGTACTTACATCGGAGCTCAGCCCTGTCCCCTTGCGCAGCTGGCAGAGGGACCTGGGTGCCACAGAGAGAGGAGAGCCTTTCTGGCTGCCCAGCTGGACTTCGTTCGTTGTCTCAGAAGGAAAGAGTGGCTGTTGTCGGAGCACTGCAGTGCTTTTGAGAATCAACAGCCCTTTCCAGATCTATTTCTGACTACTGATGGGGGGTGGGAGGAAGGACAGCTCCTGGGGTGGTGTGGCAAAGGTCAAATGTGCTCAAGGATTGCTGCCTGGGGCAGCGTTAATACAGGTTCCTTGTCTGCAGAGAGCTGAGGGAGCAGGACTGCTCC
Organism: Phalacrocorax aristotelis; assembly: GCF_949628215.1. Classification (NCBI taxonomy): domain Eukaryota; kingdom Metazoa; phylum Chordata; class Aves; order Suliformes; family Phalacrocoracidae; genus Phalacrocorax; species Phalacrocorax aristotelis. Next base: position 69,321,349 of record NC_134280.1, read on the forward strand.
CTGACACGTTATCTGAGGTCGCAGCGAGGGAGACGGCAAGCAGAGGCTTTCTGATCCAAGCTGAACGCAGCAGTCTGCTCATCTCATGCCACTTCCCTCTCTATTTCTGTTGCCAGCTAAAGCTCCAGGCCCGGCTGAGGGTGCGGCTGCCCACCATCCCCATCACCAAACCACACACCATGAAGCCAACCCCCCGCCCAACACCGGTCAGGCCTACGGTCTCTCCCATCGTGTCAGGCGCCAGGCGGAGGCGGGTGCGGTGCCGAAAATGCAAGGCTTGCATGCAGGGCGAGTGTGGCATGTGCCACTATTGCAGGGACATGAAGAAGTTTGGTGGGCCTGGCCGCATGAAGCAGTCCTGCGTCCTCCGGCAATGCTTAGCGGTGAGTCTGAGGCTTGATTCTTTTCTCAGAAGTCTGCTGCAGCCTGGCAGCAACTCTCTGGCTGATCAGGGTCAGAGAGAGGAGGGCAATGACCAAGTTGGATTCCTGGGGGATAGTTGGCCCCTTCCCCTTGATTCAGGCAGTGGGGGAGAGAAGGAGGAAAGGAAGAAGGCTGCACCACCTCGCCCTGGTTTCACCCCTGCTTTCCTTTGTAGCCCAGGCTGCCTCACTCGGTCACGTGTGCACTTTGTGGGGAGGTAGATCAGAACGAGGACTCACAGGACTTTGAGAAGAAGCTCATGGAGTGCTGTATCTGCAACGAGATTGTTCACCCTGGCTGCCTGCAGGTGAGCGGTGCGGGCGCTGGGGAAGACTGGGCTTGGCTGTGGGGAAGGACTGCTGCTGACTGCCCTCTTCTCTTTGCAGATGGACGGGGAAGGGCTGCTCAACGATGAGCTCCCCAACTGCTGGGAGTGCCCCAAATGCTACCAGGGTGACGACGCAGAGAAGGGCCAGGTAGGAGGCGAGCTCTGCTGTGGCAGGGCAGGACACATGTCCTCCATCCCACTGCATCCTGCTGAGGGATAGGCAGCATTCAACCAGGCTGGGCTGCGTGGGTGAGCTGGAGGGGTGGGCAGGCACCAGTGCGCAAGCCGGGGGGCCAGTTGGGCAGTGACTAGTGAGAACGGGGGTCATTGGGGTGCAGCACAGCAGCACTCGGGGCCCTGGCAGCATCCTGCCGGCAGAGGCTGCTGCAGTCTGGTCCTGGGACCCTGCAGGGGGGTGAGCTGACAGCCCCCTGCTCTCTGTCCCCGGCTCCCAGAGGGCCCGTCAGCAGGCCAAGGCCAGGCTCCCGCAGAAGCGGCAGGGGCGGCTGGGTTCCTCCGCCAGGCAGCAAGCGGACTGCATGCGGCGGCATCTGGCCCGCTGGCAGCTGCCAGCGCTGCCCAGGACACGGGCCTACGGCTGCCACATCACCTCTAGGACCGTGCCCGCTGCTGTGGATGGAAGTGTGGCAGCTAAGGCAAGCCAGGCTGGGAGCAGCCGCCCTGGGGCACCTTCACCTTCTCCTGGGTGATGCGCATGCTTGGGGTGTACATCTGCCTGGTTCCTGGGTCCCCCAGCACATCAAGCAGATGTGATGAGCACCCCTTGGCCCCACGGTGTCTTGTGCTGAGCTGTGATCCTGAGAGTTTCCACTGCAAGAGGCAGGGGACTGTTAAGCATGGAGTGGAAGCCACCCCCAACCTCAGGGGACACCCCTTTTGTGAAGGGGGAAGGAAAACATGGGTTGCTGGTGTGGGTGGATTCTGGTCCCGGTGGTACTGGGTACTGCTGGTGCAGGCCCTGCCAGCACTGTGCATGTTCCCCTGAGGAATACGAGAGGGGGGATGCATTCCCCAGGCCCACAGTGGCTCCATCCCCGCTAACCTGCCACCTCGCTTCCCCGCAGAAGCGGAAGGTGGAGGAGAGCGACGACGACACGGCGCAAGCCAAGGTGCTGCGGCCCCTGCGGAGTTGTGAGGAGCCCCTGACCCCCCCACCCAACTCACCCACCCCCATGCTGCAGCTGATCCACGACCCAGCGTCGCCGCGAGGCGTGGTGACGCGCTCGTCCCCGGGGGCCGGCCCCAGCGACCACCACAGCGCCAGCAGAGACGAGCGCTTCAAGCGACGGCAGCTGCTGCGGCTCCAGGCCACCGAGCGAACCATGGTGCGGGAGAAGGAGAACAACCCCAGCGGCAAGAAGGAGCTGTCAGAGGTGGAGAAGGCCAAGCTCCACGGCTCCTACCTCACCGTGACGCTCCAACGCCCCACCAAAGATGTCCACGGCACTTCTATCGTCCCCAAGCTGCAAGCCATCACAGCCTCCTCCACCAACCTGCAGCACTCTCCCCGTGTGGTCATGCGCCACGCGCCTGCCAGAATGCCCCTGCGGGGCGGGGGGGAGGAGGAGGCAGCTGCCGAGGAGGATGAGGAGGAAGAGGAGGAGGAGGACGAGAACACGGAGGAGGGTGGGGCGGCCCGGCTCAACGGCCGAGGGGGCCGGGCGCAGGAGGGCGATGAGAGCTGGATGCAGCGCGAGGTGTGGATGTCCGTCTTCCGCTACCTCACTCGCAGGGAGCTCTGCGAGTGCATGCGGGTGTGCAAGACCTGGTACAAGTGGTGAGTGTGGGGACACGTGGCGGGGGGCAGCACAGCCAGGCCTGCCCACGTCCTGAGCCCTAGGCTGGGCATGGCCATGCCAAGCCTTTGTGCCTGAGGGGGCAGGTGGAGGGAAGGGAGGGGAAGGGATCTTGCCTCGGTGCCCTCCCTTCACTCCTCGGAGCTGGAATTTGCCAGGCAACATTGCCCTTGGAGCGAGCGGCCAGCGCTGCCATATGTGCCCTGGTCTTTATTGTCCCCTTCTACTGCCTTCCTCCTGTCCCTTCTGTTGGGAGGCGGTGGCAGTCTGTGCTGTCACCTGAGCACTGGTGTCCCCTCCTGTGTCCTTGTGAGGTGCCGATGCCCTTTCCTCACCTGCTGCCCAACGTGGTCCTTGCGCTTCCCTGTCTCCCATCCTGCCTCGGCCTCCCAGCAGGCAGGGGAAGGCAGGCTGAGGCGTGGATGGGTTTGCTGGCTGGAAAAGCCTCGGGGGGCAGCAGGCCTGAAGACAATGCTGGCACTGGGACAGCTGTGGATGGAGGGCTTGGGAACAGACCGGGGACTGGAAACTGGGAGGTTTCTAGCTGCCAAGCAGCGGGAATGGCACGATGAGGAAGGACCGGCCCACTTTGATCAGCGGCCGGTGGGAATGGTGTGGTGCGGTGGCTGGAGGAGAGCATCGCCTCACCTGCCACTCCTGTGGCATCTTCAGGGGCATAGCTGAGCTGCCACCAGGTCCCGGGTCTCCCCAGGCTCCCGTGGGAGGTGAGGAGTTTGTGCCACCTCCAGGCTCTGTCGCAGCTCCCAGCGAAGCAGTGAGCGTTGCTGAGGCTGTGGGGTGGGACCAGGCTGTGTTTTGCCTGCTGGGAGCAAGGATGCTTAAGATCTTTGCCCTGGCAGGAGGAGCACCCAGGAGGGGGCAAGTAGGCTGACAGCTGCGACTCAGAGTCTTGTTACGTGGCAGCAAAACCCCACTGGGGCTGTTCTGGGTATCCCTGGGTGGTCAGATGCCCTCAAAAACATGTTCAGGGAAACCGAGGGAAACCAGGCAAAGCAGCCTTGAGCTGTGGCTGGGACCACGCTGGGGCTAGGCTCCTCCCGGAAGCCAGGCAACCCACTGGCCGTCTTTTGTCCCACGGGGCTCTTGGGGCTCAACTTTCAGCCTTGTCCTCATCCCCAGGTGCTGTGACAAGAGATTGTGGACAAAGATAGATTTGAGCAGGTGCAAGTCCATCACCCCCCAGGCGCTGAGCGGCATCATCAAAAGACAGCCGGTCAGCCTCGACCTCAGCTGGACCAATATCTCCAAAAAACAGCTTACGTGGCTCGTCAACAGGCTGCCAGGTGAGCGTGGGCTGGGGAGGGGTCCCTACCTCAGCCACCAGCCTGCTACGCGGCTTCCTGACGGCTGGACCACGGTGAGAGACAGGCTTTGCACCCTGGTACCTGCCAGCGGGAAAACTCCTAGGTGCCTGGATCCCCTCACCCAGCAGGCAGCTGATAGCGATGTGGTTTCCTGCTGCTGTCTGTTAACCTCTCCTTCAGAGAGCCTGGCTCCCTGTCCCACCCCAGGCAGGAAGGGGAGCTGTTTCCTCATGTCTGGAGAAAGAGGGTTGAGATCTGGGATGCCTCGGAGCTGACCAAACCCATCTGACTCGTTACCTCTCTCCCTTTCTCCCGGCAGGCCTGAAAGACCTCATCTTAGCGGGCTGTTCCTGGTCTGCGGTCTGTGCTCTCAGTACCTCCAGCTGCCCCCTTCTCAGGACCCTCGATCTTCGGTGGGCAGTAGGAATCAAGGACCCTCAGATCCGGGACTTACTCACGCCTCCGACAGACAAACCCAGTAAGCTGCGGGGCAACGCTGGGGCGGCGGGGAGTTGGAGGAGGGTGATGTGCTAGCTGCTGAGCAAGTAGGCGATGCCAGATCCGGAATACCCCAACCCGGCAGGGCAGACAGTCCATGCTCAGGTTTTCCCCTCTCCCTTTGCAGGTCAGGACAATCGCAGCAAACTCCGCAACATGATCGATTTCCGGCTCGCCGGCCTGGACATCACCGACGCCACGCTGCGGCTGATCATCCGCCATATGCCCCTACTCTCCCGCCTCGACCTCAGCCACTGCAACCACCTTACGGACCAGTCAGCCAACCTCCTCACGGCCGTGGGCTCTTCCACACGCAACTCCCTCACCGAGCTCAACATGGCAGGTGGGTACGCTGCTCTCGGTAGCCTGGCTGGACTCGCCGCTGTAAAGCGGCTTCCTCCTCCCCACCTGCCCTCCCGGCCTGAGATGGGCGCTCGGCTCTGGCTTTGCGGAGGCGTTTGCGGCTCACTCTTCCTCTCCCCTTTCCCGCAGGCTGCAATAAGCTGACGGACCAGGCCTTGCTGTACCTGCGCCGCATCTCCAACGTCACTCTAATCGACCTGCGAGGTTGCAAACAGATCACCCGCAAAGCCTGTGAGCACTTCATCTCGGACCTGTCCATCAACAGCCTCTACTGCCTGTCCGATGAGAAGCTGATCCAAAAAATCAGCTAGAGACCCTCCCCGGGGCAGACTGAGGAGAAGGAAAAGAGCCCATCCCACCCCTCTCGGAGAGCCGCTCCTCCACATCCCCACCTTGCCCTCCGTGTCCTGCCGCTGCCTCCCACCTGACTTGGCAGGCAGGGCCGTTGCTGGCCTCGCTCCACCGTCCTTCCTCCTCCTCCTCCCCCGGGACTTCTGCTGATGAAGATGTCCCGCCAGGTTGGCCAGTACCAGAGGAGGAACGGGCAAATGGCAGGGAGCCTCAGCCCAGAGGCTGGCCGCTCCCGAGGCGGAGGTTGTAACAGATATCTCTGTGCAGAGAAACGGGGCACCCTCTTCCCCCAGCTTTTCCCCTCCTCCCCATCGTCTCCTTGCCTTGAAACACTTGTCACTTCCCCGTTAGCACAAAGCTTGAGGGTCAAGGTCTCTCCAAGGAAGTGGGAGCAGAGCTGGAACAAAATGTACCCCTCTGTGCCACCACCAGCTCGTCGCTTGCCCTACGCTCTCAGCCCCCTCAAGGTTTCCCTCGTCTGGCTGCAGGGGCTGTGACCGAGCCCCCTCCTCCTCCCACCGCTCCCCCGCATCCGGGCGGCTCTTTCTGTGTCGAGGGCAGGAGCCCCGCAGCCAGGGTGTCGCGGGTTCTCCGGCCGCTGGCCAGGAGCAGGGGCTTTGTAACCCGCTCTCCCCCTGCCCGGGGAGGCGAGGCTGGGGGGACGGTGCGATTCCGCTCTGGGGGCAGCGCCGGCCTTCCCGGAGCACCGTCTGTCCCAAGGCAGCCCCACGCAGAGGCGACGGCCGGGGCCGGGCGCCGGCTGGGAGCAGGGGAGAAACCACAGGTACATCAGAGCTCAGGGAGGACTCGGAAAGCATCAGCCAGGGGTGAGTGAGCGCGCGGGGGGACAGGAGCTGCCGCCTCCTCCTCCTCCCCAGCTCCCTGCGCGTGGCCCAGCATCGTGAAGCACTCTGGGGCCGCCGCGGCCGGAGGGGCGAAGGCTGCTCTGTCTGCCCAGGGCGCTGTGGCCTGGGACCGAACTGGCACGAATGCCCCGCTGCGTTGTCCTCTCCTTCCCCCCCACCCCCTTTTAGCTGCCGTTTTTCCTTTGCAATGAATGGTCGGTCCAAAGAACCTCTCTCTAGGGCAGCAGAGAGCTTTTTGCACTTTAAAAAAAAAAAAAAACCCTAAAAAAAAAAAAAACACTGAAAAAAAAAAACAAAACAAACAACAAAAAAATGAAAAAAAAAAAAGGTCAAAAAAAGAAAAACACAAAAAAAAAAAAAAAAAAGGAAAAAAGGTTGGAATCTTCTTTTGGGTCACTATTTTATTTCCCTCCCTGTCCTGCCTGTGACCGGACGCTCCCCATCTCTCCCCCGGTGTCAGGCCACGGCTCTCCCCGGCCCGGCCCCCCCTGGCAGATAGCACAAAGCGGCCCACCCGGTGCCAGCGAGCCCCAGCCCCGGCGCGGCCGGCCGAGGGGTTGGGGGCTCCCGCCGAGGGCAGCCCGCGCCGCCCCGCTGCTTCAGAAGCAATAAGGGAGACGAGACGGCCGCCGACCCTTCTTCCGCGGGGGCCGGTGGCGCGTCCTCCGCCGGAGGGGGATGCGAGGGGGCGGTTGTCGCGGTGCCTCGGGACAAGGGCCGCTTTTGCCACGCGGTGAATCCGGAGGGCTTTGAGCAGAAACGAACCCCGGGCGAGAGGAAGAACGGAGAGCCGGGCCCCTGGCCGCAGCGGGGCGGTGGAGGCCGCCTGCCTTAGTCTCTCTTGTCGGTGGCTCCCGTGAAAGACGTCGGAAGAATCGAAGCTTTTCTTTTTTTCCTTTGGATTGATTTTGAGTTTTGCAACGAGAAAGAAAAAACTGAAAAAAAAAAAAAAAAGAAAAAACGGAAAAAAAATGGAAAAAAAAAAAAAAAAAAGAGGAAGCTGGGGCAGAGCTTGGCGGGGGGCAGGTGGGTGCGGGGCTCCCTCCGCCGTGCCGGGGGCGGCTGCCGACCCTCCCTCGGGGCGAGCGGCCGAGCTTGGCGGGGAGGGGGACGCAGCGAGCCCACCCCGGTACCCCCCAACCCTGGCTGCGGAGGACTCCGGCGTGCGACCTTCGTCACCCCCGCCGGGCACCCCGGCCCTCCGTCCGCGGGCAGGGGGTGAAAAATCCACAAGGAGGAGAGGGAAAAAAAAAAAAAAAAAGGAGAGAATTATATATATAAAAATCACTTAGTGATTTAAAAGCAACCCAGACTGCTCCCTAAAGACAACTCCTGCAAGAAAAGTCACTATTGTTTAAGGGTTTGGTTGTGTTTTTTTGTTTCAATTCCCCCTTCCCTCCCCCCCCCCCACCTCGGAGAAATATTGTAAATATATATTTTTTTGTTGGCGATTTAGAGTCCATCTCTGATGTTTGTGCTTTAAAATTAAATGTAAGCATTAAGGGTAAAAGCAAACCAAGTCTTACGCTCTCTCAGTCGGTATGGTTTGGGTTGGGGGTTTCTTGTCTGGGGGCAGAGGGGGGGGGAGCTAGTTGGCAAATTTTTTTTTTGTTTGGTTTTGGCTTTTTTTGGTTTTTGGTTTTTTTTTTTTTTTTTTTGGTTTGGTTTTCCTTTTTCTAAGCATTCTCCGATACTGGTTTTTTAGAGAGGATCTTTTGCTCATAACATATTACCACAGGGATGGGAGAGATGTTGTGGGGGGAGGGAAGATACCAGCCTCTGAAGGGAAATATTTTGTTTCTTGGGGGTGGATTTTTTGGAATAAAAAAAAAAATTGAAAAGAAAAACCAAAACCCTGCGTCTGGGCTCTGCCCGTTGTTTGTCTGCCAGGGAAGCGGAGGGGACGAGGCCGGGGCTGGGGGGTTGTACCCTGGCACCCCCTCCCCCCGGGGACCTCCTGTGCCCCCCCCCACCCCTCCCCGGCACTGGGGCTTCCTCCGCCGCCCACGCCACTGGAGAGGAAGCCTGGGGCACGGTCACGTGCGTCGCTCGCGGCCTGAGCCCGGGGTGGCGGTGCCAGCTGTCCCTGCGTCCCTGTCATCTTCTGAAGGGCGGTGGCAGCCGTCCCCCTGTCCCCATCACCTCCTGGGGGTGGTGGCTGCCGTCCCCCTGTCCCCATCACCTCCTGGGGGTGGTGGCTGCCGTCCCCGTGTCCCCATCACCTCCTGGGGGTGGTGGCAGCCATCCCCGTGTCCCATCACCTCCCGCCCCAGGGGTGAGCCACGATCACAGGCCACCCGAGGCTGCACGGGGCTGTTGCCCATCCTCTGCCTCCCTTGGGAAAACCGCTCCCTCCCAGCGGATTCCTGGGCTGCCGGAGGCGAGGGCTTTGCTGCTGTCCCGCTCGCGCCCCGACGGAGGGCAGCCCCTCCACGGCAGCCGCGGTTCAGCGCAATTTCCCCCTCCCCAGCAGACCCACCTCTGCAACCTGCCTGGCGAGGAGCGGGCAGGGAGCGCGGGCAGGAAGCGCAGGCAGCTCCCCACGGCCGGACCTGCCGGTGCCTTGCGCAGCGCCCAGGCCGGCTCCATGACTGGCTTCAGCTTGGGACTGGTTTTATCTCCCCAAGCTGGGTGAGCCAAAGGCATTTCCCACCTCCCCCGGTTGCACCGAGGCCGGGGTCAGACCGACAGGGATGTGCCAGGCCGGCTTTCTGCAGGGATTTATTTCTCTCCCTCCTCGGCAAGGCCAGGTTTAAAGGCTGGGTTTAAAGGCCAGGTTTGAAGGCTGGTTTTGAAGGCCGGGTTTAAAGGCCAGGAGGCCGCCGGGAGCGGAGCTGGGGCCCGGGCAGACTCTCAGCCGCCCCGAAGGGCTACACTGGTCCCGCAGCTCTCCCAGAGCTGGCCGTGGGCTGCAGGGCCACCGAGGTGACATTCACCGTCCCCCAGCCCCCTCTGCAGGGACCCGTCACGGTCCGGGCCCCCCGCGGCAGTTGGGGTTGTACCAACAGCAGCAGAACAAGCGCCGGTCGTGGCCATTTGCATGGCGAGGCGCAGAGCTCGCTTTTCCGTGGGTGAACATCCTCTTCCACGGGTGGCTGAAGGCACAGCCGCCCTCCCCGCGCCTCGGCACGGCTGCGGCCACCTCGGCCCCCGTCTGCCGGAGCGTCACCGCGTGACGGTGGTGCGCCATGCACGGAGGCACAGGGGACCGAGGGGATCGCAGCACCCCCAACCCCGTCCCTCCCCGTGTCCCGGGCACGTGGGGAGGACGGTGTCCCTGGTGTCAGCTGCCCACGGGTGGCACAAACCCCCCGGGGACACCCGGCGTGTGGGGTGTCCCAACTCATGCTGCGCTGTGTGACACGCTCACGACTGTGGCGTCAGGCCCTGGCACACGGCATCACACACGGGCGTGTGCGCGCAGCTGCAGCCGCTGTCACACGGGTGTGCACGCACACAGACACGCGTGGTGCTGCACTGTCATGCGCCAGCATATACGGTCACACCCGGTGTCTCACGCGCACAGTGTGACATGTGGAGTGCCACACGTGGTGTCACGCACACGGTCACACCTGCTTGGTCACACACACAGTGTCACACCCGATGTCATGGGCACACACACAGTGTCACAGCCATGGTGTCACACCCGATGTCATGCACACACACAGTATCACACCCACGGTGTCACACCCACGGTGTCTCTCACACACGCACAGGGTGTCACTCTCACACACCCGGTGTCACACCCACGGTGTCTCTCACACACGCACAGGGTGTCACTCTCACACACCCGGTGTCACACCCACGGTGTCTCTCACACACGCACAGGGTGTCACTCTCACACACCCGGTGTCACACCCACGGTGTCTCTCACACACGCACAGGGTGTCACTCTCACACACCCGGTGTCACACCCACACACGCCCGGTGCCACCCAGTGTCACACCCCTGGTGTTACACACCCACAGCGTCTCTCACACACGCGCGCGCGCGCGCGCTGTCACACGCGCCCGCCGCTGTCACGGCCACGCCCGCGTGGGCGGGGCGGCGGGAAGGGCGTCCCCGGGCCCCGCCCCGGCCCCGGCCCCGCCCCGGCCCCGCCCCGGGGCGGCAGCGCCGCCCGCCACCGGCGCCGGCCCAGGCGCAGGGACCCGCGCTGCCCCCGGCCGCTCCCCGCCATGGCCCCCCGCCGCTGAGGCCGCGCCGCCGCCTGCGCCTCCCCGCGCCGCGCCGGGCCGGCTCCCTCCGGCCTCCATTCCGGGTCCGCCCCGGTTCCGGTTCCGGGTCCCGGTTCCGGTTCCGGGTCCGTCCGGGTCCGGTCCGGCGGCGGCGGTGGTCGGCGGTCGGTGGGGCCGGCGGGGCCGGCGGCGCGGCGCAAGATGGCGGACCTGGAGGCGGTGCTGGCGGACGTGAGCTACCTGATGGCCATGGAGAAGAGCCGCGCCGCGCCCGCCGCCCGCGCCAGCAAGAGGATCCTCCTGCCCGAGCCCAGGTGAGGCCCCGCCGTCCGGCCGTCCGCCCGCCCGTCCGTCCGTCCGCCCGTCCGCCCCGCGCAGCGCCCCGGGCCCCCGCACGCGCCCCGCCTCGGGTGGGCACCCCGGCGCGCGCACGCGCCTCTCCCGTGCGCGCACACGCGTGTACACAGGCGTGGGCAGGCACCCGGCCTCCGCGCACCTGCCCGGGCGCGCACACGCGTGTCCCGCCGCGCCTGTGCACACGCACGGACGGACGGACGGACGGACGCACGCACGCCCTCCCCGGTACACGGTCACACCCAGGCGTGCGTGTCCCCCGCGTACACCCGCGTGTGTGCACACGCGTGTGCGCTCGCACGCGTGCACCGGGGCGCAGGTGGCACCCCTGGCCTCCCCGCGCGCGCACGCACGCACAGACGGGCGCGGGGTCGGGGTGCGCAGCCGCCCCCGCGCCTGTGTCGCTCGCAAGCGCACACCCCCCTCCTGCCCACGCAACCCGCTTCACAACTTCCCTTTGCACACCCGGCCTGCGCCGGCCACCCCCCTCCGCCCGCACAGCCGGACCGGCGCAGCGCACCGCAGCACGGCGTGCTGCGTGCAGGGCGCAGGCGGCGGACAGCACCGCGCACGGGCATCCTGCACAGCCGGACACAGCAGCCTGACACAACACCCGTAGCACAGCCCGGACACAGCAGCCTGACACAACACCCGTCGCACAGCCCGGACACAGCAGCCTGACACAACACCCGTAGCGCAGCCCGGCCACAGCAGCCTGACACAACACCCGTAGCGCAGCCCGGCCGCAGCAGCCTGACACAACACCCGTCGCACAGCCCGGACACAGCAGCCTGACACAACACCCGTAGCGCAGCCCGGCCACAGCAGCCTGACACAACACCCGTAGCACAGCCCGGACACAGCAGCCTGACACAACACCCATAGCGCAGCCCGGCTGCAGCAGCCTGACACAACACCCGTAGCGCAGCCCGGCCACAGCAGCCTGACACAACACCCGTCGCACAGCCCGGACACAGCAGCCTGACACAACACCCGTCGCACAGCCCGGCCGCAGCAGCCTGACACAACACCCGTAGCGCAGCCCGGACACAGCAGCCTGACACAACACCCGTAGCGCAGCCCGGCCACAGCAGCCTGACACAACACCCGTCGCACAGCCCGGCCACAGCAGCCTGACACAACACCCGTCGCACAGCCCGGACACAGCAGCCTGACGCAACACCCGTCGCACAGCCCGGCCACAGCAGCCTGACGCAACACCCGTCGCACAGCCCGGCCACAGCAGCCTGACACAACACCCGTAGCGCAGCCCGGCCGCAGCAGCCTGACACAACACCCGTAGCGCAGCCCGGCCACAGCAGCCTGACACAACACCTGTAGCGCAGCCCGGACACAGCAGCCTGACGCAACACCCGTCGCACAGCCCGGCCACAGCAGCCTGACACAACACCCGTCGCACAGCCCGGCCACAGCAGCCTGACACAACACCCGTCGCACAGCCCGGCCACAGCAGCCTGACACAACACCCGTCGCACAGCCCGGCCACAGCAGCCTGACACAACACCCATAGCGCAGCCCGGACACAGCAGCCTGACACAACACCCATAGCGCAGCCCGGCTGCAGCAGCCTGACACAACACCCGTAGCGCAGCCCGGACACAGCAGCCTGACACAACACCCGTAGCGCAGCCCGGCCGCAGCAGCCTGACACAACACCCGTCGCACAGCCCGGACACAGCAGCCTGACACAACACCCGTAGCACAGCCCGGCCGCAGCAGCCTGACACAACACCCGTAGCGCAGCCCGGACACAGCAGCCTGACACAACACCCGTCGCGCAGCCCGGACACAGCAGCCTGACACAACACCCGTAGCGCAGCCCGGCCGCAGCAGCCTGACACAACACCCGTCGCACAGCCCGGCCGCAGTAGCCTGACACAACACCCGTAGCACAGCCCGGCCGCAGCAGCCTGACACAACACCTGTCGCACAGCCCGGCTGCAGCAGCCTGACACAACACCCTTCGCGCAGCCTGGACACAGCAGCCTGACACAACACCCGTCGCACAGCCCGGCCGCAGCAGCCTGACACAACACCCGTAGCGCAGCCCGGCCGCAGCAGCTGACACAACACCCGTAGCACAGCCCGGCCGCAGCAGCCTGACACAACACCCGTAGCGCAGCCCGGCCGCAGCAGCTGACACAACACCCGTCGCGCAGCCCGGCCGCAGCAGCCTGACACAACACCCGTAGCGCAGCCCAGCGCACACCCCACGCTCCCACACACGCTGTCCCACTCCTCCGCAGGGGCCTGAGGGGACCCAGGCTTGCAGCCCCCAATTCTACCACCCTCCAGCGTCTCCACATCTAGACACAGGGAGCACCCTTTTTTGGCGGTACCCCCCTCCCCAACCTCCCTTGGACCCCGGCGCGTGGGGTACCCTGTGCCTGACCCTTACCGGGGCCCAGCAACGTGTCGCACTTGTGGGGGGACACACAAGGTGGGAGGACACAAACGCCGGCAGGGCCCGGGGTGGCACAGGGACGCGGTGGGGGCGGGCACGGGGGGCGCTGGGGGTGTCAGGAGCAGAGTGCTGCGGGGGGTGGTGGGGCAGGCGGGGTGCTGAGCCCCTCCGCTCTCTCCCCCAGTATCCGCAGCGTCATGCAGAAGTACCTGGAGGACCGGGGAGAGGTGACGTTCGACAAGATCTTTGCGCAGAAGATCGGTGAGCTGGGGACACGGGGGACACGGGGGGTGGCACGCGGATGAGCACCCACAGGCGCAGGGACCCTCATTGCGTGCCTGGGCAAGCGCGGGTGGGCTGGAGGGGACGGACTGGTGGCAGCTGTGACAGTGGTAGTGGCTGTGGCCGTGCCCTTCTGCCCTGGCACGGCCCGGGGGAAGCGAGGGGGCTGGGGGCTGCGTGACACAACCCTCTGCGCCACGTCCCCCACCCCATGTCCCCCTGCCCTGTCACTTCCCCCCCGCGGTAACCGTCCGGGGCAGGAAGCGCCTCTCACTTCCTCCCGCCAGCTCTGGCGGTTTCCGGGCACGTCCGCCCCACGGCAGCCTACTCCACGGTGCCCGCCTGTGCCCCTGCCCCACTGCTCCCCCACTGTACCCCAATCTCCTTGCTCCCCCACTGCAGCCCTGCCCCACAGAGCCCTGTAGCTCCGCACTGCTCCTCCCTGCGCCGGCCAGTGTCCTTCCCTCACTGCGTCACCCTGCCAAACCCTGAGCGGTCCCCAGCTCGGCACTTCCCCTTCCCCGAGCCTGGCGTGGGGGTGGCTGCGGGGACAGGCAGGCCCAGGGGACATCCCTGCGCCCCTTGGCCTGGGCTATGGGGCACGCGGTGCTGCTCTGGGGCAGGCCCCTCTCACGCCACAGCTCTGTCCCTGCCAGGGTACCTGCTCTTCCGGGACTTCGCCTTTAACCAGGCAGAGGAGGCCAAACCCCTGATGGAGTTTTATGAGGAGGTGAGGTGGGGGGACCCATCTGGACAGACCCCCATGGTTGTTAGGAGGGTGGGATTTGGTACCTACAGGGCCCACAGACGTGGGACCAAGAGCATGCAGAGTTCCCAAGGGAGACTGCCCAGGAGGGCAGGAGGTGATGCTCTGGGCACCCAGGGACGTGATAACCATCAGGGGCCCGTGGGACGTGGTCTCCAGAGGGGCTGGAGCTGTGGTTCCCGGTGTTCCGGGGGCTGCCCGGTGCGGGGTGAGGGCTGTGCCCCGTGGTGGGTTATGTGCCCCTGTGCCACAGAACCTGTGCCCTTCCCAGATCAAGAAGTACGAGAAGCTGGACTCGGAGGAGGAGCGAACTGCCCGGAGCCGCCACATCTTCGACCATTACATCATGAAGGAGCTGCTAGCCTGCTCCCACGTGAGTGCCGTGCCGTGCAGGCGCCGTGCTGGCACTGCAGTGGGGTGAGGTACCAGGGTGGGGTCCCCAGAGTGGGTGGGAGGGGTGTGCCCAGGGGGGCTGGTACCCAGCGTCTTCAGAGGGAGCTCCAAAACCACTTTTGACTCTGTTCTGGGAGCCGCAGATCCAGCCTTACGGATGGGGGTTCCTCTGTGAGTTCCCCCACTAGTGCAGCCCTGCCTGGGGGGGCTGCCTTGCCCCTCTGCCCCCGTCCCTTCAGCCCAGGGTGACACAGTCCCTTCTCGCATCGCAGCCCTTCTCCAAGAGTGCAACGGAGCATGTCCAGAGCCGCCTGAGCAAGAAGCAGGTGCCCCCAGACCTCTTCCAGGTGGGCATCACCCGGGACAGAGAGGGGGTCCCAGCCACCTCTGGTACTCGGAGGGTTAATCCTTAAGCGGGGGGGTTCTGGTGAGAGGGTGCTGGGGGCTGGTGGTGACAGGGGCCCCTAGAGGTGGGGGTGGTGTCCCCCAGAAGGTATGGGGACCCCAGCAGAGGGTGAGGGAGGTCCCCAGCAGGTCAGGGGGATTGCTGGCAGTCCCTATGGGTGGTGATCAGGAGACTAGGGGCTGGAGGTAACGGGGAAGCTCCACAGAGGGTGGGGGTTCGGACCCTGGATGTATAGGTGACCTGGGGTGACAGCAGGGGCTCCAGAGGCGGTGACATTGGGGTCCCCAGAGACTCAGGTCACACTGAGTGGCAGAAGCATCCCCAGGGCCTGGCAGTGGCAGGGTGGCAGTAAGGATATGCGAAACCCCAGGCATGGAGGAAACCTCAAGTAACGATGGGACCTGAGGGGTACGGGTGACCCGGGTGGCACTGGGGAGCCAGCGCTGAGCCCTGTCTCCCCCCCAGCCCTACATCGAGGAGATCTGCCAGAACCTGCGTGGGGGCATCTTCCAGAAATTCATCGAGAGGTGAGATGGGGGAAAGTCCCTCGCAGATCGGGGTGTCCCATCCCACTGGGGACCACTCCCAACCCAGAGAGGGGCCAGGGGTCCCTTCTTAGATAGGAGCTCCAGGAGGTGTCTGTCCCCAGACCAGGGGACTCTTCTCACCCCTAGGTTTGGCCCAGGGTCCCTCTGTTCCCAGATGGGGTCCCAGGGCTGCTGCCTATCTCCCAACAAGTCCAAGGGGTCCTTCTGCCCTGAGATGGGTCTTTGGGGGGGGGGTGTTTCTCCAGGGGCTCCACTCTTGCCCTCTCTGTGCTTCATTACAGTGACAAGTTCACGCGATTCTGCCAGTGGAAGAACGTGGAGCTGAACATCCATGTGAGCAGGGACCCCTGTGCCTTAGGGGCACCCCGGACACCTCTGGGCACTTCCAGGGAGGGGGATGTGGGCACAGTGACAAGGGGCTGCTGCCCCGGGGCTCACTGCCCTCGGACGAGCACCCCACGGGGGCACCCTCACACACACCCCAGGCCTTCGCTCACTCACAGATGGCTCTCCCACACCTGCCCATGCTCACGGGGACGTGTGGAGCAGCCCCTGTGTTCCTCACCTGGGGAAACCGAGGCAGGGCGTGGGACCTCCCCACCACCACGGACACACGCAGCTCTTGGTGCAGGGCAGGTGCTGCGGGATCCAGGTGTGTCCAGGCTGACCCTGGCCTCCTTCTCACCCCCTCCAGCTCACCATGAACGACTTCAGCGTTCACCGAATCATCGGCCGTGGCGGTTTCGGGGAGGTCTACGGCTGCCGGAAAGCAGATACGGGCAAAATGTAATGGGGGATGCTCCATAGTCAGGGGGCCGGAGGGATCCATCTGCGATGGGGAGGGGCAACACTGGGGCTTTGGTGGTGGTCCCAAGGGCATCTGCAGCAGTGTTGCCGTGACGACAGATGTTAGGGGGTTGCGGAAGTATCGCCATGGCTACGGGTCTCTGGGGGATACAGGGACGTCACGGCCGTGGGTGGTAGCTGGATGCGGTGATGTGGCCGTGGGTGCTGGCAGTGGAGGGACGCGATGGCGTGGCTGCGGTTGGCGGGGCCGTGGGCAGGGCCATGGCGCCGTGGGCAGAGGCGGGCTGTGACGCCGAGGCCATGGGCAGCAGCGGGACCCTGCAGGGACTCTTCTCCCCCCCCCCCCCAGGTACGCCATGAAGTGTTTGGACAAGAAACGCATCAAGATGAAGCAGGGCGAGACCCTGGCCCTCAACGAGCGCATCATGCTGTCCCTCGTCAGCACCGGGGTGAGGGGACGCAGGCACCGGGCAGGGCTGGCACCCTGGTTGCAGGCTGCGGCACAGGCGAGGGGAGGAGGACAGTGAGGGAGGGTGTTCCCGGGGCACCGTCGGCACTGCGTGACCCCATCTCTCCTGCCAGGACTGCCCGTTCATCGTGTGCATGTCGTACGCCTTCCACACTCCCGACAAGCTCAGCTTCATCCTCGACCTCATGAACGGTGAGAGCCCCCTGGCCCCAAGGGACCCCGTGGCTGGTCCCTGACCCCGGGGCCATGATTGGCCTGAGCCACGGGCTCGAAGCCCCCTGCCCACCCCATCGCTGGGTTGCAGAGGGCAAAGCCAGTGTGATGACTGGTCCCTGTCACCACAGGGGGAGACCTGCATTATCACCTGTCCCAGCACGGCGTCTTCTCGGAGGCGGAGATGCGGTTCTACGCGGCTGAGATCATCCTGGGCCTGGAGCACATGCACAACCGCTTCGTGGTGTACCGCGACCTCAAGGTGACCAACCCCACAGGCACCCCACAGACACCCTGGGCACCCACACCCCCATGGGCACCCTCGCACCCTGCAGGTGTCCAGAGGCCCCGTTGGCATCCCCGGACTCTGTAGAAACCCTTGCCAGGACCCTGTGGGCACCCACAGATATCACAGGCACCCACAGACCCTGTGGGTGCTCCCCAGACTCAGAGGGCACCCCTAGGTCCCATGGAGACCCCCAACCCTGCAGGAACCCCCCAGACTCCATGGGCACCCACTGGGACCCCGCGGGCATCCTGAGACCTCAGTGAGGGGCACTCGCAGACTCCACCAATGCTTCCCAGTCCCACAGACACCCCCAAATCCCACAGAGCACCCCAGCCTGACCCATGCGGGCACCCCTAGCCTCGTTGTCCACCCCGCATGCCCACGGGCAGTGCTTGGGCTCAAGGCTGGCACGGTGTCTCGGCAGCCGGCAAACATCCTCCTGGACGAGTTTGGGCACGTCCGCATCTCGGACCTTGGCCTGGCCTGCGACTTCTCCAAGAAGAAGCCCCACGCCAGCGTGTGAGTGTGCCCGTGCCCCCTCCTGCCCTGCCCGCCTGCCTGGCACGGCCCCTGACCCTGCTCTGCATCCCCGCAGGGGCACCCATGGGTACATGGCTCCGGAGGTGCTGCAGAAAGGAGTGGCGTACGACAGCAGCGCCGACTGGTTCTCGCTGGGCTGCATGCTCTTCAAGCTGCTCCGGGGGTGAGCGTGCGGATGTGGGTGGGCACAGGCGGACACGGGTGGGCACCGCTGAGTTCCCCTTTCCCCTCGCGGCCGCAGGCACAGCCCCTTCCGGCAGCACAAGACGAAGGACAAGCATGAGATCGACCGTATGACCCTCACCATGGTGAGTTGGGGGACCCCAGCCTTTGCCCTGTGTGCCAGGGAGGGCTGAGAAGGGTGTGGATGGGGCGTGAACACCCCGGTGCTGCTGTGCCCCCCTTGCCGTGTGCTGGCAGAGGCCTGGGGAGCACACAGGGTGGCAGGGGGGGTCAGGGACAGCTGGTATTTGAAGGTGAACGATGCCCGAAGCATGTGTTCACACCCATGTCTATGTGCGTGTGCAGAATGACACGCGTGCAAGTGGGTGTCTGCACATGGGCGTGTTTGTGTTCATGCACACGTGGAGGGGGGTACGTTGCACACAGGTGCGTTCGCAGTGCCTGCGTGCTGACCCTGCCTGCGTCTGTCTGGCGTTCACACGCGTGAGCTGCCGCGCACTAGTGTGCCCGGTGTGCGTGCGCACACATCCGTTTGTCTGTGCTTGCACGGGACTGGGAGCGCGCACACGTGTTGGTGCGTGCGCTCCGGTGCGCTTGCGGGTCTGTGCGTGTTTGCGCACACACGTGCAGATCCCAGCCCCGTGCACACGCGTGCCTTGGGGCTTGCGTGCTCACGGCGTCGGCGGCTGTGCCCTCTCCCGCAGGCCGTTGAGCTGCCGGACTCCTTCTCCCCCGAGCTGCGCTCCCTGCTCGAGGGGCTGCTGCAGCGAGACGTCAACCGGCGGCTGGGCTGCATGGGGCGCGGGTGAGTCGCGGCGGGCGCCGGGGAGCAGGAGGCAGGCAGGGAAGAAGGGTCTGCTGGTGCAGCACCCCCAGCCCCGGCACTGCAGCTGGAAGCCTGCCATGCTCACCCCCTACTCGCTCCCCAGGGCTCAGGAGGTGAAGGAAGAGCCCTTCTTCAAGGGCCTGGACTGGCAGATGGTTTTCCTGCAGAAGGTGAGGGACGCAACGCCTGGACGCGGGAAGGGGTACGGGGGCACGGGCAGCCACCTCTCTAAAACCCCTTCCCTGCCTGCAGTACCCGCCGCCCCTGATCCCCCCCCGCGGCGAGGTGAACGCTGCCGACGCCTTCGACATCGGTTCCTTCGATGAGGAAGACACAAAGGGCATCAAGGTACCGGGGCAGAGGGGCTGAGCGTGGCGGGGCTGGGGTGGCAGGCAGCCCCTAACGCAGCGATGCCCACCTGCCTCCCCTGCCCACCAGCTGCTGGAGAGCGACCAGGAGCTCTACCGCAACTTCCCACTCACCATCTCGGAGCGGTGGCAGCAGGAGGTGACGGAGACGGTCTTCGAAGCCGTCAATGCCGACACCGACAAGCTGGAGGCTCGCAAGAAGGCTAAGAACAAGCAACTGGGCCACGAGGAGGGTGAGTGGGGCTGGTTGCACGCCCCGACAGCCCCCCAGCTCTGCCTGGCCCCCTGGCCGTGCCCTGGGCTGACTCTGCCTCTCCCCGGCGTGGCGGGCACAGACTACGCCATGGGCAAGGACTGCATCATGCACGGGTACATGGCCAAGCTGGGAAACCCCTTCCTGACGCAGTGGCAGCGCCGCTACTTCTACCTCTTCCCCAACCGCCTGGAGTGGCGCGGGGAGGGCGAGTCGCCGGTAAGGCGGGCGCAGGGGGGGCCGCGGGGCGAGCGGGGTGCTCAGCGGGCACACCTCGACACTGGCAGGCGTCGGGGTGCGTGAGGGGGCACGTGGGGTGAAGGGATGTGTGCAAGCAGGCACGGCACTGCGAGGGATATGGGGGCACCCTGGCGGGGTTTGGGGGGACTTTGGTGGGGACACGGGGGTCCGGGGGCGAGGGCCTGGCTGAGCCTGTCCCCCCAGCAGTCCCTGCTCACCATGGAAGAGATCGACTCGGTGGAGGAGACGCAGGTGAAGGAGCGCAAGTGCATCCTGCTCCGCATCCGCGGCGGCAAGCAGTTCGTGCTGCAGTGCGATGTGAGTGTGCCCCGGGTCACCCGCTGGGGCTGGCTGCCATCCCCTGCTGTCACTGGCCACCCCTGCCAGGCATTAGCCACCTGCTGCCCCTCACTGGCCATCTCCCCTGGGTGCCCGTTGCTCCCGCTGGGCACTACCCAAACTTTGCTGGGTGCTAGCCACCTCCTGCTAGCTGCTAGCCATCCCCTCTGCTGGGTGCTAGCCACCTCCAGGCCATCGCTAGCCATCACCTGCTGGCCACTAACCACCTGCCAGCTGCTGGCTACCTCTTGCTGGCCACTGGCCCTGCACATTTAGCCCTGCAAGCAGCATAGGGCAGGAATACAGAAAGCTTGTGGGAAGCACAGAACCCTGGCACCCTGGGGAGCCCCAGAACACCCTGTACCCTGCCCTGGGACCCTGGGGAGCCCCAGAGCACCCTCTACCCTTCCCTGGCACCCTGGGGAGCCCCAGAGCACCCTGTACCCTGCCCTGGGACCCTGGGGAGCCCCAGAGCACCCTCTACCCTTCCCTGGCACCCTGGGGAGCCCCAGAACACCCTCTACCCTTCCCTGGCACGCTGGGGAGCCCCAGAGCACCCTCTACCCTGCCTTGGGACCCCAGGGAGCAGCGGCCTGACCCCTGCCCTGCCCTGCCCTGCACAGAGCGACCCCGAGCTGGTGCAGTGGCGGAAGGAGCTGCGGGACGCCCAGCGCCAGGCCCAGCAGCTGCTGCAGCGGGTGCCGCGCATGCAGAACAAACCCCGCTCGCCTGTGGTGGAGCTCAGCAAAGTGCCGTTCATCCAGCGCTCCGCCAACGGGCTTTGACCCCGTGCCGATGCATCCGTGCTCCCTCCTCCCCCCCTTCCCACCCCGCCTCTAATTTATTGGGTTGGGTTCCCGCGTGCCCCCGCTCCTTTTTGTCGTCCCCGGGCCAGGCGTTGGAGGACGCCCGGTGCCGGTCTCAGCCGCCGGGCGCGGAGCGGGTACGGCTGCGGCGTTGCCGTCCCAGCCCAGCCTCCGGCACGGAGCTGGCGCTGAGCACGCGGCGCGGCTCGGCACCTCTCCCCAGCGTTTCCCCTCCGAGTCTTCTATGAACTCTCCGGCTAAGATGAAGGTAGCCCCCTGCGTCCCCTCTCCGTGCCCGCCCGCTTCGCCACCGCTGTGTGTGCCAAATGGGGCAGGTGGGTGCCCAGCTCCGGCCGGGCAGGGAACCGGCCGGCTCGTTTCACCCGTAGCCTTCGCCCACCTCCCTGCGAGCCGGCGTGCCCCGGTTTGGCTGTGCCCATCCCCGTCGCGTGGGTGCCAAGTCCTTGGTGTGCGTGTGTGTGTGTGCGTCCGTGCCCGCCCAGCGGGACCCCCTGTAAATACTGTGCCGTGGGTCCCCTGCACCCCTTGGCTGTGCCCCTGCCTCTCCCGCCACCCCCGCCACGGGCAAAGGGGGCACCCCCTGCCTCCCCCTGGAGCGGTGGTGGGGTGCAGGGTGGCTGAGGAGGAGGGAGCGGGTGGGATACCACCCCCCCCAAAAAACCAGCCTCATGTGACGCTGGCCCTGCTCCCCAGCAGGTGGGCGCAGGGGCAGGGTCTCCCCCAGGGCCCCCACCCCCTGCCCGTCCCGGTCCCTGGCAGCATCTGTAAATATTGGTCTCGGGTCGTTCTGCTCCAGGGGCCAGGGTGGGCAGGGGGTGGCACCGGGCAGGGCCGGGGCCAGCGGTGAATGAGGTTTTAATGAGCAGAGACATGAGAATGCCAAAAAAAGAAAATAAAAGAATTTTTATAATAAAAATCTGGAAAAATGTTGAGCTCCACCTCATTGTGGGGTGGCGGAGATGGGCCCGTACCCGTCTAGGATCCCCATGTCCCAGCTCCCTGTCACCTCTGGGGATGTGGGCACGGGGGCTCCTGCGTGTCCCCCCGTGGGTGGGAGTTGTCCACGTGGGATGGGGGTCCCAGGGCAGTGGTGGGTGCTGGGGGGTGGGAGCAAGGGGGTCAGGTCCCTATCACTGTGGTGGCATCCCCACGGGTGACCTTGGCTGTCCCCTCGCCACGGGGCTGCGCAGGCATCACCCCTCCTGCCCGCACCCTGCGCGGGCAGCGCATCTGGGGCGAGGCGCACCGAGCCCGTGTTTCAGCATTCCTGTGGCACGGCTGGGCCCGGGGCTGGGGAGCGGCAGGGCCACGGCCCACGGGCAACGGGAGGGGATTCTCTCCTGTCTGATGAAAGGGTTGTGCTGTGGCTGTGGGATGGAGCAAAACAGCCACCCCTGCCTAGGGCAGGTGGGGAGATCCCCAGCACCCGGATCCCCCAGGAGCACCCGGGCAGGATGAGGATGGGGATGGGATGGGGACAGGGACAAGCCCAGGCCCTGTTGCACAGTGCAGGGTACCCACCACGGGGGTGGGAAGCACGGTGTGAAAGCGGGAGGGAGCCCCACAGACCCGCGGGGTACCCAGGAGGAGATGGCAGGGAGGGGGCAGCCCCCAGTACCGGGACAGGTGTGGGGTAATGGGTCCCCACAGAGGGGACAGACCAGGTGCTGGGGTGCCCTGCTTGGGGCTGCTCGTACTTCTCATCTCTGGTGCTCGCCACGGAGGTCCAGGGACACGGGTGCCGTTACTCCCCCACCACCATTCCCGGTGCCAGTGCCCCTCAGTGCCAGTTCCAGTGCCGGTGTCCCCTCGGCCACTGTGTCTGGTGCCGGTTCCCCCCGGTGCCAGTGCCCGGCCCGGTGCCCGTGCCCCTCCTCGCCACCATTCCTGGTTTCGGTGCCCCCCGGTGCTGGTTCCAGGTGCCGGTAACCCCTGCCGCCATGCCCGGTGCTGGTTCCCCCCAGCTGCCAGTGCCCCCGGTGCCGGTTGCAGGTGCCGGTACCCCCCCGCCACGGTGCCCGGTACCGGTTGCAGGTGCCGGTGACTGTTCCGGCTGCCAGTCGACCCCCGCCACGGTGCCGGTGCCCCCCGGTACAGGGTGCCGATGCTCCTGGCCGCCGTGCCCGGAGCCGGTTGCGGGTGCCGGTACCTCCCCCCCCCCCCCGCCGTGCTCGGTGCCGGTGCCCCCCGGTGCCGGTGCCCCCCGCCGCCGTGCCCGGTGCTGCCGGCCGGGCCCCGCCCCGCGCCGCCGCGCTGCGCCGCTGCCGCCGCCGCCGCCGCCGCCCCCGCGCGCAGCCATTGCGGGCAGGCCCGGCGCTGCGGCCCGTCCGCCCCGGCGCGGCCCCGGGGACATGGTGGCGGGATGGCCCGTCCCGCCGACACCTTCCCCCTGCACCGCCTCGTCTGGCACAACCGGCACCAGGCGCTGGACAGCGCCCTGCGATCCGGCACGGTGGGCGCCGCCACCGGCACCGGCACCGGGGGGCACCGGGGGGCACCGGGGGGCACCGGCACCGAGCGCTCCCACCCGCGGGCGCCGTGGGCAGCCGGTGCCGGGGGCGGGCGGCGCAGCTGCGGAGCGGGCGGGGAGAGGGGGAGCGGCGGGGGGGCGGGGGGACGGGGGGGGGGGTGATGGCGGGGGGGGGGGGCAGCGGGAGCGAGAGGGGTGGGTCGGGAGAACGGGGGACGAGGGGCTTGGGGACGCGGGACTGGGAGGGCTGGGAGGACTGGGGGGGACCGGGAGCACTTTAGGGGAGGCTTGGGGCAGAGGGGACTGGCAGCACTGGCGGGGACTGGGAGCACCTGGGGGAGACTGGGAGGACTGGGAGCACTAGGGGGGACTGGGAGCGCTGGGCAGACTGGGAGCACCTGGGGGAGACTGGGAGGACTGGGAGCACTAGGGGGGACTGGGAGCGCTGGGCAGACTGGGAGCACTGGCGGGGACTGGGAGCACCTGGGGGAGGACTGGGAGAACTGGGGGACAGTGGGAGCACTTTAGAGGAGGACTGGGTCAGAGGGAACTGGGAGCACTGGGGGGACTGGGAGCACCAGTGGGGACTGGGAGGACTGGGAGCACCTGGGGGAGGACTGGGAGCACTTATGGGGAGGCTGGTCACAGGAGGGACTGGGAGAACTGAGGGGGCTGGGAGCACTGGGCAGACTGGGAGCGTTGGCAGGGACTGGGAGGACTAGGAGCACTGGGGAGGACAGGGAGCACCGGGAGCCTGGGAGCATTGAGGGAGGCTGGGGACTACTGGGATACTAGGGGACTGGAAGCAACTGGGAACACCGGGATTGGGGTACTGCGGGCATTGGAGGTACAGGGAGACTGGGGGCTGTGAGGTACTCGGGCAGTGAGAGAAGAGGGGACTGGGAAACTGAGGGCACTGGGAGCACTGCGGGGGGCTGGTGGCACTGGGACAGGGGTACTGGGATCATAAGGGACAGGGAGCACTGGAGACAGAGGGGAACTGGGAGACTGGGGGCACTGGGCCTTGGGAGCGGGGGGGATGCAGGGATGGGGGGTGGGCACTGGGCACAGGTGCCCTGTGGTGCTGGGGGGCCGGGAAGTGGCACGGGGTGGGTGAGTACCAGGGGATGGAGGGCTGGGGACCAGTATTGGTGTGCCCGGGCAGGGCCCAGGGCTGTGCCAGGACAGGGTACTGGGGGGGGGGGGGGGGGATGTGGGGTGCCTGGGGCACCCCAGGTGGGCGGCGGTGACCCTGCCTGTCCACGCAGCACGACGTGGAGCTGATGGACCCCCGTGGCCGGACCCCGCTGGAGCTGGCCGTGTCCCTGGGTCACCTGGAGTCGGTGCGGGTGCTGCTGCGGCACAACGCCAACGTGGGCCGGGAGAACGCCAACGGCTGGACGGGTACGCGGGCACGGCGGGGGGGGTCCTCGACGTGGGGACACCGTCACGGGAGCTGGCGGTGCCCGGCTGACGGTGCCCCGTGCCCCAGTGCTGCAGGAGGCGGTGAGCACGGGGGACCCCGAGATGGTGCAGCTGGTGCTCCAGTACCGCGATTACCAACGGGCGACGCGGCGGCTCGCCGGCATCCCCGAGCTGCTCAGCAAACTGCGCCGGGTACGACCCTGCCCCGGGTGGGCAACCCAATAGCGCTGGGGTCCCACCAGGCTGGGGGATAGGGGGGGCAGAGGGGAGCCTCTGGACCCCCGATGTCTCCCCAGAACCCCCGTCTCCTCCACGACCCCACTTTTTGCACGGGGACCCCCTTCCTTTCCTTCCCTGCCGGGCCCCCACCCAAAACTGGGCTCTCCCAGGTCCCCCTGATCCCCACCCAGGACACCAATAGGCACCCCTACCCCTGCCCCCAAGACTCCCCATCTCCCCAGTGATCCCAGCAGGGCTCCCCCCCAACTCCTCCAGCCCCTCAGTGTACCCCGGCCGTCCCTTGACCCCCTTGTCTCTTCCAGGCATCCGACTTCTACGTGGAGATGAAGTGGGAGTTCACCAGCTGGGGTGAGCGGGGCCGTGGGGCCGTGGGGCCAGCGGGGGTGCCCTCCCCCCCGATGCCGTGCCGCTGATGGGGCGCGCGTGCCCGCAGTGCCGCTGGTCTCCAAGGTGTGCCCCAGCGACGTCTACCGCGTCTGGAAACGGGGCGAGAGCCTGCGGGTTGACACCACGCTGCTGGGCTTCGAGCACATGACGTGGCAACGCGGCCGTCGCAGCTACATCTTCAAGGGGGAAGGTCAGCTCCAGCTCCCACGGGACACCCTGGGGCCCCAGATACCTTCAGGGACCCTCCAGTGCCAGTGACCCTGGGGATCCCCCCAGACCCCATGCGCTATAAGTACTCCCCCATAAGCACCCCAGATCCCCTATAGGGACCCCCTGGGGACCCCATTTCCCCCTTCCAGGGAACCACCTCAGCCCCCTGCACACACCAGGTCCCCTGCAGGGACCGCCAATTCCCCACCGGGACCCCCCAAAGCCCCCAGAACCCCTGAGATGCAGCGACCCTCGTGTTCAGGGGTGTCGGGGGTACCACGGCGTGCCAGGCGCTGCCCCAGCCTGGGGGCAGACATGGGTGCCGGGGCGCTGACCCGTCTCCCCGTGCGCAGACGAGGGGGCGGTGGTGATGGAGGTGGACCACGACAAGCGGGTGGTCTACACGGAGACGCTGGCCCTGGCCCTGCACGAGCCCGACCTGCTGCTGGCGGCCATGCAACCCTCGGAGGAGCACGTGGCCGGGCGGCTGACGTCCCCCATCGTCTCCACGCACCTCGACACCAGGAACATCGCCTTCGAGAGGTGGGCTGCCACCCCGGGGCCGGGGGGGATGGCGTGAGGGGAGGCAAATGGTGGACCCTGTCACGGCGAGGGCGGGGGAAACTGGGAAGGGGCCGTGCGAGGGCTAGCTCTGGGGAACTGCGTGTGAAGGGGAAGGAAATGCTTGTGCAAGAGGGCGAGCGGCGTGCGAGGAACCCTCCCCCGCCGGCGTGGGGGGCTGACACCTTCCCCCTCCCCAGGAACAAGTCGGGGATCTGGGGCTGGCGCTCGGAGAAGATGGAGGTGGTCAGCGGCTACGAGGCCAAGGTGGGCACGGCAGGGGCACATGGGGGGACCCCTGACACAGAGGGGGACCCGCCCAATGCCCGGTGGGCCTGAACCTGTCTCCCGGCAGGTGTACAGCGCCAGCAACGTGGAGCTTGTCACCAAGACGAGGACGGAGCACCTCTCTGACCAGGACAAGTCACGCAGCAAAGGTGACAGCCCAGTCGGCCAATCAGGGAGCCTTCCCACAGTGGGGAACATGCCCCCTCCTAGTGCAAAGCCTGCCCACTAGTGCAAGGTCCACCCCCTTCCTGGGTGGGAGGTGTTGGGTGCCACGCTGGGTGCTGGGTGTGACCATGTCAGGCGTGGGACACAGCATGGGGTGTGACCCATCAGGTTTGGGACACTGTGGGTGCTGGGTGTCACCCATGGGACCTTGTGAGGGGTGTGACCTGGCAGGCGTGGGACTCATGGCAGGTTGTGATCTGTTGGATTTGGGACACTGTGGGTGCTGGGTGTCACCCGTGGGACCTATGACAGCCCGGGCAGATACAGGGGGACCGTGCCCCCTGCCCACACTGCACCCCTGCACCTCCCCTCTCTCCCCGGCCAGGCTCCAAGACCCCCTTCCACTCCTTCCTGGGCATCGCACAGCAGCACGGCACCCACAACGGGGTGAGTGCCCAGGGCGGGAGGGGTCCCCCCAGGGGCTGGGGTGCACCCCCCAGTTGTGGGGGGCCCTGGGGGCACGACTGAGCGGTGCTGGTGCCGCCGCAGGCGCCCGTGCTGCAGGCTGCCAGCCCCACCAACCCCACCGCCATCACCCCCGAGGAGTACTTCGACCCCCACTTCGACCTGGAGACCCGCAACATCGGGCGCCCCATCGAGATGTCCAGCAAGGTGCAGAGGTGAGGCCACCACCCCGGGGTAACGCGGTCCCAGGGACGTGGGACATCGGCAGGGAACCAACAGCGACATGGGACCGGGGTGTCAGGACTCACAGGGGTGGTGACGTGGTCCTCTGGGATGTGGAACCAGGGTGTCAGGACCCACAAGGGTGGTGACGGGGTCCCAGGGGATGTGCCACTGGGTGTCAGGACCCACGGGGTTGGTGATGGGGTCCCAGGGGTCGTGGCACTGGGGGGGTTCCTGTGCCCACGCCGGTGCCTGGGCAGGTTCAAGGCAACGCTGTGGCTGTGCGAGCAGCACCCGCTGTCGCTGGCGGAGCAGGTGACACCCATCATCGACCTCATGGCCATCTCCAATGCCCACTTTGCCAAGCTGCGTGACTTCATCACCCTCAAGCTGCCTCCCGGCTTCCCTGTCAAGATCGGTGAGGGCGGGGCTGGTTGGGCGGGGCAGGGGTGGGACCTATCCCGGGGCAGGGCCACTGACCCCTGTACCCCCAGAGATCCCCCTCTTCCACGTGCTCAACGCCCGCATCACCTTCAGCAACCTCTGCGGGTGCGACCAGCCTCTGGGCTCCGTGCGGGTGTGCACCCCCACCCAGCCCCCCGGCACCCAGCCCCCAGGCCCCAGAGGTGAGGCTGGGGGACGCAGAGGGTCTTTGAGGGCGCAGGTGGCTGGGGGACTGCGGTGGGATGGGGGGTGCCCTGGGAGTGGGGGTCTCCGGGTGGGTAGGGGACATCCCAGGGCTGCTGTCTGTGGGTGCAGGGTTCTGGGTGGAATCCGTGGGTATAGGGCGCTTCCAGGTCCCTGGGTGGGGGGTGCTGGGTACCATAGGGTGATGGGTGCTGCAGGGTGCCAGGGCCAGGGGGGTGTCAGGGCCCTCCGTGGACACAGGGTGGTGCTCAGTGGCACGGGGTACCCACGGTCGCAGGGTGCCATGGGTGTGGGGTGCCGTGGGGTGCTCACAGCACCCCCGGCGGTGCGGCAGGCTGGCCCTTCCCCTGCGAGGTGGAGGCGGGGGTGTTCGAGGTGCCGGCGGGGTACACGGTGCTGGGCGCGGGGCGCAGCGAGCCCCTGCGGGACGAGGACGACGACCTGCTGCAGTTCGCCATCCAGCAGAGCCTGCTCGACGCCGGCACCGAGACCGACCAGGTGCGACCACGCCCCCCGGTTAACCCCACCCACTCCGTGGATCAGGCCACGCCCCCCGCGGCCTGCCACGCCTCCCTGCACAGGCCACGCCCCTCAGCCCCGCCCCACCCCGCAGGTGACCATTTGGGAGGCGCTGACCAACACCCGCCCGGGTGAAGACCCGCCCCCCTATGACGAGGACCTCCAGCTGGAGCGGTGAGGCCCCGCCCACATGGGGCATGAGCCTGCCCCGCCCATCCTCATCTGGTGGGGTGGGCGGGGCCAAGGTGGGAGTGGCAACACCTTAAGGCATGTTGGGGCGGGGCAGAGGGGAGGTGCTGAGAGGCCCTGGGGTGTGGCCCGGAGGGGAGGTGCTTCCCACTCCCTGGAGGGTGTGGCAAACATGGGTGGGGCTAACTGAAAGTGTGGGTGTGGTTAGCAGATGGGTGGGGCATGTGGAGAGGGGTGCGGTTCTCCACGGCAGGGTGGAGCCATGATGTGGGCGCAGCCACCTGGGGCGAGGCATGGGTGGGGCGCGGCATGGGTGGGGCGCGGCATGGGTGGGGCGCTGTGGGCGTGGTCTCCGTGAGGGGGGCGTGGCCACAGCCCCTCTCCTCGCAGGGCCCTGCAGGAGAGCATGCTGCTGCAGGCCGGGCCCAGCGCCGACCCCCCGGAGGCCAGGAGTCCCCCCGGGGCGGGCGGGGGCAGCCCCCCGGCACCCCCCGGCTACGGCAGCTTCGCAGAGCAGCTGCGGCTGGCCATGGCGCTCTCGGAGCGGGAGCAGGAGGAACGGGAACGGCGTCGACGCGAGGAAGACGAGGAGCTCCAGCGTATCCTGCGCCTCTCCCTCACCGACAAGTAGCAAGCAGGGCGCTTCGCACGGGGACAGGGACGTCCCACGCGGGGGACACCCCACGCAGGGACACCCCACGCAGGGACAGGGACATCCCTCGCACGGGGACCGCCAGGCACGGCCTCACACAGGGACAGCCCGGCGTGGGCACCGTCCCGCACCGGGACACCCCAACTCAGGCACAGCCCTGCCTGGGGGCCGGGCAGTGCCGGGGTGACACCCCCATGCCAGGGACGCCTTGTGATGTGGGCACAGCCCCCGCACGGGGGGATTTGATCCAGGGATCCTCCTACCCCCAGGTCCCCCAATCCAGGGATACCCTCCTGCCAGGCTCAAACCTCAGGCAAGGGACCCTGATCTGGGAGCCCCCCACCCCAGGGACCCCCCTACCCCCAGGACCCCCACCTTACATACACCCTCCCCCTTCCTTTTCGGTGTTGTACGTTGACCCCCACGGGGGGCAGGACAGACCCGGGGGTCCCCATGGGATGGGGCCAACCCCTGTTTAAAGGCACCCCAACTCTGGGGGCCGTGGGGACCCCCAGGCCTTGTCCCTCGGTGGCAGTGGGGGGGGCCGAGGGGCCCTAGATGTATGTACATATACATATACATATATATATATATATATACACCGATGTGTCAAGAGTGTGCCTGGCAGGGCGATGGGTGACATGGTCCAGGGGCGGAGCCTGGGTGAAGGGGTGGATCCAGCAGGAAGGGTGGGGACCAGGTGAAGGGGCGGGGCCAGCAAGCATGTGGGTGGCACCGATGGTGTCCCAGGGGGTCTTCCTCCCCTCCGACCCCCCCTAAATCTGGCCCTGTACCCCCATTCCCTGCCCCAGGCTTAACCAGGTTATACTTCTCAGGGAGCCCCCCGCCCAGGGAGGGGGTGCTTAGATGGGGACCCACGGGGTGACAAGGGGCTTGGGGAGGGGGGTCCCAGGGCAAGGGGGGGCTGGGCTGGGCTGGGGTGCCCCGCTCCCGGGGTGGGGATGAGGGTTGGTGGGCACAGTGGTGGGGGGTCGGGGTGGCGTGGCACCTGCGGGTACATGGCCGAGGGACCCGGATCAGCGCTGGGGCGAGGGGCTCCGGGGAGGGGGGGGCGGGTCCCAGGAGCTGGGGACTTTGGGGGGGGGGCCTCCTGGGGGGTCCCGGAGAAGGCTGCCGGGGGGAGGGGGGTTCGGGGGCGAGGGTCCCGGGGAGGGGTCCTGGGGGTGCTCCCGGGGTGGGGGGTCCGGGGGCTCCCAGGCCGGTGGTGCCGGAGTGGGGGGGGTCCCGTCCCGCTGCAAGCCGGGCCGGGCCGTGGCGTGCCCCGGGGCCGGGCCGGGCCGTACCCGCACCCGTGCCCGGGCGGGGCAGCGGCGGCGGCGGCGCTTCCTGGTGCGGGGCGGGCGCGGAGGGGGGGGCGGGCGGTGCGGCGGGGCATGGCGCTGGTCACCGTGCGGCGGGCGGCGGGCTCCGCCGGGGGCCCCGCGGTGAGTGCGGGATGGGGACGGGACCGGGGCCGGCTCGGGACACCCCCGTGGCGGCCGTTCCTTAGGGCCGTCCCGGGACCCCCCGGGCACCCCCAGGGGACCGGAGGCGGAGGCGGGGGCGGGCGGGCGCTCCCGGCTCGCCCGGGCGCTCCGGTTAGGAAGCGTGGCTGTCCCGGGGGACTCCCAGTAACCTCCCACTGGGAGCCCAGTTGCCCCTGCCACACGTTGGGGTCTCCTCTGCTCCCGGCTGGGGGTTGCCCTTAGTTGGGGAGGGGACGGGGGAGGGCGGTGGTGACCAGTTGCTCCCCACTCTCACCAGTGGTCCCAGTGCTTTCGCTGGTCCAGTGGCTCCCAGTGCCTCCCCAGCCCGCCCCCGCCCCCGCCTCCAGTAACCACTGGGCCTTATCGGGGTGCACAGCCCAGGGCCTCCCTGTGGGCACTTCCCCCCTGGGCAGCACCCAGCCGGAGGGGGGATGGGGGGGGCATGGGGACAGCACCCACTGGCATCCCAGGGCAGACCCCCAGGGATCTCCCTCCCCAGTGGGAACCCTCCCAGGGCACCCTCACTCCCCCAAGGGGCCCTGCCAATGCCCCATGCTGCTGGGGTGAGGGGGGGGTGTTGGCAGGGTGTCCCTGGCCCATGCGCCCAGGTGGGACGTGCTGGGGGTGCTTGCTGGGCCCCCCGGGCATGGTCCGTACCCCGGGGTCATGCTCCCCTGGGGGCACTGCCCCCCACCTCCCCATGCTTTGCAGGAGGAAGATGCGCCCAGGCGCAGCCGGCTGCAGCGGCGGTGAGAAGGGGCTCCGAAGCCACGGGATGGGGGACACGGGTCACCGGGGTGGGAATGGGACACAGCTGCACCCTGAGGAGCGTCTCCATCCCCTGTGGTGCCCCAGCCCCCCACATTCTCCCCCCTCGGGGGAGCCCTCTGGGGGGACCCCAGCCACGAGGGCTGGGTCCTGCTGCAGGCTGGGCCCCACATCCCACTCAGGGCCCTCCTGCCCCCCAGGCAGAGCTTCGTCATGGTCAAGGGGGCCGCCCTGCTGCTGCCCGCAGAGGAGCCACTGGTGGCCGAGCCCCCCCCGGCTGCACCCCCCGGCCAGGCCCCAGGGCGGCAGGAGCAGCACCTGCAGCTCATGATGCAGCTGCTGCGTCCCCAGGATGCCATCCGGCTGGTAGGGCACGGCCACCCCCAGGGACAGGGACGGGATGGCTGCGGGGACAGGGATGGGATGGGATGGGATGGGATGGGATGGGATGGGATGGGATGGGATGGGATGGGATAGCAGCAGGGACAGGGATGGGATGGGGATGGTGGCAGGGACAGGGATGGGGACAGTGACAGGATGGAGGTGAGACAGGGACAGCAAGAGAAGTAGAATGGGATGGGCATGGGACAGGATGGGGACGGGGACAGGGATGGGGACAGGATGGATATGGGAATGGGATTTGGATGGGGAAGGGATGGGATGGGACAGGATGGGGCTGGGGACAGGGCTGGGGACAGGATGGGGATGGGAATGGGATAGGTTGGGATGGGGACAGGATGGGGACAGGGCGGGATGGGGACGGGATGGGAATGGGATACAGTGTGCTTGATACTCCTCCCTGGGCACTGGGGACACTGGGGAGCAGATCCCACCGTGCTGCCCCTGGGGGTGCAGGGGGCATCTCTCATGGCCCCCCATCCACCCCCAGGCAGTGCGGCTGGAGTCGGCGCGGCCGCAGCGGGTGCGGTACCTGCTGGTGGTGCGGCCTGAGGAGGCGGGAGCCGAGGGGCAGACGGCGCTGCTGGGCGTGGACTTTGCCCACGAGGGGTGAGTGGGGTGAAGGAGGGGGGTATTGGGGGTAGTGGCTGCACCCCCTGACCTCTGCCTGTCCCAGGGCCACCTGCTGCACCCTGGGCATGGTGCTGCCCCTCTGGAGTGACACCCAGGTCTTCCTGGACGGCGATGGGTAAGGGGTAGGCAGGGCTTCTGGAAGGGAAGGGGCTTATAAGGGTGGGGCTCACACGATTAGGTGGAGCCTGTGGGGAGGGGCGGGGCTGAAGTGCCCACCCTGATCCATGTGTCTCCCTGCGGTGCCCAGGGGGTTCAGCGTGACATCTGGGGGACAGACCCGCATCTTCAAGCCCATCTCCGTGCAGACCATGTGGTGAGCGAGTCCTGGGTGTGTCAGCGGGGACGTGAGCACCACTGTGGGCACGCGCACAGGGGGTGTGGGCACTGCTGTGGGCACGGGGGCTGTGGGTACCACCATGGGCACAAGCATGTGGGACGTGGGCACGGGACACGGGTACCACCGTGGGGACAGACACGGGGGAAGTGGGCACTGATGTGGGCATGGGGGATGTGGGTGCCACTGTGGACACAGGGGATGTGGGTGCCACTGTGGCCACAGGGGATGTGGGTGCTACCGTGGGCATGGGGGATGTGGGTGGTGCCGTGGGCACAGGCGCAGGGGATGTGGGCACTGCTGTGGGCACGAGAGATGCGGGCACCGCACTGGCCACAGCCAGGACACAGACATACGGGCACAGTCATGGGAACGGGGGGTGTGGGGAGGGTTTGGGCACGGCCACGGGCCACCCAGCTGTGCCCACGTGGGAGAGGGGAGGTTGCACCCACATGCTGCGGGGACCCAAACCGGGGGTGGGGATGGGGTGACACCGGGTGTCTAGGGGTGCCCTGGCCAAGGTGGCGGCGGGGAGGACGCGCGGGCGGTGCTGGGCCGCTGCGGCCGTGGCAGGTGGTGTGCGGCAGGGCCGTGCTGCAGGAGCTGCACCGCGCCTGCGAGGAGGCGTCCCGCGGCGGGCACATCCCCGGGGGCCCGGCGCTGGCCTGGGCCTGCGGCTACGAGGCGGCGCTGACCTCGGAGCAGAGCTGCCTCAACGAGTGGCTTGCCATGGCTGACCTCGAGTCCGTGCGCCCCTCCTCGCCCTCGCCCCTCCGGTATGCCCCGCCCCCCTGCCCCACCCCGCAGCCTGCTGGCCAATCAGCACTGCTCCTGGGCTGTGGGAGCCTCAGGGTGGGGCGGGGGGCGGGGCCTGTGGTAAAGGGGAGGGGCGTTTGGGTGGGGCTGTGAGGGTGGGGCTTGCACTGAGGGATGGGGTCTGCATTCAGGGTGTGGCTAATGGAGGGGCGGGGATTATCTGGTTAAGGGGTGGAGCTTCCAATTTGGGGAAGGGCATGGGGAGGCAGGGCTTGTGTGGGGGAGGAGCTTGTGAGCAGGAAGGTGGGGCCTGGGCAGGGCAGAGCCCGGGCGGGGCAGGTGGGCGGTGCCAGTGACACGGCGATGCGGGTGCCAGGCCGGCGGCACCGGAGCTGTCGGAGCAGGCGGTGCGTGTGCTGCTGCGGGACGTGATGGCCAGCGCTGACCTGGAGAGC
The DNA here is from genome assembly GCF_949628215.1 of Phalacrocorax aristotelis. Classification (NCBI taxonomy): domain Eukaryota; kingdom Metazoa; phylum Chordata; class Aves; order Suliformes; family Phalacrocoracidae; genus Phalacrocorax; species Phalacrocorax aristotelis. The sequence goes on from NC_134280.1 coordinate 69,355,299, forward strand.
GTCACCTCCAAGGAGGTGGGTGCCACCAGGCAGGGGCTGCGGGTGGGCCGAGCGCCCGGCTCGTGGCCAGGGCGGGCAGGCACCGGGACCTCCCTCACCCCGCGGTGGTGCCCAGGTGCGGGAGGAGCTGGAGCGGCGCACGGGGCACAGCCTGGCCCAGCACAAGGACTTCATTGACAACGAGATGCTGCTGGTGCTGGCGCAGATGGACCGTCCCTCCCGCGTCTTCCCACACCTCTACCTGGTGGGTGGCGGGGTGGGCGGGGTGGGCGAGGCTGTCCCCACCCCTCACCGCTGTCACCACCAGGGCTCTGAGTGGAACGCGGCCAACCTGGAGGAGCTGCAGCAGAACCGGTGAGTGTGGAGTGATGTGGGGTCATCTGGGGTGTCACAGGGCCATCGTGGGGTGTCATGGTGGTGCAGGCACGAGGTCACCGTGAGATGGCCCGGTGGGGTGGGTATGGGGTCATCACGGGACACTGATGGGGCAGGCATGGGTTCATCGTGGGACACCCGGTGGGGTGGGCATGGAGCCTTTGTAGAGCACCCAGCAGGGTGGGCATGGGGTCATCATGGGACGCTCGGCCAGGTGGGTGCAGCAGGGCTGTGGCACTGCAGTGGGGTGGATGTGGGCACTGTGGGGCACTGGCAGGGTGGGCACGGTGGTGTGACGGGGCCAGCAGCGGGTGAGCGTGGGGCACCCCATAGAGCACGGGCAGAGCCCCAACCCTGCGTGCCAGCTGTGCCATACCCCCTGCCCGCGGCAACGCAGGGTCACCCACATCCTGAACGTGGCACGGGAGATCGACAACTTCTTCCCGGCGCTGTTCACCTACATGAACGTGCGGGTATACGATGAGGAGACGGCCCAGCTCCTGCCCCATTGGAATGACACCTTCCTCTTCCTCTCCCGTGTCCGGTCAGTGGGGCCAGGACAGCCCCGGGGCACAGCGGGGGCCATCGGGGGCACACAAGGGGGGCCCAGGCTATGGGGGCACGGAGGGGCAGGGGCGGGAGCCAGGCGCAGGCTGGGGACATGGGTGCGGGTAGCTGGGGAGGCAGGGGGGAATGGGGATGCATCTTGACAACCGAGGGTCATCAAGTGATCATCGGGTGCTGGGGGGGGCATCGGGGTGCTGTGGACACGGGGAGCCCTGGGGACGTGGAGAGCCCTGGGGACGGGATCCTTGGGGACACGGGGAGCCCTGGCGACACAAGGAGCCCTGTGATGTGGGGTCCTTGGGGACAGTGGGGATATGGGAAGCCCTGGGGCGTGGGGTCCTTGGGGACATGGGGAACCCTGGGGACATGGGGAGCCCTGGGACACTGAGGCACTGGGGACACTGGTAGCACTGGGGACCGGGGAGCCCTGGGGTGCAGGTTCCCTGGGGACAGCGGGTGGCTGGGGACACCTGGGGAGCCCCAGGAGCTGGGTGGCAGCGCGGTGGGTGCCGCAGGGCCAGCGGGGGCCGGGCGCTGGTGCACTGCCGCATGGGGCTGAGCCGCTCGGCGGCCACGGTGCTGGCCTACGCCATGAAGGAGTTCGGGTGGCCCCTGGAGCGGGCGCTGCGGCACGTCCAGCACTGCCGCCCCGGCGTCCTGCCCAACCCCGGCTTCATGCGCCAGCTCGACTTCTACCAGGGCATCCTGCACGCCAGGTGGGCGGGGAAAGGGGTGGGGTGGGACACACCCTGTGGGTGGGGTGGGTGGGGCCTGGTGTGACCACACCCCCTCGGGCAGGGCAGGGTCTGCTTTGACAATGGTCTCTTGGGTGGGGCGTGCCACACCCAACCTCTTGTCTGGGTGGGGCCTTCAATGGCCACACCCCTCGTGTGTGGGTGGAGCGCGATGAGGTCATGCCCCTCTTGTGCAGGGTGGGTGGAGCTTCTATGGCCACACCCTGATGGGCAGGGTGGGCTTTGGTGGAGCCAGGCGCCACATCCTTTGACGCTATGGCTGTGGAGGTGGGGCCTGTGGGAGCCCCACCCTGATTCGGAAAGGGCGTGGCTCTACATGTGGGGCATGGCAGGGTGGGGCCAGCCACTGATGGCAGGTGTGTGGCAGCCGGCACAGCAGCCTGTGGGAGCCCAAGGCGGCGGAGCAGGCGCCCCAGCACAAGGAGGGCCCGGAGGCTGCACCGGGAGACGAGGGTGGCCTGTCCCCAGTCCCTGCCCCGCAGCCCCCTGAGGAGGCGGCTGGGATGGGGCTCCTGGGGGCCTCGCGGCGCCCCCGCATCTCCCTCTGTGCCGTCATGCGGAGCATCAGCCAGCTGGAGCCCCCTGAGCCCCCCGAGCTGCCAGGGGAGCCCCTTGCCGAGGAGGTAAGTGTGGGGCAGGGGTGGAGGAGGTCAGGGAGATCCTAGGGGGCTGTGGTGCTGGCTGAGCCCTCCTCCACACCTGTGTCCCCCCCCACAGGTGTTCACAGGGGTGCCGGAAGGTGCCCCCCCTGGGGCACGGCCCTCCTCCCGGCCCCGCCGTGTGGTGCGTCAGGCCAGCCTGGATGGTGGCCCCGCCCCTGACCACACCCCCGCGGACGACCATGCCCTACCAGCCACCTGTAGTGACCCCACCTCCTGCCCTACCCTTGCCTCTGACCCCACCCCCTGTGCTGACCCTGCCCCCCATCACCCCTCCTCCCCGCCCCCTGCCCCCTAACCCAGGCAGGGGGGGATGGGGCAGAGCACCCCCTGCCACCATGGGAAGGGGCAGGGCCTAGGCCCACTGGAGGCCTGGCCAAGGATCGGACACGCCCCCCCCCACCTGCACTTCGGGGGGCAGAGGTGGCCCTGCCTCACCCCCCCACACATGCACAGGCCCCACTGCCACCTCTCACTGCACCAGCACTGCCAATAAAGAGTGTAAACACCTTCCCGTGGCGTGGGTCCTGCCCCGGGGCAGTGGGGACATGCGTGGGGCCTCCTGCAAGGCCCTGGCCATCAGTAGGGACCAGAGTGAACACATGGGCTACAGGGCCACCCCGCCCCATGAGCGGGCAGGGGGAGCTGGGTAACTTCTGCACCCTCTGTGTGCAGGAAGGGGGAGCGCCGTGGCCGCCAGGACCCGGGGCGGCCCGGGGCGGGGGTACTGGCACCCCGCTGCCCGTCCTGAACCCGCGTACCAGCACGACGCTCAGCCGCCATCTTGTGAGGCGGGGGGGGGGGGGGGGGTGCGCATGCGCCATGGGGCGGAGGCGGGAACTACAGCCCCCGGCGTGCTTTACGCGGTGGGCGGAGATTTGCGCATGCGTAATTGAGGGCGCCTTCCTAGTTGCTATGGGAACTGGGCCTACCTCGGCGCCAGCGGCCTAGGCCGGGGCTGGGACCGGGGCTGGGGCTGGGGAGGCGCGGGCGGCGGGCGGCGGCGGAGGAGCAGGGGAGCGCGGCAGACCCGGGCAGGGACAGCGACCTACGGCTGCATCATTCGCAGCCAAGGAGCCGGCCGTGGCAGCAACCGGGCCCCGGGGTCTGGGGGCAGTGCCGCCAGCCTCGTCAGATGCCATCCCATGGCGGGGCAACACTCCACAGAGATGTTGAGGGGCTGGAGCATCTCCCTTATGAGGAAAGGCTGAGAGACCTGAGGTTGTTCAGCCTGGAGAAGAGAAGGCTGAGGGGGGATCTAATCAATGCTTATAAATATCTGAAGGGTGGGTGTCAGGAGGATGGGGCCGGGCTCTTTTCAGTGGTGCCCAACGCCAGGCCAAGGGGCCATGGGCACAAGCTGGAACACGGGAGGTTCCACCTGAGCGTGAGGCCAAACCCCTTCCCTGTGCGGGTGCCAGAGCAGGGGCACAGGCTGCCCAGGGAGGCTGTGGGGTCCCTTCCCTGGAGACATTCACCCCCCGCCTGGACGCGGCCCTGTGCCCCTGCTCTGGGGGTGCCTGCTCAAGCAGGAGAGCTTGGACAGGATGATCTCCAGAGGGCCCTGCCAACCCCTGCCAGTCTGGGATTCTGTGATTCTGTGGCTCAGGACAGACGGGCGATCTGGACCATTGGATGGAGTGAGGGGCCACAGTGCTGCCATGGGCTGTGCAGGGCACCCTGCCAGTGTTTGCGGAGGTAACACAGACCCTGTTTCTTCTTGAAGCCTTTCCTCACTTTGCCATGGCTTGGGGTCTTCCCAATCAACACCCACACGCCTTTGTGTGGGTTTTACCATCTCCCTCTCCCCTCACTCCGCCACCCCAAGCAGCCTGGAAACCTCCCTCCATTCTCCCCACTGTGAACCTGGGTCCAGCACACTCTGTCCTGGCAGATTTTGTGACAGTTGCTGCCAGGAGGGCATCATCAGTGCCCCCTCTGCAGGCCCTCTCGCTGGCACATGCCCAAGGGCAGAGGGACTTGGCCGTGGTGTTAGCAGCCACCGGGTGCTACGGGATCGTGGCACGAAGCTGGACCCAGCGGCTTGGGGTAGAGAAAGCGGGGTGAAGTCTGAAGACACACACCACCCCCACTTGGAGGACCCCTCCACCAGCTGCCTCCCTCCTCCTGGCCCCAGGGCCCTGCTGGGCTGGCTGGGCATGGGAGTCCACACTCTAAACGCCTCCGTCCTGTTCCCAAATCATGCTGTCCCCTTGCAAGTGGAAAGCATTCAAGGGCCTGAAGCTCCTACAGCAGGACAAGATCTGGCTGAACGACGTGAGCTGGAGGGTACCTGTGGTGCGGGTGGGCCCAGTGCCGCGGGTGGGCCCCCCACCCCATTCCACCTGCCCCCCAGTCTGGGACTCGGCCTGGGTTACTGCCAGGTCTGGCTCTCCACCGCTCGATTGCAGCCTTGGGATACAACTGATTAATTTTATTGATTAAGCAACAAACGTCTAGTGAGCTAATAAATTAAGTAATCAAAACCTAAATAATTAACAAACACATCCCATATTAATTTATGATTGAATGATTCTGCACACAGCAAAACTACTAGTTACAGCTCTTAATCTGACGAATCCCACTGGACTGCTGTTGAATGACAGCTCTGTCACCCTTCTATCCCCACCGCCTGGGAGGAAGGTCCCATTGAAGTGCCAGTGGCCATGGGGGGGGCCATGCATGCCAGACCTGGCTCTGCAGGTCAGCGGCACCACAACCTGCAATCATCTGCACGCCTAATATCAAAAGATCCTCCCTGTACTGACCTTTACCTGATTTTATACCTTATTCTCCATTTTTTCCCATTTCTGGGCCATTTTTGCTACCTTTACACCTTCCTTTTTCCACCCAAACAGCCTGCTCCTAATTACTTTTTCTCCATGGATCCCAGTTTTCTCTCATCCCTCCCCAAATCTGATGTTTTTGCTGTTACTACCTGGGTAATCTCAGCTTTATATGGGACTCCCGGTGCAGTTACCTAGAAATGGGTGGCTTTGCTAGTGCCCACCCACCCCGTTTCTCCAGAGCCCTGGGGTGCCTTGGTGCCTGCCAGGGTGGCATGGTCCAGGCATGGGAGAGGAGAGCAGTGAATTCAGCCCTCTTCCCTTCTTCCCCACAGATGCAGAAAAGAGAAGGAATCCCGCCTGCAACTTCACGTAGCTGCTGGGGGCCGGGGACAGGCAGGAGGGAGCACTGCAGTCCAGAGGTGAGCCCTTTCAACCCCCCAATCCTGCCCCCAACCCGTGGGGTGCTGTGGCATGTCACACCGTGGGACAAGGCAGCACCTCACAGGGCTCGTGATCCTCAGCAGTGTCGTGGGCGGGTGGCGGTGCCCACCGGACGCTCGTGGTGATGTGCATCCCTGTGCTGCAGGCAGGAACGATGGAGGGCAAGTACTGGAAGTGCCACAACCTGGCCGTCACCCACGAGTACCACAAGTGGAGGATGTGCTCGTGCGCTCAGGTGAGGGCACACGTGGGCACAGGGACACCTGGAATCCCCTGCTGCCTCCCTCTGACCCCCACCCACAGTCCCAATACACACACACCCCCAAACCAACCCCACCAGGCATGCTCCAGCCAGCCTGGAAACAGCTTTGTCCCTGGTTCTCCAGCGCTGCTGGCCACCACCGCCCCTTCCCTCCCTCACGTGTTACCCCTGGGGTACGGGCAGCCCTGGTCAGGGAAGGGGAAGGCAGCACTGCCCACTCCGTGCCAGCTTTGTGGTCACCCGGACAGGCAGCAACTCGCGTCATGGCTCCTCTTTGATTTTTCTCCAGGTGCAGAAGACATAGGACAAAGCAGCAGCGTTACCCTCTCAGGTACCAGCGCTGTGTCTACAGCTGTGCTTACTGTCCAAAGGGCTCCCCTCTCCCAGCTTGGCCAGTCCCATTGGTATTACTGGGAATTGTGGCAGCACCGGCTTCTGGATCTGGACTCCGCAGCCACCCTCACCCTTTCTGTGCCAGGCAGGGGGTGGTCGGTACCCAGCAGGGTCTGGTGACCCAGCGGTAAGGCAGAAGGCAGCTGCCTCATGGAGCTCAACTCCCTGCACGACCTGGAAAGGCTCTTGGACATGGCCACTACCATCTTCTACAGCCACAACCCCTGCCATGGTCCCTGAAGCTGTTTGTCTGTCTGCCTGCTGGGAGCCCAGGCAGCCTGGAGATCCCTGCCCTGGGTAGTGTCAGCCCCAGCCACCGGCTCTGCTAACACTGTCCCCATTAACCCTGCCTTCTGCCCCCGTCCCGCAAAGCTGCTCTCCAAGAGCTACTGCGCAGCCACGAGCAGCAGCAGCACCGAGGGGCTTCACCCCCCACCCTGGGTACCCCACAGACAACAGGCGGCAGCCCCCCAACTTCACTCACACCAGCCTTTAATCCGCCCGGTGTTCCCAGGCTGCGGCATGGCTGCGGACAGGCCTGGGGGGGACAGTGAGCAGAGGCCCCCCTGCATCTCCTCCCTCCGGCGTGGGGCGCAGCGGCTCAGAGGGCATACTTGTGCCAGAGGCTGTGGGGCAGAGCAGGGTAGGTCAGGGGGTGCCCGGTGTTCCCCCAACCCTGGTTGTTGGTGGTGGGTTGCACCAACAGAGTGGGGGGGCACCTGTGTACCCCCCCCGCCTTGTCCCTACACCCACCTGTAGGTGACATCGGGGCTGTCCTGGTGCTCCAGGAGGGCGTCGCGTACGGGGCTTGGGGGGCTCAGCCCCAACGCCTGCGCCCGCTCCCACCGCTGCAGGCGGGTGATACCTGCGGGGGGAGCCGGGTCAGCGGGACCGGGGCGCACCGGGGTGGTACCGAGGAGTACCGGAAGGACACCGGGGGGGTACAGGGCGGGTACCGGAGGGGTACCAAGAGGGGTACCGGGGACTCTCACCGGTGCAGGGCCCGTACTCCCAAGCGAGGTCAAAGCGCCGCAGCATCTCCAGGAGGGCCGGGTCCGGTGGGGGCGGCGGGGTCTCCTCGGCGGGCGGGGGCGCCCGGGGCCGGGGTCGTGGCCAGCTCTTGACCTTGCCCTTGTCCCTGCCCGGGATTCGCCCCGCTTGCCGCCGCCGCCGCCGCGGGAAGGAATCGGTGATGCGCCGGGGCTGCTCCATGGCTGTGCGGGAGGGAACGGCTTGGGGCGGCGGCGGCGGCCCCACTCCTCCCGCGGTTACCGGGAACTGGGTGTCCGCCCGCTCGCCCCGCCCCTGCCGCTCGCCGGGCGGAAGCGCTGGGGCCGGGCTGGGCCGGGCTGAGGGGGCCCGGCCGCTGCCACCCCCATCCCGGTGGCCCCGGCGCTGTCACCCCTCCCGGCTGTCCCAGTTATCCCCAGGCGCTGTCACACACACCCCCACGGTGGTCCCCATCACCCCCATAATTCGTGACTCGACCGGACTCACGCCACGCAGCCGGCACCCCCTGCACCGCACAACGCTCTGGCTCTGTGTGTGTGTGTGTCCCCAAAAAGCACAGCCAATGACCCACAGAGCTATGGTGTGTGTGTGTGTGTCCCAGCGGTGGTGACACCATCCCCGGGGTGACACACACACACACACACACACACACGTGGCAGATGCCACCAGTGGAGATTTGCCTGAGGTTTTTCACCCCTCCCCGGGGAGGCTGAGAATAGCTCAGGGCAGGGCCGTGGTGCGTGTCCAGGCACAGAGGGACAGGGTGACTCCCTGGGGGACACAGCTGCGTCCCTCAGCAGTGACACCGGGCCGGGTCATGGCTGTAACGGTTGATGCCAAGCCAGGTGCAAGAAAACTGGTGCTGGAGGTAGATAACAACCCTATAACAGCTATCAGAGAGTCCACACTCCTCTTTGGTTTCATTTTATTTTATCTTTGTGGCCCCAACAGCACAGGGACTTCCCCGCGCCGGGGCGGGGGGCCGAGGGGGTCAGGGTCAGTCCCTGCCCAGGCCGGGGTTGTGCAGGACGAAGCGGCAGAGCTCCGGCACTTGCCGGTGTCCCAGCTCTTCCTGCAACCGCTGCATGGGCCGGTTCCCCGTGGCCGTGTGCCCGAAGGTGGGAAAACCACGGGCCTGCGCCCGGCGAGCGGCGAGGGCCAGCACCGCTCGCATGTGGCCGTGCCGGCGGTGAGCCGGCAGGGTGTAGCTGTGGGTCCCCGTCCCGAAGGCATCGGTCAGGACCCAGCAGAGAGGCTGCCCAGCCCTGTCCTGCAGGCAGACGTTGGGGAAACGACCCAGCAGCTCCGCCAAGTACCGCCGGCTGCGATTGTTGCCGCCGTACGCCCATGTCTCGTTCAGTAGATCTACGTGCGCTGGGCTCAGCGAGCCCACCCGCACGTCGGGGTCCAGCCTGCGGCGAGGGTCGGCCGTCAGCGGGGAGGGGGGCTGGCAGGGGCTGCCAGCGCTGGCACCAGGGAGCAGGGGGGTGCGCACCGGGGCTCAGGCAGGGTGCTGGGGTTGGGGTGCAAGTAGGTGTAGTACTCGGAGACCTCCAGCTCGATGCCCTTGACCCCCGCAATGGCCTGTGACACCGTGGCCACCCCCTCCTGCAGCCCTGGGGATGGTGGCATCAGGGGGCCCTGCTCCCCCAGCACCCCCATTCCTTGCTTCCAGTCCCCCTCTTTCTGACCCCAGCACACGGGCTGTGTCCCCCCAGTGTCCCCAGGGGCTCCCCACAACCCCAGTATCTATCCCCAGCACCCCAATTGTTGTGCGCTGTGCTCCCCAGCACCCCAATCCCTGCCCCCAGTATCCCCCAGCACCCCAATCCCTGCACCCACTGCCCACCAGCACCCTAAACCCTGCCCCCCCAGCCCCCCAATTCCCACACCTAGTGCCCCCCAGCACCCCAATCCCTGCACCCAATGTGCCCACCACCCTAATTCCCACACCCAGTGCCCCCCAGCACCCCAAGTCCAACCACAATGCACCCCAGTGACAGCACCCATCAAACCCCTACCCCCAGTGTCCCCCCAGTGCCCCCCCAGCACACCAAGTCATGCCCCCTCCAATGCTCCCCAGTGCCCCCCAGCACCCCCAATTCCTTCCACCAGTACTTCCCAGTGCCTCCAGTTCCTTGCTCCCTTATCACCAATAGCTCTCCTGAGCATCCCACGCTCCCAGTGCTCCCCAGTACTGCCCAGCACCCCTCATTTTCATCCACAGCATGCATGCTCCCTGCTCCCAGTGCTCCCCAGTGCCTTCCCATTGCCCCCCAGGACCCCCCAGTCCCCAGGCCACCAAAGATGTGGAAGGCGGTGTCCCAGCGCAGGCAGCCGGGGGTCTCCAGCAGCGCCCGGTAGGCGCCCACGTCCCGGTAGAAAGCCGCATTCCTGTTTGTGTAGAAATCATCCACCGGCATCTGCGGGGCACCCATGAGTGCCCTGAGCCCACCCAGCACGTACCAGGGCACCGTGCCCACCCAGCGCCCCCCACCCCCACCCCACAACCCACGTCCCCGCCGGCCACCTCTCTGCTGGGCCGTGCCAGCACAGCGCCAAAGTGGGGCCACGAGTCCACCACGACCTCAAACTCCCCTGGGTTCCCCCGGTTTATGTTCATCACGGCCCCGAGGACCTGCAGGCAAAGGGGTCAGAGATGGGGTAAGGGGGTTTGGGGGGCCACTGGGGGCCGAGGCGGCACATCCCGGGTGCACGCCACAGCAACCTGCCCTCACCAAATATGGTGCCCAGGCCCCATAGGGCTCCGTGGGGTGAAGGCAGAGGGGGGCGGTGCCTAAGGCCAGGCTGCCCACAAGTGGGGGGGGCAGGTAGGAAGCATGGGATTGGCTCTATTGCACCGTGTCTGGGTTGAGATTGGCTGGGTCATAGAGGTCTGGAAGGGGATTGGCTGGGGCAGAGTCCACCTGGGCTGGGATTGGCGGTTGGGTGATGCCCAGGAGCAGGGCATGGACTTGGGACCCCTGGGGAGCGCGGGGACAGGGTGATACTAGGTTCCCTGTCACTGAGGGGGTGAGAGTAAGGGGGTGGCACCGGGGTGCCCATCACCAGGGGCAAGAGAGGGGGGGTGACAGTGGGGTGCCTGTCACTGGCAGGGGTGACAGAGGGGTCCCCATCATGGCACGGGGCAGGGGCGACAGTGGGGTCCCCATCACTGGCAGGGGTGACAGAGGGGTCCCCATCATGGCATGGGGCAGGGGCAACAGCGGGGTCCCCATCACTGGCAGGGGTGACACAGGGGTCCCCATCATGGCACGGGGCAGGGGCAACAGTGGGGTCTCCGTCACCGGCAGGGCGAGGGGCAGGCTCCTCCTCAGGGCCTCCTCCAGGTGCTGCAGCTGGGCCGGGCACGTCAGGATCAGCATGGTTCTGCTGAGAGACCCTACAATAACAGTGGGCCAGGAACCCTGGGTGGGGACCCCGTACCCAGACCCAGCCCCGGGTAGTCCCCAGCCCCTCCAGCACTCACCTCGCAGCAGTCCTGGGGCTGTGGGTCCCGGGTGGCCGTGGGGTGGGTGTCTGGAGCCTGTGGGGCAGGTGGTAGCACCAGCAGGTCCCTGCTTCTGTGGGGCAGGCGGTGACACCGGTGGGTCCCAAGGCCACCAGTGGCTGTCACGGGCTGGCAAGTGCCCCCTGCCCGGGGGGGGGGCAGCCCTGTACGGGGGCAGCGGGCAGGGTCCATCCTGCCGGGCATGGGGCCAGCCCTGGCCACGCTGCGGCCTCCTGGGGATGGGTGTTCAGCCAGAACGCCCTGCCCCACAGCCACCAGTGCCCCACGGCCACTGGGATCCTCAGTGTTGCCACCTGCCCCACGGCCAGGGGGCCATGCTGATCCTGATGTGCCCTGGAGACCCCTCTGCATCCCTCCTCGCAACCAGAGGTGCTGCTCTGGGTGCCTCCCACCCTGGTAGCACCCCACACACCACCGGGCCAGGGGCAGGTCACACTCAGTTCCCCATTCCCCCCAGGCAGCCCAGGGACTCCAGGGCCTTCCAGACGCAGTGGTACAGGGGTCACATCCATGGGTGATGTGAGGGGTCCCCAAGCACATCCCTGGGTGGCACAGGGCTCCCCGAGTACATCCCCAGGTGACATGGGGGCTCCTCAGTCACATCCCTGGGTGGCATGGGGGTCCCTGAGCACATCCCCAGATGACACAGTGTGTCCCCAAGCCCACCCTGGGTGCAGCAGCTCCCCCAACCCAGCCGGCAGGGAGGCACGCGTGGGTCCCCCCACCCTGTCGCTCCACCCTGGCCCAGTGCAGGGTGCCACCAGGGCTGCGCCCGGTGCCCGTGTTGCCATCCCACGTCCCGCTGCTCAGCGCCACTTGGGGCTTTGGGGGAAACGCCCGCAGCCGGGGGCTGAGCCACGCTGAGCTCAGAGTCTGGCGCAGCTACCCGTTCACTCTGGCTCCTACTGATGGTACCACTGGCTCCTTGGGCCCCCCGCCGTGTGGCGCGGGCGGGGCGGGGGTGCTGGAGAAAGGCTTTTATTCGTTCATACAAGAATAGATCTTCTGCAATAAATACCCCAATAAATAACATCTCCAATAAATAAACACTCATAGACGCACCGGGACAGCGGCCCTGGGGCCCCGCCTCCAGCCCCGCCCACCATGCCCCAGAGCCCCGCCCTCCCGGGGGAGGAGGGGCTGTGAGTTGCTAGGTAACCATGGGAGAGGTGGGGCTTGGGTGACGGGGCGGAGCCTGTTGTGGGAAGGAGGCGGGGCTTGCTGCACAGGCTGGTGAGCGGGGCTTATTGCCGTCCGGGGAGGGGGTGGAGCCTATTGCTCCTGGGGCGGGGCTTGCAGTTGGATGGGGCGGGGCTTATTCCTATGCTCTGGGGGATTGGTCCTTTCAGGGGTGGGCGGGGCTTGCACCCACTCTGGAGCCCCTGGGGGTGGGGCTTATTGCTGCAGTGGAGGTGGGGGGTTGCTGCCCTCCCCAGCCCCACAGGTGTGGGGACAGTCCCGAGGCCAGGGCACACTGGTGGGGTGGGGACACCGCAGTGGCACTGGCTCCTTCCTCGAGGCACAGACGGTGGGGACACGAGGTGGCTCTGGTGGCACTTTGGGGGTCAGGACCCCCATTTCTGAAGGCACACTGGTGATGGAGGGGGGACATGGGTGGCTTTGGTGGCACTTTGGGGTCAGGACTCCTGTCCATTAAGGCACTGTGATGATGGTGGGGATGTGGGGTGGCTTTGGTGGCACTTGGGGACAGGAGCCCCATCCCTTAAGGCACAGTGTGGTGATGGTGGGGCTGTGGGGTGGCTGTGGTGACACTTTGGGGTCAGAAGCCCCATCTTTCAAGGCACACTGGTGATGGAGAGGGGTCATGGGTAGCTTTGGTGGCACTTTGGGTTGGAGGCCCCATCCCACAAGGCACAGCGAGGTGGCGGTGGGGGCATGTGGTGGCCTGTTGGGGTGAGAAGCCCCATCCCCATCCTAGCAAGGTGGGGGGGGAGGGGGCATCGGGGAGGGGGCTCAGAAGCCCCTTGCCTCCAAGCGCAGCGTGACCACGGCGGGCGGCACCTTCTTCTTGAGGCGGTTGAAGTCCTTGGCCGAGCGCCACAGCCAGGTCTGCAGCTCCTTCAGCAGCCAGAAATCATCCATCTTCTTGAGGAAGTCATTAGGGGCGACAGGGGTGCCGGGGGGCGCAGGGGGCCCGGCGGGGCCGACGGGCAGCGGGTAACCCAGGGAGGACATGACACCGGCGATGCTGAGCACCAAACCTTGTAGGCTGGAGCAGAAGTGGCCGAGGCGATGGCGCAGCTCGGCGGTGCCCGCCTGCCCGTCCAGCGCCCGCAGGTAGCAGAGCAGACGGCTGTAGGCACGGTAGTTGGCGGCGAGGCGGGCATTGTCGGTCAACCCCCGCCACAGGTCCAAGTCCACCGTGGCGCTGGGCACCCGTTCGGCGCGCGCCAGCCGCGGCGGGTTGAAGTCGGGCTCATTGAAGGGGGGACCCAGGTAGTTCAGCTGCAAGGTGGAGGCGGGGGGGGGGCTGTCAGGCATCACAGGGGTGCCACGGGGGACGCTGAGGATGGGGTCAGGGTAGGGACTGTTCCCCTCGTCCCCGGTCTCTGTGTCTCCCTGCTACATCCCAAGTTTCCATGCCCACCATGTCCCCAGTCGCCATGTCCCCCTCGTCCCAGGACTCCATGTCCCCTTGCCCATCACATCCCACTTCCCATCAGGTCCCCACTCTTCATGTCTCTCAGGTCCCAGTGCCCCCCAATGTCCCCAGTCTCCATGTCACCCCCATGCCAGGTCTCTGTGTCCCAGTGCACACCAGGTACCCCTGCTCATCATGTCCCCCTTCTCATCACGTCCCAGGTCTCCATGTCCCCTGCCTGCTATGATCCCCAGGCTCCGTGTCCCCCCATCCCAGGTCTCAGTGTCCCCCAGACATGCCCACCACATCCCCTTCCCTTTCATGTGCCCGCTCTCGATGCCCACCATGTCCCCCTGCCCACATCCCCCAGCTGGACATGCCCACCATGTCCCAGGTGTCCCTGTCTCCCACACCACCACCTCCCCCACCCTCCACATCCCTCTCCCCATCACACCCCCAGCCTCCGCATCCCCGCAGCTCCACAGCAGACCTGGAGGCACACCCATCAGTGGGGTCAAGCCCCCCCCACGCCCTGCACCCAACCCCTCGTCACGCCACGTGCCGGCACCGCTGGGGCTGAGCCGGCAGCACCGGGGTGGGGGGCACGTCAGGGCAGAGACGGGGAACCTTCGTGTGAGGCGGTGCTGCCGGCGGGCAGGGAGAGGCCGATGCCTGCACCCCTGCCTGCACCCTGGGCCGAGGGCAGGGGCCTGGGAGCCGCCCTGCCCTCCGCCGATGAGACATTTCCTTGGCCCCCGGCACGGGTGCGGATGGCTGGGAAGACCCACAGCCCCCGGGGAGGGCGGGCAGCACCGGCACCGCTGGCACCGGGCAAGAGCATGTGATGGCAAACACGTCACCTGCAACTACAGGGCGTGCTACGGCACACGCGTGTCCGGGGAGTCACGGGCAGGGAGGCTCGGCGAGGCTGCGCCTTGTGTGTGCACAGGCACATGCGTGTGCAGGCATCCATGCATGCGTAGGAGCAGTGACGCACACGCACGCATGTATGTGCGGGCACACAGATGCACACGTATGCGCGGGCACACCGAAGCACAAGCCCACGCGTAGGTGCAGGCACACAAATGCACACGCACACACGTGTGCAGGCGCACATGCACTCCAACGCACGCGTGGAGGTGCTGTCACGCGTGCGTGCAGCCACACTGACGCACGAGCACACGCGTGTGTGCAGGCGCACTGATGCACACGCACCAAGGTGTGCAGGCACCTTGTGTACGCATGCACGTACACGCAGGCGCACCGATGCACAAGCACACGTGCACGTGCAGGTGTGCACGCATGCAGGCGCTGCAATGCTCACATGTATGTGCAGGCATGCAGGTGTGCACCCACCCACGTGCACGCAGGCGCACGCCCACTCGTGTGCGCACCCTCTCCCTGCTGCTGCCCTGGCCACGCTGTGCGCAGGCAAGGGGGTCTCTGGCTGGTGGCATCAGGGCAGCCCCTCCCCACGTGGCACTGCCCCACATTGCCCACCCCACGTCCATGGATGACAGGGGGAACCCCCCACGGGGCGGGGGGGGTGTGTGCAGTGCCAGGTGGGCACAAGGACACTAGTGGGGTGTACCCATTCCGGGGAGCCCCAACGGGCCGGGGCATCGCCCAGGGGATACAGGCGTGGGGAGGATGGACAGGGCAACCCTCCTGGTGCCGTGGGGCAGGGCAGGGGGGCAGGCAGGGGTACGGTGCGGGTGAGCCCCTACTCACGTAGGTGCCGGCGAGGGTGCGGAGCTGGTGCTCCAGGTAGCGGGTCAGGTCGTAGGTCTTCTGGATGGACTGTCCGGCACCCAGCTCCTCCGTGCAGTTCAGGCGGGCAGCGCCGGCAGGTTGCAGAGCGCGGCGCACAGGAAGGTGAAGATCCCCCAAGAGTCTCCTGCGGGGACACGGCACCTCAGGGAGGGGGCACAAGGTGTGTGGGGACACACACACCCCCTCCCACCCCTGGGCCTGGGGTGACAGGGACAACCCAGCCGTGAGTGGCACCCCCGGCACCACAGGCTGCTCCGTCCTTCGGGGCGACCCGCCTGCAAGTGGGGAAACTGAGGCACGGAAAGGCTATGCATAGGGGCACCCACACCTGCAACAGCGCACCCGCCCCGGCGCAGGGCAGCTCACGCCAGGGCAGTACCGGGAGCCCGGAGCGATGGTGCCGGCACAGCCGGTGCACCGGGGACCCCTGTCTTCCCGCACTGACCCCTACAGCACCACCGAGCCCGGGCTCCCCTCCGTGCGCTCCCGCCCCCGGGCTGCAGCAACAATCCTTTATATGGTCTGGAGCGAGCGTGGCTCGCGGCGCTCCCGCCGGGACGGCACGGCCTGGTTATATTTGGGCACGGCAACTCACCCACCATCAATGCCGGAGCGGGGTGGGCATCCCGCGGAGCTGCTGGCAGCCCCTGCCCCAGCAGGGACCCCCAGCCACCCCCACCAAGGGGCCTCTGGGGAATGGGGGGGAGGGGGCCAGGGTCAGGGACCCCAAGGGGTGGCCGGGGCGTGGGGTGACCTTTGCTGAGGCTGCGGAAACCGCCGGCCGGGTCCCCCGTCATCGCCCTGACGTCAGGGCGGCCTTAGAAGCTCCAGCCTCGTTAACCGGCGGTTCTGCAAAGGTCACGGCCCGCGGCCAGGATGCTCCCAGCCAACTGGCACCCTCTCAGCACGCCGGAGCTGGGCTTCCCGGCAACGACTCCGCCAGAGGACCCACCGCCAGCACGGCTCATCACGGCTCGGCGGGGCTCCCGGCGTGGGCAGCTCCGGCGGCGGCCCCCCCCGGGGAGGCGAGACGGGTGGGAGCCCCGTGGTGCCCTCGCGCGTCACTGCTCCCCGTCATGAGCCGCCGGGAGGTTTGGAAACCCGGGAGCAGCCAAGCGCTGGTGACGCACGAGGGTCCTCGGGGACACCCCGGCTCCGGCTGTGCCAGCCCTGCCGCAGCGGGTACCCGGCTGCCCCTGCGCCTGCCAGCCCCCGTGGCAGGGAGACGCCTGACTCCCAGCTGCATGAGGGTGTGCAGCTCGCCTGTGGGTGTGCAACCACCGCTCGCGCCGGTGATACAACGCGTGGGTGCGCAACACGCCACTCACACCAGCGCTACGCCCCGTGGGCGTGCAACACATGGCTCACGCTGGTAATAACACCCTGCAGGCGTCAAACACTGTGCAGTTGTACAGTTGCATCACACAGGCACGCGAAACGCCACGCGTGCGTCCGATGGACCTCGCAGGCGTGTGACGCCGCGCTGGTGTGCAATACAGTGTGCGACACACTGCGCAGGTGAGCGACGCACCGTGCAGGTACGTGGTACACCGTATAGGTGGGCCGTACACCGTGCAGGAGTGTCATGTACCACGCAGGGTGTGTGACACACCGCGCACGTGTGGGATACACCACGCAAGCGTGTCGATGCACGCCACGTGTGACGCACTGCAAAGCCGTGCGACACACCACGCATGCACACCACGCCACGCACGTGTGCAACGCACCAGGCACGCACGACACACCGTGCGAGCGTGCGACACGCCGTGCACGCCGGTGACACAGCACACGCGCGTGACACCGCGAAGGTGCGTGACACACGGCACACGCACACCGTGGGCTTTTCTCCGCTGGCGCCTCGCCACGCAGCCGTGCCCCGCGGCGGGCACGTGCAGCCGCTTGCCCCGCGGCCAGGCCCCGGCACGCCGGTGCATCCCGGCGCGTGGAGCGTGCCGCTCTCCTGCCTTGCGTGCGTGCAAGCGTGCGTGGGACGGGCGGCGAGGGGGGGGGGGGGGGGCCCCGCCACGGTGACTCACCCACCCCTGGGTGTTTGCTTTGGCCGAGCCCCGGCACCGCTGGGCTGGCCGGACCCTCGCCCGCCACCGGCTCGAGTTTCCAGCGCGGGATTTACACCAGCCCTGGCCCTGACGCAGCCAAAGCAAACACAGCCGGGGGAGCCGGGCTGGGGGGCGCAGCAGGGCCGGGGCTGGGCAGGGAAGGGATGGGGATGGAGCCACCGGCAGCTCCCGGACAGGTGGCCGGCATGGAGGAGCACGAGGATGAGGAGGAGGGAGGAAGGGGATGGGCCGTGGTGCATGGCTGAAGGCCAGGAGGTGGCGGGATGCACGGCCGTGGCGATGGCACGACGGTCGCCATGACGCAGCGGCGGCACCGAAGTGACGGTGGCCGTGGCACAGCGGTGGCGGCGGCGCAGCGGTGATGGCGGCCATCGCACGGTGGTGGCGGTGGCCCAGCCATGCCAGGTGCCCTGCGGAGCAGCCGCTCTCCCTCGCCCACACCGGTCGCAGCATCTCGGCGCCAGGCAGAAAATGTCTGGGCACCGGCACAGACAATGGCGGCGGCGACGGCCCGGCGGGGAGGAGGGAGGCGTGGGGCCGGCACAGCTGGATCCCGGTGACGTCGGAGAGGAAGAGCCCGAGGGTTTCAAAACCGGCCCTGGAGCCCCGCCAGGATGCTCCCAGCCCACGTAAGCAGCTCACGGCGTGGCTGCCCCAGGGTCACCCGCTCGGCCCCGGGGGCAGCTGGGGAGCCGGGGCGGCCGGGGGCATGGGACTGGGCAACCCCCCAGCTCCGTCAGGCAACCCTGGGGGACCCGCGCTGCCGATGCTGAGGGGCTGGGGTGGGTGCCAGGACACACCGGTGGTGCCACAGGCATCCCTCGCACACGTGGCGGCAGGATTGCTGCTCACCCGCTTTCGGTGGGATGCGCATGGAGCCATGGGCATGCCGGTGAGACCCCTGCCCTCCTGCAAGCCACCCACCCCCCCGGCGGCGCAGGCGGCCGGCGCTGGCCAGACCTCCCGGCGAGCAGCCGAGGCGGGAGCGCAGCCACAGTGCCGGGTGAGCTGTTCCCCGGGCATGCTGTGGGCAGAGCCGCCGAGGTCAGGAGTGACCACAAGCCGCCCCAGAGCCCGTTTTCCCGAAACCCTTGTGCAAAGCGGCGCCCAGGGCGGGGGCGGCAGCCGGGAAGGGGGGACCCTCACACCGGAGCCCCCGGGCAGCGCACAGAGCTGAGCCGGCCCCCAGCACCGCGGCGGGAGCTGCCGTATCTGATGGGCCGGTGTCCAGCAGCGAGCAGAGCCCCATCCCACCCAGCGGCCCCATCCCTGGCGCTTGTGTGAGAGCCCAGCCGGGGAGGTCCCGCTGTGGCCAGGCATGAACACAGACGGTATCGAGGACAAAGTCGCCCTGCCCGTGGGCACGGCAGGGAGCAGGCAACAGGCAGCGGCCACCTTCCCGGCTAGGGCTGCCCGCGACCCCGACCGGCAGCACTTAACCCTTCCCTGCGCACCATCACGGGGCGGTTTCGCAGCCCAAGGTAGTGGCCAGCCTCTGCCCACCACCCTGTGGGTCTTGGTGATGCTCAAAGGCACAAGGGCAGACACCTCTGTTGTCCCCAGGCTGCTGGCACTTAACCCCGCTGTGACCGGGGAGGTGACGCTGTAGCATCAGGGAGGCGCCGCAGCAGCTCTGTGGAGCTGGCACTGTGGAGATGTGAGGATGTTCATGCTCGCCATGTGCCCTGCACCTGGATGTCAGGGGTCCCCGAGCACTGGTGGGAAGGACACATGCGTCCTTGCTCCCCAACAGCAGCCATGCCACTGCAGTGGAGCCCCCATCCCATCCCATCCTGCCCCATCCCATCCCATGGGATACCACCTGCCTGCTCCCAGCCCACACCTCCATCCCACCCCTCTCCTAGCTCCCCAGGAGCCACCAAAACCCATCAGCCCCTGCCTGCAGACCCTGCCTCGCCCCCGCCTGCAGCTCCTGGTGCCCACCGTGTCCCCACCGGACCCCTCGTCCCTGCACGGCTCCCAGCGAGCAAAGCTGCCGTGCCGGCTGCCTGCGGGGCTGGGGAGCGGGTGGGTGCGTGGGGGGGGGGGCACAGCCCTGCGCCCCCCCCCGCCCCAGCCGTGCCTGCACTCGCAGCGCTGAGTGTTTACATCCTGTCTCCTCCGTGTGTTTATAAATGCGGCCGCGCACGGGAGACTCCAGCGAGGCCGTAATTAGCTGGGCCTGGATTTCCCATCCGGCTCCAGCCAGCGGCACGATGGAAACACCCCCGCCGGCAAGGGGGGCGCAGGCCCCTAATCCCAACCAGACCCTGCCGTCCCGCACGCACAGCCAGCCCGGCACGGGCACAGCACCCACCGCCGCCAGCACCGGCTGGCACCCGTGAGCCACGCAAGGCACCCCGGCCGCCTTCCCACCCCTCCCGGTGCAGGTCACAGGGCCGCGCAGCCCCCCAGCACCGCCGGCTGCCCACCACCAGCCACCCTGGCACTGCTCTCGGGTGTTTCACTGGTGGGACGGCAGAGCCGAGCGCCAGAGCCAGGCTGTCCCCTCTTCAGTGGAGCGTAGGACCCTCGGTGCCAGCCCATGTGGCACTCCAGAGCCCTGCGCAGCACATCCCTCTCCATCCCCTGGCGCCTCCGGACCCCTGCCGTCGCTGGCATCTCCCACCCAGCAGCCACCACCATGCCCCAGGGACGCTGCCTGGCCATGGGTCCGTGGCTGGGGACAGCCGTGCCCTGATGCCTGAGGCAGCCCCACGGTCCCCAGCACCCTGGCCAAGCCCAGGACACCTCCGTCACCCACGGGCCATGTGCCACCCGGGGCCACGGCACTGCTGGACCAGCGGCTTGCTGCCACCCAGATGTCCCAGCTGTGCTGGGGTGAGCGCATCCCCATGTGCCTGCCGGGGTGCTGGTGCTCGGCAGGCGGGCGAGGGACCACGGGTACCCTGTGCCAGGCAGCCGGGTGCCACCCCCCCTGTGGCACAAGGGGTCAGGGGCTGCCCCGGCGGCCGGACAGGTAGGAGCGGGGCTGGGGTGGGGGGTGATTTATGGAGCTCCGTGCCACTTAGCAGGGCATAAATCTTCCCCCAGCCCGGCCCTGTAAGCAGAGCCCTCCGCATTTCCCTTCGGAGGCTGCTCGCGGGCTGCGCCTAATGCAGCCCAGATGTGCGCCGCCACCGTGCCCTCGCGCAGCCTGCTAAATAGGCTCGGGGACACCGGTGCTGCCGAGCGTCCCCGAGCCCTGCCGGGGCCGAAAGCTGGGCCGCCGATGGCCAGGGATGCCCAAAAACGGGGAGCAGGGTTGGGGTGGCTGGGATCTCGCCCCACAGCTCCTCCCGCCCTGCCGGGCTCGGCATCCCCTTCCCTGCCCATCCCGGCACCGGCTGACTGCAGGCCCCAGGTCCGGTGGTGCCACCGGCTCCCTGGTTACATCCACCAGCCCCGGCGGCAAGCGGGAAGAGGGAGAGGAAGGGGCGAGGGGAGGGCGATGGAGCCGCTCGGGATCCCGGCCTCGCTTTTCCGGTTCCCCAACGCTCGCCCCGCTTTGCCCATCCTGCGTCACGCCGGCACCGCGGGAGCTGGAGCCAAACCCAGCGCCGGCCTCGTGCTGCTCCGGCCCCGGTCCCACCGGGTGGGAGCCCGGGGAGCCTCGCGGCACCCACAGTTTGACCTTTTAAGGGTGTTTTCCAGCATTTTCCCCGTCCTTTCCAAGAGAGAAGCCCCCAATCCCAGCGTACTGCAGGGCCAGCCAGCCCCACAACCACGCCGGCTCTCCCGGGATCCCCGAAGCAGCCGCTTGGGCTGGGGGGAAACAAAACCATCCCGCAGCCGCAGCTGGAGCCCTGGGGACGGTTCCCTCTAGAGAGCGACATTTCCCTGGCACCCCAAAATCCCGCTGCCGTCTCCCAGAGGAATCTTGCCCGCTCCGGCAAAGCCGTTTTGAGGCAAGCCCCGAAATCCAGCCCCAGGCAGGAAAAATAACTCTTCCTGCCCCCCAAATCCCAGTGACTTTCATTTTCCTCCCCTCTGTCAGTCCTGGGGTTTAATTCTCCGTGCTCAGCGGCGGTTCCCTCCCTGGTAATCACAAACATGCATGGAAAAGAGGGAACGAGAGAAAGGGAAAAAAAAAAAAAAAGACCCAGAGAGGGGAAAGTCTTAAATCAATCCCAAAGCCAGACAGACGTTTTAATCACATCAAATTAAAATCAGCAGTGGCTCGGAAAGGAAAAACCATGGCAGGCAGAGCGCAGGCAGCCCCCCGCCCCGGCCCCGGCCGGCAGCACCCGGCGGCTCGGTCTTACCTGAGAGCTCCCCAGCAACATTTAGCATAGTCGGGGTGCGGGGTGGGGCTGGGGGGGGACGGAAGGCGCAGGGGTGGGGGGGGAAGGCACCGAAGAGCCCAAAGCAGGGGCTTGGCTCTTGCTCCGCGCCCCGAGCGGCTGGCCGAGCCCGCCTGCTCGCCTCTGCCCTGGCTCGCTTGCTCGCTTGCGCTCGCTCAGGGGCTGGTTTTTTTTCTTTTTTAGTTTCTTTTTTTTTTTGTTCTTTTTTTTTTTTTTTTTCCCCTTCTCCCTATTTGTTTTGGTTTGTGTTTGCTTGGGTGTTAGGTGGAAAAAAAATAAAAAAAGCTGTCCGGGTTGGGTGGATGGGTTTTTTTTTGGTTTGTTTTTTTTTTTTTTTTTGGTGTGTGAGTGTGTGCACGGTTCGCACCACGCTCCGGCTGCCTCGCTCGCCGCCTTTCCCCCTTCCACCTCCCTTGATTTGCTCTTTTGATTGGTGTCCAGGAATGCAAGAATAAAAAAAAAAAAAAAAAAAAAACTTTAAAAAAAAAAAAAACCCGGCCCCGCGAGCTCGCATACACCCTCTCCAAGCTGCTGCCTCCCTTCTTTGACTCTTTTTTTTTTTCAAAATTCAAGTGTTAAGCAGAACCAGGTTGCTTTCAAGAATGTATTTGATGCAATTGTACACAAGAGCGGGCTCCATTCATTCCCTCCCTCTCTCCCGGCCTTCTCCCCCCCACCCCACACCACCCCAAACCTCTTCCCCCCCACCCCCCCCCCCCACCCCGGCGCCAGCCCGGGGGTCCCGGACCTCTGCCCGGCGCCGGGGAGGGAAGGGAAGGGGGTCCCCGGGGTGCTGCTGGTGGGGCAGGAGGTGGGGGGACCCACCCTTTACACCCCCTTCCTTTCCTCCCCTCCCTTCCCCCCCCCCCCAAAAGCTCTGGCTCCCGCACGGCTTTTGTTAGTGGCAGCGGCGGGACCGGTGCGGGACCGGTGCGGGGTCGGTGCGGGACCGGTGAGGAGAGGGATGGGGGGTGGGGGGGGAGGATGTCTCCTACCTGCTCTCAGCTCCATGCGGGACAAGCGCGGGGCCGGGCCGGTGGCTGCGTGGTTGGGGGTTCCCGGACAGGCAGGCAGCGGTCCCGCACACCGGCCCGGGACCGCGGCTCCCATTTGCCGGTCGGAGCCTTCTCGCCTCTTTCTCCTCCCGACGTGCAGAGCCGCCGCCGCCGCCGCACGCCGAGAGCCCGGTCCCCGGGGAGGGGATGGGGGGTGCGGGGGGGGGGGGTCCGGGGAGGGGAGGGGGGGGGAAGCGGGGCGAGGTGCGGCGGAGCGGCTCCTCTCGCCGCCCCGGGGCGGGGGGGGGGGGGGGGGTTGGGGGGGGTGCCAGCCTGCCCCCCCCCCCTCCGCCCCCCCCGGAGGGGAGAGGTGGAAGCGGGGAGGGGCGGGTGGAGGGCTGGGAGGGAGCAGAGCCGGGCGGGCAGCGAGGGACGGCCGGTGCGAGGCGGGTGGCGGGACAGACAGACAGACAGACATGCAGGCTGGCTTCGTTTCTCCTCCGGCACGGCCAGCCCCCTCCCCTTATACCGCTCGGTTGGCAAAGAGAGGGGGTCCCGCGGGGTCCCGGACCCCCCCCCCCCCAACTCCCCCCGACACACACACACCGGCCCCGGTTCGGCTCCGGGAGGGGAGCGCGGGGACCCGCAGCGCCGCCGCCCCGCCGGGACGGCCCCGGGTGGCGGCAGGTGAGCGGCGGGGACACGGGGGGACACGGGTGGGGACACGAGGGGGAGCACGGAGGAGTGGTGGCCCATCGGGTCCCGGTGGGCTCCGGGTCCCAGTGGCAGCAGAACCGGAACCCACTCGGAACGGTGGCACCGGCTGCCGTGGCTCTGGTCCCACGGGCTGCCCCCGAGGTCCTGCCACCCGCACCCCCTGCCCGCCACGGCCACGCGGGGATGGGGAGGGAGCCCGGTCCCGCACACGGACCCCCACCACACCTCCCTCCCACGGGGTGCGGGAGCCAGAGGCCACTTCCTTCCCAATTAACCTCCCCCGTTAGGACAAACCCCGACCCGGCACCCGTGGGGACCTCGGCAATGACTGTGGCCTCACACCCCACCCGTGGTGAGTGGGGCAGGTACCCGCGGCGAGGGCAGACCCCCCCCTCAAGGGCCAAGCGGGGTGTAAAACCCCTGCTGAGCCCCAAAATCCATCGCCATAAGGGGAGAGTGTGTGTGTGTGTGTGATCCAGCCCCCCCCCCATCCCTTCCTCTCACGACCCACATCCCCGAGTGGGTGCTGCGGCAGAGGCGAGCGGTGTTATCCCCACCGCAGGGGCTCTCTCGGAGGCGAGGGGAGCGTCCTTGCCTGTGCTGGCTCCCCCCGAATAATAATAAAAAAAAAACCTTTGTTTAAAACAAAGGCGCTGGCCGGCCGGCGCAGCTCGGGAAGGGCCGGGAGGTAAAAGGCGGATTCGTTTCGACTCCAGCCCCGGGCCCTGGTCAGGTCTAAGCCCTCCCGGTTCCTTCGCTGGCAGCAATCGCGTCCTCCTGGCTTCCTCCGAGGCACCGAGCAGCGGGGTGCCTGCTCGGAGCACGTCAAGACCAGCCTTTCCCCAAATCCAGGGGGACCCTCCGTGCCGAACCCATCCAGCCCCAGGTTCAGGGACCCCCCGTACTGGTAAAACACGCACCGACACAGGCGCTGCGGCGATGCCAGGATGATTTATTGGTTTGCAGCCGCAGATTTGGTGTTAAATCCGTGAGGAAGCACCCAACGCATGTGCTCTGGGGTGGTGGCGGCAGCTCTGGGTGCCCCGGTTAAGAAGGGGGTGGGGGGCGTCTCCGTGTGCCGCACCAGCCCCGGCGATGCCGCCGCTCGCTCGCT
Source organism: Phalacrocorax aristotelis (assembly GCF_949628215.1). Taxonomy (NCBI): domain Eukaryota; kingdom Metazoa; phylum Chordata; class Aves; order Suliformes; family Phalacrocoracidae; genus Phalacrocorax; species Phalacrocorax aristotelis. Next base: position 69,379,666 of record NC_134280.1, read on the forward strand.
GCGGGGAAGGCGATGTGGTGAGCCCTGCAGAGCGGTGACGAGCCACGGAGACGAAAAGGCTCCCCAGCATTCGCTCGAGGGGGTGCTGCAGCCGCCGAGGGTGAGGTGGGGGCTGCGGGGGTGTCGGGACGGAGCTGCCCCAACTTTTGTGCCGGGAGAACCAGCGAGAGCGGCTCAGCGGAGGGAAGGTGCCTCGGCCCGGTTCCCCGGCAGCGTGCCGGAGCTGGGGGCGGGCGGGGGGGTCCCCACCTCCAACTCCTGCCCGCACGGCGTGGGGCCAGCCTCTCCACTCGGCTCCCCCAGCCGCGGTGCAGGGTATCTGGTTTCCCCCCTCGAGCAAACAGCCCCCGCCAGCAGCGTGGAGCAGTTGGGAAAAGCCGCCTTCACGTCCCTGGGGGGCTGGAGAGTGGCCGGGGCTGCGGGAGCGGCTGCCAGCCCCGGTGAGGCAGCGGGGGGGGGGGGGGGGGGGTGTGGGCCGTGAAGTCCTGCCTGCCCGGGCGGCAGTGGGGCTGCCTGTTGCTGCCCTGTCCCCTCCCCAAAAAGCAGCCCCGAGATCGGTTGTGGTGAGTTTTCCAGCTCCATGGCTGCATGGCTCACGCTGGGCCAACACCTGAGAGAGAAGAGGGAGAGGGGAGGAGGGTAACGCGGCCAGCGGACGTGGCACGAGCCCCCTGACCCAGCAGCGCCGTGGCAGCCCCCTCAGAGCCAACAGCCCAGTGGTGAGCACAAGACCCCCCTCAACGCAGCTGGTGCCTTCCTCCCCAGCCCTCTCTCCTCTGCCGGAGCACCCCGTGCCAGGCGGTGGTGCTGAGATGGAGCCCCTGCCCCGGGACAGAGCGGGGCACAAGGCACAGGCAGGTCAAACCGCTGGAGAGCCACAGCCATCCATCCATCCTCCTCCTCCGCAGGTCCTGCCCACTCGCCCAGCTGGCAACGGCCCCGCGTGGGTGAGGCCGTGCCCCCACCGGCCCTCGGGGACCACGTCACCGGTGGCAGCGCCGTTGGGCGGCTGACCTCACCTTCATCCCAGCCCGGGCGGCGTGGGTCCCTCCGCCGGCGCCACCGCCGGCCCTGCCACCCACCACTGACCTTTGCGGCCGGCAGCTCGCCACCCGCCCGTCACACAGCTGCGCCACGGCCCCCTGCCCGCCCGCCCACCCGCGGCCCCTTGTGCTCCCACCTGGCCCCTCTGCGGCCCCCAGCTCCACATCCAGCACCGTCCACGACATCCCAGGGCCACACTGGAGCCCTGGGCCCCTGGCAGAGGGAGGAGAGGGAGAAGAGTGGGGTGCTGATTGCCCCGAGTGCCGGGGTGGACTCAGAAAGCCCCACACCGGGGAGGGTTTTAGCCCCCAGAACGCCTGCAGCCCCTCTGAGGTGCGGGCCAGGGCAGGCAGGGCACCGTCCCAGCTCCTTGGGGCACCCCTGGGGCGCAGCCAGGGGATGCGTCAGGGCACGGAGCAGACATTGGGCCTGGCGGTGGCAGGCGCCTGTCCCCTCCTGCCGGGCAGGGAACAGGAGCCCAGCTGTGTCCGTCTGTCTCCCCCGCGCCGCTGGCTGGGCGAGGGCACTGCGCCATGTGCTCGGGACGCTGTGCCGGGGAGGAAACCGCCACTCACAGGGGAACGGGCAGCCGCCAGCGCTGGGAGACAGCCCCAAACCCACCGGGTGGGAGGGGGCACCTGGGGATGGCAGGGAAGGTGACAGGGATCCATCCCTGATGCCGAGGGTGTGCTGGGAGAGGCAGAGCAGGGGTGGGCTGAGCCTGGGGGTGCCAGAGCCCCCCAAGGCCTGCCAGGCTCCTGCCCCCGGCCCGTATCCAGCCTGGTCCCCAGTGCCTCATCAGTGCGGCCAGGGGAAGAGGGAGGGGTGCGCGTGGCCTTGGCCACCGCGGAGGTGTGTGTGTCACGACCGCAGCCAGCTGCGTCCTATCCGCAGCCCCATAAAACGCCGAGCCCCGAGGCCAGAGCCCCTCCTGGGGACGCCGGCTCCAGAGGAGCCCGGCTGCTGTTCAAGAGCTGGAACGGACGCTCACACACAATCCTGTCCTCCTCCTCCTCCTCCTGGGAGGAAGAGGCCGGTAGCCAGTGCTCACCCCAGGGGCGGAGGGAGCCAGATCCAGTCAACCCCGGGGGGCCAGACCCCGAGCCCAGGCCAAGGCAGGCCTGGGAGTCCCCCGAGCCCCCCGCCCGCAGTCCGAGCCCAGCCACACACACGTGCCTTGGCCACGGAGCAGCCCCGCAAAAGGTCGAAAGTTTGCGTACCTGGAGAGGCTGCGCTGCCAAGGGGCAGCGCTGGGGCCAAAATCCTGCAGGCAGGGCATATGGAGAGGCAACAAGCGCCAGCAGCACACCTGAGACAGGAAAGAGGAGGAGGAGGAGAGACCATGGCTGCGTGCTGGAGGGCGGCAGCCATGGGGAAGGGGCTCTGTGCCCCCCTGCCCCGCCTCTCCCCTCGGGTGCCAGCCCGACGCTGCAGGCTGCGGGCCGGGGCCCCTCTGCTTGGGCTCGGCGGCCACCAAACCCAGGAGGAGCCGCTGATCCTGCTGCGGGCGGGAGCCGGCTGAAGGACCCTGCTGCGAGCGCTGAGTCAAGTTCCTCGCAGCCAGATCCCCCCCGGCCTCCCTTGAGGCCTCCCCAACCTGAGAACCAGCCGCCTGCGGGAGGAAAGCGATTTGCTGAGCTTGCCCAGCCTCCCCGGCGGGATCTCTTACCCTCTTTACCGCTTTCGTACCCTCGCCCGGCTCAGGCACGGCGCCGGCCTTCCAGGTACGAGCCTCCCGCTTTCCACCTTGCACAACCGGCGGCATTTGCGGGATGGAGAAACTGTTAACCGCTGCCAACCGGGTACAGCGTCCCCATGAGCCCCCAGTCACCTCCCAGGGGAGGCAGAGGCCCGCGGCTACAGGGCTGGGATCCCCCCTGGGGCCGGGATCCCGGGAGGCCCTGGAACAAGGGCGGTTCCACCGGCTGCTGCAGGCCCTGGCATGGGCGCCTGCCTGGCTCCGATGGGGGCTGTGGCCCCTTCCCAGGCCCAGGGGTGGGCACCGGGGGAGCACCGTGGGGCTGGTGGCAGCAGCTTGACGGAGAAGGGGGAGAGGGCGGCTGGGGGCCTGGCTGGTTGCACCCGCGGGGCACGGGGGGATCAGGCCAGGGGCCTGCGTGGTGCAGGATGGGACTCCCGGGGGCAGCACAGGGCAGCCTGGGGACCCTCCAAGACAGGGGTGAGGCCTGACTAGGCCACAGGCAGGGGGTGGGCAACGGGGGGGAGCCCAGGGGAGGACCCGGGGGCCGGCGGGTGGCCGCAGGGCCCGGGGAAGGGAGGCCAGGTCGGGAACGGGACCGGGGAATGGGAACCGTGCGCTGCGGCGCACAGCCGCCGCTTGCCGTCGAGGCCCCATTGGCTAAACGGCACGTCACTCCAATCACCGGCGCCTTGCCGCCCAATAGGAAGCGGCGAAGGGGCGGGGGAGGGCGGGTCTTCCCGAGCGCCTCCGCCGCCACCGCCGGGCAACCGGAGCGCGGGGAGGGGCCGCCCCCCGGTCACGTGAGGCGAAGCCCGGCGCGTGAACGCCGTCAGACGGCAGCGCTGACCAATCGGCGGGCGGGGGAGGCGGGACGGCGTTGAGCTCCCGCCCAATGGGAAGGCGGCGAGGCGAGGGCGGTGCGGAAGCCGGGAAAAGGTGCTGGCGCGGCGCGGCGGTGAAGCGGGCGGAAGCACTGGCGGCTGCGGGGGAGGGGGCGGGCGAGACCACTCCGGGGGGCCGCTGGGGGGGGGGGGCGGCCCCGCCGAGGCGCTCCGCAGGGCTAGAAGGGAGGCCGCCGCTGGGCGTAACCACCTGGTGGGGCGTGGTCTCGGGGGGGTTCTCTGAGTACGGGGGCGTGGCTTCGGGAGGGGGCGTGGCCCCGGGTAAACAGGCGCGAAGCCTCCACGTGGTCGCCCAGTCCCGGTTCCCGCGTCATGAAGTGCGTCGTCACTGGGGGCAACGTCAAAGGTGAGCGGAGCCGGGGGGGGGTGTGTGTGTGTGTGCGGGGGGGTGGGGGGGCACGGGGGTGCCCTGCCTCACCCCGTCCCCCACTCCTCACCCCCCCAGTCCTTGGCCGAGTCGTGCACGCCCTGTCCCGCATCGGGGACGAGCTCTACCTGGAGCCCACCGAGAGCGGGGTACGGGGCACTGGGGCTGGGGGGGGCGCTGGCAGCTGGGGGGGCACTGAGCCCCCCCTCCAACCCCACTTTGGGGAGGGCAGGCGGTGCCAGCACACTCTGTGTCTGTGTGTCGTCCCCCCGCCAGCTCTCCCTGCGCACCGTCAACTCCTCCCGCTCCGCCTTCGCCTCCTTCCTCTTCGCGCCCCTCTTCTTCCAGCTGTACGAGGCGGGCGGCGCCCCGCCTGACAGACAGCTCTTCCGATGCAAAGTCCACATGAAGGTGCAGCACCCGCCGCCGCCACCCTGTCCCCGCACCCCCAAAGCTCCCCGGTGCTCCGGGGGGGCCGGGCAGGGTGACCGTCACTGTATCCGTCCCATACCCACAGACCTTCCTGGGCATCTTCCGCTCGTTGCCTTCGTTGGACAAGACGGTGTGGAAATGTCTCATCCTGCTCAAACCCCGGGCCAGCCGCTTGGTCGTGCAGCTCCACTGCAAGTACGGTGAGTGCCCACGGGGGGACGGGGTGGGATGGGGGCACGTGGTGGAGTGGGGGGACACGCTGGCACTGCTGTCCTGCCCAGTCTGAGGCAGCGCCCTCCCCGCCAGGCGTCACCAAGACCCACAATCTGGCCTTCCACGAATGCGAGCAGCTACAGGCCGTCTTCGACACCCGGCGCTGCGCCAGCAGCCTCTGCGCCCCGGCACGGTGAGACGGGGTGGGGGGACACGACACACAGATGGGTCTGTGGGTAGGGGTTGGGGTGACAGAGGGGACATGGGTGGCGCCGGGGTGGGCAGGGAGCTGCAGAGGGGGGATAAGGGCGGGTGGAAGAAGGGAGCCTGGCTGGCTCTGCGGGACCTGGGTGGGGGGGGTTGGGGTGCTCAGCCCCTGGTGTGCCCCCTCCAATTCCATGTGCCCACAGGGTGCTGGCGGAGGCCGTGGTCCACTTCCCCCCGACGCTGGCTGAGGTGACGCTGGAGGCTGGCCCCGGGGGCAAGATCAGCCTCCGGAGCTACGTGGACGATGAGACAGGTGAACGTAGCAGGCGTGGGGTACCCCTTTCCTGGCCTCGGGGTGCCGGCACAGCCCCCTGACCCACCTCCTCCTTGCCCTCAGAGCTGAGGAAGACAATGGTTACGGAGCTGTGGTTGGCTGAGGATGAGTTCCAGACAGTGGCCGTGACCCCGGGCTCCCACATCACCTTCTGCCTCAAGGAGTTTCGGGTGAGTCCCTGCCCAGCCCCCTGCCACTGCCCCAGGTCACCCCTCAGCCCCCCCTCATCCTCCTCCTCTTCATCCCCAGGGACTTCTGACCTTTGCTGAAGCCTCCAACCTGCCCCTCACCATCCACTACGACGTGCCTGGCAGGTAGGAGTGGGTGCCCTGGCCAGCCCTGCCACCAGCTGCTGGCCCTGCTGCCAGCTGCTCCCCCTCAGCCCCTCTGTGCCCCCAGGCCGGTGGTCTTCACCCTGGACGACACCGTGCTGGAGGCTCACCTGGTGCTGGCCACCCTCTTGGACCCCGAAAGCAGCTTGCAGCCCCCCCCGACCAACGGGTAAGCAGTGCCCGTGTCAGCCCCAGGGTGGGTGCAGTCCCAGCTGCCTCTAGCTGCCATCAGTAGGGACCAGAGTGAACAGGTGAACAGTCGCCACTCATTCGCTCACTTCCCAACAGTGTGTCCCACCTGCCCGTCCCATCAGATGACTTTGGTGATGACCTTGAATCCTACATGATTGCTATGGAAACCAGTGCCTACGAGGAGGGCTCAGGGGTGCCCCCCAGCCCCACCTTCCCCCTGTGTACCCCACGTCCAGCTGAAAGCAACCCTGAGGAAGAGGAGGAGGAAGAGGAGGAGGAAGAGGAGGAGGAAGGAGCTGTGCCAGGGACACCACCTCACAAGAAGGTCTGGGATGGGCACAGGCATTCCTGGGGGTGGGGGGAGAGGCACAGCCCCCTCCTGACCTCCACCTCTCCCCCCTCCCCCCAGTTTCGCTCCCTGTTTTTTGGCTCAGTGCTGACGCCAGGCGGGCCCAGCCCGGCCCCCACCCAGGAGGTCCTGGCAGAGGACAGCGATGGTGAATACTGAGAGCCCTGAGGGCATGGAGCTGCCGGCACCCCACCGCTGCGTGACACCGGCCCCCCCAACATCCAGCCACCAGGACGAGCACCACCCCAATCCAGCATCACCCCCAAACACAGGCACCCCCCATGACCCATTACAAGTTTATTCCCCCAAAAAAAACCCTCCTGCTCCCCCCACCCTCCACTGCCATCCCAGGGCTGGGCTCTGGGCTCCCCCCCGCCTCGCCCCAGCGGTCCCTGCCCTGGCGGGGTGGCGGCTGTATTTTGGTTCAGTGGAGCGTGGCGGGGGGGGGGCAGGATCTTACAAATAAAAAACAAGTCGAAAGAAAAGCGACCTGATGTTGAGGGCGGGGGGCTGGGCCCCAGCCGGGGGCAGGTGGGGGGCAGGGGTGGCTCGTGGCTCATTTCTTGGCTTTGGCAGAGTTGCGGGGAGGGGTGACGGGGCGTCCTGCGGGGTTCAGCCCGCTGAACTGCCCGTATTTGCCCTTGTTCTTGTCGGCCGGCTTCAAAATCTGGCGGGTGGAGGGGGGAAAGGGGTGAGTTGGGGGTCTGCACGCTGTGCCCCCCCTCCCCACTCCCCTCGAGAACAAAGGCTCCCGCCAATTCCCTGTGCATCAGGGCCCCCCCTCTGTTCTCCCTGCTGGCCCCCCCAAGCCCTGCATTCACCACCCCCCACTCCCTGCAGGAATCAGGGCCCTCCTGCAGACCCTGCCCCCCCACCTGCCCGTGGGTGCCACAGGCCTACTCCCCCACCCAAGTGGCAGTGCCCCCCCACCCACCTGAAATGAACACATCAGTGTTTCGTCCACGCTCATCATGGCGCCCGCGTTGTCAAACTCCCCGCAGTAGTTGGGCGCCGAGAAGAGGGTGACGAGCTGGCGCTTGGCGAAGAACTCGTAGCCGTCCTCCACCACCTGCGCGGGCATCGGAGCCACCGCTGAGCAGGGGAATGCCCACCCCCCCCACCATAGTCCTGACAATCCCCCCACAACATCCCCCAAGGTCAAACATCCCCCTCTGGGGGTAAACACCTCCCCAGGACCCTCACCTGTGTGGACTCAGGCAGCCCCAAGAGCAAATACTTCCCTCAAGCGGCAAATATTAGGGGTAGAAACACCTGCCACTGTACCCAACACCCACTGGAGACCCAAATCTCATCCCCCAGGGGTGCACCCACCCGCCCCCAGCAGTCGGGTGCCTGGAGGTACCTGGTGCGCCCGGCAGATGAGGTCCAGGTCGTGCTTGTGCAGGAACTTCGCCACAACCTCCGCCCCAAAGGTGAAGGAGACACCACGGTCGTTCTCACCCCAGCCCTGCACATCCTTGTCGGGGTCAGACCAGAGGAGGTCGCAGAGCAGGCCTTGATCCGGCACGTCCGTGGGGCGCATGATCCGCCGAATCTGCTCCATTGACTGCAGGTCAGGAGACAACCCTGCGGGGAGAGGGGGGCAGCGTCAGGCCCTGCCCCTTCAGCAACAGCCCCCATCCCCCTGGGGCACCCCCAAAACACAGAACTCCTGTCCCCCTCTCCAGCCCCAAAGCCCCAGGCAGGGCCATGCCCACCTCCGTGGCAGCAGAAGATCTTCTCATCCACGATAGCGGCGATGGGCAAACAGTTGAAGCAGTCGGTGAATGTCTTCCAAAGCTTGATGTTGTATCGCCGTTTGCCTGCGAGGCAGTGGGTGTGGGTGCCTAGCACTGCCCCTCTGGGATATGGGGGCACATGGGGCTCCCCACGAGTCCCCATGTGGGCTCGCACCCCCTGGGTGAAGCACGCAGAGCCACCCAGGGGCCCACCCGCCCCAGCAGAGCTCTGGCTGCATGGGGCTCACGCCATGGGCTGGCACTGTGTCGCTCAGGGGATGTCCTCAGGGCACACAGGGGTATGGGGCAGGCGTGGGACACTCAGTTCTGGGAGCACTGGGGTGGTACAGGTTGATTGTGGGCACAGGGATGGCATGGGGGTGGCAGGGGGACATGGGGGTGGCAGGGGGACTCCCCTTGGCCACCACAGCTGTAGATGGGGTCAGTGCAGGACAGCACGGGGACAACACTGGATACGGGGTGCACGGGGGTGGCAGAGGGGTTGTGGGGGGACACAGCCCCAGCACTCACACTCATCATAGAAGCCATAGATGCGGTTGATGCTGGCACACTCGTGGTTGCCGCGCAGCAGGAAGAAGTTCTCGGGGTACTTGATCTTGTAAGCAAGCAGCAGGCAGATAGTCTCCAGTGACTGCTTGCCCCGGTCCACGTAGTCACCCAGGAACAGGTAGTTGCTCTCCGGAGGGAAGCCCCCGTACTCAAAGAGCCGCAGCAGGTCGTAGTACTGCCCGTGGATGTCACCTGGAGGAGGGGGGCAGGGTGCACATGGGACCCCAGCTCCCCGCAGCCCACCACCACCACCATGCAGCAGTTCCCAGTGCTGCCCATCCACGTCCCCAGGGAAGCACAGGGCTGTGCTGGGCCCAGCTGCACCCTGCGCCTGTCCCAGGGTGCCCAGCCAGTGCAGCACCCGGCCAACCCTCACCGCAGATCTTGAGGGGTGCCTCCAGCTCCAGAAGGATGGGCTGGCTGAGGAAGATCTCTCGCGACTTGAGGCAAAGCCCCCGGATCTCGTTCTCCGTCAGCTGCACGTTCTTCCCCGGCCGCGATCCTTGGACTGGCCCCACGGGAGAGAGGGTCGTCAGGGACCCCCCAGCACCCCATGTGCACCCCACCTGCTGGCACTGAGGGACAGGCATCGGGGCCGCGACACACCCCATACCCACAGACTGGCAGGAGTGATGGGGATGAGGGATTTCTGTGGGGGGGAAGGTGTCCCCCAGGACGGGTGGGCACAGATCACCCCCCACGCCAGGGGACCCCCTTCCTGCCAGAGCTGGGGTTTGTGGCAGGGTCCCCCCATCCATGAGGCCCCAAACCCTGCCCCAGTGCCTGCCAACCTGACACCAACACATCCCACACCCCCTAACACAGCCCCTCCCTGGCCTATCGAAAATCCGTCAGCCCCCTTGCCAGCCCCCCACCCCTATGAACCCCCAAACCCCACAGCCCCTCAAAACCCAGCCCCCAAACTTCCCTGCTGCCTCCCAGTCCGATATCCAGACCTCATCCCCTCCACAACCCCCCAATATCCAGCCCCCCAACACCCAGACCCAAGACCCCCACCCCTCCCTGCCCCCAGCTCCCCCTGCCTTGCCCCTCCCACACTCTCAGCCCCCCCCAACCCCAAAGGCTCAGCTCTGGGACTCCCCCTCCCCGGGAACACAAGCCCGTACCCCTCGGGGAGACATTGCTCAGCCCCCCAAACTACCCCCAACCCCCCCATCCCGGGACCCCCCACCCCACCCTCGGGGGTTCAGGCAGTGCCGCGGCCTAACGGCGGGGGAAGGCCCAGGCCTGTCCGGTGGAGGCCCCGGCCCGCCTGGGGTGACCGGCTGTGGGGGGACCGGGGTTGATAGGGGTGCCAGGGGCGGTGGGTGCCGAGGAGAGGGGGGTCCCCTCACCCTCCAGGAGGCGGCTGATGATGGAGTCGAGGTTGAGCTTCTCGGTGTCCGCCATGGCCGCCGGACGCTCCCGCCCCGCCTCCCCCGCCGGCCGCTCCCGCGGGGCCGGGCGCGCAGCGCCCCCTGCCGGCCCGGAGGAATCAGCGCGGAAAAAGGGGGGGGTGTCCCTCCCCGTGGGGGCACCGGGGCAGCGGGACACTCCGCCCCTGGGCACCCCGGCCCCAATCCCGCCATTGTGGGCACAGGGACACTCCATCCCCGGCGTGGGTACACTGCAGGCACCCACGTCGGTGGCGCAGAGGCGTGGGGACACCTGTGGCACGGAGACACCCGTGGTGGGGGACACGGGGGATCCCCCTCCGGTAGGCGCATCCCGGTCCTCGGGCACAGGGACAGCCTGGGGACAGGGTCGGGATGAATGGGGGGGCAGCACAGTGTCGCAGGGACTGGGGTGTGACGGGGTGAGGGGGACACGGGGGACATGGGGGGACGTGGGGACTGGCAGAGCCATGGAGTTGCTCACCCCCACGGGGTGGGCACAGACCCCACTGCCCCCCCATCCCCCCCTCCGCCTTGTGCCCGCTCCGGGACCATGGGGCCACCGTTGTGAGCAGCACCGGGTGGTTGCTGGGAGGCTGTTGCCATCCCGGTGTCCCCAGGGGCACCCCGAAGCCAGAGCTCCCGTGGGGAGCCTGGGCATGGCTTCGGTGGGACTCTGGGGCCGCAGGCATCATGCCTGTGCCCCTGCCTGCCACCCTGTCTGTGCCCCTGCCTGCACCCCTGCCTGCACCCCTGCCTGCGCCCCTACTTGCGCCCATGCCCACAGCAGTCATTAATCAGTGGAGGGGGACAGACTGGCACTGCCACTACCCACGCTGGGCCATGCCATGCCACATGTGCTGTGCTGTGCCACGCCGTGCTGCACAGGCCATGCGTGCCGTGTGCTGTGCCGAGCCATGCCCTGCCGTGCCACGCCACTCCCTCCAACATGTACTGCATGCGGTGCCCTGAGGTGCCATTCCCTGTGCGCCGTGCCGTGCCACGCCATGCCATGCCATGCCATGCTATGCCATGCCATCCCCTGTGCCATCTCCCCCATGCCATGCCATGCCATGCCATGCCATTCCCTGTGCAATGCCATACCATGCCATGCCATGCATGCCACCTGCCCTGTGCCACGCCATGCCATGCTATGCCATGCCATGCGTGCCATCTCCCCCATGCCATTCCATGCCGTGCCATGCCATTCCTCCCGTGCCGTGCCGTGCCGTGCGGTCGGGAATAGCTCCCCGGGGGGTGGGGCCGCCGCCTGGCCCCAGCCCTGACATTTCTGCTCCGCGGTGTCAGTTTTACAGCCGGCCCCGGGTGACCCCGCCGGGCTGTCCCTGTCCCCGTCCCCGTCCCCGTCCCCGTCCCCGTCCCGTCCCCGTCCCCGTCCCGTCCTCTGTTCCCGCGGTGGAACCCCGGCCCCGCCGCCCCCTTGACCCGCCACCCCCGTACCCCCACCCCGAGACTCCGCACCCCGAGTTCCCCACCGGCCCCTCCGGTTTCCCCCCCTTCCCGGGGCCGCCCCGCCTCCCCCGCCCGCCCCCCCCCCCCCGGGGCCGCCCCGCCCGGGCAGGAGGCGCCGCCGGGACAGGAGCTGGCAGAGCCGCTGCGCGGGGTGCGACAGCACCGGACAGACCGACCGCCGCCTCCACCGCCACCGCCGGTGGGTGCTGCCGCGAGGGGGAGTGGGGGGGCCAGGGGGTGCGTGGGTGGGGGTGCTTTTGGGGGGGGAGGGGGATGCGTGTGCACGCACCGGGGGGTGCTGGTGCGGGGGGCGTGGGTGCGTGTGCGGGAGGGGTCCGGGTCAGGGGGTGCGTGTGCACACGCGTGTGTGGGTACTGGGACTGTTTGCGCACGCGTGTGCATGTGTAAATGCATGTCTGCATGTCTGCGTGTCTGTGTGCTTGTCTATGTGCTTGTGCACATATGTGCACATGTGCACGCCTGCAGGTGTGCATGTGTGTGCATGTGTGTGCATGTGTGTGCATGTGTGTGCATGTGCGTGGGTGCATGTCTGAGTGCATGCATGTGTATGTGCACACGTGCACATTTGTGTCTGGGTGCACGTGTGCGGGCATGTGCCTGCGTGTGATGTTTGCACATACGTGTCCGCACGCCTGCATGTCTCCGCATGTGCATGTGTACGTGTGCGTGCATGTGTGTGTGCATCTGTGCTGTGTGCACGTGTGCACGCATATGTGTGTGCATGCGCGCGTGTGTGTGCGTGCAGCGTGGCTGTGCAGGGCTGCGGGCGCTGTGCGCCCCATGGCCGTGGGGTGGTTGTGGCCGTGGGGTGTGTGCCGGTGTGGGCGTGTGGGCAGCGGCTGTGCCAGGTGTAGCCGGGTGGCTCTGGGTGGCAGGGCGTGGGTGGCAGGGCGTGGGTGGCAGGGCGTGGGGGCTCTGCGGCGTGGTGGCCATGCTGGTGGCTCTGTGCCTGCTGGTGACAGTGACAGTGACGCCGTGGGCAGCTGGACCTAAGCCGGGGGACGTGCGGCCTGGCAGCTCTGCATGCTGGGGAGAGGGGGGACGGGGGGGCTGTGTCCAGCCCTGCCAGCTCAGGGACAGGGACAGGGGGACGGGGACACCCCCCCACACTGAGCCACCACCCCAGGTCCCACTGCGGCACCGTGTCCCCGAGGCCTCCCTACTGTCCCTCGCTGTCTCAGGGGAGGGGGACAAGACCAGGGACAGGGGCCCAAGCCCAGCTCAGGGCGAGGGTGCCAGCGCCTGGCGCGAGGTGCCCGTGCCCCCCCCCCGGCTGTGGAGGGGACAATGGGGCTCTGTGCCGCCCGCCGTGCCCGCCGCCTAATCCGGGGCACGGGGCAGGGGGCCGGGCACCCTGGGGTGGCGCGGGGGGGGTTTAAAGGCCAGAGCTGACTGGTGTCCCCTGTGCCAGGCGTCCCTGAGCCCTCGTCCCCTGCGTGCTCTCAGACCACAGCTCCCACCCCAAGGTACCTGAGGCTGGAGGGAGGGACACGGCTGTCCCAGCTTGGGGACTGCAGGGCCATCCCCCAGACGGGAATGGAGGGGGCACAGGGTGAACCCCAGGCTGGGCAGGGGGCACAGACTCACAGAAACCCCTGTGGCTGCCCTGTGTCTGGGTTTTGGCGGGTCATCATGGTGGTGGGCACTCACTGGTGGCCAGGGGACCGAGCCCCTAACCCTGTCACCGGGACCCAGCCACCCCGTGGGGACACCCTCCCCGTGGCCCCTGGGGTCTGTGGGGCCCCATGGGGCTGTGGGAGGCTGGGTGGGTGGGCACCGCTCAGCTCCGTGTCTCAGTTTCCCTCTGCTGGGAAGTGGGGCACCCCTGTGAGGTGGGCAGGGAGGTCCCAGATGCGTGGGTCTGTGCCCCCAGGGCACCTTGGCACCCTGGGACAAGGGTTGCCCCCAGCTTTGCTGAGCTGGCATGGGATTATGCTAATCCCTGCTCGGGCTCAGCCGGAGCCACCGGGGTCACCGGGACTGGCACTGAGGGGTGCCCCAGGTGCTTGGCCCTGGTGGGTGCTGCAGAAGGGTTGCCCTGGGCACTGTGGGGCTGGGGAGGGGGCTCCCTGGTGCTGGGTAGGGGTGGCCGGGGCATGGAGGGTCCCCGAGGAACCCCACTGACTCTGTCCGTCTGTCTCTTGCAGCCCCTCCATCACCAGGATGGTGAGTGGCCACTGGGTCGGGGGATCTGGGTGGATATGGGTGCCCCAGCCCAGCAAGGCACAGCCCCGGTGAACCCCGGTGGTGCTGGGCACTGCCACAGGGAAGCGGGCGGCGTGGCACGCTGTGCCCACCCGCCGCGTGACCCCGTGGGGACAAGGGGACGCTTTGTCCAGGAGCTGGCGGCCCCGGTGGCTGGCACTGCCCCGCTGTCCCTCCCCGAGGTGGCAACTCTGTGCTCGGCACCCGCAGTCCCCCAGCACCCTGACACCCCCACACACGCGTGGGAAGCACCTCCCTGTGCCCCTCTGCCCTGTGCCAGCCCCTTACACCCATGGCTGCCCTGGGCCTGTCCCCTACCCCACAGCTGCCCTACGTCCCCTATGCCAAACACCCCCACGTCTGCCCCACGTCCCCCATGAGAGCACCCTACACCCATGCACACCCAGTGTCTGCCCCAATGCCAGCCCCATGCCACCCCTTTAGCCTCATGCCAGCCCTGTGACAGCCCCGTGACAGCCCCGTGCCAGTCCCTTAGCCCCATGCCAGCCCCATGCCAGCCCCGTGCCGGTCCCTTAGCCCCATGCCAGCCCCATGTCTGTCCCTTAGCCCAGTGCCAGCCCCATGCCAGACCTTTAGCCCCATGCCAGCCCCGTGCCAGTCCCGTGCCAGTCCCTTACCCCATGCCAGCTCCATGCCAGCCTCTTTGTCACATACTAGACCCATGCCTGTTCCTTAGCCCCATGCCAGTCCCATGCCAGCACTTTAGCCCCATGCCAGCCCTGTGCCAGCCCCATGCCATCCCCGTGCCAGTCCCATCTCTGCCACCCACAGCTCTCGGTGGACCAGGCGAGCGCAGAGCAGATGCCGAGCCCGAAGGACCAGGAGTGGGCAGGGCCGGAGGCGCTGTGCCCGGGCTGGCTGGAGGATGAGGCCCCTGATGGCGAGGTGCCCGAGGACAGCGGGGACCCCGACTGTGCCACCCATGCCTACGAGCTGCTCCAGAGTGCGCTGCGCCAGGAGGGGCTGCCCCACACGCTGGATCGCTCCACAGAGCCCCGCACGGGTGGGGAGGCTCAGGGGAGGCTGGGATGGGGGGCTGGGACACGGTGGTGGCAGGGACAGGGATGGCGATGGGGACACGGTGCCAGGCTGGGGACATGGGGGTGGCAGGGACGGGGATGGCGATGGGGACACAGTGCCAGGCTGGGAACATGGGAGTGGCAGGGACGGGGATGGCGATGGGGACACAGTGCCAGGCTGGGAACATGGGAGTGGCAGGGACGGGGATGGTGATGGGGACACGGTGCCAGGCTGGGAACACGGGGGTGGCAGGGATGGGGATGGTGATGGGGACACAGTGCCAGGCTGGGAACACGGGGGTGGCAGGGACGGGGATGGTGATGGGGAAACAGTGCCAGGCTGGGAACATGGGAGTGGCAGGGACGGGGATGGCGATGGGGACACGGTGCCAGGCTGGGAACACGGGGGTGGCAGGGATGGGGATGGTGATGGGGACACGGTGCCAGGCTGGGAACACGGGGGTGGCAGGGATGGGGATGGTGATGGGGACACGGTGCCAGGCTGGGAACATGGGAGTGGCAGGGACGGGGATGGTGATGGGGACACGGTGCCAGGCTGGGAACACGGGGGTGGCAGGGACGGGGATGGTGATGGGGACATGGTGCCAGGCTGGGAACACGGGGGTGGCAGGGATGGGGATGGCGATGGGGACACGGTGCCAGGCTGGGAACATGGGAGTGGCAGGGACGGGGATGGTGATGGGGACATGGTGCCAGGCTGGGAACATGGGAGTGGCAGGGACGGGGATGGCGATGGGGACACAGTGCCAGGCTGGGAACACGGGGGTGGCAGGGATGGGGATGGTGATGGGGACACGGTGCCAGGCTGGGAACACGGGGGTGGCAGGGATGGGGATGGTGATGGGGACACGGTGCCAGGCTGGGAACACGGGGGTGGCAGGGATGGGGATGGTGATGGGGACACGGTGCCAGGCTGGGAACACGGGGGTGGCAGGGATGGGGATGGTGATGGGGACACGGTGCCAGGCTGGGAACACGGGGGTGGCAGGGACGGGGATGGTGATGGGGACATGGTGCCAGGCTGGGAACACGGGGGTGGCAGGGATGGGGATGGTGATGGGGACACGGTGCCAGGCTGGGAACATGGGAGTGGCAGGGATGGGGATGGCGATGGGGACATGGTGCCAGGCTGGGAACACGGGGGTGGCAGGGACGGGGATGGCAATGGGGACACGGTGCCAGGCTGGGAACATGGGGGTGGCAGGGACGGGGATGGTGATGGGGACACGGTGCCAGGCTGGGGGCACAGGGGTGGCAGGGGGTCCCAGCCAGGCTGGGGTGCCAGGGACAGTAAGGCAATGGTGTCCCTGCCCTGGGGCTGTTAACCCTTGCCTTGCTGGCAGGATTTGGCCCGCTGGACATGACCGTGTGCATCCTGGGCTCCCCCACTTCCTTCCTGCCCGTCCTGCTGGAGGGTGGCACCCGCTGCCCAGGTGGGTACGGCCACCTCATCCCCACCCTATATGAGACACCAGTGAACCCACGGGAGGTGCTCCCCATGTCCCACATGGATGCTCCAACCCCTGGTCAAGGCGTTCCCCACCCCTGCCTATGCCTGTGTGACCGGGACTGGGAGGGAAACTGAAGCAGGGGATGAGGGTGACAGCAGCCCCCCCGTGCTCCACATCTGCAGCCCCATTAACCCCAGTACACCCCAGTGCCAGCAGCAAATGCCACCCCAGGGTGCTGGTGGAGCTGCAGCTTCATCCCGCCCGTGCTCCCTCCATAGATGGGTGCTCCTTTTGCCCCTCCCTGGAGGGTCTCAGGGCAGGGGGCTGGGGACAGCCTCTGCCCATGCCCCTGCCTGCCCACAGGTGCCATGGTGCTGTGCCTGTCACCCACCTGGGCCAGCCGGGTGCCCTCGGAGACATCCCCGGGTGCTTGGTCACTGCTGCTTTCCCGGGGGGTCTCCTTTGAGGCGGGGGGTCACAGCGTCCTGGAGACCTTCGTGCCCCCCCGCCGGGCCAACTACGTGACGGGAACCTTCATGGCGGGGGGCCCCGAGGGCGGCTGGGTGGGCGAGCTGGCTCGTGACCTCGACTGCCCCATGGGGGGCTCGGTCCCGCTCGTCCACCGGCTTGAGGACCCTCTGGTCACCCGTTGGGTGCTGGCGGCCCGTGCTGGCCTGCCCGTGCCCCCCACCCTGGCATTCATCCTGGGGCCGGGGAGGGACCTGCCCGTGGACTCGGTGGCCCCAGGGGTGAGGCTGGTGCGGCTGGAGGACCCCCAGGGCCAGGAGAGCCTGGTGCGGGAGGAGGTCGATGCCTTCCTGGGGGGCACCGCCATGGAGCCCTACAGCCAGGTGGGCACAGGGGTATGGCAGGGCATGGGGGGGGGCACACACGGGGCAAGGTGGCGGAGTGGGCAGGGACATGAGTGGCATGGCTGGGGTTTAGGAGTCAGGGTCACCCATGGGCACGGTGGGGCGTGCGGGGCACCCATGGGGCACGTTGGGTCGCACGGGGCCACCCATGGGGCACAGTGGGAGGCATAAGGGTGGGAGGCACCTATGGGGCACATCGGCACATTCAGGGCCGCCTGTGGGTCACACACCAGTGGAGTGTCACCAGTGAGACGGGGTGATAACGGTACCCAGGCAGTGGGGTGGCACCAGGTGGTACAGTAGTGGGGTGGCACAGTGGTGGGGTGGCACATGTAAGTGGTGGTGGTGTGGCCGCGGTGTGGGGTGACACGGGGGTGTACGCAGGTGGCGGTGCGGCCGGCGGGGTGGCGGTGGCGCGGGACGGGCGCCCGCAGCACCCATGGGAAGGAGGAGGGGGCAGCGGTGGCGCAGGCGGTGGGTGCCCGGCTCCGCGGGCTGCAGGAGGAGGAGAGCGTCCTGCTGGAGGCCCTGGTGCCCACCGCCCGCCTGCCCGTGCCCCCCCCACGTAAGACCCCCACCCTCGGGTGCCCACCACCCTGGGATGGGAGGGAAAGGCTCCCTGGGCTCCCCTGGGTCCCTGTGGCTGTGCTGGCCATGTGTCCATCCCTGGGGTGGGTGGGTAGGTGGCCATCGGGGCAACCAATCTCCTGAGTCCCTGGGCATGAAGGTGGCCATCCTGGACCCCCATGGTCCCCTGGGTGGGGGAAGGTGGCCGCCCTGGACGCCCATGGTCTCTTGGGGTAGGGGACGGGGGGGAAAGTGGCCACCCTGGGCCCCCACAGTCCCCTAGGGGTGGAGGGAATGTGGCCACCCTGGACCCCCAGAGTCCCCTGGGGTAGGGGTGGGGGTGTAGGTGACCACCCTGGACCCCCAGAGTCCCATGGGGTAGGGGTGGGGGGCAAGTGGTGACCCTGGACCCCCATGGTTCCCTGGAGCAAGGCAGGGTGGTGGGGTGACCACCTTCGACTCCCTACAGTCCCCTGGGGCTGGGGGTGACAGTGGCCATGCTGACCCCTGCAGTCCCCTGGGGTTGGGGTTGGCCGGGGCCACCACGGTGCCACATAAGGTCCCAGAAGCCCGCAGGGGTGTCGGGCAGGGACCCCCGTCCCCAGGTGGCGGCCGTGCCTGCCCTGTCCCTCGCCCCCCAGGCAGCCCAGCCCCACGGCTGCCCATGGCCCTGCGCATCTGCACCCTCGTCTGCAGGTTCTGGGGGGACCGGCCCCAGCTCTGCCAGGTACGCCCTGCCCCCCACCCCAGGCTTCTCCCCTTCGGGTGGATGGGGCGTGGTGGGCGTGGTTGTGGGCATCTCCACCCATGGGTGGGGTGTGGCTGTGTGTCCCCACCAAGCTATGGGGTGGTGGCATGTGTCCCCGGGCCATGGTGGCCCTGCATGTCCCGAGGCCATGGTGGCCATCCCTGTCCCCATGTCATGGTGGCCCTGCATGTCCCCAGGCCATGGTGGCCATCCATGTCCCCACACCCTGGTGGCAGGCCATGTCCCCATGCCCTGGGTCACCCTGTCCCCAGTCTACAGGGTGGCAGCCCATGTCCCCAGGCTATGGTGGCCGTACATGACCCCATGCCATGGTGGCCCTGCATGTCCCCATGCCCTGGTGGCAGCCCACATCCCCATGCCTTGGGTCAGCGTGTCTCCCCATGTCCCACTGGCAGCCAGTGTCCCCAGGCAATAGGGTGACCAACAGTGTCCCCACGCGTGCGTTGGCATGTCCCCACAGGTGGCATGCGGCGTGGGGCGCGCGGAGGCGCCGGTGCGGCACGGGGCGGCGTTGCCCCAGGGCCTGGACTCCAGCCTGCAGCAGTGGGGGGTGGTGGCCTCCGGCCAGCGTCAGGCCCTGGCCACGCGCCTGCGGGGGGCCGCCGAGGCCGCCATGGCCGCCATCCTGGCCACCGAGGCCGAGCTGAGCCCCCAGCAGCGCGGCGGCGCCCGCGCCCACACCGACCTCCTGGGTGAGCGCGGTGGCGGGGGGTGGGGGGGGCACCCCTTGGTGGTGGTGGCACTGCCAGCCCTGAGCGCGGTGTCCCCGTCCCCAGGCGTGGATTTCTTGCTGGCGTGCGTGGATGATGCCCTGGAGCTGGTGGCCCTGTCCGCCAACAGCCAGCGGTGCCTGGAGACCTGCCTGCTGGCCGAGGCTATGGGGCGCGCCGTGGGGAACCACCCCGGTGACCTGCCCCAGCTGCTGGCTGAAGCCCTGCTACACCGGGCGCAGTGTCACCTGGTTGAGGGCAAGGACATCCTGCTCATCGGGGCCGGTGGCATCAGCAAGAGCTTTGTCTGGGAGGCAGCCCGCGACTACGGCCTGAGGGTGAGGGCGCTGGGGTGCTGGCTGGTGGACGCTGCCATCAGTAGGCTTCAGAGTGAACGCTGGGTGCCACCCCGCACACAGCGGTTGCGCCGTAGCTGTGCCTATGCCTCAGGCGGTCTCTCCGCTGTCCCAATCTGAGGGGGGAGCGTCACAGCTGCGGTGCCAGGCGCGGGTGTCCCCCCCCCAGCCCGCCACCAACCACAGTGACACCTCTCTGGGGACACAGATCCACCTGGTGGAGTCGGACCCAGAGCACTTTGCAGCGGGGCTGGTGCAGACCTTCCTGCCCTACGACAGCCGGGAGCACCGGCGGGACGAGGAACACGCGGAGCGGGGTGACGGAGCTGGTACGCGCCCGGGGGCTGCGGCCCCACGCCTGCCTCTCCTACTGGGACGACTGCGTGGTACTGGCGGCACTGGTGTGCCAACGCCTGGGGCTACGCGGCAGCCCGCCCGCCGCCGTCCGCGTGGCCAAGCAGAAGAGCCGGACCCACCAGCACCTACAGCGGTGCCGCCGGGGCCGCCCGCCGCCCGCCGCCTTCGCCGTGCCTTGCCGCCGGCTGCAGAGCCACGGGGACGTGGAACGGGCGGCCGGCGCCGTGCCTTTCCCCGCCGTGGCCAAACTGGAGTTCGGGGCGGGCGGCGTTGGCGTGCGGTTGGTGGAAAGCACCGAGCAGTGCCACGCACACGCCGCCCGCCTGTGGCGTGACCTGCGGGGTGACGCCGATCACCCGGGCATCGGGTTAGGTTGGGGCAACGCCATGTTGCTGATGGAGTACGTGCCGGGTACCGAGCACGACGTCGATTTGGTGGTCTTCGAAGGGCGGTTGGTGGGCGCTTGGGTATCCGACAACGGCCCCACGCGTCTGCCAGCTTTCCTGGAGACGGCTGCCTGCCTGCCCTCCTGCCTGCCCGCCGACCGGCAAGCGCAGCTGGTGCGGGCAGCCCTGCAGTGCTGCCTGGCCTGCGGGCTGCGGGACGGCGTCTTCAACGTGGAGCTAAAGCTGGGGCCGGCTGGTCCCCGGCTGCTGGAGATCAACCCCCGTATGGGGGGTTTCTACCTCCGCGACTGGATCCGCGAGGTCTACGGCCCCGACTTGCTGCTGGCCGCCGTACTGGTGGCCCTGGGGCTGCCGCCGGTGCTGCCCGCACGCCCCGTACCCCGCACCCACTTGGCCGGCGTTATGTGCTTGGATTCGGAGCACGGGCCGGCCCTGGGGAGCGGCGGGGGGCTTGCGGCGCTGCGGGAGCTGCAAAATCGCGGCCTCGTCCGTCTCAACCGCCTTTTCGAGGAATCGGCGGGGACGGGCGAGTACGAGGAGCCCTGCCTGAGCGTGGCTTGCGGCGGGGCGACGCGGGCGGAGGCCTGCCTGCGCCTGCTGGGGCTCTGCCAGGCGCTGGCCATCGACTCGCCCCGCTACCCCGTCGAGCATTTTTTATCCCATTTCAAATAGCCCCGGGCAGGCAGCGGGGCCGGTGGGGGCGTGGGGGGGCACGGCCACCGACCCCCTGCCCCAGTACCCCCGCCCACGGCCCCGCCGCCCCGGTCCCGGTGCCCTCGTACCCCCTTGGCACCCCGTCCCCTGGCACCCCGTCCCTTGGCACCCCCAAGCCCTGCCCACAGCGTCCCCTGTCCCTGCAGCAGGGGGACACACACACCAGTGCCCCTGTCACACCAGGGGACACACAGGGGGCCACTGACCCCCCGCCCTCCCCGTGCCATCCCTGGGGCAGGCGCGTTCCCATTAGCGAACCTTTGCTAATTGGGGGTGAGGGCTGCCCCCCCCTGCCCCTGAGGCACCCAGGCCGCCCCGCCAGAGCAGTGGGTGCAGCTTGGGGTACGCTGGCACCCACCAGCGGGGGGAGACCCTACAGTAACAGACCAGCGTGGGAAGACCCCAGAGTAACAAACCAGCGTGGGGAGACCCTGCGGTAATTGACTTATTTCAGGAGACCCTACAATAACAAACCACCATGGGGAGACCCTACAATAACAAATAAGCATGGAGAGACCCTGCAAGAGCAGAGCTGTGGCAGGGAGACCCTACGATAACAAAGGACCGTGAGAGAGACCCCACAGTAACCGACTTAGGTGGGGAGACCCTACAATAACACACGTTGAAGGGGAGACCCTACAATAACAAACTAGCGTGGGGAGACCCTACGATAACAAAGGAGCACCCAGGATTCCCGGTGGCAGCCGCGCTGCTGGAAGACCCTCCGGGAAGAGACCTGTGGGGGAGTCCCTGGGATAAAGGGCCCTCACTGGGGAGACCCTACAATAACAAACCAGCCCCAGGGACACTACGTAATGCCTGGGACTTGGTACAGCCCCTGTAGCACCCCAGACCCATAATAACACACAGCCCCCTATAGCGCCTGACACCCTACAATAACACACAGCCCCTATAGAGCCCCAGACCCCACAATACACACAGCCCCTATAGAGCCCCAGACCCCACAATACACACAGCCCCTATAGCGCCCCAGACCCCACAATACACACAGCCCCTATAGTGCCCCAGACCTATAATAACACACAGCCCCTATAGCGCCTGACACCCTACAATAACACGCAGCCCTTATAGTGCCCCAGACCCCACAATAAGGCACAGCCCCTATAGCGCCTGACACCCTACAATAACACACAGCCCCTATAGCGCCTGACACCCCACAATAACACACAGCCCCTATAGCACCCCAGACCCCACAGTAACACAGAGACCCTATAGCGCCTGACACCCCACAATAACGCACAGCCCCTATGGCACCTGACACCCCACAATAACCCAGCCCCTATAGCACCCCAGACCCCACAATAACACACAGCCCCTATAGCACCTGACACCCCACAATAACCCAGCCCCTATAGCACCCCAGACCCCACAATAACACAGAGACCCTATGGCACCTGACACCCCACAATAACGCACAGCCCCTATGGCACCTGACACCCCACAATAACACACAGCCCCTATAGCACCTGACACCCCACAATAACCCAGCCCCTATAGCACCCCAGACCCCACAATAACACACAGCCCCTATGGCACCTGACACCCCACAATAACACACAGCCCCTATAGCACCTGACACCCCACAATAACCCAGCCCCTATAGCACCCCAGACCCCACAATAACACAGAGACCCTATGGCACCTGACACCCCATAATAACACACAGCCCCTATAGCGCCTGACACCCTACAATAACACACAGCCCCTATAGCACCCCAGACCCCACAGTAACACAGAGACCCTATAGCGCCTGACACCCCACAATAACGCACAGCCCCTATGGCACCTGACACCCCACAATAACACACAGCCCCTATAGCACCTGACACCCCACAATAACCCAGCCCCTATAGCACCCCAGACCCCACAATAACACAGAGACCCTATGGCACCTGACACCCCACAATAACACACAGCCCCTATAGCACCTGACACCCCACAATAACCCAGCCCCTATAGCACCCCAGACCCCACAATAACACAGAGACCCTATGGCACCTGACACCCCACAATAACACACAGCCCCTATAGCGCCTGACACCCCACAATAACACACAGCCCCTATAGCGCCTGACACCCCACAATAACCCAGCCCCTATAGCACCCCAGACCCCACAGTAACACCGGTGGCCCTACAGCGACACAGCCCCTGTCACCCCCGCGGTACCACTCGTGCCCCATAAGCTCGGTGACCCCGAGCGGGGCCGGGAGGGGTGTGACGGGGTTCCGTCTCTTTCAGGGGCGCTCCTCCCCCCCCCAGTGTCGTCACGGCGGCGCCGATGATGTCACAGCGACGCAGAGTTTGGCGGGCCGAGCGGGGCGGGGGGGGGGGATGATCCCCAGTAAAGGCTGTCAGAGGCTGGTCTGGCTCTGTCGTTGTCCCTGCGCGGCCCCCCCGGGACCCCCACCTTTCTGCGCTCCCCCCGGGACTACAACTCCCGGCGTGCCCCGCGGCGGGGATGCCGGGGTCCCCCGGTGACGCGCGGGCGGGGCGGGGCTGCGGGCGGGGCGGGGCCAGCGGGGCGGGTCCCGCCGGGGTCCCGGTGCGGCGCCGTCATGGCGGGGGTGTTCGACATCGACCTGGAGACCGAGGAGGGCAGCGACGGGGACGAGCCCGAGCTGGGCGCCGTGAGCCGCCACCGGGGCCGGGCGGGGCGGGGGGGGGGGGTGGGGGCACCGGCGGGGATCGGGGACCGGGCGGGGACGGGGGCCACCGCGACCGGGGATGGGTCGACCGGGACAGGGACGGGGGGCACCGGGACCGGCGGGGGACGGGGGCGCGGATGGGGGGCAGCGGGACCCGGCGGGGACGGGGGGACCGGCGACAGCGGGAGGAATGCATGGGGGCCCGCTCGGTGCTGGGGACGGACAGACAGGAGGTTGGGCAGCTGAGGGAGGGGGGACAGGGACAGGCACCCCCGGTCCTGCCGGTGTCCGGGACGAGACACGGGGGACAGCTGGGGGACGGGGGCGGCCGGGGGTCCCGGCCCGGCTCCCCGGGCACGGCCGGGCAGGGGGAGGCTCCGCGGGGCCGGGCCCAAAAACATCTGCCTCAGCCCAAAAACATCCGGCTGGGCCGGCGCAGGGCACCGCGCCCCGCTCTGCCCGCACCCTGCCTGCCCGCACCCTGCCTGCCCGCACCCTGCCTGCCCGCCCGCACCCTACCCGCACCCTGCCTGCCTGCACCCTGCCGGCACCCTGCTTACATCCCTGCCTGCCTGCCCTGCATCCCTGCCTGCCTGCCCGCACCCTGCCTGCCTGCCTGCATCCCTGCCTGCATCCCTGCCTGCCCGCACCCTGCCTGCTGCCCTCACCCTGTGTCCCTGCATGCCCTGCATCCCCTGCCTGCCATGGGCACCCTGCCTGCTGCCAGCACCCTGCCCACCATGGCCCCCTCCCTGCTGCTGACCGTGGATTCCCTCCCACAGGAGATGGAGCTGGAACCCCGGGGGAACGGCCTGGAGTAAGTGGGGGTCAGGTGGGGTGGGGGGGGGCGGGTGGGGGGGTCCATCCCTGCTCACCCCCTCTCTTGGCAGGCCGGTGGGGCACTACGAGGAGATCGAGATCTCGGAGAGCAGCGTCAACAACGGCCCTGAGCACATCGGTCCCCACTGCTTCGAGCTGCTCCGCGTCCTGGGCAAGGGCGGCTATGGCAAGGTGGGGGGCACAGCATGCCGAGGGGGGGCCTTTCAGGGTGCTGGGGTGCCTTGGGGGGGAAATCCAGGCATCCCCCAGCTGTCCCCCCACATCCATCCAGGTGTTCCAGGTCCGCAAAGTGCAGGGCACCAACACAGGGAAGATCTTCGCCATGAAGGTCCTGAAGAAGGTAGCGCCGCCCCGGCCCCCGCGGCCCCCCCGGGGAGCCCCCCCGCTCACCGCCTCCCCCCCAGGCCAAGATCGCCTGCAACGCCAAGGACACGGCGCACACCCGGGCCGAGAGGAACATCCTGGAGGCCGTCAAGCACCCCTTCATCGTCGACCTCATCTACGCCTTCCAGACGGGTGGCAAGCTCTACCTCATCCTGGAGTGCCTCAGTGGTAGGGGTGGGGGGCCGGGGGGGGATCCGGGGGGGGCCGGGGGGGGCTCAGGGGGCTCCTGCTTGGGCTGTCTTTTTGCAGGCGGAGAGCTCTTCATGCAGCTGGAGCGGGAGGGCATCTTCCTGGAGGACACCGCCTGGTAGGGATTAGGGAGCTGATAAGGGGCGGGGGGCAGGGGATGTGATGGGGGGTGTCTGGGACCCCAATGCCACTCACAACCTGCCCCCCCCCCCCCAAGTTTCTACCTGAGTGAGATCACGCTGGCACTGGGTCACCTGCACTCCCACGGCATCATCTACCGTGACCTCAAGCCGGAGAACATCATGCTCAACAGCCAAGGTGGGATGGGTGGGGGTCAGGGGGCGCAGGGGGGTTTGGGGGGTGCGGGGGAGTCCCTGGCATGGCGCTGACACTCCCCGCCCCATCCCCCATAGGTCACATCAAGCTCACAGACTTTGGGCTGTGCAAGGAGTCGATCCACGACGGGGCCGTCACCCACACCTTCTGCGGCACCATCGAGTATATGTGAGCTGGGTGCGGTGGGGTGGGGGGGGATGTGGGGAACCTGCCCTGCGCCCACCCCCGCCACTGGCTCAGAGCACCCCCTCTCTCCGTCCCCCAGGGCCCCCGAAATCCTG